>NC_058521.1:571724394-572326894 GCF_904849725.1 Hordeum vulgare subsp. vulgare
GGTTTTAGGGCTGATTTGAGACAACTTTGCCACGGCAGCCCGACCACATATCTCCACGGTTTTACCTCTAGATCGCGTTTCTGCGGAGCTCGGGCGGAGCCCTGCTGAGATAAGATCATCACCAACCTCCGGAGCGCCGTCACACTGCCGGAGAACTCATCTACCTCTCCGTCTCTCTTGCTGGATCAAGAAGGCCGAGATCATCGTCGAGTTGTACGTGTGCTGAACGCGGAGGTGCCGTCCGTTCGGCACTAGATCGTGGGACTGATCGCGGGACGGTTCGCGGGGCGGATCGAGGGACGTGAGGACGTTCCACTACATAAACCGCGTTCACTAACACTTCTGCTGTGCGGTCTACAAGGGTACATAGATCGAATATCCCCTCTCGTAGATGGACATCACCATGATAGGTCTTCGTGCGCGTAGGAAATTTTTTGTTTCCCATGCGACGTTCCCCAACAGACACCACCAACCCTCCAGGGCGCCAAAGCACCCAAAAGGCACAAGCTCTAGGGTGACCAAACACCCAATAGTAATAAGCTTCTCATACTGCACTTCCACGTGTCATCATGGAAAACTCAAACCTATGCGCCAAATACAATGGCAAGGGCACACAGAGTGCCTAGATCCTTCTCTCCCAAATCCCACCACAACAACTAATGCTATGAAGGAAAATGAGAGGAAGAACGAAGAATAGAACACATAGAACTCCAAGAATCATTGGAGGGATTGAGAGTTAGGAAGCTCAAAGAAGGTGAACAATGATGCATGCGAGAATTCACCCTTAATGTGGTCTTCAGCACTCCCGAGAACTATCGTTTCAAGGAATTAACATGCCATGCCATACCTTTCCGAAGCGGCTATCATGCCCTCCTTAGACGGTACATGATATGTCTCAACTCTATCTTTAATTTTTTATTGTTCCTTGCTATTATATTATCATTCTAGGATGATTTTTAGGCATTTACTTGTTGATTTATATTATTTTTAGCACTAACCTATTAACCCAGTGCCAAGTGCCAGTTGTTGTTTCGTGCGCGTAGGAAATTTTTTGTTTCCCATGCGACGTTCCCCAACAGACACCACCAACCCTCCAGGGCGCCAAAGCACCCAAAAGGCACAAGCTCTAGGGTGACCAAACACCCAATAGTAATAAGCTTCTCATACTGCACTTCCACGTGTCATCATGGAAAACTCAAACCTATGCGCCAAATACAATGGCAAGGGCACACAGAGTGCCTAGATCCTTCTCTCCCAAATCCCACCACAACAACTAATGCTATGAAGGAAAATGAGAGGAAGAACGAAGAATAGAACACATAGAACTCCAAGAATCATTGGAGGGATTGAGAGTTAGGAAGCTCAAAGAAGGTGAACAATGATGCATGCGAGAATTCACCCTTAATGTGGTCTTCAGCACTCCCGAGAACTATCGTTTCAAGGAATTAACATGCCATGCCATACCTTTCCGAAGCGGCTATCATGCCCTCCTTAGACGGTACATGATATGTCTCAACTCTATCTTTAATTTTTTATTGTTCCTTGCTATTATATTATCATTCTAGGATGATTTTTAGGCATTTACTTGTTGATTTATATTATTTTTAGCACTAACCTATTAACCCAGTGCCAAGTGCCAGTTGTTGTTTCTGCATATTTTTTGGTTTTTCAGGAATACTATACCAAACAAAGTACAAATACCCAGAATATTTTTGATGATTTTTTTCTGGACAAAATACGGACCTAGAATCTTTAGAGGGAGATTGGAGGGCACACGGAGTGTCACCATGTCAAGAGGGTGCGCCCAGGGGGGTGGCCGCGCCCTGATGGCCCGGGCCACTTCCCAGCTCTCTCACTCTCGTTCTCTTTGCTCTAAATTCTCATATATCGCAAAAAACCCAGAGAGCCTCCCGAAACACTTTTTCCGCCACCGCAAGTCTTGTTCCGCCATGTGCCCTTATGGAGGCCTCTACATCAACCTTCCTGCTCCCATGGTGATGTATGAGTAGTTCACCATAGACCTATGGGTTCGTAGTTAGTACCTAGATGGCTATCTCTCTCCCTCTCTATGTTCTTCATTACCAAGATCACCAAGATCCCCGCGGTGATTTCTCTTATGTATTCACTTTTGCGGTGTGTTTGTTGGAATCTGATGAATTATGGGTTTATGTTCAGATTATTCATTAATAAATATTTAATTCTTCTGTGAGTTCTTATATGCATGATTATTATAGCTTCGTAATTATCTCCGAGCTATCGGTTTGGTTTGGCCAACTAGGTTGATTTATCTTCAATTGGAGAGGTGCGTTATAGTGGGTTCAATCTTGCGGTGCTCAATCCGAGTGACAGCAAGGGACATGATACGTGTTGTATTGTTGCTACTAAGGGTAAAACGATGGGGTTCATTCGTATTAATTGGATTTACTTTATCTACATCATGTCATCGTCCTTCAAGCATTATCCGCTTTTCCATCAATTGCTCAACAATAATTTGTTTACCCACCGTATGCTTTCTACGAGAGAAGCCTCTAGCAAAAACTATGTCCCCTGATCTCTTCACAAATATATTACTAAAACAATAAAAATACCATGTTACCTACTTTTATCATTATATATCTTCATTATCTATCTATCACTACTTATCGCTTGCAAGTAACGAGTTCAAGGGGATTGACAACCCTCTTGCCCGTGTTGGGTGCAAGTTTTGCTCTTTTGTGTGCAGCCCCTGAAGACAGGAGATTACGTGGTTCTCGTATTGGTTCGATAACCTTGTTTCTCACTAAGGGGAATACTTATCTTTACTGTGCTGCATCATCCTCCTCTTTGGTGAAAATCACAACGCAGTTCAGAATTATGAGGACACATTTGCAAAGTTCCACGACATACCTCACTATGGCTGTATGAAGCTTAACAAGCCAGACCCTAATGGAGTGATAGCCGTCTCAAGCAACCCGGGCATAACACTGAGGCCTGAAAATAAAATGACATCCCTTGCACTAGAATCACTGGCCGAGGCTTATGCAGCCAAGGAGTTAACAGAACTTCGGGACAGAGTTGACACGGACGATGTCATCTTGGACAAAAGCTCAAATCAACCTTGTTCAAACTAGCGGACGAAATCATAAAGTTCCTGGTACACCCGACCGATCCAAACAAAATAGCGACCATGCGCCCTCCGAAACTTCCTTCGAGAAAATCGGGATATGTTCGCCTCGCACCCTTCAGATATTCCAGGAAACCCAACCAACCTAGCTGAGCACAACCTGAACCTTATAAAGGGATCCAAACCAGTCAAGCAAGCACTACGGTGATTCTCCAAGCCCAAGCGGCAGGCCATGGCCTAAGAACTGACGAAATTATTGAAGGCCAGATTCATCTGAGACATCAAACACCCCGACTGGCTGGCTGATATGGTAATGATACCAAAGAAGGACAAATCCTAATGGCTATGCGTTGATTTTAAAGATGTTAATAAGGCCTTCCCTAAAGACCCCTTCCCACTACCACACATAGACGAGATTGTCGACGCCACGGTAGGACACGATTCCCTTTGTTTCCTAGATGCATACTCGGGGTATCATCATGTAAAAATGAAAGAATTTGATCAAGAAGCAACTGCATTCATCACGCCCTATGGGCTGTTCTACTTTAACACAATGCAATTTGGGATAAAATACGCACACGCCACATACCAGCGCATGATCCAAACATGTCTGAAAGATCACATCAGCAAAAGAGTCGAAGCTTACGTAGATGACGTGGTTGTCAAAACCGAAGACATGCGACAAATCGTAAAGGACCTTGGCGATATCTTCGACAGTCTCCGGGTCTACCATATTAAGCTTAACCCAAAGAAGTCCGTCTTCGGGGTGCCGGCAGGAAAACTACTCGGACTCATCGTTTCCCACGGAGGAATCAACGCCAATGGCCTCCCGCGTTCACTGTCTCACACGGCGGGCACACCTCGCCATCCTTGCGTCCAAGGACACCCATGGTGCGTCCTCAATGCGCCAACGGAGGGGTTGTGCGTCTGCCACTGCGTTAAGACGCCATACGGACTGCACCTCCTCCGTTAAGGCAGCGATGACAGATCCATGCACCGGTTGTGTAGGACGCGATGGATTCTTGACGGAAGAAGTCTGAACGCTGCCGTCAGGCGGCCACCTCCGAGGAGCGGCAGAGCACAAGCCGTACGACCATCTCCTCCTCGGGGCCACGCGGGATGAACTCGGTGTCGACGAATCTGAAGTTGAAGGACTCGTATCTGTTGTCCGTCATGCGCGAGATTGTGAAAGGTGAACTCAGGTGACGAAGGGGAGGGGAGGGGAGGGAAGTGAAGTGACTAGGGTTTGATCCAACGAGCGGATCGGAAGGAATATATGTGGGATCGGATGGGCCAACGTGGGTCGTGTCCGACATGACGGACGCACTCGGGTGCCCATATTCACCCCATATTTAGAATGGATACGAGGGTGCCGGTCAGTCCGAAGGTTTCACATCGGTTTGAAGCATTTGTGTGGGTCGTTTTTGATCGACGAGTGACCGAGCGACATATGCTCGGCGTTTAATACGGATTTAGGAGTCCGGTTATATATGCTCTAACTTTTTCAAACTGCAAGAGAGGAATAATACGCTGCACTTGATCAGACCAAATGATTTGAATGACTACATACAAATATCTTAACGTAAACGGCGTTTACACAAGATCAGCTGTGAGCGATTCAGCTCCGAGGAACGAAACCAAGGCGATCGTGGCGCTGCGCTCGGCAAAGCGGTATTTCCACAGGAGACTTGGTGGCTAGCTGAGGTCGATCCTAACACCCCTTTTGTCATGCCATACGGTGGTAACTAAGCAGCACTACAGAGTTAACCAACCAGGGTTACTATGTACGCAGGGCCAAAGTTGCTCACCAAATCTCATAATCTCAGCCCTCCCACTTGCTATAAACTGCACTTCTCCACTGTCAGGTCACGCTGCTCTGCCACATTGCACTTAGGCTACTGATTACAGGGATGGAGGGGCCGGAAGGCTTGATTGACCAGATAAGTAAACATCTAGACCGAAACTGTAAATCAATCTGCTTCTCTGCAGGGTCCTAATGTGAAATAGTGGAATAAACCATTTACAGTGGGACTAAATTGAGCAGCTGCTAGTTGTCTTGTCACCACGAAAAAGGGCCAGCTTGTTTTGTCTACAGGGTTATTGCGCGTGCAACTTGCATCGCAATTCGCGGCCGGGTTGGTTCGGCTGAGTTGAGTTGATTGGTAGGCGAGGCGACTCGAACCAACTTGTTGGTTAACTCTAGTGTGCAAGTTGAGGGCCTCCTTGGAACCATGAATTTGGCCATATGAACAAGAGTGGCCTGGGATATTTTTCAAGTAAACTAACGAGTCTCCTACCTTTTGGGCAGTTCTTGTGGCCAGGGACAGCCGAGGCCGATCATGTGTTGTTGTATATAAAGGCACTCCCGCTTTGCGCCTTGAATGGCTCGGTTTTGATATTGCACGGCGCCATTTTTGGGCAGCGTGATCCAGAACGCTAGCTATCTCCTAGTTGTATCCTAGTTGTATCGTGGGTGCACGCCAGCTGCAATGCCCCGAACTAAGTGATGCAATACCCAATTCCAGAACGGAGATAGAGGTGAGATCATATGGAGACATCTTTATCCCACACAAGATATGCTATACACCACTCGTATAATTTGGGACCAAACATATATCCTGATCGAAAAGCCAAAGCTGAATAGACCGATTAAGGGATTAAGGCGAGGGATCCGGAAGAGTCATCAAATATTCAGATTCTAATGATTAAGAGCATCTGATCCTTTAAAACGCAAAACTAAATACGTCGTTTTCCGACGTTTTTAGTTCACGAAAAACGCGTTATAAAGTTTGTTTCGAGCTGCGGCCCAACAGTCCCCTTAAATTTAAACAATAAATTAAATTTTTTGCTTATATTTTTCTTCACATTTTCTTTTTTCTCTCGTCCGTGTTCATGGTCAATTAAATTCGTTCCTAAAACCCAAGGGACAACGTATGAAACAGCTAAATACGGAGTCGCCGGCGTCTAGGACGGCTCGCACGAAGTGCCCATCACCGTAGTTGGCTAGCTCCGGTCCGTGAATCCATATAGGAGATAGCTAGCTAGCTCCTCCGTCCACGAATCCATCCAGGAGCGAGGAGTAGGGCTAGCTAGCTAGCTTCCACCGCCTACGTCGAATTTAGCCAGGACGAGCAGGACGGCCTCCAGAACGGGCGGGCGGCGTCCGAGGTGGCACACGATAGACGTGGCCGACGGACATCGTAGAAGCGGAAAGGAAAACCGTGTTTTTTGCAGATCGAGAGGACCTTTTTACCTGTCCCTCAAATTACTTCTACATCTCAAAGCCGTTTACAAGCTCTATTCGAATCGTTTTTTGCCTAAAATTATAAACCGACGGCTATTTTACAGTTTCGCGAGTTATACGGGGCTGCTAGAAATGCTCCAACAAAGAAAACTAAACCCGAAACAAGCAGAGGACAAATGTCCATAATAAAACCAAAGCTAAATCAAGAACTTTCACAGTCATCATCTCTACATTCACATTTTCATGGCCGACTAATCGTTCATGCATGATTTTAGTGAAGAGGTAAGAGCATCTTCAATAGATGGTCCAAAATTTGGCGGTCCAAAACCGAAGATGTAAAATTTGAACAGCCAAAAAATGCGTTTTGGAGCTTCGAAAAAAGGCCAACTTCAACAGATGATCCAAATTCTCATGGTCCAAAAGACCAACTTCAATAGATGGTCCAAATTCATGGTCCAAAACCGTCCAACAGCCGCGCGTCTGCTGTTCAGCTGCTGTCCAGCCACTGTACAACCACACATATTGCATAAAAACATGTTTTGAAACAACATTGCACACAACCACCGTCAAACATACTATCCAATCCCAAGTTAAATCATCAAGTTTCGTCATTTTTTTACCTTGGGGAATTCCGTTGAACACCTAGTGCGTGCGGTGGAAGAAGATGGCCGCCGGTTGGATTGGCTGATGCTGACGGCTGCGGTCGGCTCCTCCAGACGGCGGCGGTGATAAGAAAAGAGCTTCGAGGCCGGCCAAAAGGAGCTCGGCGGGCGGTGAACAGTACTTCGGCAGCCGGGCGAGGGCTTCGTGTGGCGGTCGTGCGTCCGGCGCAACGGCCGTGAACAGGCTCACGGCCGATGGGGACGAGGTCGGCGGCAGCCTTAGACCCGACGGAGGCCTACCACGGCAGCCGGACTGCCAAAGGCGCCGAATCCCGCGCCGGCTGCCTCCCGATTGGGCGGCGGCCGGGCGGCTGCAAGCCGGCTACCAGCGAGGGAGGCGGCGGGGATTTGGGGTGGTGGCGGCGCCGACGACGTGGTTTTCGGCGGTCGCGTCGACGGATTCCGGCCGGCTGGTCTTCGGCGGGCGGAAACGGAAAGGAAGTGGCGGTTGGGCGTTCGCGGGCGGCGGCTGATTTTGGACCAGATGCAACTCGTGATGTAAATTTGCACCGCGAGGTGTTGTATTTTACATCACGAGGAGGCCGCGGTCTAAATTATTTTGCATATGGACCGTGTGTTGAAGCATCGTTTTTTGCCCCACACGGTCCAAAAGTTAGTTATTTTTACATTTGAACCATCTATTGAAGATGCTTTAATTAAAGAGCAATCACCCCTTCTCCCAAGGTTACATGGGATGTGTATAACAATCTACCTCTCATTGGCATAAGGGGCGTAAGAGACACGGTTTTGCTTCCTTGAGAAACACGGTTTTGCATTCGCGAGTGGTACGGCCGTGCCTCTTGAAAATGAAAAAATACATATTTTCTGTTTTTTCATGAGATACATGATTTTGTTTCCGCGAGAGGCATGATTTTGCTTCGTGCCTCTCAAATATGAAAAAAATGTGTTTTCTATTTTTTTTGCGAAAGACACTCTTTTGCTTCCGTGAAAGGCTTGACCGTGCCTTTCGAAAATGAAAAAAACGCGTTTTCTTTTTTCTATCGCGAGAGGTATGGTTTTTCCCACTTGTTTTTTCGTTTGTTTTTTATAAATAAAATTGTTAAAACCTATCAATACGGGATCTAGTTTGAAAAATCTCGACGTGAGAAACCCAACTATAAAAATGGTTCAAGATTTAAATGTACGATTTAAGAGATAAAAACATTTTGGAAATATAGATTTACGAAAAAAACTCTCAGGTTGGGACAAGTGGGGCACAACCACTTGTCCCAACCAAAGAAATTGAAGTGATTTTTGTAAAGAGTACTTTTTAATTAATGATTTTGGTGGGTCGGATGCTGTTAAAGCATGGTCGGGCCGTTGAGTTTAAAATCTGATGATATTGGGAGCTCACATTCATCCCTTAAAGCGACTAGGACTTGATAAAACGCGCACTTGGCCCACCCACCAGTGGCTTTGAAGAAAAAACATTTACAAAAAGACAGCTCCTACTCCGAACAAACGGCTATCTTTTTTATAGAATTAAAAAAGGTATTATTGTGAAAAAAATCTTCTATTTAAAGACTTCTATTTCTAAAAAATATATTCATGTATTTAAATAAGTGTTCATACATTAGAAAGGAGTAAAAGAAAAAAAGGCAGAAAACACTAGGTAGAAAGATGGAAACCCGAATGAAAATAACATCTGGAGACTTGTAGGGCGAAAAAGAAAACGAAAGAAAGAATACTACCCACACGAGCTACTCTCAACGCCCGAAGTTGGACTGGTGCGGCACACTGTCTCTGGTGCAACATAGGCACTATACTTGGCAATAGCTAATGGGTGAAGAATAGGAAATTTGGTGCAATATAGCCACTATACTTGGCTATATTTGGTGCAATATAGACACTATATTTGGCTATAGCCAATAGACGAAGAAAGGAATTTTGGACGTGGAGTATTTGAGTTCGAGCTCAAATGCACCCGTATGAATAGTAAACTCGAAAAAAAGCAAAACATTTCAAAAAATTCTGATTTTTTTTGTGATAAACTTTGACAAATGTTCTAAGTGCTGGCAAATTTTCATCATGAGATCACATTCGAGGAAGGCATGATAAAAACGATGCTCTGAAAATGCTAGTTTCGAAAGCATTTTCAAACATTGATTTCGTTTTTGTGCCACACCATATAGGAATGTGATCTCATGATGAAAATTTGCAAGCACTGATAACATTTGTCACAATTCATTACAAAAAAATCAGAATTTTTAACATATTTTAATTCTGTATATTTTAGAGTTCATGTTGGTGCATTTGAGCTCGAGCTCAAAAGTATACTTTCCTTGGTGTACGTACTTTTTTTTCCAAAGCAGCCTCTCAATTCAAAGAGATTCAATTTTACAAAATCAGGCATATATGGCCGCCCAACCGCGCAAATCTTATTTGCCGTATTAAGAAGCAAACTACGGACGCGACTATGGGTGTGTTTGGTAGCATTTCTCACCTAGTATGGTTGTGTTTTCTCTGATACATGCTGAGTGTAGACACGTTGAGTACATGCATTTGATGTTGTTTGGTTGTGGCGTATGTACTAAGATATGTGAAGCTGAGACTCTGTTTGGCAGCTTGCGTCTGGTTAAACATGTTGGTTAGTACTGTAGCAACTAGTATTTTTAAATAAGTGAAGACAATATTTTAAAAATGAGATTTTTTTTGAAACATGGGAAAAATAACATTTTTTGTTTTTTTTTGATATTTTGATGTTGTTTGGATTTTTTTTTTGTAAATTTGATCTTAAATCTGGTTTTTATAATTTTTAAAAAATGTCAAACATTATTAGATTTAATTTTTTTTCTTTACCTTTCGAAAAGTTTAACAAATTTTGAAAATCTTGACAGTTTTTGCACATTTTTAAAATCTGGACATTTGTTTTGAAAATTTGAAGAAACTTTGAAAATCTGAACTTCTGAAAACTAATATATTTTTTAGAAATTCTAAACATTTTTTAAACACATTGTCACTCGCTGTACTCATGCATGCTAACCAACAAATGACTATTGCGGTGTTCTTTCTTCGTGCATGCTAAGAGAGTATTTGAACTGAATTCGTGCATGCTGAGAAGGCCCCGTACAGGCTATCAAACACTCAAAAATGGTTCGAAAAGGAAGTTTTTAAGCTCATGCATCCGTCATGCATTCTATCAAACACACCCTATATCTCGCTTGACAGGAGCCACATCGACCTCTCACCTCAAGGGGCTGAGACAATGGGCTGACCATAAAACACTCTTTTTTCTGTTTTCGCTTCGTATTCTTTCTTTTTTCACTCATATATATACTTTTAATTTTTTTAATAATAATAGTAATAATAACACTTTGCATAAAATTAAGAAAAAAATGTTAAACATGCATTTGAAAAGAGGTGAGTGTGTACAGACAAATGTTTCACATGTATAATAAATGTACGATTTGTATGAAAATAATAGACATCAGAATATATATTGGAAAATATCTAATAACATATATGAAATATGGAAAATCTATATATTTTTATGGAGGTATACCAAAAATGTACAATGGGTGTAAAAACAATAGACATTGAAACATATATTTAATTATATTACTCATGTAATTTTAAAAATGTATCAAGAAAATGTTAGAAGATGTATAAAACATATATTGGATGTATTAGAAAAATGTACGATGTGTACGAAGAAAGTAAAGGTAAAAAAACATATTAAAAACAATTAACCATACAATTTATTACAGCTGTATAGGAAATATTTGAGATGTATACCAAAAATGTATAACATGTACAAAAACAATAGATATCAAAACATAGAAAACGAAAATAAAAAACGGAAGGAAACCAGAGTAGAGCCAACTAGGACGACACGATCCTGAACTGTGCAATACCATTCATCGTCTAAAAAAGGGACGCTATAATGGGTTTGTCTAGGCGAAAGTAGGAAACATGCCTGTGCATTTCATCGGAAGAAAAAAACTACATTACCCTATTTTAAATGGCCCAAGTCCCCAACCACACTTGACAATGTCAGCAATGTATTTAAAATCCTCACGTTACCGCATGAGAACAAACATGTTAAGTAGTGTTGCGCAAAAAATATTAACATGAGACGATTCAGTCAACTTACCTGGTTGTGAGTATCTCTTGCTGCCTTTGCTGTGTTCCTCTATTATGTCGAACAAATATCGCAGTAGACTGGAAACAACAAAGCCCACAAAAATATATGTAAGAACATTACATCACATACATTACACATGTAACTTTTTTTCTACTCTCCTATTGAAACATACACAATCTTTGTTTATTCGCAAAAAAGATATAGAAGAATTATTTATGTCTCGCTGGTATATGTGTAATTGCTGGAAACAAAATCATTAATTATTTTAGCATATTTTCTTAAAAAATTTAGCATCGGTAACACTTAAAAAGGCGTCATTGCATATTATCTTGGACTAGTTTCCTACAAACCATAATTACACACTATATACCACTAAAATTTCAGTGGTCTCCTATAAAACAACATAGAGTCGAGTGAAGTTCAAAGAACGATACAAATTAAAATCAAAAGAACGGTTAACTTTCAGTTTTCACACACCAAGTAGAACCATCATCTATTAGATAGGTGAAATATCCGACAAATGAAAAGATATATATGTCCTCAAATCGTAAGGTCCTTCACTTCAAGAAGTTACAGAACAATCATCTATTAGATAAGTGTGCAGAATATCCGACAAAAGAGAATAGATTTATAGTCCCTAAGTTGCAACAATATGACTATTTATTTATAATCTGCTTTATCAGAGGAAAGAATTAATTTCTTCGTTTCACAGTCCATAAATCCCCTTTATTTACACGGGCCCTTCCTCTGCGTACGCCTGGCACGCCGTTGATGCCCTTCTAGTGGTCCATTGCTGTAACTTTACATTTTTAATTGTTATACCCATACCTCATCGTTTTTCCATTGGTGCCTTCACATGCTAATTCTTGTTACTCTCAAACGTATATAAATTGATAGGATTTATTGTAAAAAGGCAAGGTGGGTTTATTGATTAGCATGCGGATATTTTTTAGGTTGTAATGGGCACAAAAGCCGAAAAAATTAACCGGCCCACGAGAGAAAATTCTGGCCCAAACGTGCATGCGAAACAGGAGCTTCATGATTTGGCCTTTTGCTTCAAGGTCTGGAACACGCTAGGGTGCCCGAAATCACTAATTGGAAAGTATTTCTTCCAGAAATCATCTTCATTTTCTCAGTTTGCGACAAGTGATTTTTCGTACTGTATATGCGTCACTTGCCGCAACCTGAAAATTTTCCTTTTTTTTATAGATTCAAAACATTTTATCTCTTAAACTGTGGGTCCAAATTTGGACCGTTTTGATCGTTGGATTTCCCGTGTCAAAATCTTCAAACTAGATTCCATGTTGACGAACTTTTTATTACAAAAAAACCGGACAAAAAAACCGTGTCTCTCGCGATAGAAGAAAAATAGAAAACACATTCTTTTTCGAGAGGCACGGCCGTGGCCCTCACGAAGGCAAAACCGTGTCTCTCACGGAAGCAAAACCGTGCCTCCCGCAAAAAAACACGTTTTTCCATTTCTGAGAGGCACGAGCGTGCCTCTCATAAAGGTAAACTGTGCCTCTCGTGAAAAAACAGAAAAAGCATATTTTTTTTCATTTTGGAGAGTGCCTCTGATGAAGGCAAAACCGTGCCTCTTGCAATTTTTTACAAAAAAATGTTTTTTTGTGAAAAAATCTATTTTTTTTTATTTTTTTGTCAGAAAGCTAAGAAAGACAGGTGAAAAACCGAAACACCAAAGAAATCAGAAAAAACCAATCTAATAAACCGAAAACACGTGCGGAAAAATAAAAACGAAATCCGAAGGAAGCGTTCACAGCGCGACACGTTGCGACGGCTGGGTACACGCTAAGTGACGGTGCGCGGGAGTGCTCAATGAAAGGCTTCCGATGGACCGCTCGCTAACTAGTGGCTCCCTAGGGGGCCTAGCCTTGCTAGACTTCGTCATATGCATCCACCGAGGAGGGCAGAGATCGAATCTGAGTATTGCCACCACTTGCGTCAAAGTCTAGTAAGGCAAGGCATCGAGGGTTTTAAATTCAAACACCATTGACCATAGCGACGGATCCAACGTACAAGCGTTGGGAACCCAACGGATTTTGCTTCCTACCTGTATGTACATACATGTCTACTTGATCTGAACCCATTAAAAATTTCTAACTGACCCTATCAACGAAACATTGTCACGTGAATAGCAGCAACAAAGGGCCCAACCCACGAGGAGTCATTGGGTCCTTGCTGTAATTAATCACCTTGATTAGCCTTAGCCATGTACGAGCAGTCGCACCAGGGCTGAGCCGCTTTTGATCTCTTTCATCTGTTCGTATTCCTGAGCCTCACCGCGACGCCACCTCAGCCGGGTGCGGCCAGATCGACAGTGGAGAAAAAAATACCCAAAACTTCAAGGTAATTACTAATTAGATTACATTGCCTCATCTCCTCCCTCTTATGTATGTTCCATCTAGCCTAATAGCCTAGTTTGATAGTGATTTTTTGCCCTAGTTTTTTTGATTTTTTTCCCATGGACTTTGCTTGATCTAGACTATGGAGCGGTATTTTTTTAAGAAAACTCAGTTACCAGACCAAGATAATGATGCATGCACATCAAGGTCACCCATTAGACGAAGGCTAAGTGCATCAAATGTCACTGCAGCTAGTCTTCCAAAGGCAGTTAGTCATACAGAAATTAATTTAGATGAGCTGTCTTATGATCCGGCTGATAGGAAAAGAATTCCAGAGTACACAAGAAATCCAAAGAAGCAAGATGAGATTAGGCACATATATTTAATGAGGGGGCCTTATAGGCCACCGTCTAATTTCGATTACCCGCACAGGGGGATTGGAGATACTCAAGGGAGATTTAATCGAGATTGGTTTGATGAATATGATCGCTTGCTTGAGTATAGTGATAAAGTCATAAGGCCTTTTGTTTGTGCTGCTACCTTTTCAGGGATTACATTGAGGGACAAGCTGGGAGTGATGCATTTACAATTAATGGCTGGAATGGTTGGAACAAGAAAAGTAGGCTACATACTCATGAGGGTAAGCGTAATGCTAATAGCTTTCATAATGTAGCAGTAAAAAGATGTGATGCTTTGATGAATCAAGATCAGTCAATTCAGGTTGCTCTTGATAAGCAAACCGATCTTACAAAAAAGCAAAATCGAATCCGGCTTAATGCTTCCATTTATTCGGTGAGATACTTGTTGCATCAAGGGTTAGCTTTTCGAGGCCATGACGAATCAGAGGAGTCACAAAATAAGGGAATTTTTTGAGAGTTGGTACATACTTTGGCAAACCAAAATGAAGCTATACGGAATGTAGTTCTTGAGAATGCTCCAAAAAACTGTAAGTGGGTATGTGGATATATTCGAAAGGAACTTGCAAATTATTTTGCGAAGGTAACATTAAACTTTATTGCCTACTATTTATGTTTTCTTACAAGTTGCAAATGTTCTCCAATGACTTTATAATCTTTTCTAGAGATAACTTTAAATTCTATTATTGAAGAAATTGGAGGTGATGTATTCAGTTTGTTGATTGATGAGGCTGCTGATGTGCCCGAGAAAGAGCAAATGGCAGTTGTTTCGAGATATCTTAGCAAGCAGTGGATTTATCATTGAACGGTTAGTTGGAATTAAACATGTGAAGGAAACATGAGCAATTTGTCTCAAGGCTACTCTTCAAAAATTATTCGCTGATATTGGATTAAGCATAAAGCAGGTCAGAGGCCAATGCTATGATGGCGCAAGTAACATGCGCGGTGTGTTTAATGGCTTGAAGTCAAGAATTATGCAAGAGAATAAGTCAGCGTATTATGTGCATTGTTTTTCTCACCAGCTCCAGTTGGTTATTGTGGTAGTATCGAAGAAGCATGATGATAATGCTGATTTTTTCTACATGATCTCCATTTTATTCAATGTAGTTGCAGCTTCTTGCAAAATAAAGGATATGATTAGAGAGAAACATCGAGAGGAGGTAATAAAAGCCATCGTTGGGGCTCACACTACACGACTCTTTCAAGTCTATTGAAATTGTTCCCATCAGTTATGTCTGTTCTGAAATATGTTGAGAAAGAAGGTAAAAGTGATAAGAAATGTGAGGCACGTGGTCTTGTAGTATATTTCCAGACCTTCGATTTTGTTTTTTATTTGCACATTATGTTCCATATATTGGGAAATGCAAATACCTTGTCGTAGTCTTTACAAAGGAAGGATCAAGATATCCTGAATGCCATCTCCTGTGTGAAGTCAACAAGAAATGAGCTGCAAGAACTAAGGTATAATGGATGGGACTGACTTCTTGAAAAGGCAAATTCATTCTGTGAAAAGCATCACATTGAGAACACAAATATGGAGGAGGAGCATGTTAATCGGCACAAACCACGACAAAAATCCAATAAGACAAACCTTCAACATTACAAGATTGAGTGTCTCAATTCTGTTATGGATTGGCAACTTCAAGAGTTTGATGACCGCTTCGATGAGGTAAATTCCGCATCGCTTGGACACATGGCTTCTTTCAACCCAAAAGAATCTTTTTCTGCTTTTAACTTGGATAGCTTAGTGAAGCTAGCTGGGTTTTATCCGGATGACTTTGATTCAAGAAAATTGGATGATCTTGGTCCCGAACTTTGCACTTACATTGACAATGTGCGAGGACATGAAAGGTTTGCCAATTTAGATGGAATTTCTGATCTGGCTAAAATAATGGTGCAAACACATAAGCATGTTACGTTTCCTTTGGTCTATCATCTTTTAAAGCTAGTACTGATATTGCCAGTTGCCACATCATCAGTGGAGAGATGTTTTTCATCTATGAATGTTGTAAAAAAGAAGTTGCGCTACAAAATGGGTGATCAGTTAATGAGTGATTGTCTAATTTGCTATGTAGAGAAAGATATATTTTCTACCATTACCAATGATGCAGTGTTTAATCTTTTTAAGACGATGAAAGATCGAAAGGGGACACTCTAAAATGTGAGTGCCTTTACAAGATTATTTCATTGATAGTACTTATTTTGAACTTGTCAAACTAATTTTTCATGTTTTCAATGTTCCACAAAGATGAGAAGCTACACTTGAAGCTACAAAGTTATTTGATACTAATCTATTTATAATATCTGAACAAGTGATTTTATAATTTTATTGAACTCGGTATGTCTTGCATTCTTTATTTTTTAATGCAACACAATGTGTGATATGTGATACCATTTTTTTCGTTATACTGTTTTTGGGTGCTTTGTTGTATGGTAATTTAAAATTAGACCTTACACTTCACATATTAGTACCAAGTTCTCACAACGAGTTATTGAGCGAACCCAATGGCCAAAATTTCTGGCTCCGCCCATCGACGTGAAGTCTGCTACCATCAAGGAAGCACATGGGTTAGCGATGGGCTTCCGAGGTAGTTGGGGAAGAACTTCTTAATTCTCCCTACCTTTTGGTAGGTCCAATTCCCTGTCCCTTTGATCCACCATCCTCTTTAGACGGCTAAACACATATAAAGAGTCAAATATCTACTACGAGTTGAAATGATCAGAGAAGTCGACTAGAGGGGGAAGGGGTTTGAATAAGAGAATACAAATTTGACTTCAATACCAATTTTAGGAATAATGCAGACGAGTAAGTTATCTCAGAATGAAAGAACGGTCAAGGATAAACCACATGAGTTGGAGATATAGATGTACCCCCAAGTTCACACTCTTAGAAGAGTGATAATCTTTGTTGGAGAGGTGCGAAAGCCAAAGATTCCGATCGCCGCCACTGGCTCATCCTGGCCCCCTTCGAGTCACCCAAACATATGGACCTCCAACCTCTCCTAGTTGATTTAGGAAACATCTGCTGGATCTTTATAAATTTTCCAGAGCACACTGCATGCAAGGAAGTTTCCAGGCCTTGACTCCATTCGCATAGGAGCCCCAAATCTCCAACAGTAAAAAGTTTGATAATGAAAAAGAGTGGGATTCATAAAATTGATGCGTTGAAAGTGTAGGTCAAGGTATTCTCTTCCAATCCACAAAGTTCGATGAATTTTGGGTGGCATGATTGAGAGTATCAAGTTTTTGAGGTGTAGCAATGGAAGAGCAACTCAATTGTATTGGTTAGGGTTGGAGGAGTAAGAAGGGTGAGTATAAATACCCCCTCCACCAAAGTGATGATTGCCACCCTGTGTGCCCTGTGATCACGGGCTAAAGACTCTATGGCACGGGGTCACCCAAGAGAGAAACCATTGACCTCATGTGCATGTCGTGTCCAGAGAGTTTTGGACCCAACCCCATGTGCAAGGTGGTTAGAACGCCCATGCAAATGAGGTGTCCAAAGAAAAATCATGGACCGCGTGTGCATGGGTATGTTGCACAAGGCATATAAATAAGAGTTTTACCCCATATTTTTAGTGGTAGAGTTCGGATGGCTTAGTGAATATATTTTGCATAATCCCCATTGTTATGCTACCACCTCAACCATTCTTAATAGTGTGGTTGTTCTACGATTCAAAAGAAACAAAAACGGGAACTTTGAGTCTTCATAAACTCACACTTTTTTTCTTTTTCTTTTAGAAGTATAGGGTTCAAGCAACTTTATATAATCTCGAGAAGAGACCATTGTCCTGAGATGAACTTAGAATCCGAAAATAGTCTCACTAACAATATTTAACACCGAAAAACCATTAGAGACTAAATGCAATTTCATTCGACGTCTTAGTTATGCAACAAGGAAACTCCTCACAATTATTATTGTGATTATGTAGTATCACTCGAACTTTTTTTCTTATGACATGTAAAAACTATAAAATGTTTATAATATTTTTAAAAAAGAACTTGAGACATAATTTCGCATGTGTGTGTACATATACATACCAAATCACCGAGGAAAAAACAAAACAAATGTGCAACATGGAAACTACTTGTGGCAGCACAAAAACAATTAATTATGGTGTGATCATTTACAGAAGACATCTATAATCATCACAATATGTTAGTGCGTTTGCAGCATAACACACATGAGCTTGCAGCATGTCGAGCAAACATAGACAACATTGGAAGTCTCAAAAACCACCAACCTTCATTTGGAGCAATGACTCATCGTCCTCGGCTCACCTATGGCTAGGCAACCATTCATCCATTCCCTTGTAATCCCCGATGTGTCCCAAGCTCAATGAGTTGGTGGCATGAAATCAAACTTCACCACGGTGAGTTCCACCTAGGACATATGGCAGATGATGGGTAGCCAAGTTGCCTAGTAGGAGATGAGAAAATATACAAGTTATTTGACATTGCGCAAGGGCTGATGGTTCATGTATATACAACACTTGATCTCTCCCCCTCCCTCCCTCCCCTCCCTCTCTCTATATACTACCAGTTGAAATGATCATAGCAGTCCACTAGAGGGGGAAGGGGTTTGAATAGGAGAATACAAATTTGATTTAAATACCAATTTTAGGAATAATGCAGATGAGTAAGTTATCTCAAAATGCAAGCTATGATGAGAACACACTATTACCATGGTAAGCAGAACCATAAGATAATTAGCAAGCCAACGAACATACAAAACAAGTAAAGAATGGTGAAGGATAAACCACATGAGTTGGAGATATAGATGTATCCCCAAGTTCACACTCTTTGGAGAGTGATAATCTTTGTTGGAGATGTGCCAAAGCCAAAGATTGCGATCGCTGCCAGTGGCTCACCCTAGCCCCCCTTCGAGTCACCCCAACATATGGACCTCCAACCTCTCCTGGTTGGTTTAGGAAACGTGTGCTAGATCTTTATGAATTTTCCAAAGCACACTGCATGCAAGGAAGCTTCCAGGCCTTGACTCCATTCACATAGGAGCCCCAAATCTCCAATAGTAGCAAGTTTGATAATGAAAAAGAGTGTGGTTCATAAAATTGATGCGTTGAAAGTGTAGATTAGGGTATTCTCTTCCAATCCAGAAAGTTCGATGAAGTTTGGGTGGCATGATTGAGAGTATCAAGTTTTTGAGGTGTAGCAATGGAAGATAAACTCAATTGTAATGGTCAGGGTTGGAGGAGTAAGAAGGGTGAGTATAAATACCCCCTCCACCAAAGTGATCATTGCCACCCTGGGTGCCCTGTGATCACGGGCTAAAGACTCTGTGGCACAGGGTCACCCAAGAGAGAAATCCTTGACCTCGTGTGCACGTCGTGTCCAGAGAGTTGTGGACCCAACCCCATGTGCAAGGTGGTTAGAACGCCCATGCACATGGGGTGCCCAAAGAAAAATCATGGACCGCGTGTGCATGGGTATGTTGCACAAGGCATGTAAATAAGAGTTTTACCCCATATTTTTAGTGGTAGAGTTAGGATGGCTTAGTGTATATATTTTGCATTATCCCCATTCTTATGCAATCACCTCAACCATTCTTAATAGTGTGGTTGTCCTACGATTCAAAAGAAACAAAAATGGAAACTTTGAGTCTTCATAAAACTCGCACCTTTTTTCTTTTTCTTTTTGAAGTATAGGGTTCAAGCAACTTTATATAATCTCGAGAAGAGACAATTGTCCTGAGATGAACTTATAATCTGACAATAGTCTCACTAACCATATCTAACACCAATAAACCATTAGCGACTAAATGCAATTTTATTGGACGTCTTAGTTGTCCAACTCATGCAACAAGGAAACTCCTCACACTTATTATTGTGACTATGTAGTATCACTGGATTTTTTTTTCTTATGACATGTAAAAATTGTAAAAGGTTTATAAGCATTTTTAAAAAGAACTTGAGACATAATTTCGCATGTGTGTGTACATATATATCCCACTGGTCGCAAAAAAATCACCGAGGAAAAACACAACAAATGTGCAACATGGAAACTACTTGTGGCAGCACAAAAACAATTAATTATGGTATCATCATTTACAGAAAGCATCTATAATCATCACAATATGTTAGTGCGTTTGCAGCATAACACACATGAGCTTGCAGCATGTCGAGCAAACATAGACAACATTGGAAATCTCAAAAACCACCAACCTTCATTTAGAGCAATGACTCATCGTCCTCGGCTCGCCTATGACTAGGCAACCATTCATCCATTCCCTTTTAATCACTGATGTTTCCCAAGCTCAATGAGTTGGTGGCATGAAATCAAACTTCACCATGGTGAGTTCCACCTAGGACATATGGCAGATGATGGGTAGCCAAGTTGCCTAGTTGGAGATGAGAAAATATACTAGTTATTTGACATTGCGCAAGGGCTGATGGTTCATGTATATACAACACTTGTTCTCTCTCTCTCCCTCCCTCCCTCCCCTCCCTATTTCTCTCTCTCTCTCTATATATATATAAACTCATTCTTCTATATACAATATCTACAATGCATATACTTTGTAGATTTGGTTGAGTGTGCTTTATAGAAGAATGAGTTTTTGGAACACAAATCACCCATATAAATAATGATTGTTCACATTTATGTTAAACCCTTATAAATTCAGCTTTAATCACAACAATATTAAAAAAATATACCTTGATATTATTCGACGACAATGTGCATCGTAGTGCCCACTATCTAGCAGCCACCAACTTTGAAGTTACAATGGTGTAGAAAGTAGATTCACTAAAATATGATTATTTTTGCTGATATATTAAGATAAAGTCTAATTTTAAATATCTTATTTTTCAAAATACAATAGTAAACACAATTTATGACTTGGGACCTCGGCCATCAAAACTTGTCTCTTGAATTGCACACTCCTAGATCAACCAGCTAAGTAGGACCCACATTGCCAAACATGTCTATAGGGTGTGCTAGGGAGGGGGTATAGAATGGTACTTGGACATGGATTGGAGGACAAATTGGAAGGATTGTCTTGAGTGACATCGAGAGTGATGTCGTGCCCTTTGTGTGTGAATTTCATACAACGATGATGCCAATGTACCCACATTGGGCTATGGTCAAACCTAATGGACAAACGTTACAAATTCAAGATAGAACGACTTATATTCATAAGAGAAGGCATCGCCCTCCCTGGTGGCGATGGGGGAACCCTAGATCGAGCGGCCACGCACCCTCCCCAGCTCCCTCTCCACCATGCCGCCACGAGTCTAGATCAACGTTCCTTCTAGATCCTGGCCTACTTGCGGCGCCATCGGCCCCCATCACCTCCCCAACCCCGTGCACCTCCTTACCTTGCCAACTTGTTAGATCTGAAGCATGCGTGTATGAAACTCTCCTTCATGTGGTGGCACCTCTAGACTACATGTTGACTTCCTCGTCTATTGATCTCAAATTGGCTGATGTGGGATTGCTCAGGCTCGGCCAGGGCAAAATCTCTACTCAGCTTGCTGATGCTGGCGGCGGCGACACTCGCGGGTGTTGTCCCCTCCTCGAAAGTGCTCCCATGGCCTCTATCTATGCCCCTTCGAGCGTAGGGGGAAACCCCAAGTCTGGCTCACTGGATCGGACAACTACGACGCCATAACATTGTTTCCCTTCTCAAAGGTGTTGTCCTATTTGCTCGGCGTCCCGATGTTGGATCTCGAGTTATGGGAACGATCATGTCATTTTGGACTACATCTCTTGGCGTTGGCACCCTTGGTGCTATGTACGTCCTCACCGATGCTTCTCCACGGTTTTCGTCTTTGGCCCGGCCGGGTCCTGCCAGCCACTAGTCGATCACTTGGCCCTCTAGGTGGGAGGGTATTGATCTGTCAAGTTTGGACTTGTGACCATTCGAATGTGGTGCCTTGTGTTAGTCGTGACATGGCGTGGGTGTCCTGAGCCCCGTATCTCCTTGCCTTATGTGGCCAGAAGCCGGGCTAGGTGTGTTTAGCTACGTGTGTCCTCCATTTGGGCTGAGCATCCCTCTTTCCCCTGCTTTAGGTTTCATACTCGTGCCTTCTTGCGTTTGTGTAGTATGTTGTATCATCTCTTGTACTTTCCTTATTCTCTTGTAAGAATGAAAAGATATGCAAGCTTTGCGTATTCGCAAGAGAATAGTCATAAGAGAATAACAAGCCTATGCTAACGCTTTTGGATCGAAGCTCTTGTGTGCATGAAATGGAATACCCTTGGGTTAGTGACCAGACTAGCAAATTGGTTTAGAGCGTTTCCCTTCCCTTGAGTACATGCGTATGTCAAAGGAAGCTCTTTAATTTAATTCTTTATATTTTCACATGAAAACTCTAGCATCAAAAAATGAATTAAATCTTCCAAGTAGGATTCAAAGTTACAACTAGTGACTTAAAAGCCAAGCGCTCTACCACAAAGAGCATCTTCAGCCGTTCGGCCCCACAGGGGCTTAAAATAGCGTCGCTTGGGGCACGCCGATGGAAAAATCGACGGGGAGGGGGGCTCGGGTTCCCAGCTGCCCCCCAAGGCCACCCCAATCGGTTTTTTTAAATCAAATTCGGCCTAAATTCGGTCAAAAAGGACACAAATTTGAAGGAAATTTAGCATTTTCATTAATATTTGTAGAAACTGAACTAAAAACATAATTTAAAATGAAATTTAAAACACTACTATGCCGCCACCGCCGCCTTCTACATGCCGAGAAGCTTGTAGAAGTTGGCGCAGTCGCCATCGTCACCTTGCACTCCGCCGCCGTCCCTCCTGCATCCCTTCCCTGGGTCGCCGTGGCTGACGGGGTTGGACGGTGATGGGGGGATAACCCCGGGGTAGGCTCATCGGGCCTACTCCTTCATGCACTGGCTCCATACGAGGTGTATGCCGCCTCGTATCCCGGCTCCTCCTTTGCCGGTTGCGCATTCCGCGCCAGCTAGGGACGCGTTAGCCGACATCTAGCCCGACGGCTAATTGTCAGCCCGACGGTGAGCACCAGTCCCATCAATCCCCTTGATGGGACGTGGGCTCATGACTGAAGGTAAAAGGGCGTCAGCTTGGGTATCACCAACTTGCGTACGAGCGGCTAAAGTGGAGACGGCCGTACCATTGACAGGCACTGGCTACGACCTATTGGCCTTTCATAGTGCCGGCACGCATCCACCCACTCCATTACCTGTCCTCGCGTGGCAACAATAGAGGCGGTCATACCGCTGACCACGGCTGGGATCCGCAAGACGACGACCACAGTGCGGCCCATGCAGAGCGTGGGGAGAATGCACCAATCCTAGTTGCGCGTCGGCGGGCGCCAACACTCGATGTGACCGGTAGGCGGCGGGACCCGCAAGCGACAAGACTTCTCAACCGGGGACCCTCTAGCTGGCTGGAGAGGCTGCCATCCAGGTCCCCCCAAAGCACCTTATATCCCTTTTGTATGCGAGGGGATTCATCTATAAAACCCCTAGCCCTCCTCCATGCACAGGGTCAGCCATTCTTACGCACGAACATACACATAGGAGAGGGAGAACACGAGCCGGCTAGCTCTTTCTTCCTCCTTCCACGAACAACTAAAGGAGCACTTTGTAGTTATCTTGGTTCATCAACCACTCCGGCAGGACTAAGGGTGTTACCTCCCACGAAGGGCCTCGAACCTGGGTACATCGTGTGTCTTACATTGCTAGCTACCAATCCCGTTCCCGGAGCCAGCCGGTGTCCTTTCGGCCTCAACCACTCTCGATAAGCCTACCCATGGCATTTGTCGTGAGAAAACGACGTTAGTTGGCGCCTACCGTGGGGCCGTCCGCGACACCGGTCAGAGTTACACTCCGGGCGATACCCTTTGACAACTCCACCGGACACATCGCGTTCGGGCTGATTGGCACGCCCATGGAGCTGGCCCCCGCGGAAGCTTCCGTGGTGCTGATCAGCGGTTCTGCCTGCCCCGCAAGCTGTGCATGCTCCGCAAGCTCTGCCACCGAATCCATCGACGATCCCTGTCGTGGAGACCTCGCCACCGATGTTGGCAACCTCTGCATCCTCTTCAATGAGTTGCACCTTGACGACAAGCCTGGTCGCCTCACCGCCGCACACGACGTTGATGCTCTGTGCACGCTCTTCAGCAGGCTGCACCTTGACGACGTCCCTGCGCATGATGAGTCCTCGAGCGAGGTACTGGACTGCAGCGATCCATCGGTGTTTGTGGGGTCTTCTATCCCGCATGACGTTGCCGTATCCTCCATCCACATGGAGGTGATGGTTACCGGCTCCAATACTAGTTCGGGCCGCGCCCGAGCCGTGGGAGACGCTGCTGCGGCTCGTCCAGGTCCCTCCGACCCTCTGTGCCACCCTTGAAGGGTTGAGCACTGTTAACCCACAAGTGTAGGGGATCGCAACAGTTTTCGACGGTAGAGTATTCAACCCAAATTTATTGATTCGACTCAAGGGGAAGCGAAAGAATATTCTCAAGTATTAGGAGCTGAGTTGTCAATTCAACCACACCTGAAAGATTAGTGTCTGCAAGCAAAGTATCAGTAGCAAAGTGGTATGATAGCAACGGTGCCAGAAAAAGGTCTGTTGACGGCAGACTATTCCTAACTTGTTGTATCAATGGCGCCAAAAAATAGTCTTGCAGCAGGTAACAACAAAGTAACAAGTAATAGCAGCAGCGGCAAAGTAACATAGCAAGGACCAGTAGTAAAAGACTCGTAGGCATTGGATCGGTGATGGATGATTATGCCGGATGTGATTCATCATGTAACAACTATAACACGGAGAGATATGTAACTAGCTCCCGTTCGTCAATCTAATGTAGGCATGTATTCCGGATGCAGTCATACGTGCTTAGGGAAAAGAACTTGCATGACATCTATTATCCATCCCTCCCGTGGCAGCGGGGTCCTAATGGAAACTATGGGACATTAAGGTTCTCCTTTTAATAAAGAACCGGACCAACGCGTTAACACTTGGTGAATACATGAACTTCTCATACTATGGTCATCTTCGGGAGTGGTTCCGGCTATTTTCACTCCGGGGTTGCCGGGTCATAACACATAGTAGGTGACTACAACTTGCAAGATAGGATATAAAATACACATATATTGGCGACAACATAATAGGTTCAGATCTGAAATCACGACACTCGGGCCCTAGTGACAAGCATTAAGCATGGCAAAGTAGTAGCAACATCAATCTCAGAACATAGTGGATACTAGGGATCAATCCCCGTCAAAACTAACTCGATTACATGATAGATCTCATCCAACTCATCACCGTCCAGCAAGCCTACGATGAGATTACTCACGAACGATGAAGAGCATCATAGAATTGGCGATGGAGGAAGGTTGATGATGACGATGGCGACTATCTCCCCTCTCCGGAGCCCAAAACGGACTCCAGATCTGCCCTCTAGATGAAGAACAGGGGGTGGCGGCGCCTCCGTATCGTAAAACGCGATGAATCCTTCTCTCTGATTTTTTTCCGGGTGAGACGAAAGATATAGAGCTGAGTTTGGAGGCGGTGGCGCCACGTGGGCCCCACAAGACCTCACGGCGCGGCCAGGGGGGATGGCCGCGGCCCAGGGTCTTGTGGCCCACTGCCACACCTCCTCCGGTGGATCTTTGCGCAGGTATTTTTCATTAATTCCAGAAAAATTCTTCGTGAATTTTCATGACATTCCGAGAACTTCTATTTCCGCACAAAAACAACACCATGGCAATTCTGCTGAAAACAGCGTTAGTCCAGGTTAGTTCCATTCAAATCATGCAAATTAGAGTCCAAAACAAGGGCAAAAGAGTTCAGAAAAGTAGATACGACGGAGACGTATCACCGTCCAGTCCTACGATGATATTACTCACGAACGGTGAAGAGCATCATGGAATTGGCGATGGAGGAAGGTTGATGATGACGATGGCGATGATTTACCCTCTCCGAAGCCCAGAACGGACTCCAGATCTGCCCTCGAGATGAAGAACAAGAGGTGGTGGCGCCTCCGTATCGTAAAACGCGATGAATCCTTCTCTCTGATTTTTATTCCGGGCGAAACGGAATAAATAGAGCTGAGTTTGGAGGCGGTGGAGCCTCGTGGTCCCCACAAGCCCTCATGGCGCGGCCAGGGGGGTGGCCGCGCCCCCTGGGCTTGTGGCCCACTAGCTCACCTCCTCCGGTGGATCTTTGCGCAGGTATTTTTTCATTAATTCCAGAAAAATTCTCCGTAAATTTTCACGTCATTCCGAGAAGTTTTATTTCTGCACGAAAACAACACCATGGCAATTCTGTTGAAAACAGCGTTAGTCCGGGTTAGTTCCATTCAAACCATGCAAATCAGAGTCCAAAACAAGGGTAAAAGAGTTCGGAAAAGTAGATACGACGGAGACGTATCAAGCACCCCCATCGCGCCATCTACCAATCCGGCTTCCACCAGGGCCGAGCTGGAGGAAGCTCGCAAACAAATGTTTGTGGAAGGCACCACCCTTGCAACCGCCAAGCGCCGGATGGAGGCCACACAGTGCGAGTACAACTCCGCGTACGGCTTCACTCTAGCTGCCGACGGGCCGAGCTAGCGGGGTGAAGTCCGTGGCCATGACCATGTTGTCGCTGACATCTTGGGCGGCAAGCTCCCCGTTTACGACACTCTCGCAGCCAACATGAGGGCTGCCCAGGTGGCCCATGAAGATATGGCCACCATGCAGGGTGAGGAGCGTGAGAGGCAGGAGAAACACATTCGGGACCTGCTCGCAACCTACAACGAGCAACAGGGTTGCCTCGATCCTGATCACGCCTTCTCCGAATCCCCTCGGTTCGATCACGAGGGCCACCGCGCGCCCAGTGGTTGCCAGCCCGCCCAACACTCTTCCTACCCTCACAGCTCCGACCGGAGGGTAGAGGGAATTTGCGGCAGGCCACGAGGGCAACCAATCCGTCCGCATCGTTCCTCCGCCTCCACGGCAGGAGCGGGCACGCACGCCCGCGCCTCCTGTTCGGACCGAGCTCGTGGCCCGGCTCAGGCCACGCGTCCCCCGCAGCGAGAATGACAGTCACACTCGCCTCAACCGGCTCGCGCAGTCAGCCCTCCCGTAGGAGGAGGGTCCAATCGGTCCGACGTGCTTCGACCCCGGATCCGTGAGGAACCGTTTCCATCTGGCTTCACACTTCCCCGCGGCACTCCAAAGTATAGCGGCTCCGCCAAGCCAGAGGACTGGCTGATCGACTATACTACTGGAGTTGGCATCTCCAGGGGAACAAGCGCATAGCCGTCAGCTACGTGCCACTCATGTTGACTGGCTCGGCTCGGACCTGGCTCAATAGCCTGCCAGCTGAGAACGTCAATACTTGGGTACATTTCGAGGAGGCCTTCGTCCGCAACTTCACCGACACCTACAAGCGTCCTGGTCACCTCCGCAAGCTGGCCATGTGCGTCTAGAAGCCCGATGAGCCCCTCCGCGACTACGTCACGCGCTGGATTGAGCTGCGGAACTCCTGCAAGGGAGTGCATGAGGTACAGGCCATCGAGTACTTTATCAAGGGCTGTCGAGACGACACCCTCCTCAAGCACAAGCTCATGTGCTCCGAGCCACCACGCTCGCAGCGCTCATGGAACGTTCGTGACCTCCTCACAACCGCCAACGAGCAACAGGGCCGCCTCGATCCTAATCACGCCTTCTCCGAATCCCCTCATTTCGATGACGAGGGCCACCGCGCGCCCAGCGGCCGCCAGCCCGCCCAACACTCTTCCTCACCTCATGGATCCAACCAAAGGGCACAGGGAAGTCGCGGCAGGCGCTCCCAGTGCCGAAATGAGCAACTGATGGTCTCCAGCCGGCTTCGCGAGCCGGCCGACGAGGGTGGCCAATCTGTCCGCATCGTTCCTCCGCCTCCTCGGCAGAAGCGGGCACGCACACGTGCGCCTCTGATACGTCCATTTTGCATCATGCTTTCACGTTGATATTTATCGCTTTTTGGGGTGTTATTACACTTCACGGTACAATACTTATGCCTTTTCTCTCTTATTTTGCAAGGTTTACATGAAGAGGGAGAATGCCGGCAACTGAAATTCTGGCCTGAAAAAGGAGCAAGTTTGAGATACATATTCTGCGCAACTCCAAAAGCCGTGAAAATCAACGAGGATTTATTTTGGAATTTATAAAAAATACTGGGCCAAAGAAGTACTAGAGGGGCGCCAGCAGGAGGACACAAGCGTGCTAGGCGCGGCCTCCCCCTGGCCGCGCCTAGGGGGCTTGTGGGCTCCCAGCTGGCCCTCTGGCTCTCCTCTTTTGCTACAAGAAGGGTTTCGTTCGAGAAAAAAATCGAGAGGAGGCTTTCAGGAGGATTCTCCGCCACGAGGCGGAACTTGAGCACAACCAATCTAGAGCTCCGGCAGGACGATCCTGCCAGGGAAACTTCCCTCCCAGAGGGGGAAATCGCCGCCATCGTCATCACCAACACTCCTCTCATCGTAGGGGAATCATCACCATCAACTTCTTCATCAGCACCATCTCATCTCCGAACCCTAGTTCATCTCTTGTAACCAATCTCCGTCTCGCGACTCTGATTGGTACTTGTAAGGTTGCTAGTAGTGTTAATTACTCTTTGTAGTTGATGCTAGTTGGATTACTTGGTGGAAGATTATATGTTCAGATCTTTGATGCTACTCATTACCTCTCTGGTCATGAATATGATTATTCTTTGTGAGTAGTTACTTTTGTTCCTGAGGACATGGGATAAGTCATGCTATAAGTAGTCATGTGAATTTGGTATTCGTTCGATATTTTGATATGTTGTATGTTGTTTTTCCTCTAGTGGTGTTATGTGAACGTCGACTACATAACACTTCACCATTATTTGGGCCTAGAGGAAGGCATTGGGAAGTAGTAAGTAGATGATGGGTTGCTAGAGTGACAGAAGCTTAAACCCTAGTTTATGCGTTGCTTCGTAAGGGGCTGATTTGGATCCACTAGTTTAATGCTATGGTTAGACTTTGTCTTAATTCTTCTTTCATAGTTGCGGATGTTTGCGAGAGAGGTTAATTATAAGTGGGATGCTTGTCCAAGTAAGGCAGTACCCAAGCATCGGTCCACCCACATATCAAACTATCAAAGTAGCGAACGCGAATCATATCAACATGATGAAAACTAGCTTGACAGAAATTCCCATGTGTCCTCGGGAGCGCTTTACCTCCTATAAGAGTTTCTCCAGGTTTGTTCCTTGCTACAAAAGGGATTGGGCCACTTTTCTGCATCGTTGTTACTTTTGTTACTTGCTACTTGCTACGAATCATCTTACCACACAACTATCTGTTACCAATAATTTCAATGCTTGCAGAGAATACCTTGCTGAAAACCACTTGTGAGATCCTTCTCCTCCTTGTTGGGTTCGACACTCTTACTTATCGAAAGGACTACGATAGATCCGCTACACTTGTGGGTCATCAGCCTCCTGTTCGGACCGAGCTCGCGGCCTGGCTCAGGTCGCGCGTCCCGTGCAGCGAGAATGACGCTCACACTCGCCTCGACCGGTTGGCGCAGTAGGCCCTCCCGCAGGAGGAGGGTCCAATCGGTCCGGCGTGCTTCGGCCCCCGGATCCATGAGGAACCGTTTCCATCTGGCTTCATACTTCCCCGAAACACTCCAAAGTACAGAGGCTCCGCCAAGACAGAGGACTGGCTGATCGGCTATACCACTGCAGCCGGCATCGCGAGGGGAAATAAGCGCGTAGATGTCCGCTGCGTGCCACTCATGCTGACCGGCTCGGCTCGGACCGGGCTCAACAACGTGCCAGCCGACAACGTCAATACTTGGGTAGATTTTGAGGAGGCCTTCGTCCGCAACTTTATTGACACCTACAAGCGTCCTGGTCACCCCCGCAAGCTGGCCATGTGCATTCAGAAGCCCGATGAACCCCTCCACAACTACATCACGCGCTGGACTGACTAGCGCAACTCCTGCGAGGGAGTGCATGAGGTGCATGCCATCGAGTACTTTATCAAGGGCTACCTAGACGACACCCTCCTCAAGCACAAGCTCATGTGCTCCAAGCCCACCACGCTCCCGTCGCTCATGGCCAAGGCGGACAAATACGGCACGGCCGACTCCGCTATGCAGATCAAGGTCAGCGCGACAGACAAGCCCGTCCAGCCGCCCGCCATGACGTGACCGGCTGTCGAGAATCACGGCCAATAGAACTACAAGCGCAAGTTCGACCATCTAGATCTGCGACATGGGAGCAAGGAGGTTGCGACTGTCGAAGAGGAGCAGCCGGCTCCTCAGGCCGGTAGCCAGCGCCAACGAACCAGCAAGGCCATATGGAAGCCCAATCTCACCTTCGAGCAGATGCTCGACGCGCCCTACAAGATGCACACCGGGGCGAAGCCGGCTACCCACACGCTCCGACAGTGCAGCTTCTCGCAGCGCCTAGCCCGGGGCGAGGGCTTGCCGGCTCCTCGTGTTCCGACTCCTATGCTAGTTTCGGCTTCGGCTCCGCCTCCCCCAATGACGTCCGCCTCCGTGATCAGTTCCCCGACCAAAACGGGGCCTATGTCATCTTCACCAGTGAGGACAACGACAAGCACAACCAATGCCAAGACCGACATGAGGTAAACGCCACGGTTCCCTCGGTTCCCCAATACATGCACTGGTCTGAAAAGCTAGTCACTTGGAGCCGGGCAGACCATCTAGCAGTGATGCCGAATCCTGGCAGCCGCACGCTCATCCTCGACCCCAGCATCGCCTCCAAGAGACTCACCTGCCGGTTCTCGCGGGTGCTGGTCGATGGTGGTAGCAGCATCAACATTCTCTACCTCGACACCCTGCTCAAGCTGGGGCTCAAGGAGAAGGACTTGCATCCGACCCGGACTGTCTTCCACGACATCGTGCCATGGCAGTCCTGCACTCCCATCGGCACGATCTAGCTGGACGTCCTCTTCAGCGACAAGGTTCATTTCCATCATGAGCCGGTATGGTTCGAGGTGGTGGACCTCGACAACCCCTACCACACGCTGTTGGGCAGGCCAGACCTCACCAAGTTCATGGCGATCCCTCATTACGCCTACCTCAAGATGAAGATGCCGGGCCCCAAAGGCATCATCACCATCGTCGGTGACTACAAGAAATCGGTCGCACACGTGACAACAGCTGGCTGGCCGAAGCGTTGGTGATCGCGAAGGAGAAGAGGCAGCTTGGCTGGCTCGTGGCTCAGGCCACCGGGCAGCAGGCTGTGCTGACTCCCCCATCCCAGCCGGCTAGTGAGGCCACGTTCGATCCGTCCAAGGACGCCAAGCAGGTGCCACTCGACCCGGCTAACCCCCGGCAGTGCGTCACCATTGGGGCCAACCTCAACCCCAAATAGGAAGGCGAGCTCGTTGACTTCCTCCATGAGAATCGAGATATCTTTGCATGGTCCCCCAAGGACATGCCGGGTTTCCCGAGTAAGTACGTCGAGCACAAGCTTCATGTGAGGCCGGATGCGAAGCCGGTCAAACAACTCTTGCGCCGCTTCGCCAAGGGAAGCGGCACACCATCGGAGAAGAAATCGCCCGGCTGCTCGCAGCCGGCTTCATCATGGAAGTTTTCCACCCGGACTGGCTGGCCAACGCAGTCCTAGTACTGAAGAAATACAAAACCTAGCGCATGTGCTTCGATTACACAAGCCTGAACAAGGCATGTCCAAATGACCCTTTCACCCTGCCACGGATAGATCAAGTGATTGACTCCATGGCCGGCTGCGATTTGTTGTCCTTCCTGGACGCCTATTCCGGTTACCACCAGATCAAGATGGACCCGGCTGACCGGCTCAAAACCTCCTTCATAAACCCCTTTGGAGCCTATTGCTACACAACAATGACCTTCGACCTGAAGAATGCAGGTGCAACCTTCTAGCGCTGCATGCAGCAATGCCTACTGCCACAGATCGGCAGGAACATACATGTCTACGTCGATGACATCATTGTCAAGACAAAGAAGCATTTCAGTCTCCTCGACAATCTGCGGGAGACCTTCTCCAACTTGCGCGAATACAAGATCTGGCTCAATCCGGAGAAGTGCATCTTCGGAGTTCCAGTCGGCCGGCTCTTGGGTTTCTTCGTGTCGGCATGCGGCATCAAGGCTAACCCCGACGTATGTATCCCCTACCCTTTTGGTCTTTAATGAATGCAGTGGGTGCCCTGCTCGGGGCATACCTTTTCAATTCCACAAAAATGTTGCCTTCTGAGTAAAACCCCTCGGTCCGACTCCTCGGACCCGGGGGATAGCCGGCCGGCCCGAGCCTCTTCTCTATTTTCGTAGCCGAATACGTGGAGTGCGTTAAGCTGAAACCCTTACCACCTTGCCTATCTATAGTCCGACTCCCGGCTGTCCAGCTAGCGGGTCCCTGGGACAAAAAGCTTGCCGCTCGCAAAATCCGACTACGAAGGAGTAGCCGGCTTGGGACAGTCTAACCGTCTACGGTTCCTTCTTTAGCCGGCCTGTGGCGACTCGTTCTAAAGTCTAAGTGGTCTTGCGGCTTCCGGAAGCCCGCGACCGATCCCCCAAAGGCAGAAGCCCGGTCCCAGTCACAGACCGGCTCCCGGCTGTAGGACTGGCGAGGGGGAAGCTGGAGAGGGCAAAGTTATGGGTAGCCGGAAGTAAAAAGGAGACAAAGATGAAAAACGAGTCGGCAAGCACAATTATTTGCAAAGCAAAAATATTTGGAACACGCATATGTTACACAAAAGTGCAAAAGGCCCACGGCCTAGGTTCATTACACCACACCCCGAGTGGGTGGAACTACAAATTAACTATAAATGCAGGAAAAATATAAAGTTTCAATGCGGTTCCACCCTTGGCCCCGGCATCGCCCATGACGGTTGAGGCGGATGCTCCGTCATCCGATTGGGCGCCTCCCGCGTCATCCTTCGCGACCGAATCAACCCCCACTGCGGATTCAATGTAGGCCTCATCGCTGGAGTCCGCACCCTCGAGAGCCGCCTTGCCGTTGCTGCCGTCGGGATTGCCAAGAGCCAGGTGGAAATTGTCCTCTAGAACCAGACTGCCATCGGCAGTTCTCTCCAGAACGTACTCGTCCCATGCGGTGAACGAAGCAACGTCAGCGGCACGCCCCTGCAACTCATCCTCGACGACAGCCAACTTTGCATCCGAGCCGACGCGCTACGCCGCAAGCAGGCCCATGTCAAGGTCGAAGTACTAAGACTTGGCGACTCGAAGCACCATATACGCGCCGGCCCGCGCCGCCGATGCACGCTAGGTGTTCAACCGGCAACTCCCCGTTTCGAGCCACCGGGATAGCCGGCTCATCGTTGCCGGCTCCACCGTTTTCGGCCAGAGAGAATGAACCATGGCCAACTCGGCATCTTGGAGCCGGGCCACGGATCACGCCAGCTCCCGCAGGCGAGCTTTGGCTGCGATCGCCACCTCATCCACGGTCCAGTCGGCTTCCGCCACCGCTTGGACGCGTGCGGCCTGCTACTTCTCAAACAACAACGCCAGAAATTGACACGTTGACGGAGACTTGCTTGCGTTGGTTTTTCCCTTGAAGAGGAAAGGGTGATGCAGCACAGGAGCAGTAAGTATTTCCCTCTGTTTGAGAACCAAGGCATCAATCCAGTAGGAGAATCTCGTCAAGTCCAGAGTACCTGCGCAAACACAAAAGAGCTTGCACCCAACGCTATAAAGGGGTTGTCAATCCCTTCAAGATTGATTGCAAAGTGACAACTGAAGGCGGAAAGTGCAACGAAGTAAAAGTGTAAGGCTGAAAATATGATGTGAAGTAGACCCGGGGGCCATAGTGTTCACTAGAGGCTTCTCTCAAAATAGCAAATATTACGGTGGGTGAACAAATTACTGTGGAGCAATTGATAGAACCGCGCAAAGTCATGACGATATCTAAGGCAATGATCATACATATAGGCATCACGTCCGAGACAAGTAGACCGATACTTTCTGCATCTACTACTATTACTCCACACATCGACCGCTATCCAGCATGCATCTAGTGTATTGAGTTCATCACGAACAGAGTAACGCCTTAAGCAAGATGACATGATGTAGAGGGATAAACTCAAACCAATGATGAAAACCCCATCTTTTTTAACCTTGATGGCAACAACACGATGCATGCCTCGCTACCCCTTCTGTCGCTGGGTGAGGTCACTGCACGGTATGAACCCAAAACCAAGCACTTCTCCCATTGCAGGAATCATAGATCAAGCTGGCCAAAAACCACAACTCGAAGAGAATTACAAGGATATGAAATCATGCATAAGAGAGATCAGAAGAAACTCAAATAAGATTCATAGATAATCTGATCATAAATCCACAATTCATCGGATCTCGACAAACACACCGCAAAAGAAGATTACATGAGATAGATCTCCATGAAGATCATGGAGAACTTTGTATTGAAGATCCAAGAGAGAGAATAAGCCATCTAGCTACTAGCTATGGACTGTAGGTCTATGGTGAACTACTCACGCATCATCGGAGAGGTCATGGTGTTGATGAAGAAGCCCTCCGTATCCGAATCCCCCCTCCGGCAGGGCACCAGAACGTGCCCTAGATGGGATCTTGCGGAGACACAAGCTTGCGATGGCGGAAAAGTATTTTCGTGGATCTCCTCGTTTTTTCTGGGATTTTAGGGAATATATAAATGAAAGACCTAGGGCAGAGGTGGCCCAGGGAGCCCACAAGCCTGGGAGGCACGGGCCCCCTGGCCGCGCCATGAGGGCTTGTGGGGTCCTTGGTGACCCTCTGCCTTGCTTCTCAAGTCTCCCGATCGTCTTTTGTTTCGGAAAAAATCTTTTCGGAAGTTTTATTCCGTTTGGACTCCGTTTAAAATCCTCCTGTGAAAGGGGTCAAAAACACGGAAAAACAGGAACTGGCACTTGGCACTGAGTTAATAAGTTAGTCCCAAAAAAGATAAAAAGGCATACAAAACATCCAAAGTTTGAAAAGATAATAGCATGAAACATAAAAAATTATAGATACGTTGAAGACGTATCAAGCATCCCCAAGCTTAACTCCTGATCGTCCTCGAGTAGGGAAGTGATAAAGACTGAATTTTGGATGTGGAATGCTACCTAGCATAGTTGTCCTTTGTAACTTCTATCATGTGACATGAATGTTCATATCCGTAAGATTCAAAACAATAGTTTTCTATTGACATGAAAACAATAATACGTCAAGCAAACTAGTAAGGTAATCATGAACTTTCGAAATAACAAGGCCAAAGTAAGTTATCCCTACAAAATCATATAGTCTGGCTATGCTCCATCATCCCCACACAACTAATTTAAATCATGCACAACCCCGTATTGGCCAAGTAATTATTTTCGCACTCTTACTTTCTCAAACCTTTTTCAACTATCACGCAATACATGAGCGTGAGCCATGGATATAGCACTATAGGTGGAATAGAGTGTGGTGGTGGTTGTGAGACAAAAAAGGAGGAGATGGTCACATTGACTCGGCGTATCAAAGGGTTATGGAGATGCCCATTATTTGATATCAATGTGAATGAGTAGGGATTGCCATTCAAAGGATGCACGAGAGCTATAAGTATGTGAAAGCTCAAAAGGAGAACTAGTGGGTGTGCATCCAACTTGCTTGCTCACGAAAACCTAGGGCAATTTGAGGAAGCCCATCATTGGAATACACAAGCCAAGTTACATAATAAAGATTCCCACTAGCATATGGTGGTGACGAAACGAGAGGCTCTCAATCATGAAGAACATGGCGCTATTATGAAGCACAAGTGTGGAAAAACATAGTAGCATTATCCCTTCTCTCTTTTTCTCTCTTTTTGGGCTCTTTGGCCTCTTTTTTTATGTGGGCAACTTTGGCCTCTTTTTTTATTTCCTCACATGGGACAATGCTCTAATAATGCTGATCATCACACTTTTATGTACTCACAGCTCAAAGCTCAGAACGATGATGACTCTATGGGAAATGCCTCCGGCAGTGTACCGGGATGTGCAACGATCTAGCTTGGCGTATGACGTTGAAACATCTCGCTAGATATCTTACGATCATGCAATGGCAATATGAGAGTGACGGCACAAGTCATGAGACGGAACGGTGGGAGTTGCATGGCAATATATCTCGGAATGGCTATGAAAACGCCATAGTAGGTAGGTACGGTGGATATTTTGAGGAAGGCATATGGTGGGTTTGTGCACCGACGAAAGTTGCGCGGCGCTAGAGAGGCTAGCAATGGTGGAAGGTGAAAGTGCATATATACCATGGAATCACATTAGTCATGAAGAACTCACATACTTGTTGCGAAAGTTTTTATTAGTAATCGAAACAAAGTGCTAAACGCATACTCCTAGGGAAAGGGTTGGTAGGTGTTAACCATCGCGCGATACCGACCTCAACACAAAGGATGACAATCAATAGATCAATTATGCTCCGACTTCCTAACATAGTGGTTCACCATACATGCATGCTACGGGAATCACTAACTTCAACACAAGTATTTCTAGATTCACAACACCCTACTAACATAACTCTTAATATTACCAAATCCACGTCTCAAAACTAACTGAGAGGAATCAAAACTTCTCTTTTTACCCAATGCACATGAAGATGGAGGTTTTTGTATCCTCTTTGGGTACCTATCACCTTTGGGACTACTTTCATAGCACAAGCCAACTACAAAGTCACGAACCGCCGTGCTCTAAAAGATCTAAGTGAAGCACATAGAGCAAAATTATCTAGGCTCAAACGATATAAGTGAAGCACGATGAGCATTCTAGCAAAATCACTGTGAGTGCATGTCTCTCTCAAAAGATGTGCAGCAAGGATGATTGTGACACACAAAAAAAGAAAATAATCCTGCGATACAAGACGCTCGAAGCAAAATACTTATCATGTGGTGAATAATAATATAGCTCCAAGTAATGTTACCGATGGATTGGAGACGAAACAGGGGATGCCTTCCCGGGGCATCCCCAAGCTTAGGCTTTTTGGTGTCCTTGAATTTGGATTGGGATGCCTTGGGCATCCCCAATCTTGAGATCTTTCCACTCTTTATCCCTTTGTCCATGAGAACATCACCCAAAATTTAAAAACTTCACAACACAAAACTTAAACAGAAACTCATGATAACATTAGCACAAGAAAAACAACTACCACCTCTTTAGGTACTGTAGCAAACTTGAATTCTATTCATATTGGTGTTAGATTACTCTATTCTCACTTTTCCATGGCTAGTACCCCCCGATACTATCCATAGTTTCATCAAAACAGGCAACCAACTCAACAAAAACAGAATATGTCAAAAACAGACCAGTCTGTAGCAATCTGTATACTTCATATACTTCTGGTATCTCACAAATTCTTAACAATTACGAATGCCTTGGAAAAAGGCATATCAACCAGCAACAAAAAGAATCAACTCAAAAGCTCTTTCAGAATAGAAATGAAAAATAATCTCGTGAGCGAAAAGTTTCTGTCTTTTTCCAGCTAGATCAAACAACCATCACCAAGACTAGTCATAAAGGTTTTGCTTGGCTCAAACACAAAAAGAAACACAAAAGACACAATCATAACAGAATTATGATGGTGTGGACGCAAAAAAACAGAAAGAAAAAGGATAAATTCATAGGGTTGCCTCCCAACAAGCGCTATTGTTTAACGCCCTTAGCTAGGCATAAAGCGATAGAATCACGTATCTTTGTCTTTGGTGCTCAAACCATAAGTAGCCCTCATCATGGATTCATAGGGAAATCTTATTTTCTTTCTAGGAAAGTGTTCCATGCCCTTCTTTAAAGGAAATTGTAATCTAATATTCCCTTCCTTCATATTGATGATAGCACCGATAGTCCTTAGGAAAGGTCTACCAAGAATGATAGGGCATGTAGGATTGCAAACAATGTCAAGCACAATGAAATCCACTGGTACATAGTTCCTATTTGTAATAATAAGAACATAATTGATCCTTCCCATGGGTTTCTTGACAGTAGAATCCGCAAGATGCAAATTAAGAGAACACTCCTCAATCTCATTAAAACCCAGAACATCACATAAAGACTTTGGAATCGCGGAAACACTAGCACCCAAATCACACAAAGCATTCCATTCATAGTTTTTGATTTTCATTTTTATAGTAGGTTCCTACTCATCATGAAGCTTTCTAGGGATATAAACTTCCAATTCCAGTTTCTCTTCAAGAGATTTTATCATAGCTTCGACGATATGATCGGTAAGGCCTTGTTTTGGCTATAAGCGTGTGGAGAGTTTAGCATGGATTGCATCAAGGAAATGCATTCAATCAAGGAGCAACTATCATAATTGAATTCCTTGAAATCCAAAGTAGTAATTTCATTACTACTCAAAGTTTTAATATCTTCTACTCCACTTTCAATGCTTTTAGCATCAAGATAGATGGACTCCGAATCATGGGGGCATTTTTCAACCAAGGTGGATTCATATCCAGCCCCATCATCATTAGGTTTGACACACGAAAACAAAAATTCAATGGGAGTCACACCAAGCACTTTAAGATCTTCGTGATTCTTATCACGAGAACAAGCCTTTTTAAGCCATTCATGTCTAGCATGAATTTGGGCTGTTCTTTCTTTGCTCTCACTCATGGAAACACACATAGATTTCAAAGTTTCATCCATATTGATCTTGGGAGGAGCACATCTAATTTTCAAAGCATCAATATCACTAGACATTCTATAAACGCTCCTAGCCAAATCATCAATTTTGAGTAGTTTTTCCTCTGTGGACGCATTGAAAATCTTTTGTGAGTTGATAAACTCTTTGATATTACTCTCTAGATCAGAGGGTAATCTATTGTAATTTCCATGAGTATTGTTGTACGAGTTGCCAAAGTTATTAGATGAGTTACTAGGAAAAGGCCTAGGAACATAGTTTCCTCTAAAAGCATTGTTGTTCCCAAAATTATTCCTACCAACAAAATTAACGTCCAAGCTAGCGTTGCTACTCTCAATAAAGGAAAACAAGGGCATGTCATTAGGATCTAAAGGAGCACTTCTACTAGCAACCAAATTCATTAACTCATCCATCTTAGCACTTAACGAGTTAATTTCTTCTATAGCGTGTACCTTCTTACTAGTAGGTGACCTTTCAGTGTGCCACTAAGAGTAGTTCGTCATGATATTGTCTAGGAGTTTTGTAGCTTCTCCTAATGTGATTTCCATGAACGTTCCACCTGAGGCGGAGTCCAAGATATTTCTAGAAGCGAAATTCAAGCTAGCATAAAAGATTTGTATAATCATCCAAAGACTCAAGCCATGAGCGGGACAATTTCTAATCATCAATTTCATCCTCTCCCAAGATTGTGCAACATGTTCATGATCAAGTTGCTTAAAATTCATGATATCATTACAGAGAGAGATAATATTAGCCGGCGGAAAATACTTGGATATGTAAGCATCTTTGCACTTATTCCAAGAATCAATACTATTTTTGGGCAAAGACGAAAACCAAGTTTTTGCTCGATCTCGCAACGAGAAAGGAAAAAGCTTCAATTTAATCACATCATTATCCACATCTTTCTTCTTTTGCATATCACAAAGCTCAATGAAGTTATTAAGATGGGATGCGACATCTTCACTAGGAAGGCCGGAGAATTGCTCTTTCATAACAAGATTCAGCAAAACAACATTGATTTCGTATGACTCCGCACTAGTGGCGGGAGCAATTGGAGTACTAATAAAATCATTATTATTAGTATTTGAGAAGTCACAAAGTTTGGTGTTTTCAGTCATGATGACTTCAGCAAGCAAGCAAGCACACAAGCGAACAGAAAGCAAGCGGGAGAAAAGGGCGAACGAAAAAGGCAAACGAAAAAGGCAAATATTATTATAAATTTTTGCTTTTCAGAAGTGGGGGAGAGGAAAATGAGAGGCAAAAAAAGTAAATGCAAGAGATGAGTTTGCGACACTTACTTGGCTGAGTTCTTGACTTGATCCTCCCCGGCAACGGCGCCAGAAATCGTTCTGCTACTTCTCAAACAACAGCGCCAGAAATTGACACGTTGACGGAGACTTGCTTGCATTGGTTTTTCCCTTGAAGAGGAAAGGGTGATGCAGCACAGGAGTAGTAAGTATTTCCCTCAGTTTGAGAACCAAGGTATCAATCCAGTAGGAGAATCTCGTCAAGTCTAGAGTACCTATGCAAACACAAAAGAGCTTGCATCCAACGCTATAAAGGGGCTGTCAATCCCTTCAAGATTGATTGCAAAGTGAGAACTGAAGGCGGAAAATGCAATGAAGTAAAAGTTTAAGGCTGAAAATATGATGTGAAGTAGACCCGGGGGCCATAGTGTTCACTAGAGGATTCTCTCAAAATAGCAAATAATATGGTGGGTGAACAAATTACTGTCGAGCAATTGATAGAGCCGCGCAAAGTCATGACGATATCTAAGGCAATGATCATACATATAGGCATCACGTCCGAGACAAGGAGACCGATACTTTCTGCATGTACTACTATTACTCCACACATTGACCACTATCCATCATGCATCTAGTGTATTGAGTTCATGACGAACGGAGTAACGCCTTAAGCAAGATGATATGATGTAGAGGGATAAACTCAAACCAATGATGAAAACCCCATATTTTTACCCTTGATGGCAACAACACGATGTGTGCCTCGCTACCCCTTCTGTCACCGGGTGAGGTCACCGCACGGTATGAACCCAAAACCAAGCACTTCTCCCATTGCAAAAATCATAGATCAAGCTGGCCAAACGAAATCCACAACTCGAAGACAATTACAAGGATATGAAATCATGCATAAGAGAGATCAGAAGAAACTCAAATAAGATTCATAGATAATCTGATCATAAATCCACAATTCATCGGATCTCGACAAACACACAACAAAATAAGATTACATCGTATAGATCTCCATGAAGATCATGGAGAACTTTGTATTGAAGATCCAAGAGAGAGAAGAAGCCATCTAGCTACTAGCTATGGACCCGTAGGTCTACGGTGAACTACTCACGCATCATCGGAGAGGTCATGGTGTTGATGAAGAAGCCCTCCATATCCGAATCCCCCCTACGGCAGGACACCAGAACGTGCCCCAGATGGGATCTTGCGGAGACAGAAGCTTGCGGCGGCGGAAAAGTATTTTTGTAAATCTCCTCATTTTTCCTAGGATTTTAGGGAATATATAGGTAAAAGACCTAGGGCAGAGGTGGCCCAGGGAGCCCACAAGCCTGGGAGGTGCGGGACCCCCTGGCCGCGCCATGAGGGCTTGTGGGGTCCCTGGTGACCCTCTGCCTTGGTTCTCAAGTCTCCCGATCGTCTTCTGTATCGGAAAAAATCTTTTTGGAAGTTTTATTCCGTTTGGACTCCGTTTAAAATCCTCCTCTGAAAGGGGTCAAAAACACGGAAAAAACAGGAACTGGCACTTGGCACTGAGTTAATAAGTTAGTCCCAAAAAGATAAAAAGGGCATACAAAACATCCAAAGTTTGACAAGATAATAGCATGAAACCATCAAAAATTATAGATACGTTGGAGACGTATCACGGCCCGCTGCGCTTTGTGGTGGGCCGCCACGGCCGCATCCGCTGCCTCTTGATGACCCACAAGTATAGGGGATCAATCGTAGTCCTTTCGACAAGTAAGAGTGTCAAACCCAACGAGGAGCAGAAGGATCTGACAAGTGGTTTTCAGCAAGGAAATATCTGCAAGCACTGAAATTGTGGGTAACAAGTGATTGTATGGTGAGATGATTCGTAGCAAGCAACAAGTAACAAAAGTAGCAACGATGCAGCAAAGTGGCCCAATCCCTTTTGCAGCAAGGGAGAAGCCTGGACAAAGTCTTATATGAGGAAAAAACGCTCCCGAGGACACACGAGAATTTCTGTCATGCTAGTTTCATCATGTTCATATGATTCACGTTCATTACTTTGATAGTTTGATATGTGGGTGGACCGGCGCTTGGGTACTGCCCTTACTTGGACAAGCATCCCACTTATGATTAACCCCTCTCGCAAGCATCCACAACTATGAAAGAAGAATTAAGGCAAAGTCTAACCATAGCATTAAACTAGTGGATCCAAATCAGCCCCTTACGAAGTAACGCATAAACTAGGGTTTAAGCTTCTGTCACTCTAGCAACCCATCATCTACTTACTACTTCCCAATGCCTTCCTCTAGGCCCAAATAATGGTGAAGTCTTATGTAGTCGACGTTCACATAACACCACTAGAGGAAAAACAATATACAAGATATCAAAATACCAAACGAATACCAAATTCACATGACTATTATTAGCATGACTTATCCCATGTCCTGAGGAACAAAAGTAACTACTCACAAAGCATAATCATAATCATGATCAGAGGTGTAATGATTAGCATCAAGGATCTGAACATAAACTCTTCCACCAAGTAATCCAAGTAGCATCAACTACAAAGAGTAATCAACACTACTAGCAACCTTACAAGTACCAATCGGAGTCGTGAGACGGAGATTGGTTACAAGAGATGAACTAGGGTTTGGAGATGAGATGGTGCTGATGAAGATGTTGATGGTGACAAGTCCCCTCCGATGAGAGGAGTGTTGGTGATGACGATGGCGATGATTTCCCCCTCCGGGAGGGAAGTTTCCTCGGTAGGATTGTCCTGCCGAAGCTCTAGATTGGTTCTGCTCAAGTTCCGCCTCGTGGCCGCGGCGAAACCACGAAAAAGCTCCTTTCTTATTTTTTTTCCTGGACGAAACCCTTCATATAGAAAAAGAGGGGGGCAAGTGGGCCAACAGGGTGCCCACAAGCCCCCATGGCGCGACCTGGGGGGGGGGGTGGCCGTGCCGTGCAGGCTTGTGGCCACCCCTGGCCCTCCTCCGGTACTTCTTCGGACTAGTATTTTTTATATTCAGAAAAAAATCTCCATTGATTTTCACGGCGTTTGGAGTTGCGCAGAATAAGTATCTCAACTTTGCTCCACTTTCAGGCTAGAATTCCAGTTGCCGGTATTCTCCCTCTTCATGTAAACCTTGCAAAATAAGAGAGAAAAGGCATAAGAATAGTACCGTGAAGTGAAGTATCAGCCAAGGAAGCGATAAACAACAACGTGAAAAAATGATGCAAAATGGACGTATCAACTCCCCCAAGCTTAGACTCGCTTGTCCTCAAGCGAAAGCCAAGCTCAATAAATATGTCCACATGTTTAGGGAGAGAGGTGTCGACAAAACAAGATACGAACATGCATGCATCATGATCAAGATCAGAACAGCAATACCAACATATAATCTCTCAAGCTAAAGTGATAATTCCTTCACAAAGTAAAGCATGGATCAAGAACCTTACCGAGAAGTAACAACCGATAGCCTTTAGTCATTGAAGCAATTGCAATTTATCACAATATCAGAAATAGTCAAATAAGAGCTTGTAAAGCAAATCCACATACTCAATCATTCTTTTCTCTACATTTGCTACAACTCACATGGTACTCATGAGATCAAAGTTTCAGCTGAACATAGAGAAAGATAGGGGCTTATAGTATTGCCTCCCAACTGCTTATCTCAAGGGTAATGTCAACAATAATAATTCATGAATGCCTACCTCCAAGTTTACATATGAATATAGATCTTTCCCAAGCATATGACGTTAGCCAAGATAAAGGCGAAATAAGGAATTGGTGAAGATGACTCTTTCAAGGCAAAAAGTAAAGGTACAAGATAGGCCCTTCGCAGAGGGAAGCAGAGGTTGTCATGCGTTTTTGAGGTTTGGATGCGTGTCCTCTTAGTGCGGAGGAACGTCACTTTATATTGCCCCCTGTGATAAAGAACTTTATTATGGAGTCTGTCACTTTTATGTCTTCCTCATCACAGGTTCGTATAAAGCTTATTTTCCACACACTAATAGATCATACATATTAGAGAGCAATTTTTATTGCTTGCACCGATGACAACTTACTTGAGGGATCTTATTCAATCCATAGGTAGGTATGGTGGACACTCATGGCAAAACTGGTTTGAAGGTTTATGGATGCACAAGTAGTATCTTTACTTAGTGCGGGAGTTTTGGCTAATATGAGGTGGAAGCAATCGTCACATGCTAAGGGATCTCTAATCATATAACATTGTTCAGAGCCAAGCAAACACAATTCATTACGTTGTCTTCCTTGTCCAACGTCTACTTCTAGGCATGCAATAGTTTAGTGAGTGTTCACAATCATAGATGGTGTCAGAGATGATATATTTGTATGTGAACCTCTCCTTCCTTATCACTTCCTATTAATTGCAACAATGACCAAGGTCTACGTTTGCCTACCCTCAACAAGTTTCAATCCTCATTCTTTTTATATGTGAAGCCATCACTTCCCATAAGACCATTACATGATCTTTCATGCTTTTGTTCTATTCTCACTCTTTTGATCATGGCAAGAGGCAAAGCCCTTCAACTAAGACACTCTTTATTATATGGATGATGAGCAAGAATACATCGGGGGTGACACAAAGCAAAACTCAAGACTAAAACACTAAGACTTTTAAACTACTAGATAAAAAGAAAACTGAAAAGGAAAACTAAAACAAAGGTAAAGGCAAAAGATGTGATGGTGATACGATACCGGGGCAACTCCCCCAAGCTTGGCACAAGCCAAGGGGATTGCCCATACCAATGCTCAGTTGTCTTCCTTTGATGGTGGTGGAGGAGTTGTTGCAGAGGTCTTGAGCTTGTCTAATTTCCACCTGAGCATAAAATTCTGCTCTCTCAGATCATCATTTTCCTCCTCAAGCTTCAACACCCTTTGACAAAGTTCGTTCTTACTCTCGTGCAAGAAATGAGAAGGGATAAACAAGTAGTCCCCAAAGACCTTGGGGTTAGCAAGGTAATCAGCCACATAGCTCTCCCCCTGTGAATCCTCAGAAGACATCTTGACCTAGATCTGCGGCAGAAAACAGGCTCGAAATGAAAAACAGAGGAAATCTGCATGATGCAGGGGTCAGACCAAACGGAAGTATATATAATGATATATTTCCAGACCAGAAGGAGTACCCTGCACGAAAACGAAGTCTGGGAGGCGCACGAGGTAATAGTCGCCTCCTCGCGCACTTTCCGGACTACTTCCAATTTTTGTATTTTTTCAAATATTCCAAAACGGAGAAAATTTCCTATGGGGAACGTTTTGGACTCTGTTTTCTTACTGAATCTCATACCTCTTCGTTTTCGGAGTCTGAAACAGGCTGATAAATGTCCCTAAGGTATTCTTCCGGAGTTATGGTATTGATGATATTGCTTTCAACATTTATGGGAGTACCTGAGATATAATGCTTGATTCTCTGCCCATTTACCACTCTCGGACAATTACCTTCCGTGTTGTTGATCTTGATAGCACCGGAACGATATACTTCCTCAACAACATAGGGACCTTCCCATTTAGAGAGAAGCTTGCCTACAAAGAATCTTAAACGAGAGTTATATAGCAAGACATAATCACCTACATTGAACTCACGCTTTTGAATCCTCTTATCATGCCACCTCTTAACCTTCTCTTTGAAGAGCTTGGCATTCTCATATGCTTGAGTTCTCCACTCATCAAGCGAGCTAATGTCGAATAACCTCTTCTCACCGGCAAGTTTGAAATCAAAGTTGAGCTCTTTGATTGCCCAGTAAGCTTTATGCTCTAGCTCAAGAGGTAAGTGACATGCTTTCCCATACACCATTTTGTACGGAGACATGCCCATGGGATTCTTATAGGCAGTTCTATAAGCCCACAGTGCATCATCGAGCTTCTTAGACCAATTCTTTCTAGACCTGTTGACAGTCTTCTGTAGAATTAGTTTAATCTCTCTGTTACTTAGCTCTACTTAACCACTAGACTGAGGGTGATAGGGAGACGCAATTCTATGGTTGACATCGTACTTAGCAAGCGTTTTACAGAAAGCACCATGAATGAAGTGTGAACCACTGTCGGTCATTAGATATCTAGGGACTCCAAATCTAGGGAGGATAACTTCTTTCAGCATCTTGATAGAGGTGTTGTGATCAGCACTACTAGTGGGGATAGCTTCTACCCACTTAGTGACGTAATCAACAACAACTAAGATGTGAGTATACCCATTGGATTTTGGAAAAGGTCCCATATAATAAAAGCCCCAGACATCAAATGGTTCAATGACAAGTGAATAGTTCATAGGCATTTCCTGACGTTTGCTAATATTACCTACTCTTTGACATTCGTCACAAGACAAGACAAACTTACAGGCATCCTTAAAGAGAGTGGGCCAATAGAAACCTGATTGCAATACCTTGTGTGCAGTTCTATCTCCCGCATGGTGTCCTCCGTAGGCCTCGGAGTGACACTTCTGTAGGATCTGTCCCTGTTCATGTTCAGGTACACAACGTCTAATAACACCATCTACTCCTTCCTTATAAAGGTGAGGATCATCCCAAAAGTAATGTCTCAAGTCAAAGAAGAATTTCTTCTTTTGCTGGTACGTGAAACTAGGTGGTATATATTTGGCAACGATATAGTTAGCATAATTAGCATACCACGATGCACTACGTGAAGCATTGATGACATTCAATTGCTCATCGGGAAAGCTATCATCATTAGGTTGTGGGTCATCAAGGACGTTCTCCAACCTAGACAAGTTATCTGCTACTGGGTTATCAGCACCCTTTGTGTCGACAACGTGCAAATCAAATTCTTGTAGCAAGAGAACCCATCTGATAACTCTAGGTTTAGCGTCCTTCTTCTCCATGAGGTACTTAATAGCAGCATGATCAGTGTGAATAGTGACTTTGGAATCAACTATGTAAGACCTGAACTTTTCACATGCAAACACGACTGCTAAAAATTCCTTCTCCGTAGTGGCATAGTTTCTCTGGGCACTGTCTAGAGTTTTACTAGCGTAGTGAATGACATTCAACTTCTTATCAACTATTTGCCCTAGAACAGCACCAACAGCATAATCACTAGCGTCACACATGATCTCAAAAGGCAAGTTCCAATCAGGTGGTTGAACAATAGGTGCGGTTATCAAAGCCCTCTTAAGTATTTCGAAGGCTTCCTCACAATCCTCGTCGAAGACAAAAGGAATATCCTTTTGCAAGAGGTTGGTAAGAGGCCTAGAAATCTTAGAGAAGTCTTTAATGAACCTTCTATAGAAACCAACATGACCAAGGAAACTTCTTATTCCTCTGATATCTGTGGGGTATGGCATTTTCTTGACTTCAATACCTCTTTCATAAATTTTATGTCCTAAGACGATGCCTTCATTAACCATAAAGTGGCACTTCTCCCAATTCAAGACAAGATTGGTGTCTTTACATCTCTGCAAGACTCGATCAAGGTTGCTGAGGCAATCATCAAAGGAAGACCCGTAAACGGAGAAGTCATCCATGAAAACCTCAACAATCTTTTCACAAAAGTGAGAGAATATAGCCATCATACATCTTTCAAAGGTGGCAGGTGCATTACACAAGCCAAAAGGCATACGTCTATAAGCAAAGGTACCGAAAGGGCAGGTGAAAGTGGTTTTCTCCTGATCAGATTGTGCAACTGGTATTTGGGAGAAACCAGAATAACCGTCTAGATAGCAGAAGTGTGTGTGTTTGGACAGCCTTTCTAGCATTTGGTCGATAAAAGGCAAAGGGTAATGATCTTTCCTAGAGGCCTTATTCAACTTCCTAAAATCAATCACCATCCTATAGCCAGTAATAATCCTCTGTGGGATCAACTCATCCTTATCATTAGGGACAACGGTAATGCCTCCCTTTTTAGGGACGCAATGCACCGGACTCACCCAATCGCTATGAGCAACATGATAGATAATACCCGCTTCCAGGAGCTTTAGTATTTCTTTTCTTACTACTTCTTTCATCTTAGGATTAAATCTCCTTTGATGATCATCAACTGGTTTGAATTCAGGATCAGTTTTGATCTTGTGCTTGCATAGAGTGGGACTAATGCCCTTAAGATCATCAAGAGTATATCCAATAGCAGCACGGTGCTTCCTCATAGTTTTTAGTATCTTCTTTTCTTCTTGCTCTGAGAGGATAGCACTAATAATAACAGGATATATCTCCTTTTCATCAAGATAGGCATACTTAAGAGTATCAGGCAACTGTTTAAGCTCGAACACAGGATCACCCTTTGGTGGGGGTGGATTCCCTAGCAGTTCAACACGCAAGTTATTCTTAAGGATAGGATATTGTTCTAAGACAACTCTATCTATCTCATCCCTTTCATCCATATGCATATCATTTTCATGCTCAAGCAAGTATTGCTCTAAGGGATCAGTCGGAGGCACGTCAATAGAAGCTAAGGCAATAGTTTCATCCCTACTAGGAAACTCCTTTTCATGAGGTTGTCTACCGAACTTAGAGAAATTGGATTCATGTGACACACCTTCAAAGCCAACAGTGACCGTTTGCTTCTCACAGTCAATATGAGCATTGACGGTATTAAGAAAAGGTCTGCCAAATATGATGGGACGAAAGCTATCTTGAGCGGTAGCAAGAACGAGGAAATCAACAGGATACTTCGTTTTACCACACAAGACTTTAACATCCCTAACAATTCCCACAGGGCAGATAGTATCTCTATTTGCAAGCTGAATAGTGACATCTATAGGTTCTATCTCAACAGGTGCAATCTCATCTTTGACTTCATCGTATAAGGATTGAGGTATTGCATTAACACTAGCACCCAAGTCACATAAACCATGATAACAGTGATCTCCTATCTTAACAGAAACCACAAGCATGCCAACAACAGGCCTATGTTTGTCTCTAGCGTGAGGTTTAGCAATTCTAGCAGCATCTTCACAAAAGTGAATATTATGTCCCTTAACTTCTTCAGACAGAAGATCTTTGATAATAGCAATGCTAGGTTCAAATCTAATTTGCTGAGGGGGTGTAGGTGTTCTAATATACCCTCTACGTATCACAGTTGAAGCTTTAGAATGATCCTTTATCCTAACAGGGAAAGGTGGTTTCTCAATGTAAGCAATGGGTACCACAAGATCATTATAGGCAATGACTCTCTCTTCAACTGGAGTGGGTTTAACTACATTGACTTCTAAGGGAGGATGAAATTTGAATCACTTCTCTTTGGGGAGATCGATATGAGCAGCAAAAGATTCACACAATGAAGCTACTATCTCAGAGTCAAGTCCATACTTAGCGCTAAAGTCACAAAAAGTATCTGTCTCAACAAAGGATTTAAAGCAATCAAAAGTGAAATTCATACCCGACTCCTTACCTTCTTCAAGATCCCAATCTTCAGAGTTGCGTTTAATTATCTCCAACAAATTCCATTTGAAGTCAATATCTCTCTACATAAAAGAACCGGTACAAGAAGTGTCAAGCATGGTCATCATGAGAAAGCCGAGCATAGAAGTTCTGAATGATAATTTCTCTCGAGAGCTCATGATTGGGGCATGAATATGGCATTGATTTAACCCTCCCCCAAGCTTGAGCGATGCTTTATCTGTCACGAGGCCAAAAATTGTAAATATAGTTTCGATCACGATGTACTAAATGCATAGGATAGAACTTTTGATGAAATTCCAATTTCAACCGATTGTAGTCCCATGATCCAGTATCATCACATAGCCTATACCATGTCAACGCCTTATCCTTCAAAGATAAAGGAAAGACCTTCTTCTTGAACTCATCCTCGGGCACACCTGCAAGCTTAAATAAACCACAAACTTCATCTACATAGATCACATGCAAGTCTAGATGTGATGTTCCGTCTCTTGTAAAAGGATTAGCCAGCAGTTTCTCAAGCATACCCGAAGGAAATTCAAAGCAAATATTCTCAGTAGGTCTAGCAACTTGAGGAGCAACTCTTTGTGCTTCCGTTCGAGGTGAAGATACCCCGAACAAGCCCCTCAAAGGATTAGTATCCATAGTGACAAGTGACAATAAATTTCAGCACACTATATGAATGTTTCCTTACCAAGTTCCACTTACCAAAGGCGCTTCACTCCCTGGCAACGGCGCCAGAAAAGAGTCTTGATGACCCACAAGTATAGGGGATCAATCGTAGTCCTTTCTATAAGTAAGAATGTCGAACCCAACGAGGAGCAGAAGGATCTGACAAGTGGTTTTCAGCAAGGAAATATCTGCAAGCACTGAAATTGTCGGTAACAATTGATTGTTTGGTGAGATGATTCGTAGCAAGCAACAAGTAACAAAAGTAGAAACGGTGCAGCAAAGTGGCCCAATCCCTTTTGTAGCAAGGGACAAGCCTGGACAAAGTCTTATATGAGGAAAAAACGCTCCCGAGGACACACAGGAATTTCTGTCATGCTAGTTTCATCATGTTCATATGATTCACGTTCGTTACTTTGATAGTTTGATATGTCGGTGGACCGGCGCTTGGGTACTACCCTTACTTGGACAAGAATCCCACTTATGATTAACCCCTCTCGCAAGCATCCGCAACTACAAAAGAAGAATTAAGACAAAGTCCAACCATAGCATTAAACTAGTGGATCCAAATCAGCCCCTTACGAAGTAACGCATAAACTAGGGTTTAAGCTTCTGTCACTCTAGCAACCCATCATCTACTTACTACTTCCCAATGCCTTCCTCTAGGCCCAAATAATGGTGAAGTGTTATGTAGTCGACGTTCACATAACACCACTAGAGGAAAAACAACTTACACCATATCAAAATACCAAACGAATACCAAATTCACATGACTATTTATTAGTATGACTTATCCCATGTCCCCAGGAACAAAAGTAACTACTCACAAAGCATAATCATAATCATGATCAGAGGTGTAATGAATAGCATCAAGGATCTGAACATAAACTCTTCCACCAAGTAATCCAACTAGCATCATCAACTACAAAGAGTAATCAACACTACTAGCAACCTTACAAGTACCAATCGGAGTCATGAGACGGAGATTGGTTACAAGAGATGAACTAGGGTTTGGAGATGAGATGGTGCTGATGAAGATGTTGATGGTGACGAGTCCCCTCCGATGAGAGGAGTGTTGGTGATGACGATGGCGACGATTTCCCCCTTCGGGAGGGATTCCCCGGTAGGATCGTCCTGCCGGAGCTCTAGATTAGTTCTGCTCAAGTTCCGCCTCGTGGCGGCGGCGAAACCACGAAAAAGCTCCCTTCTGATTTTTTCTAGACGAAACCCTCCATATAGCAAAAGAGGGGGGCAAGTGGGCCAATAGGGTGCCCACAAACCCCCATGGCGCGACCTGGGGGGGGGGGGGGGTGGCCGCGCTGTGCAGGCTTGTGGCCACCCCCTGGCCCTCCTCCGGTACTTCTTCGGCCCGGTATTTTTTATATATTCGAAAAAAAATCTCCGTTGATTTTCACGGCGTTTGGAGTTGTGCAGAATAGGTATCTCAACTTTGCTCCACTTTCAGGCCAGAATTCCAGTTGCCGATATTCTCCCTCTTCATGTAAACCTTGCAAAATAAGAGAGAAAAGGCATAAGAATAGTACCGTGAAGTGAAATAACAGCCGAGGAAGCGATAAACAACAACGTGAAAACATGATGGAAGATGGACGTATCACCTCTCGTGTCCCCGGAAAGAGATCCGGGGATCAAAAAGGGCACGCGGCGTCAGAAGAAAGACAGAGGAACCAAATCAACACCAAGAAGGTAATTCAAGTCAAGAAGGACTCACTGTTGAGGAGGATGTCCACTTCGCCCGCCTCTTCATCTAGCTCGCGATCCGGAACTGCGTGCGCCTGGATCCGACTGGCGAGTTCGTCCCGCGCGACCCGCGTCGCCTTGACCTCCTTCGCGAGCCAGTCATCTTTTTTCCTTTAAGGACGCTTTCCGTTTCGCAAACTCCTCGCGGTGGACCCAATCCAGTCGCTCCAGTTTGACGGTATGGGACGTTTCCTTCTGCGACATGGCGTCGTGGAGGGACGTCTCCTTCTGCGCCAAGGCATCGTGATGGATAGAGCGCAGCTGCTCCAACTCCGCCAGGTGGGCCACCTCACGGTCCTTTTTCGTCGCCTGGAGAAGCTCCACCTCCCGGCACAGCCGGGCACCCTCATCTCGTAGGGCGTCCCGTTCCGGGCCCGCTTGATCTAGACGGCCCCGAAGATCGACCAGTTGACTCTCCGTCTCCCTGATCCGGCCCAACAACGCGTTGTGGGCCAGCACTCGGTGGTCGTGATGGTCTTGTAGCATAAGAAGAAAAGAGTTAGCCGCGAGTAAGACTCGACCCGACTGATTTCCAGCCGGCCCGATTCTCGGGGGCTACACCTAGTTGGTGCGCTCGCGCGCCCCCAATGCAAGAAAAAGAAACGGCTAGCCACGAGTAAGACTCAACCCGGCTGATTTCCAGCCAGCCCGACTCTCGGGGGCTACACCTAGTGGGTGCGCTCTCGTGCCCCACTGAAGCAAAGAGAAAAGAAAAGAAAAAACCCCAAGGGAAAAGCAAGGGGATAGAAAGCTTACCCGAACCACCCGCTCGAGGCGGAGCAACTCCTCCTGAGCCACCTGGGCCACCCGTGCAGTGTGACTACAGCACTGGGTAAACCTCGCAATCAGGGCAGGAACCCCGCTCAACGTGGTGCCGGGAGCTATCTTCTTAAGGGTCACGTCGACCGCGCCGCATGTCTCCATCGGTCGGTTCCCGGAACTGGAACCGGCTCCGGTGGCAGCCGGAACGTGCGTCGACTCGGCCACAGTTCCGCCCCCCAGAGGCACGCTCGAAGCCGGCCCCCGCGGTGCGTTGGGTTGGCGGTGCTCTTGCACGGTTGGGACCTCAAACCTTGGGGCCTCGTTCCTCGCCCCCGATGCATACTCTCATGTGGTGTCGATTTCACCACCCGGGACCTCCGCCTTGGTCGGCGGGCCCTCGGCCTTAGGCGCATCCTTCGGCGCCTCTGGTGTGGTGTCTGGCTGGGCTTCGGGCGCGTCATGCACTACATCAGGCCCCTCCGGTGTAGTATCAAATTCCGGCTTGGGCCCCTTCGTGGCATCCGCCGCTTCCGCATCCACGCTGGACCGCTCATCGACCTGCGCGTCTGCTTCCTGCTACCGCGTGGGATCATGCCTCGTCTTGGAGCGCCTCTACCTAGACGGCGGCTCCAGGCCGGAATTGTCTGCCCGCTTCTTCGCGTGGTCTGGGCCGGCATCCATCTTCCGAGCTGCCTCCACCCACGGACAGTGCTACTGCTCCCGCAGCGCTTTTTGTGCCGCCTCCGCCTTGGCCCATGTGGCGCGCTCCACTGCGGAGCCCTCCTCGCCTCCCGTCCTTGCAATACGGGATGACTTTGCCAGGGCCACGACGACCCTGTTCATGGACACCCGGTGAAAAAGGAGCCTCGCAAAGGAAAAAGACAAACCAAGAAATCAGGGCGATCGACTGACATACCCGGGAACAACTGGAACCGGCCATCTGGCGGGCCCTGTTGTGGTGAGCCGCTGCTTCTTCGGGCCGCCTCCACGACCTCCAGCCGAAGGTCCGCTTGCCGCGCGCTTGGGGGCTAGATGCGTGGTAACCGGCTGCTTGCCCCTCTTCTTCGCCGCCGCGTCGTCTTCGTCCGGCTCGTAGGCGGCTCGGCAAAGTCGTCTCCTCAGCATGCTTGAGACATCTTCCAGCTCCTCCGGATCCTCCACGGCGGTTGTGCCACACAATTTGGGTGACATACATCAACATCAGCCCATTCGAGCAAGCCGGACTTAAAAAAACTCACCCGCTGGCTCGGATCCATCAGACTCCACCGCCCCGTCGCCGGATTCCGGCTCCCCGGCCTCGTCCGTCTCTCGTGGCTACACCTCGTCGATGTCTTCGATTTTGCCGGGGTCTGATATGAGTATGTCGTCGGCTGGCTGGTGATAAACCTACATCTGGCCAAACAACTCGCGGCGTAACGGGCATGCGGCATCAGAAAACAAAACACAGCCCAACTGACAAGGAAAATCGAGATCAACGCGCGGTTACCTTTGGGGCCGGGTGGTCCCGATCGTAAGGGGCCAAGCCACACTCCCATACACCACTTTCGTCCAACGAGGTGGAGGAGATCAAATTCACCCGTTCCGCCACCTTGCTGGCCCACAACTCCTTCGTCGAGAGCTGGCACGGGTCGTGTCGGCCGCTCATGTTACAAATCAGATGCGATCGGTGCTGCAGCCGCAGGATCCGGCGCACCACCATGGTGGCAAGCAGATGTGCAGCGGTGAGGCCTTCCACCTTGAGGAGTTCCAGCCAGGCGCATATTAGCTTCACCTCCGCAGCCGGATGCGGCAGGTCTGACTGGCAATTCAACTTTTCAGTTGGGGTGCGTTAACGAAGGGCGGCAGGTTGATGTGGTCGTCCTGAGGGTTGACGTTCTTCACGTAGAAGAATCCTCGCTGTCATTTCTTCACCGAGTCCCGCAAAGGAGCTTCGAGAAGCTGGATCCGGCTCGGTGATGGACGAGTGTGGCGCCGCAGGCGGTCATCCTCTTGTGGCCAGTGATCCCTTCTGTCAACGGTTGCTGCTTCAAGTAGAAGAGCCGGTGCCAAAGATCTAGGCGCGGCTCTCCTCAAGAAGCCCTCGGAGAGGGTAACATTGGAGGCGAGCTGCAAAATGACATTGGTGGCGAGGTGGTGCTGCTGCAGAACGAAATGCGTCAAGAAGGTGAAGAAGAAGTTGCTCGCCGGCAACCCGAACTCGCAAGCAAAGTGTTCGTCAAACACCACCATCTCGCCAGCCTTCGGGGCCGGGGAGTTCTCCTATGGGAGGCGCGCGGTGACGAGCTCTATGACAGCATCTTGCGGCAATGGCGGAGAAATACGATATGTTCCACGTCGACATTGTTTCCCTCGTCCCAGGCGCCCCGTGTTCCCGACTTGTTGGCAGAGGCTCCGAACATGGCGCTGCGGGCAGCAAAGGGCGTCAGGGCGCGTTTGACGGCGGTGGCGAGCACACCGACGGCGTGTTTCTCTCTCTCTCTCTCTCTTGCTCGGTTCGGGAGGGGATGGGCGTCGGAATGGCAGGTGAGAGGGTGAGGAGCGAATGGCTCCCTCGGCCTCCCCACCTGCCCATTTAAACCCTGTGTGGAGTAGTGGGATCCGTTGCACAAGATCCCCACTCCCACCGCGCCGCGCGGGGACGTTATTGCATTTCGGGGGTGTCAACCGTCGCCCCGGATCCGCAAAAGATCCACGCCCGGGGGTCGGGGCCACGACCAGGCGGGCCCCGCCCCGCAAGCCTCGTCTTGTCACCGACGTGGCTTGTCAGGGCCTGCTATGTCGACATAACTCTTCTATCGTCTCTTGAGCTTGCGTTGGTTTTTTCCCTTGAAGAGGAAAGGGCGATGCAGCACAGGAGCAGTAAGTATTTCCCTCAGTTTGACAACCAAGGTATCAATCCAGTAGGAGAATCTCGTCAAGTCCAGAGTACCTGCACAAACACAAAAGAACTTGCACTCAACGCTATAAAGGGGTTGTCAATCCCTTCAAGATTGATTTCAAAGTAAGATCTGAAGGCCGAAAGTGCAACAAAGAAAAAGTGTAAGGCTGAAAATATGGTGTGAAGTAGACCCGGGGGCCAAAGTGTTCACTAGAGGCTTCTCTCAAAATAGCAAATATTACGGTGGGTGAACAAATTACTGTCGAGTAATTGATAAAACCGTGGAAAGTCATGATGATATCTAAGGCAATGATCATACATATAGGCATCACGTCCGAGACAAGTAGACCGACACTTTCTGCATCTACTACTATTACTCCACACATCTACCGCTATCCAGCATGCATCTAGTGTATTGAGTTCATGGTGAACAGAGTAACGCCTTAAGCAAGATGACATGATGTAGAGGGATAAACTCAAACCAATGATGAAAACCCGATCTTTTTACCCTTGATGGCAATAACATGATGCGTGCCTCGCTACCCCTTCTGTCACTGGGTGAGGTCACCGCATGGTATGAACCCAAAACCAAGCACTTCTCCCATTGCAAGAATCATAGGTCAAGCTGGCCAAACAAAACCCACAACTCGAAGAGAATTACAAGGATATGAAATCATGCATAAGAGAGATCAGAAGAAACTCAAATAAGATTCATAGATAATGTGATCATAAATCCACAATTCATCGGATCTCCACAAACACACCGCAAAAGAAGATTGCATCGGATAGATCTCCATGAAGATCATGGAGAACTTTGTATTGAAGATCCAAGAGAGAGAAGAAGCCATCTAGCTACTAGCTATGGACCCGTAGGTCTATGGTGAACTACTCACACATCATCGGAGAGGTCATGGTGTTGATGAATAAGCCCTCCGTATCCGAACCCCCCCTCCGGCAGGGCACCAGAACGTGCCCCAGATGGGATCTTGCGGAGACAGAAGCTTGCGGCGGCGGAAAAGTACTTTCGATGATCTCTTGATTTTTTCTGGTATTATTGGGAATATATAGCCGAAAGACCTAGGGCAGAGGTGGCCCAGGGAGCCCACAAGCCTGGGAGGCGCGGGCCCCCTGGCCGCAGCTAGGGGGCTTTTGGGGTCCCTGGTTGCCCCCTGCCTTGTATCTCAAGCTTCCCGATCTTCTTCTGTTTCAGAAAAAAATCTTTTTGGAAGTTTCGTTCCGTTTGGACTCCGTTTAAAATCCTCCTCTGAAAGGGGTCAAAAACACGGAAAAAACAGGAACTGGCACTTGGCACTGAGTTAATAAGTTAGTCCCAAAAAGATATAAAAGGCATACAAAACATCCAAAGTTTGACAGGATAATAGCATGAAACCATCAAAAATTATAGATATGTTGGATACGTATCAAGCATCCCCAAGCTTAACTCCTGCTCATCCTCGAGTAGGGAAGTGATAAAGACTGAATTTTTGATGTGGAATGCCACCTAGCATAATTGTCCTTTCTAACTTCTTCCGTGTGACATGAATGTTCAGATTCCTAAGATTCAAAACAATAGTTTGCTATTGACATTAAAACAATAATACTTCAAGCAAACTAGCAAGGTAATCATGAATTTTCGAAATAACAAGGCCAAAGAAAGTTATCCCTACAAAACATATAGTCTAGCTATGCTCCATCATCCCCACACAACTAATTTAAATCATGCACAACCCCGGTATTGGCCAAGTAATTGTTTTCGCACTCTTACTTTCTCAAACCTTTTATAACTATCACACATTACATGAGCGTGAGCCATGGATATAACACTATAAGTGGAATAGAGTGTGGTGGTGGTTGTGAGACAAAAAGGAGGAGATGGTCACATTGACTCGGCGTATCAAAGGGCTATGGAGATGCCCACTAATAGATATCAATGTGAATGAGTAGGGATTGCCATACAAAGGATGCACTAGAGCTATAAGTATGTGAAAGCTCAAAAGGAGAACTAGTGGGTGTGCATCCAACTTGCTTGCTCACGAAGACCTAGGGCAATTTTGAGGAAGCCCATCATTGGAATATACAAGCCAAGTTATATAATGAAGATTCCCACTAGCATATGGTGGTGACGAAACGAGAGGCTCTCAATCATGAAAAACATGGTGCTATTATGAAGCACAAGTGTGGAAAAATATAGTAGCATTGTCCCTTCTCTCTTTTTCTCTTTTTTTTATTTGGGCTCTTGGGCCTCTTTTATTTATTTATTTGGGCTCTTTGGCCTCTTTTTTTTATTTCCTCACATGGGACAATGATGTAATAATGATGATCATCACACTTTTATTTACTCACAACTCAAAGCTCAGAACGATGATGACTCTATAGGAAATGCCTCCGGCAGTGTACTGGGATGTGCAACGATCTAGCTTGGCGTATGCCGTTGAGACATCTCGTTAGCTATCTTACGATCATGCAATGGCAATATGAGAGTCACGACACAAGCATGAGACGGAACGGTGGGAGTTGCATGGCAATATATCTCGGAATGGCTATGAAAATGCCATAGTAGGTAGGTATGGTGGCTGTTTTGAGGAAGGCATATGGTGGGTTTGTGCACCGGCAAGAATTGCACGACACTAGAGAGGCTAACAATGGTGGAAGGTGAAAGTGCATCTATACCATGGACTCACATTAGTCATGAAGAACTCACATACTTGTTGCAAAAGTTTTTATTAGTAATCAAAACAAAATGCTAAAGCATACTCCTAGGGGAAGGGTTGGTAGGTGTTAACCATCGCGAGATCCCGACCGCAACACAAAGGATGAAAATCAATTGATCAATTATGCATCGACTTCCTAACATAGCGGTTCACCATGCGTGCATGCTACGGGAATCACTAACTTCAACAGAAGTATTTCTAGATTCACAACACCCTACTAACATTACTCTTAATATTACCAAATCCACATCTCAAAACTAATTGAGAGGAATCAAAACTTCTCTTTCTACTCAATGCACATGAAGATGCTAGTTTTTGTATCCTGTTTGGGTACCTATCACCTTTGGGACTACTTTCGTAGCACAAGCCAACTACCAAGTCACGCACCGCCGTGCTCTAAAAGATCTAAGTGAAGCACATAGAGCAAAATTATCTAGCTCAAAAGTTATAAGTGAAGCACTATGAGCATTCTAGCAAAATCATGATGAGTGCATGTCTATCTCAAAAGGTGTGCAGCAAGGATGATTGTGACATATCAAAAAGAAAAGACTCCTACCATACAAGACGCTCCAAGCAAAACACATATCATGTGGTGAATAAAAATATAGCTCCAAGTAATGTTACTGATGGATTGAAGACGAAAGAGGGGATGCCTTCCCGGGGCATCCCAAAGCTTAGGCTTTTTGGTGTCCTTGAAGTTGGCTTGGGATGCCTTGGGAATCCCCAAGCTTGAGCTCATTCCACTCGTTATCTCTTTGTCCACGAGAACATCACCCAAAACATGAAAACTTCACAACACAAAACTTAAACAGAAACTCGTGATAACATTAGCACAAGAAAACAAACTACCACCTCTTTAGGTACCGTAGAAATCTTGATTTCTATTTATATTGGTGTTAGATTACTGTATTCTCACTTTTCCTTGGCTAGTACCCCCCCCCCCCCGATACTATCCGTAGTTTCATCAAAACAAGCAACCAACTCAACAAAAACAGAATCTGTCAAAAACAGACCATTTTGTAGCAATCTGTATACTTCTGGTACCTCACAAATTCTGAAAAATTACGAATGCCTAGGAAAAAGTCATATCAACCAGTAGCAAAAAGAATCAACTCAAAAGCTCTTTCTGAATAAAAATGAAAAATAATCTCGTGAGCGAAAAGTTTCTGTCTTTTTCCAGCAGGATCAAACAACCATCACCAAGACTAGTCATAAAGGTTTTGCTTGGATCAAACACAAAAAGAAACACAAAAGACACAATCAAAACAGAATTATGATGGTGTGGACGCAACAAAACAGAAAAAAAGATAAATTCGTTGGGTTGCCTCCCAACAAGCGCTATTGTTTAACGCCCTTAGCTAGGCATAAGGTGATGGAATCATGTATCGTCGTCTTTGGTGCTCAAACCATAAGTAGCCCTCATCATGGATTCATAGGGCAATATTATTTTCTTTCTAGGAAAGTACTCCATGCCCTTCTTTAAAAGAAATTGAAATATGATATTCCCTTCCTTCATATCGATTATAGCACCGATAGTCCTTAGGAAAGGTCTACCAAGAATAATAGGGCATGTAGGATTGCAATCAATGTCAAGCACAATGAAATCCACGGGTACATAGTTCCTATTTGCAATAATAAGAACATCATTGATCCTTCCCATGGGTTTCTTGACAGTAGAATCCACAAGATGCAAATTAAGAGAACACTCCTCAATCTCATTAAAACCCAGAACATCACCTAAAGACTTTGGAATCGCGGAAACACTAGCACCCAAATCACAAAAAGCATTGCATTCATAGTTTTTGATTTTGATTTTGATAGTAGGTTCCCACTCATCATGAAGCTTTCTAGGGATAGAGACTTCCAATTGAAGTTTCTCTTCAAGAGATTTTATCATAGCTTCGACGATACGATCGGTAATGTGACGCCCTCGATTTAATCGTACGCTAAACATACACGCAAATGCGTACGATCAAACCCAAGGACTCACGGGAAGATATCACAACACAACTCTAGACACAAATAAAATAACATCAGCTTCATATTACAAGCCAGGGGCCTCGAGGGCTAGAATACGAAAGCTCGATAAACACACGAGTCAGCGGAAGCAATAATATCTGAGTACAGACATAAAACATGGGGTGCCTTAGAGAAGGCTAGCACAAAAGATACAACGATCGAACGAGGCAAGGCCTCCTGCCTGGGAACCTCCTAACTACTCCTGATCATCAGCGGCCTCCACGTAGTAGTAGGCACCGTCGGGGTAGCAGTCGTCGCCAGCGGGGACCTCCATCTCCTGGGCTCCATCATCTGGTCGCAGCAACGGATCGAGGGGACAAGAGGGGGAGCAAAGCAGCGGTGAGTACTCATCCAAAGTACTCGCAAGTCTTACATCAGAACTATTCTAATTATGCATCAGTATCAAAGGAGGGGGGGGGGTTATATGTGGACAGACTGCAACAATGCGAGAATAGAGAGAGAAGGCCTAGTCCTATTGAAGACTAGCATCTTCAGGGTCTTGTTGCAATAGACGAGAGTAGAAGAGGAGTAACACATTAATAGTCATATTGTTGCAACAATATTAAAGTGAGGTCATGCCTAAAGATCCTCCCTCGACTCCCTGCGAGGAAGCAATCCCGAGGCAAACTAATGATCCAGTTAAGTAACAATTGTAGTTGTAAAAGATCGGGGCACAACTCCAAGTCGTCCTGTAACCGTGGACACGACTATCCGAATAGTTAATTTTCATCCCTGCAGGGGTGCACCACATGTCCCGTCACGCTCGATAACACTCTGGCCGGACATACTTTTCTGGGTCCTGCCCGGCCTTGGAATATCGACACGTCGCAGCTCCACCTAAGACTAATCAGAGAGGCCAGCCCGCCGGTCTAACTCCTAAGCACAAAGGGTTCATGGGCCCAGTTCCCCTTCGCGCTCCTGCACGTGGCGTGGGCGGCCGCCGTCAGTCCTAGCATCCCTTAATCAGAAGAGCGATGCATCTCGGGACCACTCGGGTGCGCGCCGCTACATTGTTGGCATCTGAAAAGCTTCGGCTGATACCGCGACGCCGAGTACCCATAATTCTTCCCGCGTAGACGGTTAGTGCGAAAAGGTCTCCGACCAACCCAGATCAAAATACCCAAATCCGTTAACATTTTAATTAGGCCATCAACACAGTCTCACGGGAATCCACCCGTCTTACAACTAATCACCAATGATCCCAGTAACATGGTCGAGTAACTGTGTGGTTGTAACATCGGGGGGAATCCGAGGTATCACCCTCGTTGGATTCCGAACGATGTACCCGTCAAGGTGGGCTTAGAGGAATCACCCTCGGGGGTCCCACACTTGAGGGGTTGCACGACACAGGCGTCATCGGGAATGGTGAAATAGGAATCACCCCCGATAACCACGACCGACTAGCTATACTACAGAGATATCATCAGAAGTACTTAGCGAGGTGTCACCCTCGGTACCCGATAGTATCTCTGTAGCATCGTACAATGAAGGGGGTGTATGTGATGTGTCGGGTCTGGCTCGTCGATCAGAGATCGAGATTTGAAAACAAGCGGGGCAACTGAACTACGGGGTCAGAGGGGATGACTGCTCCACCTATACTAAGCAGATTAAAGGTACAAGACTGAAAGTAGCAGTTCATCAAAAATAGGCTATGCATGAGATATAGGAGCTAACTACAACAGTAGCAAAATACTAATGCAAGCAGTAGGAAGAAAGACATAGACGATATAGGAATGATCAAGGGGAGTTTGCTTGCCTTGCTGCTCTGCGGCAAAGGACTGATCGGCAGGGTCGTAGATGTACCCGGCAGCAGCGTCAGACTCGGGGTCTACCGGTAAGAAGAGGGGGAAGAAACAATAAATAATTGCAACGGTGCAACACAAAGCATGACATGGCAAGATGCAGGCTAGACATGAGCTAACGAAGCAACATCCGTCATAGACGGGTCAAAAGAATATGTGACAATATTTTCCGGGTCTCGGGCTACTACCGGTCATACTAGAAACGATGGAAATGTTCCATGTTTGCTATGCTAGGGACGTGTGACAAACGAATGGACCGTGTATTCGGGTTCGTCTCGTTCTGCTGATCAACTTTCATGTTGAAAATATTTTGATCTAACTTACGAATTATTTAATATTATTTTTTAAAGTTTTATTCAATAATTAGGAATTAAAAAAAGATTTAAATAATTTAATAAAAAGCTATTATGACATCAGCATGATGTCATGTTGACATCAACAGTTGACTGGTCAACTGACCAGCGGGTCCCGAACATCATGGGCACAAGTTTTAATTAAGATTAAATATTAATTAATCAGATTAATTTAGTGGGGGACCCACGTGTCATACTCTAATTATTCTAATTATCCAATTAATTAATTTAACTAATATATCTATTTATTTATTTAATAAAAACATTAACATTATCTTTATTTTTTTAATTATCGCGTGGGGCCTCCCTATCATAGACAGCGGGTGTGTTGGCCCCACCGGTAAGTGACTTTAGGCCATATACCCAATTTTATTCACACATACATAATCATGCAATTATCGTATTCCTCCAAATACCTATATACGCAATACATACATCGCATCTCATACATACATACATTCATATATACGGAATACACCATTTGTTTTTATTTATTTTTAACTCTCACAACTCTCATCTCTCTGTGTTAACACACAACACAGAACACAACACAGAGTCTGAGTTAACTTCCTCAACATAGAAGAGAGCCAACTTCATCTCCTCCTATCGGAGTCAAACGTCGACGGATCGGAGCCCCGTTTGCCGGAACGGAACTGGGACGGCGAGGAGAACAAGATGGTGGGAGGAGCCCGAGGAGGGGCTCACCGACGTTGACGAGACGGCCCGGTGAAGCCGGAGTTTGCGGGAAGGCGGAGGTGACGGAGAGGACGAAGACGATGCGGTGACGGTGGTGGCGCGGTGGTGATGATGCCGGTGAGAACATGACGGCGAGATCGTGCCGAGAGGGGCCCCGGTGAGGAGGGCCCCCGGGATGGAGCCGCTGACGGGGGCTCAGACCGGCGCGGGGGGCCGACGGGAGACGGTCCCGGGGGGTGGGGGCTTCGGCCGGCGAGGAAGGGGCTCGGTCCCGGAGGGCGGCAGTGGGCCGACGGGGGGACCTGGGGTGTTGCGGGAGAGGGAGGGTAGGCCGAAAAGGGGGGCCGCCGGCGGGAGGTAGTGGGGGGGGGGCTGGTGCCTCGGTGGGGAGGGACTGGGAGGCCGACGGGGGAGTTGGGGAAGGAGCTCGCCGGCCGGGGTGGGGGCGAGGTGGAGAGGAGGGCTCGGGGTCGGATCTGGGGGTTCTCGTGGGGCTGTGAGGGAGGGAGAGGGAGTGTTCGTGGGGGAATCTGGAGGCAGGGGGTCTCTCGTGGGGGAGGGGGTTACGAGAGGTGGGAGGTGCCGGTGGGGGGGCCACGAGGGGTGGGTGGCGCGATGGGTGGGGTGGCGGCGGCTGCCAGGGGAGCGAGGGGGAACGCAGGGGGGTATGCACTAGGGTTCCACGGGAGTGGGTGGGCCGGCTCGGCTGGGCCACTTTGGCCTAGTCGACCAGGGGGGGGGTTTCCTTTTCTTTCTTTTTTTGTTCTTTTTTCTTTTCTTTTCTTTTGTTTTGTTTTTCTTTTCCTATTATTTCCTCTTTCTAATTTCCTTTTTTTAATTACTTTACTTTTCTTTCTTTTATTATTATTATTTTTAATATTTTCTTTCGATGCATATTTTCCTTTAATAGTTAATATGAATTTATAAATATACTTATCTTTTGTTTTCAATTTCTGAATCCGGATAGAAATTCAATGCGGGTCAACGACGGTAATTCTCGATGATGTGGCATCATTTGCGGGTGATCACTCTAGCTTAATTACAATATTTACTGTAACAAAAGTCGAGGATGTCACAATTCTCCCGTACTAACAAGAATTCTCGCCCCGAGAATTAAGAGGTAGAGGGAAAGAGCCCGGGGTATTTATCACGAAGATGATCCTCGCGTTCCCAAGTGGCTTCATCTTCAGAGTGATTTGACCACTGCACCTTAAGGAACTTGGTGACCTTGCGACGAGTCGTACGTTCAGCTTGGTCGAGAATGCGGACCGGATGCTCTTTATAAGAGAGGTCTTGTTGTAGCTCAAGCATATCGTTATCCACTGCTCGAATAGGGTCCTTGAAGCAGCGACGGAGCTGAGAAACGTGGAAGACATCGTGAACCTGAGAAAGGTTCGCCGACAGTTCCAATTGATAAGCCACTCTTCCATGCCTTTCGAGAACAGTGAAAGGACCAATATAACGAGGAGCTAACTTGCCATTGATTCCGAAACGGTGTGCACCTCTCATTGGTGTGACACGAAGATAAGCCTTTTCGCCAAGTTGATAGACCATATCTTGATGATGGCGGTCATACTAACTCTTCTGACGAGACTGAGCAGCCTTCAGATTCTCATGAATAATGCGGACTTGATCTTCGGCATGTTGAATAATATCCGGACCGAAGAGTGATCGTTCCCCAGTTTCTGACCAATTCAGAGGAGTTCGACACCTTCGCCCATACAATACTTTGAAAGGGGCCATCTTCAGACTAGCTTGATAGCTATTGTTGTAAGAGAACTCGGCATACGGGAGAGATTCCTCCCATTTCTTACCGAAAGAAATGACACAAGCTCGAAGCATGTCCTCGAGAATTTGGTTGACTCATTCAACTTGTCCCAGGGATTGAGGATGAAATGCAGTGCTGAAGGACAGATGAGTCCCCATAGCCTTCTGAAAACTTTCCCAGAATTTTGAAGTGAACAAGCTTCCACGGTCCGAACTGATTACCAACGGAATACCGTGAAGTGAAACAACTCTTGACATATAAAGATCTGCCATCCGACTAGCATTAATCGTTTCTTTCATGGCCAGGAAATGTGCAATTTTGGACAGTCGATCAATGACGACAAGAATAGCATCATTACCTTTCTGAGATCTGGGAAAACCAGTGACAAAGTCCATTTCAACATGGTCCCATTTCCACTCAGGAATAAAGATAGGTTGCAGAGTCCCAGCAGGCTTTTGGTGTTCTGCTTTGATACGCCGGCATATATCACATTCTGCCACATAGCATGCAATGTCTTGTTTCATATTGGGCCACCAGAATCTTTGTCGGATGTCTTGGTACATCTTGGTACTACCCGGGTGAATAGACAATGGTGTGTCATGAGCCTCTTCCATCACCTTCCCAGTCATCCTGAGATTTTCCTTCTTATTTGGGACGAATAGGCGACCCTTGAAATACAAGGCGTCATCTTCATCAACAGTGAAAAAGGAGGGTTTACCCTTCACAATATAGCTCTTAATCCTGTCGACATCATCGTCAAAGTCTTGCAGATTCTTTATGGAGCTCACAAGGTCTGGTTCAACCACTAGGTTACTGAGGGAACCCTGATTAACAACACGAAGGTTCATCTTTTGACACTCTTCAGGAAGGGGAACAAGGTAACCCTGAGGAACAATGTGGAGGTTCAGCTTACGGAATTCCTCTTGCAGAGGATCGTGAACCTGATGAACCTGGAGGTGGTTGCAGTATGACTTGCGACTCAAGGCATCAGCCATTACGTTAGCCTTGCCAGGGGTATATGATATACTACAGTCAAAATCTGCTATACACTCCATCCATCTTTGTTGACGTAGGTTCAGCTCCGGTTGAGTGAACAAGTACTTCAGACTTTGATGGTCGGTGTAGATTTCACAGCGATTACCGACAAGGTATTGTCGCCATTCCTTCAATGCATGAATGACTGCGGCAAGCTCGAGATCATGAACTGGGTAGTTCTCTTCATGAGCACGCAGTTGACGTGAAGCATAAGCGATCACCTTGCGATCCTGCATTAGGACACAACCTATTCCTTGACGAGAAGCATCACAGTATATGACGAAATCCCTTTTCGTATCTGGAGGAGCAAGTACTAGAGCAGACGTCAGTTTGTCCTTGAGCGTCTGGAAACTTTCCTGACATTTATCAGTCCACTCATACTTAACACCTTTGTGAAGCAGATTGGTTAAGGGCTTCGCAATCTTGGAGAAGTTCTCGATGAATCGACGGCAATAGCTGGCGAGTCGAGAGAACTTCTCACTTGCTTGACATTCTTTGGGGGAGTCCAGTCAAGAATAGCTTGAATTCGTTCGGGGTTGACCGCAATACCATCCTTGGAAATCACATGACCAAGGTAAGTCACTTCGTCTAGCCAGAACTCACATTTGGAATACTTCGCATAGAGTTTATGCTCCCGAAGCTTATCCAGTACAAGACAAAGATGTTCAGCATGCTCTTCTCTGTTCTTCGAAAATACCAGCATATCATCCAGATATACCACAACAAATTTGTCGAGGTAGTCCATGGATATATAATTCATTAATCGAGAGAAGGTTGCCGGTGCATTGGTTAAGCCGAAGGACATGACGGTGTACTCGTATGATCCATAACGAGTAACAAATGCGGTCTTTGGAATATCCTCCTTGCGAACACGGATCTGGTGGTATCCCAATCTCAAGTCGAGCTTAGAGAAGACGGTGGAACCAGCAAGTTGATCATACAAATCATTAATCCAAGGGAGAGGATAATTGTTTTGAATAGTGGCCTGGTTGATAGGACGATAGTCTTGAACCAATCGATTTGTCCCATCCTTCTTCTTAACAAAGAGAGAAGGTGCTCCCCAAGCAGAGGAACTCGGACGGATGAAACCCAGACGAAGCGAGTTGTCAATTTCTTGCTTAAGTTCAAGGAGTTCATGTGGTGGCATTTTATAAGGACGCTTGGCAATAGGAGTGGTACCGGGTACCAAGTCAATGACAAACTCGACAGCTCAAGCAGGGGGAATACCCGGAAGTTCTTCTGGGAAGACATCTTGAAATTCTCGGACCACTGGAATGTTTTCAATCCCTTCAAGAGGCGACGCATTTAATGTATTCAAAGCATACAGCCGTGCCTCAACATTACGGATGAGGTGAGCATGGTAGCTTACTAATTCATCTGAAGGGTGTAGGAGGTGGACGGTTTTGGTGGTACAAACGATCGATGCCGTGTGAGCTTTCAACTAGTCCATCCCCAGTATGAGATCAATGTTGGATGACTTTAGCAGGATGGGGTTGGCAAGGAATTCTAATCCTTCAATTTCAACTGGAACATGGGGGCAAACCACAGAGGTTCGGCATTCACCCCCAGGGGTGTTTACCACTATCAGGATGTTCATCTCTTCGCTCCTAATGTCATGCATGTATGCAAAATTTTCCGACATAAAGGAATGCGATGGTCCTGTATCAAACAATACAGAAGCAGGTACTGAGTTAACGAGAAGTGTACCCATCACGGTAGCAGGCTGGTCTTGAGCTTGACCCATATCAATGTTGTTGGCCTGACCATGAACATAAGCAGGCTTAGCATTGAAGTTGCAGTTCTGGTTGTTGCCACTACCAGTTGCGGGAAGTGTCAGCTGATTCGGATGCTGCCTGCAGTCTCTAGCACGGTGACCTGGACGGCCACACTTGAAGCATAGCCCGTCCTAAGGACAGGAAGGAGGAACTCGAGGCGATGGAGCTAGAAGCCTCGGCTGCCTAGGTGGTGGAGGAGGCAGGCGAGGTGCAGCATAGGACGACCTCGGAGCAGGAGCATGTGCATGGTACATGTTGTTGGGAATCCAGATCTTCCGCTTCTGTGCAGATGAGCCCGAAGATGAGCCCATGTCACGGTTGCGCTTGCTGCTATCTTTGTATTCCTGCAGACCAGTCTCAACCTGAATAGCCTTGTTCACCAGGGTGGCGAAATCAGCATAGTCCTGAACGAGGAGTGTCAGCTTGATATCACGGTGGAGGCCTTCACGGAACTTCTCCTACCTGCGTGCATCAGTCGCAATGTCTTCTTCAGCATAGCGAGATAATTCCAGAAATTCCCGCTGGTAAGCATCCACAGTCTTGTTGCCCTGGACCAAGTTGCGGAACTCACGCTTCTTCCGGTCCATGATTCCCCGGGGAATGTAGCAAGCACGGAAAGCAGCCTTGAACTCTGCCCAAGTGATGATAGTTCCATCGGGCTGAGAGCGCTTCTGGCTGTCCCACCATTGAGCAGCGGGACCCTTCAGAAAGTAGGCGGCAAAGTTGACATAGCTCGCCAGGGGCACATTGGCAGACTCCAGCTCATAAGAAATGTCACGCAGCCAGTCATCAGCATCAAGAGGCTGAGTTGAGCTGCGGTAGATCGCAGGGTTGAGGCGGCAGAAGTCTTGCAGTGTCACGCCTTGCGGTTGGTTCATGTTCGGCCTTTGGAACTGATCCATGAGCCCTTGCATAAACTGGCGGTTCAGCTCAAACTGTTGGATCATCCCCGCCATATACTCAGGAGGCGGGGGTGGTGCATCGTTGGCAAGGGCACGCAGGCGGCCAGCTGGTCTAACCATCCTGTTAAATATTTAACAGGGGTAGTTTAGCTTAAAGTAATTGCAAAGGCATGGCACACATTCACGAAGTAATCAAGCATAATGAAAGGGAAATGCGATAGATACTCCATAGGAGTTGAGTTCGACATACAGACCCATACATAAGTTCGATTACAGACTAACGATTACAAATTCGAAATTTGGCGATAGCCCAGACGCATTAGACGATACCCTGGACTCACTAGGCGGCGCGCAGGCACGCGGTGGAAGAGTACCACAACGAGATGTAGCGATAAGGCTACATCAACGTCGGAGAGGACGATCGAATCCTCGTAGCTGGCGGTGATAGAAGGTAGGGACAGGACCCTGTGTCCCGTTGTGACTCTGGTGAGGGTACCGCATCCAGTCGAGGAGCTGAGGTCCAAGTGCAGGGGTTCTACCCCCAACATCAGTCCACTCGAGAGCTGATGGTAGCTCTGTCCTGCTCGGCTCACGGATGCGCATAGGGGGAACCCTCGGGCAGTGTGATGGTTGCAGCTCTGTCAACGCGTCGTAAAGACGAGCGCGCGTAGCATACAACTCCACAGTCAGAGCTCGGAAAGCACGATCCATTGCCTCAGTGTACTGCACTAGAAACCGCGCGTCATAGCGATGCGTCACGTAGGGGGCGCAGACAGCGACGTAGGAACGGTCGTTGCGCTCCCGAACGTCAGAAGCGTAGGCAGTGAGATCAGACCGTGTCTCATCCCCAGCAGGAGCATGCGGGATGTATCTGAAAGGCCTCTCCTCCAGGTGAGGGTACGCTCCACGGAGACGGGTGATGGTGATGTAGGCCGCATCATGGACGGCCATCTCGACCGACACCCCAATACCACAGAAGACGTGGCTCTCGAGGGTCTCGCCGCCCCTCCAGTCGAAGATGCGAACCTCAGCCTGGTACTAGTACTAGTTGTACTCGCGGAAATCCTCGAACACAGTGTACTCGGGGTACCAGCGATATCCCAGCCTGGTCAGGAGGTCGACCAAAATGGCCGGGAACCGAGTTGTCTCACTGGCATGTGTCAAGCGCACGTGCTGTCTTGCGGGACGCATCTGAAAACAAGATTAACGGATGTCAAATGACAGTGCGTGTAATATATATTCAGGAGAAAGAGTAGATAGTCCAGCGCTCCGAGTCAATGTGATTCGAGAACCTAATGTTAGAGTTAGTAAAATCTTTGACCCGAAAGAGAAGAGAGAGTAGAGCCCAGAGTATAGGAAAGGAGTAAAAGATACTAATACCACCCAATTGAGATGTGGGCCCGTAAGCCACAACATCAATGTTAGTAAAGTTTTTCAAACACTAGACTCAACTTCGGCCAAGGAGTTGGAAATGGGGCTACCTACAGGCAGTCGGCTCTGATACCAACTTGTGACGCCCTCGATTTAATAGTACGCTAAACATACACGCAAATGCGTACGATCAAACCCAAGGACTCACGAGAAGATATCACAACACAACTCTAGACACAAATAAAATAACATCAGCTTCATATTACAAGCCAGGGGCCTTGAGGGCTAGAATACGGAAGCTCGATAAACACACGAGTCAACGGAAGCAATAATATCTGAGTACAGACATAAAACATGGGGTGCCTTAGAGAAGGCTAGCACAAAAGATACAACGATCGAACGAGGCGAGGCCTCCTGCCTGGGAACCTCCTAACTACTCCTGATCATCAGCGGCGTCCACGTAGCAGTAGGCACCGTCGGGGTAGCAGTCGTCGCCAGCGGGGACCTCCATCTCCTGGGCTCCATCATCTGGTCGCATCAACGGATCGAGGGGACAAGAGGGGGAGCAAAGCAGCGGTGAGTACTCATCCAAAGTACTCGCAAGTCTTACATCAGAACTATTCTAATTATGCATCAGTATCAAAGGAGGGGGGGGGTTATATGTGGACAGACTGCAGCAATGCGACAATAGAGAGAGAAGGCCTAGTCCTATCGAAGGCTAGCATCTTCAGGGTCTTGCAGCAATAGACGAGAGTAGAACAGGGGTAACACATTAATAGTCATATTGTTGTAGCAATATTAAAGTGAGGTCACGCCTAAAGATCCTCCCTCGACTCCCTGCAAGGAAGAAATCCCGAGGCAAACTAATGATCCAGTTAAGTAACAATTGTAGTTGTAAAAGATCGGGGCACAACTCCAAGTCGTCCTGTAACCATGGACACGGCTATCCGAATAGTTAATTTTCATCCCTGCAGGGGTGCACCACATGTCCCGTCACGCTCGATAACACTCTGGCCAGACATACTTTTTTGGGTCCTGCCCGGCCTCGGAATATCGACACGTCGCAGCCCCACCTAAGACTAATAAAAGAGGCCAGCCCGCCGGTCTAACTCCTAAGCACAAAGGGTTCGTGGGCCCAGTTCCCCTTCGCGCTCCTGGACGTGGCGTGGGCGGCCGACGTCAGTCCTAGCATCCCTTAATCACAAGAGCGATGCATCTCGGGACCACTCAGGCGCGCGCCGCTACATTGCTGGCATCTGAAAATCTTCGGCTGATACCGCGACGCCGAGTACCCATAATTCTTCCCGCGTAGCCGGTTAGTGCGAAAAGGTCTCCGACCAACCCAGATCAAAATACCCAAATCCGTTAACATTTTAATGAGGCCATCAACACAGTCTCACGGGAATCCACCCGTCTTACAACTAATCACCAATGATCCCAGTAACATGGTCGAGTAACTGTGTGGTTGTAACATCGGGGGGAATCCGAGGTATCACCCTCGTTGGATTCCGAACGATGTACCCGTCAAGGTGGGCTTAGAGGAATCACCCTCGGGGGTCCCACACTTGAGGGGTTGCACGACACAGGCGTCATCGGGAATGGTGAAAGAGGAATCACCCTCGATAACCATGACCGACTAGCTATACTACAGAGATATCATCAGGAGTACTTAGCGAGGTGTCACCTCGGTACCCGATAGTATCTCTGTAGCGTCGTACAACGAAGGGGGTGTATGTGATGTGTCGGGTCTGGCTCGTCGATTAGAGATCGAGATTTGAAAACAAGCGGGGCAACTGAACTACGGGGTCAGAGGGGATGACTGCTCCACCTATACTAAGCAGATTAAAGGTACATGACTGAAAGTAGCAGTTCATCAAAAACAGGCTATGCATCAGATATAGGAGCTAACTACAACAGTAGCAAAATACTAATGCAAGCAGTAGGAAGAAAGACATGGGCGATATAGGAATGATCAAGGGGAGTTTGCTTGCCTTGCTGCTCTGCGGCAAAGGACTGATCGACAGGGTCGTAGATGTACCCGGCAGCAGCGTCAGTCTCGGGGTCTACCGGTAGGAAGAGGGGGAAGAAACAATAAATAATAGCAACGGTGCAACACAAAGCATGACATGGCAAGATGCAGGCTAGACATGAGCTAACGCAGCAACATCCGTCATAAACGGGTCGGAAGAATATCTGACGATATTTTCCGGGTCTCGGGCTACTACCGGTCATACTAGAAACGATGGAAATGTTCCATGTTTGCTATGCTAGGGATGCGTGACAGACGAATGGACCGTGTATCCGGGTTCGTCTCGTTCTGCTGATCAACTTTCATGTTGAAAATATTTTGATCTGACTTGCGGATTATTTAATATTAATTTTTAAAATTTTATTCAAGAATTAGGAATTAAAAACAGATTTAAATAATTTAATAAAAAGCTATTATGACATCAGCATGATGTCATGCTGACATTAACAGCTGACTGGTCAACTGACGAGCGGGTCCCGAACATCATGGGCACAAGTTTAATTTAAGATTAAATATTAATTAATCAGATTAATTTAGTGGGGGACCCACGTGTCATACTCTAATTATTCTAATTATCCAATTAATTAATTTAACTAATATATCTATTTATTTATTTAATAAAAACATTAACATTATCTTTATTTTTTTAATTATCGCGTGGGGCCTCCCTGTCATAGACAGCGGGTGCGTTGGCCCCACCGGTAAGTGACTTTAGGCCATATACCCAATTTTACTCACAGATACATAATCATGCAATTATTGTATTCCTCCAAATACCTATATACGCAATACATACATCACATCTCATACATACATACATTCATATATACGGAATACACCATTTGTTTTTATTTTATTTTATTTTTTTAACTCTCACAACTCTCATCTCTCTCTGTTAACACACAACAGAGAACACAACACAGAGTCTGAGTTAACTTCCTCAACATAGAAGAGAGCCAACTTCATCTCCTCCTACCGGAGTCAAACATCGACGGATCGGAGCCCCGTTTGCCGGAACGGAACCGGGACGGCGAGGAGAACAAGATGGTGGGAGGAGCCCGAGGAGGGGCTCAACGACGTTGACGAGACGGCCCGGTGAAGCCGGAGTTTGCGGGAAGGCGGAGGTGACGGAGAGGACGAAGACGATGCGGTGACGGTGGTGGCGCGGTGGTGATGATGCCGGTGAGAACATGACGGCGAGATCGTGCCGAGAGGGGCCCCGGTGAGGAGGGCCCCCGGGATGGAGCCGCTGACGGGGGCTCAGACCGGCGCGGGGGCCGACGGGAGACGGTCCCGGGGGGTGGGGGCTTCGGCCGGCGAGGAAGGGGCTCGGTCCCGGAGGGCGGCAGTGGGCCGATGGGGGGACCTGGGGTGTTGCGGGAGAGGGAGGGTAGGCCGAAAAGGGGGGCCGCCGGCGGGAGGTAGTGGGGCGGACGGGGGGGGGGGGGCTGGTGCCTCGGTGGGGAGGGACTGGGAGGCCGACGGGGGAGTTGGGGAAGGAGCTCGCCGGCCGGGGTGGGGGCGAGGTGGAGAGGAGGGCTCGGGATGGGATCTGGGGGTTCTCGTGGGGCTGTGAGGGAGGGAGAGGGAGTGTTCGTGGGGGAATCTGGAGGCAGGGGGTCTCTCGTGGGGGAGGGGGTTACGAGAGGTGGGAGGTGTCGGTGGGGGGGGGCACGAGGGGTGGGTGGCGCGATGGGTGGGGTGGCGGCGGCTGCCAGGGGAGCGAGGGGGAACGCAGGGGGGGTATGCACTAGGGTTCCACGGGCGTGGGTGGGCCGGCTCGGCTGGGCCACTTTGGCCTAGTCGGCCAGGGGGGGGTTTCCTTTTCTTTCTTTTTTTGTTCTTTTTTCTTTTCTTTTGTTTTGTTTCGTTTTTCTTTTCCTATTATTTCCTCTTTCTAATTTCCTTTTTTTAATTACTTTTCTTTTCTTTCTTTTATTATTATTATTTTTAATACTTTCTTTCTATGCATATTTTCCTTTAATAGTTAATATGAATTTATAAATATACTTATCTTTTGTTTTCAATTTCTGAATCCGGATAGAAATTCAATGCGGGTCAACGACGGTAATTCTCGATGATGTGGCATCATTTGCGGGTGATCACTGTAGCTTAATTACAATATTTACTGTAGCAAAAGTCGAGGATGTCACAGGTAAAGGCCTTGTTTTGGCTATAAGCGTGTGGAGAGTTTACATGGATTGCATAAAGGAAATGCATTCAATCAAGGAGCAACTATCATAATTGAATTCCTTGAAATCCAAAGTAGTAATTTCATTACTACTCAAAGTTTTAATATCTTCTACTCCACTTTCAATGCTTTTAGCATCAAGATAGATGGACTCCGAATCATTGTGGCGTTTTTCAACCAAGGTGGATTCATATCCAGCCCCATCATCATTAGGTTTGACACAAGAAAACAAAGATTCAATGGGAGTCACACCAAGCAATTTAAGATCTTCGTGATTCTTATCACAAGAATACGCCTTTTTAAGCTATTCATGTCTAGCACGAATTTGGGCGGTTCTTTCTTTGCTCTTACTCATGGAAACACACATATCTTTCAAAGTTTCATCCATATTGATCTTGGAAGGAGCACATATAACTTTCAAAGCATCAATATCACTAGACATTCTATCAACGCTCCTAGCCAAATCGTCAATTTTGAGTAGTTTCTCCTCTATGGACGCATTGAAAATCTTTTGTGAGTTAATAAACTCTTTGATATTACTCTCTAGATCAGAGGGTAATCTATTGTAATTTCCGTGAGTATTGTTTTAGGAGTTGCCAAAGTTATTAGAGGAGTTACTAGGAAAAGGCCTAGGAACAAAGTTTCCTCTAAAAGCGTTGTTGTTGCCAAAATTATTCCTACCAACAAAATTAACGTCCAAGCTAGAGTTGCTACTCTCAATCAAGGAAGACAAGGGCATATCATTAGGATCTAAAGGAGCACTTCTACTAGCAAGCCAATTCATTAACTCATCCATCTTAGCACTCAATGAGTTAATTTCTTCTATAGCGTGTACCTTCTTACTAGTAGGTGACCTTTCAGTGTGCCACTGAGAGTAGTTCGTCATGATATTATTAGGAGTTTTGTGGCTTCTCCTAACGTGATTTCCATGAACGTTCCACCGAAGGCGGAGTCCAAGATGTTTCTAGAAGCGAAATTCAAGCCAGCGTAGAAGATTTGTATAATCATCGAAAGACTCAAGCCATGAGCGGGACAATTTCTAATCATCAATTTCATCCTCTCCCAAGATTGTGCAACATGTTCATGATCAAGTTGCTTAAAATTCATGATATCATTACGGAGAGAGATAATCTTAGCCGGCGGAAAATACTTGGATATGTAAGCATCTTTGCACTTATTCCAAGAATCAATACTATTTTTGGGCAAAGACGAAAACCAAGTTTTAGCTCGATCTCGCAATGAGAAAGGAAAAAGCTTCAATTTAATCACATCATTATCCACATCTTTCTTCTTTTGCATATCGCAAAGCTCAATGAAGGTATTAAGATGGGATGCGGCATCTTCACTAGGAAGGCCGGAGAATTGCTCTTTCATAACAAGATTCAGCAAAGCGACATTGATTTCATATGACTCTGCACTAGTGGCGGGAGCAATCGGAGTACTAATAAAATCATTATTATTAGTATTCGAGAAGTCACAAAGTTTGGTGTTTTCAGTCATGGCAACTTCAACAAGCAAGCAAGCACACAAGCGAACAAAGAGCAAGCGAGAGAAAAGGGCAAACGAAAAAGGCAAATATTTTTTTGTAAATTTTTGTTTTTCAGAAGTGGGGGAGAGGAAAACGAGAGGCAAAAAAGGTAAATGCAAGAGATGAGTTTGCGACACTTACTTGGATGAGTTCTTGACTTGATCCTTCCCGGCAACGGCGTCAGAAATCCTTGTGCTATGGCGACAGAAATCTTCTGTCGTCTCTTGAGGTTGCGTTGGTTTTTCCCTTGAAGAAGAAAGGGCGATGAAGCACAGGAGCAGTAAGTATTTCCCTCAGTTTGAGAACTAAGGTATCAATCCATTAGGAGAATCTCGTCAAGTCCAGAGTACCTACACAAACACAAATGAGCTTGCACCCAACACTATAAAGGGGTTGTCAATCCCTTCAAGATTGAATGCAAAGTGAGATCTGAAGGCGGAAAGTGCAACGAAGTAAAAGTGTAAGGCTGAAAATATGGTGTGAAGTAGACCCGGGGGCCATAGTGTTCACTAGAGGCTTCTCTCAAAATAGCAAATATTACGGTGGGTGAACAAATTACTGTCAAGCAATTGATAGAACCGTGCAAAGTCATGATGATATCTAAGGCAATGATCATACATATAGGCATCACGCCCGAGACAAGTAGACCGATACTTTCTGCATCTACTACTATTACTCCACACATTGACCGCTATCCAGCATGCATCTAGTGTATTGAGTTCATGACGAACAGAGTAACGCCTTAAGCAAGATGACATGATGTAGAGGGATAAACTCAAACCAATGATGAAAACCCCATCTTTTTACCCTTGATGGCAACAACATGATGTGTGCCTCGCTACCCCTTCTGTCACTGGGTGAGGTCACCGCACGGTATGAACCCAAAACCAAGCACTTCTCCCATTGCAGGAATCATAGATCAAGCTGGCCAAACAAAACCCACAACTCGAAGAGAATTACAAGGATATGAAATCATGCATAAGAGAGATCACAAGAAACTCAAATAAGATTCATAGATAATCTGATCATAAATCCACAATTCATCGGATCTCGACAAACACACCGCAAAAGAAGATTACATCGGATAGATCTCCATGAAGATCATGGAGAACTTTGTATTGAAGATCCAAGAGAGAGAAGAAGCCATCTAGCTACTAGCTATGGACCCGTACGTCTATGGTGAACTACTCACGCATCATCGGAGAGGTCATGGTGTTGATGAAGAAGCCCTCTGTATCCGAATCCCCCCTCCGACAGGGCACCATAACGTGCCCCAGATGGGATCTTGCGGAGACAGAAGCTTGCGGCGGCAGAAAAGTACTTTCGATGATATCTTGATTTTTTCTGGAATTATTGGGAATATATAGGCGAAACACCTAGGGCAGAGGTGGCCCAGGGATCCCACTAGCCTGGGAGGCGCGGGCCCCCTGGCCGCGGCTAGGGGGCTTGTGGGGTCCCTGGTGGCCCCCTGCCTTGGTTCTCAAGCTTCCCGATCTTCTTCTGTTTCGGAAAAAATCTTTTTGGAAGTTTCCTTCCGTTTGGACTCCGTTTAAAATCCTCCTCTGAAAGGGGTCAAAAACACGGAAAAAACAGGAACTGGCACTTGGCACTGAGTTAATAAGTTAGTCCCAAAAAGATATAAAAGGCATACAAAACATCCAAAGTTTGACAGGATAATAGCATGAAACCATCAAAAATTATAGATACGCTCGAGACGTATCAGGGCCCATCCCACGACGCGTGGCACGTGGCATACCACGGCTGCAAACGGAGAAGCCGAGGTGTCTCGCGGGAGCCGGCCGACTGCAGGCCCGACCGTCTTCGACCGACGGGCTAGTGAGCCGCAAACCCAAAGGTTCGCAAGCGTCACTCTTAAGCCGGCGAGGTCCGCCACGCTGAGCCGGCGGGCCTCCCCTGTTTCGGGGACTACTGACGGGGGGTTAACCCCGGGGTAGGCTCATCGGGCTTACTCCTTCACGCACTAGCTCCATACGGGGCAGATGCCGCGTCATATGCCTTCTGCTCCTTTGCCGGCTGCGCATTCCACGCCGTCTAGGGACGTGTTAGCCGGCATCCGGCCCGACGGAAAATCGTCAGCCGGACGGTGAGCACCAGTCCCATCAATCCCCGTGATGGGACGTGGGCTCATGACTAAAGGAAAAAGAGCGTCAACTCGGGTACCACAGACTAACATATGCATGGCTATAGTGGAGGCGGCCGTACCGCTGACCGACGCCAGCTACGACCTATCGGCCTCGCACAATGCCAACATGCCTCCACCCACTCCATTACCATTCCCCGCGTGGTTATAGTGGAGGCGGTCGTACTGCTGACCACGGTCGGGATCCGTAAGACGACGGCCACGGTGCGGCTCATAACGAGTGTGGGGAGCACGCACCAATCCTAGCGGTGCGCCGATGGTCGCCAGCACTCGATGGGACCCGGCAACCGGCGAAACCCACAGGCGGCAAGACTTCTCAGCCGAGGGGCCTTCTGGCTGGCTGGAGACGCTGCCATCCGGGTCCCCCCAAAGTACCTTATATCCCTTTTGTATGCCGGGGGTTCATCTATAAAACCCCTGGCCCTCCTCCATGCAGAGTGTCAGCCATCCTTATGCACGAACAAACACATAGGAGAGGGAGAACACGACTTGGCTATCTCTTTCTTCCTCCTCCGATGAACAACTCAAGGAGCACTTTGTAGTTTTCTTGGTTCATCAACCACTCCGGCAGGACTAGGGGTGTTACCTCCCACGGAGGGCCCCGAACCTAGGTACATCGTGTGTCCTACATCGCTAGCTACAATTCCGTTCCCGGAGCCCGCCGGTGTCCTTTCGGCCCCAACCACTCTCGATAAGCCTACCCATGGCATCTGTCATGAGAAAACGACAAAAGACAGCCCGAACGCCTCCTCGTCGCTGTCGTCGAGGATGACGACACCGTCTTCCTCGCGGCCGCGGCATCGAGCGGTGATCTCCTTAAGGGTGCGGCATTGTCGCCCCATCTCCTCCCGGGCGTAGTCGTCCTGCGCCCATTTGAGGACGGTCTCGTCGGCGGCGGCCATGTCCAGGTGCTCCTGCTTGACGAGGAGGAGCGCCGGCTCGGTCATCGACTTGACAAGGCGGGAGGAGGAGCCGCCCTCATTGATGACGATGTCGCTGCTGCGCGTGCGCTGCCCGAACGGGGTCTCGAGCGGATGTGCTTGACGGGGAGGAGCGTCGGCGCCCCGGAGAAGCTAGGCGAGGAGGAAGACGTCGTCTCCATGCGCCTCAACGTCCAAGAACTATCGCGATGGCGGGAGAAGGAGGGGGCGGGTATTCGAAATGCCGCCCTCGATGTGCTCGAGGACGGCCTCCAATGTGCGGCCGGGGACGGCCCACCATTGGCGCCGCCCCTCGAAGTTGAAGCGGCCGCGGGGGTCGCCACCGTTGGTGGCGGCAAGCTGGCCGGCGTGGCAGGGTTCCAAGTACGTCGTCCACAACGTGTTGTTGTCAGGGCGCATACATCGACAGGTTCCGCGGGAAACGAGACGATGATGAGGACGACGAACGCACCTAGACGCTGACTCGAGCGGGTCCACATGCGTTTCTGGCCAAAATCGTTTCCCCCGGCACCCCCACGTGCCGGATTCAACCTGGGACCATCGGGGCCAAATTCGGTCCTAACCGACGAAAAACAGGTTTCTCAAGTGCGACTGGCTGTTTTTTTTACACAGATGATAAGATGGAATCTTGAAGGGTAAGCTAGAGAGGAACAAGAGGGGATAAGAAGGGTTCATCTACATGTATCTTTCAATCCTTTCTGGTTAACAACCCAAAGCCTACTTGTACTACAATCGCTGGACGATGATACGGCAGAAAACAAGAACGCTAAACATATAAAACGTTACACATGGTTTACGTTGATTAGAATTCTTTCTTCCTAACAAACCTCTCCCCCCTTGATTTTTATGGGGATGAGGCTTCATCCTTGTTAACCTTCGATCAAAATCAATCTCTCTGTAAAATTCTTACAAACTTATGTACGTGTAGCATCACTCATAGAATATGAGGTTTTAAGTTTGTCCCAACTAATCATCCGTAGTTTCTCACTAGCTCACTAAAAGTACAGCAAGGATCTAATTAGCTAGCAAAAACTTGAGATTTGCACCCTCGGGTGCCGGTCCGATCCCCCGACCGTCTTGCCCGGCGCTGCACGGCGGTTGTGGAACGCGTCACGGCGCTTCCTGACCAGGATCTCGATCTCCCGCCTCTCCTCCCTCGCCATGTGCTGACACCTGCACTCCGCGCTGCAGAATGCTTGCTGTCCCCTGCAAAAATAATCCCCAAAACCGTAAGAATCTCATCTCAAGCCAAGTAAAATAATAAGCACATCGATTGAATGAGGAATGTGTATCTAATCTAGCTTACTTGTACACGAAGACGTCCATGTCGACGTCGATTTTCTTGCAGCAGCATAGGCAGCACTTCAAGAACTCAAGGCCCACGAATGGCTGCCCGCCGCTGCTCTCCTGGAGGTTGGCAGCCGGGGACCTCACCGAGGACCTCCTGAGGACGGCCAACGGCGGCCGTTGTTGTCGCCTCGGCGAGGGCTGTATGATCAACTGGAGCCCGACGAGCTCGCCGGCGGTCGTCATTGTTGGCATTCCCGCCTGATCCTGATCCTGGGCCTCTCCCTCACCGATCTGGAAGAGGCTGGGAGACCTCGAAATCATGCCGTCGAGACAACAATTTTTTTAGATGCTTGCTCGTAGCTTATACGTGCTCGATCCTTGAAAAAGTAAGCGTCAATTGCAGAGAGAAGAAGGTGGATGCCAATGGAGGAATGGAATGGATGAGATGAGCTAGCGACTGGTTGATGCTTATATACAGACGCGATGCCAAGCTTGCACGCGTGTTTTAGTTTAGTTGGTTGGCGTCGTGAAAAGTGAAGCTGTCTCTGCCAGTGCTAAAAAAGAAAGGTTTGTTCGTACGTACAATATTCGCCCGCATGCTACACATGGCTCAGGAACAAGAAAAAGCTTTTAGCGCGGTGGCACAGTGCCACATAGTATCGATAACCCTAATGAGTCACGCCTTACATGTGGACACTATCTTTATTATTGTGATGGGGAACAGGACGTGTCCCGTCGCTTACAATAATTCAGATGTCTCCTTCAGAGACAACAGTAGATAGGAAACAAGCGGTTATGACATGTTGAAGTTTTTTCCCCAAAAATTCTCCCTGCATCGAACAATCACATTTTTTGAAATGTATGATACTATGCATTCCCCCCCAAAAGATCTCCCCGGTATCTGCATGGATCAACAATATTTTGCTGAAATATATGATATTCCATGCTTTGGAAAGATAGATACCATGGAATAGTGTGATGGCATAATAATAGTTTATGATATTACTCATTAAGCAGGATTTCACTCTACGATCAGTTGTTATATGGAGTACTTAATTTCACTCGATAATCACATCAATAACTAGTGTTTTTTTCATATGATATTTTGCTGGAGCCAGTCATTTTAGAGAAACTCTAGCAAACATCTTATATCACGCCGACCTGTAAAATAACCGTTAGTTTATAATTTTGCGTGAAAAAAAGTGACCCGAACAAACACCGTAAACCCGTCCAACCCTTAAAACTTTTTAACGGTCGCGGTAAATTGCCCCACCCGACCCGCGAGTACACAACCCCCCTTGCCCCATTGGTGCCCTTATCTCACGAAAGCGGTTGGCGGGAGGGACATTTCGGCCCGTGCTTGTTCCCGACCCCCATCCTGTAGCACCGCCACCGCATGCCCGCTGCCTTCGATTTCGGCCATATCCGCTAACGGAATCACGCCGTCGGGCCGCTCCAGACCCTGCTCCACCGCGCTGCTTTGTTGCCCCCCCAGATCCGTCGAGCCATGCCGTCCCCGGGTCACCACCGCCCCAGATCGACCTCCGCCGAGTCACCGCCGCTCCGAATTTGCCGACCCAAGTCGCCCCTGGGCCGCCGACGCCTAGGAACGACCGTCGTCGGTGAGTCGTTTTGTGCCCCCTTCTAGTTCGACCTAGCGAACAATTTATAGATGAATTTCCATTCATGCGATTTCGGGTGCGATTTGTAGATGGATTTGAGCCCTTGCGAGTAATGTTTTCTCGAGGACTCGTCCTTGTTCGACCACTCGGATGTAGAGTCGCTGTTCGAGAGCCATCAACATCAGATGGTGGTGGTGGTGCTCCCCATGAAGGAGCACGAGGACCGAAACCGAAAGAGATGGCGAGGAACGACCGTCGGCCGTCTTCGCATCCCTTGCAACCGCCATCTCGGGAGTGATGTTGATGCAAGACTACTCCACGGACAATCCCATATATCAACGCACCTCTTTCGGAGAAGGTATCAAGTGCACCGATCCCACTTCGTAAAATTAGTGCAAGCTTGAGAGGCCAATTCTCGATTTTTTACTCAAAGGAGAAACATTGTGGGCTTCAAGGGGTTTAGCATATATCAAAAAATATTAGCAACTATGAGGGTGATTGCATATGGCATTCGGCTTACTATGCCGACGCATATCCTTGCATTGACGAAGATACTACAATTGAGTTAGTGTGTAGGTTCACCAAAGTGATCATCCGCGTCTTTGGTCCTGTCTATCTTCGTGCACACAACGAGAAAGACGCAAAAATATTGATGGCAGCAAATGAGAGACGAGGTTTGCCCGACATGCTAGAAAGCGTTGATTGCATGCATTGGACTTGGAGAAACTGCCCGAAGGCATGTCATGGGTAGTATTATGGCAAGTCTCGTGATGCAACATCCGAGGATTTATGGATTTGGCATTGCTTTTGTGATATGCCGGGTACTCTCAATGATATCTATGTGTTGCAACACTCCTATTTGTTTGCTAAACTTACTAGTGGTGATATTCGTGCTTGCAACTACGTGGTGAATGAGCATCAGTACACAAAGGGATACTATCTTGCAGATGGTAATCTTTCTTGGTGTACATTTGTCAATAGCAACAAAAAACCCAAGACTAGGAAGCATATTGAATTTGCAAAGGCACAAGAAGTTGCCTGAAAAGATATTGAAAGAGTCTTCGGGTTTTGCAATCAAGGTTTGTCATTTTTTGGTCCTGCTCGTTTTTGGGACAAACTAACCCTAAAGAACATCATGACATATGTTGCGTGATTCTTCACAACATGATCATCGAAGAAGAGAGGTGCATTAGCTTGGAGTTCTTCTATGACAATGTCGGTAGCCGTGTGAAGCCAGCTAGAGACCATGACCGCGTACAAGCATTCTTTCATACATACTAGGAGATTGAAGACACAAACACCCACTATCAGCTTTAGGATGATCTCAGTGAGCACCATTGACAAAGGCATGAGCTGTAAAACCTGCTATCTTTTCATTCTAATTTAGGTGTCATATGTATCATTGTTGTATTTGGGATAATTCTTGTATTGGATTACTACTTTAATTCGGTGATTCGAATCATTATTGTAATCTGGATGATTGTTATATTATAATATTAACATTTTGCTGTTAATTCATAATTCTGTGTAACGTGGCATATGTGTCAAATTTAGAAAATACCACTCATTTTGTGGGCTGGCGTGGGCTGCGGCCGAACAGACCCGCATAGCGGAACTGTAAAATAGAATACTCACATGGTTCCGCTATGCGGGGCCGCAGCCCACGCCATCCAGCAAAACGTGTTTTTCGCGAACTATAAACACACTATAATGGTCTGCGACATAAGAGGCTTGCTAGAGATGCTCTTATCCTCGGAAAGTGAGCCACTGCCTCACCTCTCCTTCACCCTCTAGATCTACATCATCCTCCGTCTTATTTCACTCTACCAGTGCCGCTCCCCCTCCCTGAATAGTGCCACTCTTTCCCTCCCTTCATGATGCACGTGCCGGTGTTGTCAAGTCAGGGCAACATTATGATATTTAGGCGTACGTTTAAGTTGTTGAAGGCTTTGTATGCATTACATGTCCGCATGTTGATCAACCTTTACAACGCTGGGAACGTCATCGACAACACCGATCTTCTTCACCGTTTTCATCCTCCCATGCCCCACATCCTATATTCATGTTGACCAACCTTTGGTTTCAATGACCAGGGCCCCTTTTGTAATGTTTTAGTTCGATACTGATATTCGTCAGGTAAGTCTATGCATAGACTCCACATAAACACCATTATGATCACGTGATGAGAATAATACTCTGATAACAAGTCGGCCCGTCGCAACAACAGTAGTTGAACTTCACCGAGGCACATATCGAAGTTTCTCAAACATTGTCCAAATGGAGCTTTGCGATACACCACCGAAAAGCTGTGGACACGTGGATCACAACCTATGTTGAAGTATTTGCAAAATCTACACGGTTTAAGAGCAGCTTTGCAAGTCATTTTTCTTCAAAAAAACATAAATAGTGTTTTCGATCTTATTTCTATACTGTTTATCAAAATAGGGCAAATGATACGGCGTTCGAAAGCTGTTGGAAATCCGCTAATTATACATATAGAAAGTTTTCCCAAATTCTTAATGGTTAAAGAGCAATTTGAAAAATCATGGATTTTATTAAAACCAAACAACCGAGCTCATATTTTTCGATTCATTTCAAAACGGCTCATCCGATTAATTCAAATGATATGGTGTAGGAAAGTCTATGAAAATGTGTTTATTTTTCATGTAGGAAGTTTGTGCCAATTATAAACAGTTTAAAAGTAATTTATAAAACGACCAAAGTTCCAACAAGATCATAGTTTCACATTCATTCTTCAACCGTTTGTCAGAATCTGGCAAATGATACTTCATTGGAAATCTTGAACAAATACGGACCTTTTTTGTTCGTAATGTTTCTCCCAATACTTTATTGTTTTAAGTCAATTTTATGGTCAAAAAAGTTTTTTGGGCGTCATGAACGGGGTAAATAATACGGCGGTTGGAAGTTATCGACAATGCAAAACTTTTCATATAGTGAGTTTTCTCTAATTCCCAATCGTCTTAAATTAATTTATAAACAGCAAGATCATGTGTTATGTCTTCATCGTTAAAACAGAGTATTCGAAAACGCACTGCATGCGAAAGTTATAGCACGTATGATGTACTGCTGGAAACCTTATGAATAAGAGTAACTTTTTTGTGTAGATATTTTTACATATTATTTGTCTTTTACAAGCAGTGTTTAAATTGCCAAAACAACTTCGGTTTTTGTGTTTTTGAACATGTAAATGAACAATGGGCATCTCGCACAAGAATTTTTGAACCACATTCGAACAGCGCGTTTTTCCAATGTATGTGTGCTTGCGAAAGCAAAATTAACCTTTTCACCTGTTTTTCTTAAGATGTGGGGCCCTAAGTGACTCCCGAGCTTCCAGTGAGGAGTGCCTAATTAGCATGTGAAACAAGTGTTAGCAACTTAATTAGCATGTGCCTAACTTAGACTCGTACATGTTATACATGTTAAACAGCTTAGCACGTGTTAGTGGCATTCCAGGCAAAAGTAAACAGGAAAGCGACCGTAATACGCAGCGCATGCTATTTATGTTGACAAAGGTCACGTCCACCCGCAAAAAAACAGGAGACAAAGATCATGTCAATGACACAAATTATCAAAATATAGTCTTTTTCTATAACACGCAAAAGGACTTAGACATATTTTATATTTCAAGACAGAAAAAGGAAAATGATTTTGTTTAGCCGGCTGAAAACACGGTCCGCCGTCTTCTCTATGCTTATCTATATGGTCCCATGAACTTTATCTTCTCCCCTTTTCAATCTTATCACATCTACATCTGTTCCTTCTTCACAGGTGCATACCTACATCGACCATAGCTAAATGGCACGGGCGTATCCAGGTAGAGCTACCAGGGCTCACTTGACACCGGGTAACAAATTATTTCTTTGGTATACTTAATGTATGTGTAGTGTGTGACACCCCTAAATTAAATTAAATGATGTGTATTTATGTGAGGACACCGGCTCAATTTCTTTTTAAGTCCGCCCCTACTAAATGAAGTGTGCGTGTGTGCGCTACGTGACCAGGAGACACATGCACGACCCAGAGGACCCGGCCAAAGTTTGAGCTTGTCATGACGTCCGGCCTCGAATATGCAGATACATTTTTTTGCAACAACGTCTTTTGATGTGGCTTTTTGCAACATTGAGAGTGTTGCAAACGACGACAGTAAACGACGGTTGTGCTTCTACGACATGCACCGACAATGAGGATGTTTCTTCACATCATTGTCATTGCAAAAATTTCTGCAACATTTCCTATGTTGCAAAAGTTTTCACAACATCAACGATGGCAAAAAAAGTGAAGAAGGAAAAAAAAGTCTGCAACAAGAGCTATGTTGCAAAACTTTCTTGCAATACAACTCTTGTTATAAAAATTTTCTGCAATATAATTTTTATTGTAAATATTTTTGCAACAAGATATTTATTCTAAAAGTGGTGGATGTTGTTCGGCAGCTAGATTTCGCCATATCTGACGGCCTACGAGGCGACGGATCTTTTAGAAGGATCCACCGGTCGAGGCCTAGCACGACCCATAGAAAAAAAAAGTGATTTGCAAATGTTATAAAGAGTTCATTTCCGGCTCTCCTCGGCCATTTATGCCGCGCCAAGATGTCTCTGACGAGGCCTCACCTTCATTGCCATTCTCACGGCATTGTAACTATGGAAGCAGCCGCATTTTCGAAGGCGACCAACCTTCTGTGAGCTGAGTCGTGAGCGCCATCCAGGAGGAGACATGACTTTGGACACGCACGGGTGCAACGTTGCTTGCGCTAATCTTACGAGAGACGTAGAACAGGGCCCAAATGGCTGACACACCCACATCTCTCCGTGGGCCCCAGCTGCCAATGCATGCCATTCTTGTGTCTGTTTTAACCCATGGGGCAAAGAAAATATAGACTTGACTTCGTTCATAAAAAAAATCTCAATCTAACCTGTTTTCTTGACGCCAACATCCCAGACGTTTGGTTTGCATGCGAGACGCCAAGGTCCCTGGCGTCTGGTACGGGGTGACATGACGGACTGACCCGCTAAGTTTTCGACATGATATGGTACCAAACGCCAGGGACCCTGGCGTGTCTCATACCAAACGCTGAGGGCCCTGACGTCTAGATGACGTGGCACATATTATTAAAAAAATTTGTGTGATTTGCTACCAAACACCAGGGTCCTTGGCGTTTGGTACCATGCCACGTCAGAAACTCAGCAGGTCAGCCGGTCATGTAGGCTCGTACCAGACGTCAGGGACCTTGGGGTCTCGTGCGCAAGCCACACGACAGGGATGTTGGCGTCAGGAAAAGAGGTTAGAACATGAATTCTTTTAAAAGCAAGGTTAAATCCGTATTTTCTTTGCCCCATAGGTTAAAACAAAAAAATTGGCCTGCACATGCACGCCATTCGTAGTTATAACAATCTGTAATAATCTTGTCTTGTAACTTTATCTACCTATCAATGCAATGATACACAAGGATTTTGCATATTCACGAAAAGAATTATGAAGTTTCTATCGATAGTTGGCCGAAAGGCAGAAATGCAACTCGGCTCCCGGCAAATTTTGAAATGAAAAACATTTTGACTTGTGAAAAAAAAACAAATTGAACATCAAAAGTTATCCAAAATATCATCCTAAATTTGTTTTTTTGCTAACGAAAACATCGCTGCTCCTTATCGTATAAAAATTATCATGCATGTTTGCAACACTAATACAATCATCTACAAAAAATTCAGAATTTTTTAAAACATTTAATACTTTTTTTCGTGTTACTATTCAACCAGGAGCATATGCTCCTGGGAGCCAAAACATGGCTCTCCCCGAAAGGGTCCTACCTCCGCTTAAAACGTGTTGAACCAAGTCTCCTTGGCATGCTGTGGTTGAGCATTCGAGGTTGCCTTGCAATCTAGACATGTGTGGCTTAGACACGAATACACTTAGAAGAACTTCAATGGAGCGATCCATTTCATCCGTCGCCGTTCGTATGGATCCGCGCGGATAAAAGTGATGACCCAACGCACGGATCTATTTTCAAAACGCGTCCGCTTTGCATCCACATCGACCCATTTTTAGTTCAAATTTGAGACTGAAATGCGTCGGCGCGGGTACGAAGCGGACACATTTCTATCGATAGTTGGCCGAAAGGCAGAAATGCAACTTGGCTCCCGGCAAATTTTGAAATGAAAAACATTTTGACTTGTGCAAAAAAAACAAATTGAACATCAAAAGTTACCCAAAATATCATCCTAAATTTGTTTTTTTGCTAACGAAAACATCGCTGCTCCTTATCGTATAAAAATTATCATGCATGTTTGCGACACTAATACAATCATCTACAAAAAATTCAGAATTTTTTAAAACATTTAATATTTTTTTCGTGTTACTATTCAACCAGGAGCATATGCTCCTGGGAGCCAAAACATGGCTCTCCCCGAAAGGGTCCTACCTCCGCTTAAAACGTGATGAACCAAGTCTCCTTGGCATGCTGTGGTTGAGCATTCGAGGTTGCCTTGCAATCTAGACATGTGTGGCTTAGACACGAATACACTTAGAAGAACTTTAATGGAGCGATCCATTTCATCCGTCGCCGTTCGTATGGATCCGCGCAGATAAAAGTGATGACCCAACGCACGGATCTATTTTCAAAACGCGTCCGCTTTGCATCCACGTCGACCCATTTTTAGTTCAAATTTGAGACTGAAATGCGTCGGCGCGGGTACGAAGCGGACACGCGCGCGTCCTCTCTGTGTCCGCATGTGGCTGCCCTGGCCGACTTGTCACTGGCCCACCCCACCCACCTTTCTCCCATTATTATATTGCCACAGTGTTGCTGCCCACTTGCTTCCCGTTGGATGCATGTGCTGACCCATTTAAAAAACATACAAAACATCCAAAGTTTGACAAGATAATAGCATGAAACCATCAAAAATTATAGATATATTGGAGACGTATCAATCATCCATGCTAGTTTATTTCCTTTTCTCGCTTTCTTCTCGTGTGTTTGCTTAGATTGAGAAAAATCCAAAAAGATTTCCCTTTCTAATTTTGCTTGTTGGGAGCTTTCCCGTTTAAATAGTTTTCTTTTTCTTTAGGTCAAGGTAGAAGATCATGGTTACAATATTTAGTGGCTCTCGTATGCATATTTGTTTATCTGTCAAAGAGCCATATTACTTTGTCTTCTCCTTTGTGTTTGCTTACAGATTCCAGTGTAGTCCAATGCACGAACACTCTTATTTTTGTCCACATCATTCGGTCGTGCAAGTGAAAGGCAATAATGATGATATATGATGAAGTGACTGAGACTGGAAAAGATGGTATGAACTCGATCTATTTTGTTTTTGTAAATATGACTAGCTCATCGTTCCTGATTCAACTTTGTTATGAGAGAAACATGTTTACAATGACAACTTAGAGATCATAGTTTCTATTGCCATGCTTAATTAGCTAGGAGCTTATAATGGTTTGTCTTGGATGCCAACATAAATTTCATGATGATTATGATGTAGTATGATAGGATGGTATCCTCCTTTGAATGATTCAAGTGGCTTGACTTGGCGCATGTTTACGCATGTAGTTGAAACAAAATCAACATAGCCTCTACGATATTCATGTTTATGGTGATTTATGTCCTACTCATGCTTGGACTCAATGTTGGTTCATTTCAATGCATATTGATGACCATTGTCGCTCTCTAGTTGGTCGTTTCCCAGTATTTTGCGAGCCTTCACTTGTACTAAGCGGGAATATTGCCTGTGCCTCCACTTCCATAAACCCAAAGTTGTTCTATATGAGTCCACCATGCCTACCTATTGTGACAGCCCGATGCCGACGCCCCAGAAGATTCCCCCTTTATTCCGTTTTCGGCGTGTGGTTATTTCTATTTGCCGCATCATCATCGCATCATGCGCATCATGTGCATTGCATCGACATCTCCCTTGCCGCCAGTTTTCAAAACTTGCATCCGTTGTTAGTTGCCGGTTCTCGTCGTTGTCCGTTCTGAGGCCGACCACACTCGCACGCGCCCGCGGCATCGTTTAAATCTTGTTTTTAAAAGTGTGCGTAAAACTTTCTCGGATTGGGTTGAGATTTGACGTGCGGTCTTATTTTAATATCGGTAGTCCGCCTATCGAATTTCGTCGCGATTGGAGTCCGTCTGGTACCCGAACGATCGACCGTAGCGGCACCGTATTCGGTCTATTGTCGGACGTTTGTCGGCGTTTTAAAAATCGCGTTGCCGCGCCGCCCGCTTTTCCTCTCATCCCCGCCTAGCCTCCCTACACAATGCACCGGTCCTGCGCGCAGCCTAGTCCGAAACCTCCCAAAACCCAAACCGGGTGCTCGTGACCATTGGGTCTCGATCAACCCCGTTTTACCGCAAACCGTCATCGGTTTGTCCATTGGACTCCCTAACCCAGATATTTCCGAACGTCCGATTTAATCGGAGGGTCCAGATGCTATTTAGTCTAATCCAATTACTGTATATAGTCAACCTATACCTACCCTAACGTGCTCAACCCCTCGCCTCGATCCTCTCCTCTCTCCCCGACAGCGTCGCCTCCTGCCCAAAATAGAGAGCCCGCACGCAGCCCTTCCCTCGATCCCGCCGCCCTCCTGCTCGCAGCCCAGACCGAGCCACCCCGCCTCCGTGCTCGCGATAGCGCCGTAGTTCCCTGCGTCTCCACCTCCGCCCGAGGAGCCATGCCCCGCTGCCAGCCGGTCCTCCGATCGAGGGCCTCGATCCCGCAGCTGGTCGGCTCGATCTGGATCGATCCAGATCCGATCGGGAAGGGGCATTGACCGAGGTAGTCGGCCTTCCCGCGTCGTGTGCCGAGCGCCAGCCCAGCTCGTTGGCAACCCACCTCGAGCGAGCCCCAGCCGTGAGCGCCCGCGGCCGCGTTGACCCCCTCGTGGGCCCGCGCCAGTCTGCAGTGTCCTGGTGGCCTAACCCCCCCCCCCCCCGCGAGCCAGGCGCCCCCTCCGAGCAGATCCAGCTCCAGGCAGCCTCCCCTCTGCTCCAGCAGTCCAACGCGGCCCATCTTCCCTCCCTCCAGGCCGGCCCGAGGTGAGCAACTCGAGATTTTCCCCGCCTGTGCACATCTTTGCTATGCTGCGCCCCCAATTCGGCCCGTTTGTTATATTTTAGATTCCTGAGAATTTAATTATTTTCAGGAGATATGCTAGATATTTAGAACGCCCGTAACTTTAAATCCGCAAGTCGGATCGCGATGAGTTGTATATGGTTTTGGTGTAGAATTTCGCGTAGAATCCAAATTTAAAACTTGCATAACTGTTTGACGTCGTTTAGCGTGCCTAACGCCTAGTTTAGCGTGCTGTCTCGATAGGTTTATTGCCGTAGTTATTTTTCGCGCATGTCCGGATTGCCCAAACCCCGTAGTAGAAATGTCCATGTTTTAGGAACCCCTTTTCCATGTAATTTAGAGTAGACTTTGGTATTTTTGCGTGTAGGGATTGCCGCTAGTTAATTTTTTCGTGTTTAGGATTATTTCTCGCATTTACGTGTGGCATTATTTTTGTTGTGCAACCCCACTTATTTTATATGTTTTCGGGGTAGAAAAATTGGGATTTTTCTGTGCAGTTAGTTTCAGCTTTTGAGCAAGTTAGTTCGCGCAATATTTTGCTATGTTGCCCTCTTGTCTATTTCGTAGGATTTATTCCGTGCTTCGTTTGATTAAGTTGTCAACTAGGGAGTTGTTCTTGGATGTTTACTCTAGCCCCTAGTATTTTTGGTTGCAATAGAAATGCATGTTTAGGTGTGGTTTGCTTGCTCTCAAGTTGCTAGAAATAGTGCTGATTTGGAGGTGCTGAAATATTTCTAAGTCTGAAATCTGTTATATTTTGTTGCTGTCTTGTCTTGCTTACATCTTGTGATCTATAGCTCTTTTGAGGTTGGTCCAATGGAGTTAGTTGTACCCCTTGTGTTTCTCTAGCATGCTGATAAGTTTCATGCCATTTGGAGTCCTGTAGCTATCGGGTTTGCTGCTGTCAATATTGCTTCAGATCGAAAACTGCACTTTCATGAGGTGTAATTTTCACTAAGTCTGAAATAGTGTGTGGGAAGCCATTTTGTGACTTCTTTCCCTAGTGTTCCTTGCTGCCATGCTAGTTATTGTTAGTTGTTCGTAGAAGTGCTTCTTGCACTCTTCCGTGCCATGCCTTGCTTGTGCATATCGGAGTTGTGTAGCCGTAGTTGTGGGGCGTAGTAGATGCTATGTGGCTGATTTTGGTAAATTGTAGTGTTTTCTTGTTTTGCTTGTAGATGTTGAACCGTAGCTCCGTTTTGATCGAGTCCTATATGAAACTTGCTTAGAATCTTGTGTAGTTTCATTTTCTCTTGCTGGTGGTATGTTTTTAAGTGCTTGTGACCGTCGTTGCACACATATTGCATTCATGCCATCATATCTTGCGGTGCTTATAACTTTTGAACCGTAGCTCCGTTGGAGATGTTCTCTATGTGTAAATTGCTTGTAAAGACACGTAGAATCACGTGAACCTATTGTTTTTGCTGTTTAGCAACTAATTAAATGTGTTAGTTCAGATCTGGACAGAATTGTAAATTAACATGTGAGGTCGTCTCGGAGGTGTTATATGTCATTTCCGACCTCATTTAAAATGCCTAGATAGGTAGATTAATTACGCTTCACCTCTTGCCATGTTTAACCACATTTAATATTGCTGTGTACCTAATCGGGATAGAACTAAATAATTAAACGTGGAGTTTCTTCAATATGCAACTCGTTGCATATTGAACTTCACTTAATGTGTAGTGTTTGAGTGTCGTGAATTGTCATGCCGTGTCTTGCATGTGTTCAGCTGCTCATGCATCATTTGTGTTGTGCATCGTGTGGTGTATATCGGGTGTTGATGCTTGTTTCCGGTTTCCTTCGTCTCGATAGAGTTCCGCAAGCGTGTCGGATTGTGAGGACCCGTTCGACTACCTCGGTTCGTCTGCTTGACGGAGTCATTCTTCTTTCAAGCGGGATCTCAAGCAAGATGACCATTTCCCCAGATACCATTACTATCATTGCCATGCTAGTTTTATCGCTTTTATCGATTACGTCTCGTTGCCTACCACATGTTAAATATCAGCCTCTCAACAATGCCATGAAAACCATCAACCTGTTCAACCTAGCAAACCACTGATTTATGTTACCGCTTGCTTAACCTTGTTGTTAGCGTTGCTAGTTGCAGGTGCAGTTGCTTCCATGTGAAACATGGGTTCCTTGTTATATCACCCTATTAAATGCTATTTAATTTAATGCACCTATATACTTGGTAAAAGGTGAAAGGCTCGGACTTTCTAGCCTGGTGTTTTGTTCCACCTTTGCCACCTTAGTTTCGGCTACCGGTGTTATGTTCCATATTTGAGCGCTCCTAACACTATCGGGGTTGTTATGGGGACCCCCTTGATAATTCGTTTTAGATTAAAGCTGGTCTGGCAAGGCCCAACATTGGTACTATTTTCCCAACATAATAATTCTGTTAATTTGAAATGCATAGGGAGTTAGCGCTACCCGAGGAGTAATTTTACATAAACAGGGGGGGGGGCAGTGCTGATGGTGTTGGTCCCAAACGGTCTGCCTACGGGGCCACCGCGAGGAAACTCGAGGTTTGGCACTCATAGCCAGTTCCATCCGTCGTGTCCTGAGAACGAGATACGTGGCTCCTATCGGGATTGTCGACACGCGGGGCGGCCTTGCTGGATTAGTTTTACCTTTGACGAGATATCTTGTGCATCGGGATTCCGGTGATGCTTTGGGTAATCTCAGAGTTGAGGTTTTCCACTAGGGAATCCGACGAGATCGCGAGCTTCGTGATTGAGGATTTCTATGTGGCTTGTGGTAATTTGTGATGGACTAGTTGGAGCACCCCTGCAGGGTTAAATCTTTCGGAAAGCCGTGCCCGCGGTTATGTGGCAACGTGGAAACTTTGTTTAACACTGGTTCTAGATAACTTGAAGATAACTTAACTAAAATATGCCAACTGTGTGAGTAACAATGACTGTCTCTTTCGTGAGTTCCTTCTTCGATCGAGGACACGGTGGGGTTATGACTGACGTAGGTAGGTGTTCAGGATCATTCATTTGATCATCAGTAGTTCACGTCCGCCATGCATAGATCTTCCCCCTCTTATTTCTTGTACTCGTAAGTTTAGCATACTACTCGTAGGTAGGTTATGCATATATGTTATAACTGTTGCATGATGAATGTCATCCGGCATAATTATCCATCACCGATCCAATGCCTACGAGTCTTTTTCTACTGGTCCTTGCTACATTACTTTGCTGCTACTGCTGTCACTGCCACTATTGTTACCGCTACTACTGTCACTACTGCTACTGCTACCGTTGCTACTGTTGCTATCACACTACTTTGCTACTGATACTTTGCTGCAGATACTAAGTCTTTTAGGTGTGGTTGAATTGACTACTCAACTGCTAATAATTGAGAATATTCTTTGGCTTCCCCTTGTGTCGAATCAACAAATTTGGGTTGAATACTCTACCCTCAAAAACTGTTGCGATCCCCTATACTTGTGGGTTATCATGTCTCCGTGGAGCCGTCACGCCAACTACTACTTCTACTAGTATAGCTAACCATTAGCGATAAAGTAAAGTAATCAACATGGCATTGCATCTCATACAATAAATTAAGACAACTCCTATGGCTCCTACCGGTTGTCATACTCATCGACATGCAAGTCGTGAATCCTATTACAAGAACATGATCAATCTCATGCATCACATATGTAACATCACATCCTTTTGGCCATATCACATCACATAGCATACCCTGCAAAAACAAGTTAGAAGTCCTCTAATTGTTGTTGCAAGTTTTACGTGGCTGGTTTGGGTTTCTAGCAAGAACGTTTCTCACCTACGTGACAGCCACAACGTTGATATGCCAATGCTATTTACCCTTCATAGGGACCCTTTTCATCGAATCCAATTCAACTAAATTGGGAGAGGCAGACACCCGCTAGCCACCTTATGCACCAAGTGCATGTCTGTCGGTGGAACCAGTCACATATAAGCGTACGTGTAAGGTCGGTCCGGGCCGCTTCATCCCACAATACCGCCGAAAAAAGATAAGACTAGTAATGGCAAACACGATGACAATCAGCGCCCACAACTTTTGTGTTCTACTCGTGCATAGAATCTACGCATAGAACCTTGGCTCGGATGCCACTGTTGGGGATCGTAGTAATTTCAAAATTTTCCTACACCATACAATGATCTATCTATGGAGAAACCAGCAACGAGAGAGGTTGTAGAGCATCTTCATACCTTTGAAGATCTCTAAGCAGAAGCGTTACTATGAACGCGGCTGACGAAGTCTTACTCGCAGCGATTAAGGTCGCGGTGGATTACGATCTATGTGCCGAACTACGACACCTCCGCGTTCAACAAACGTGCACCCGGGTGACGCCTCTGATACGTCTCAAACGTATCTATAATTTTTGATGGTTTCACGCTGTTATCTTGTCTTTTTTGGTTGTTTTATGTACCTTTTATATCTTTTTTGGGACTAACTTATTAATTCAGTGCCAAGTGTTAGTTCTTGTTTCTTTCGTGTTTTTGACACTTTTCAGATCTGATTTTGGAAAGCAGTCCAAACGGAAGAAAAACCCCCGAAATGATTTTTTCCCAAACGGAAGAAGATCAGGGGGCCTTTGGGCCAGGCCAGGTGGGCTCCAGGGAGCCCAAAAGCCCCCACTCCGCCACCAGGGGGGAGGTGGCGGTGGGCAGGCTTGTGGCCTCCCTGGCCGCCCCCTGACCTAGGTCTTTGGCCTATAAATTCCCAAATATTCCGCAAAAAACAGGGCAAGCTTCCGTTTCCGCGAGATCTCATCTGGAGACCCTTCCCGATGCCCTGCCGGAGGGGACTTTGGAGTTGGAGGGCTTCTTCATCATCATCATCGCCCCTCCAATGACTCGTGAGTAGTTCACTTCAGACCTAGCTAGATGGCTTCTTCTCTCTCTTGGATCTTCAATACAAAGTTCTCCATGATCTTCATGGAGATCTATCCGATGTAATCTTCTTTGGCGGTGTGTTTGTCGAGATCCAATGAATTGTGGATCTGTGATCATATTATCTATGATATATATTTGAGTCTTTGCTGATTTCTTATATGCATGATTTGATATCCTTGTAAGTCTGTCCGAGTCTTGGGTTTTGTTTGGCCAACTATATCTATGATTCTTGCAATGGGAGAAGTGCTTGGTTTTGGGTTCTACCATGTGGTGACATTTCCGAGTGACAGTAGGGGCAGCAAGGCACACATCAAGTAGTTGCCATCAAGGGTAAAAAGATGGGGTTTTTGTCATTGGTTTGAGATTATCCCTCTACATCATGTCATCTTGCTTAAGGCGTTACTCTGTTCTTATGGACTTAATACCCTAGATGCATGCTGGATAGCGGTCGACGTGTGGAGTAATAGTAGTAGATGCAGAAAGTATTGGTCTACTTGTTTTGGACGTGATGCCTATAGATATAATCATTGCATAGATATCATCACGACTTTGCGCGGTTCTATCAATTGCTCGATAGTAATTTGTTCACCCAGAGTCTACTTGCTTTCATGAGAGAAGCCACTAGTAAACACTACGGCCCCCGGGTCTTTTCACATCCATCGTTTACACCTCCGCTTTTACTTTGCTTTGTTACTTTGTTGCTTTCAGTTCTCACTTGGCAAACAATCTATAAGGGATTGACAACCCCTTCATAGCGTTGGGTGCAAGCTTTTGTGTTTGTGCAGGATCTTGAGATACTCCTCCACCGGATTGATACCTTGGTTCTCAAACTGAGGGAAATACTTACCGTCACTGTGCTACATCATCCTTTCCGCTTCAAGGGAACACCAACGCAAGGCTCCAAGGCCACGGGGGAAATCCTTTGCATACTTGCCTAGGAAGTCCCTTAAGGCGTAGCCGCAGCTGAAGGATTCCTGGTGCCGTCGACACACTTGTTTCTGGCGCCATTGGAAGGACTTTTGTGCATTAGCATATGTGACATCAGAAGCATTTCTGGCACCGTTGCCGGGGATCTTTTTGAAGTAGTAGAAGCATTTCTGGCGCCGTTGCCAGGGATACACAGCTGACATCAGAAGTTTTCTGGCGGTGTTGCCGGGGAGGATAAATCAAGATCTATCCAAGTAGGTCTCACAAACTCTTCTCTTGCATTTACTTTTGTTGTGAGTTGCCTCTCGTTTTCCTCTCCCCCACTTCACATTTGCCGTTTTCATTTGCCTTTCTCCTTTGTCGTTTTCTTTTGCCCTTGCCGTTTTCCCTTGCCGGTTCTCTTGCTTGCTTCTGTGCTTGTTTGTTTGTTGAAGTCAACATGTCTGAAAACACCAAACTTTGCAACTTCTCGAGCAATAATAATAATGATTTTATTAGTACTCCGATTGCTCCTGCCACTAGTGCGGAATCGTATGAAATCAACGCAACTTTGCGGAATCTTGTTATGAAAGAGCAATTCTCTGGCCTTCCTAGTGAAGATGCCGCATCCCATATCAATACCTTCATTGAGCTTTGTGATATGCAAAAGAAAATAGATGTGGATAATGACGTGATTAAGTTGAAACCTTTTCGTTTCTCGTTGCGAGATCGCGCAAAAACTTGGTTTTCTTCTTTCCCTAAAAATAGTATCGATTCTTGGGATAAGTACAAAGATGCTTACATATCCAAGTATTTTCCGCCGGCTAAGATCATCTCCTTATGTAACGATATCATGAATTTCAAGCAACTTGATCATGAACACGTTGCACAATCTTGGGAGAGGATGAAGCTTATGATTAGAAATTGTCCCGCTCATGGCTTGAGTTTGTGGATGATTATACAAATCTTTTACGCTGGCTTGAATTTTGCTTCTCGCAATATCTTGGACTCCGCCTCAGGTGGAACGTTCATGGAAATCATGTTAGGAGATGCTACAAAACTCCTATTCAATATCTTGACCAACTACTCTCAGCGGCACACTGAAAGGTCGCCTGCTAGCAAAAAGGTGCACGCTATAGAAGAGATTAACTCGCTTAGTGCTAAGATGGACGAGTTGATGAATTTGGTTGCTAGTAGAAACGCTACCGTAGATCCTAATGACATGCCACTATATTCTTTGATTGAGAGTAGCAACGCTAGTTTGGACGTGAATTTTGTTGGTAGGAACAATTTTGGCAACAACAATGCTTTTAGAGGAAACTATGTTCCTAGGCCTTTTCCTAGTAACTCCTCTAACAATGATGGCAATTCCTACGGCAACACTTATGGAAATCACAACAAATTACCCTCTGATCTAGAGAGTAATATCAAAGAGTTCATCAACTCTCAAAAGATTTTCAATGCGTCCATAGAGGAAGAACTACTCAAAATAGACGATTTGGCTAAGAGCGTTGATAGGATGTCTTGTGATATTGATGCTTTGAAATTTAGATGCACTCCTCCCAAGGTCAACTTGGATGAAACTTTGAAAGCTATGCGTATCTCCATGAATGAGAGCAAAGAAAGAACCGCCCAAATTCACGCTAGACATGAATGGTTTAAAAGGGTGCGTTCTATTGATGAAAATCATGAATGTATTTCACTTGTTAAACCTACTTATGGAGGGGCTGGATATGAATCCACTTTGGTTGAAAAACGCCCCAATGATTCGAAGTCCACCTATCTTGATGATAAAGGTGTGGAGAGTGGAGTAGAAGAAGTCAAAAATTTGGATAGTAATGAAACTCCCACTTTGGATTTCAAGGAATTCAATTATGATAATTGCTCCTTGTTTGAATGCATTTCTTTGATGCAGTCCATTGCAAACTCTCAACATGCTTATAGCCAAAGGAAAGCATTTACCGCGCATATCGTAGATGCTATGATGAAATCTCTTGAAGAGAAGCTCGAACTAGAAGTATCTATACTTAGAAAACTTCATGATGAGTGGGAACCTACTATGAAAATCAAGATAAAAAACTATGAGTGCAATGCTTTGTGTGATTTGGGTGCTAGTGTTTTTGCGATTCCAAAGTCTTTATGTGATATTCTTGGTTTTCATGAGATTGAAGAGTGTTCTCTTAATTTGCATCTTGCGGATTCTACTGTCAAGAAACCCGTGGGGAGGATCGATGATGTACTTATTGTTGCAAATAATAACTATGTACCCGTGGATTTCATTGTACTTGACATAGATTGCAATCCTTCATGTCCCATTATTCTTGGTAGACCTTTCCCAAGAACTATTGGTGCTATCATCGATATAAAGGAAGGGAATATTAGATTTCAATTTCCTTTAATTAAGGGCATGGAGCACTTTCCTAGAAAGAAAATAAGATTGCCTTATGAATCTATGATGAGGGCTACCTATGGTTTGAGCACCAAAGATGACTATACGTGATTTCATCACCTTTCGCCTAGCTAAGGGCGTTAAACAAAAGCGCTTGTTGGGAGGCAACCTAACGAATCTATCATTTTTCTTTCTGTTTTGTGTTTTCCACACTTTCATAATTATGTTATGATTGTGTTTTTGTGTTTCTTTTTTGCGTTTGTGCCAAGCAAAACCGTTATGATTAGTCTTGGGGATGATCGTTTGGTCATGCTGAAAAAGAAAGAAACTTTCTGCTCAGGAAAAGAATTTTCATTTTTTTTCTGTAAGAGCTTTGAGTTGATTCTTTTTTTCTGCTGATTTATACGCAAATTCTTCAGACTGTCGTAATTTTTCGGAATTTTTGAAGTACCAGAGATATACGAAATATACAGATTTCTACAGACTGGTCTGCTGTTAACAGATTCTGCTTTTTGTTGTGTTGGTTGCTTATTTTGATGAAACTATGGATAGTATCGGGGGGTATTAGCCATGGAAGATTGAAAGTACAGTAACCCAACATCAGCACAAGAAGAATTTAAGTTTGCTACAGTACCTAAGGAAGTGGTGGTTTGCTTTCTTGTACTAATGTTATCACGAGTTTTTGTTTAAGTTTCGTGTTGTGAAGTTTTCAAGTTTTGGGTGAAGTTCTTATGGACAAAGAGATAAAGAGTGGCAAGAGCTCAAGCTTGGGGATGCCCAAGGCACCCAAGAGATTCAAGGATTCCGTAAAAGCCTAATCTTGGGGATGCCCCGGGAAGGCATCCCCTCTCTCGTCTTCAATCCATCGGTAACGTTACTTGGGGCTATATTTTTATTCACCACATGTTATGTGTTTTTTCTTGGAGAGTCTTGTATCGTAGGAGTCTTTGATTTTGTTGTGTCACAATCATCCTTGCTGCACACCTAGAGAGAGACATACACACACCGTGATTTTGTCGAGCTTCACTTATATCTTTTGTTAGACAATTCAGCTCACATGTGCTTCACTTATATCTTTTGAGCTAGATACTTTTTCTCTATGTGCTTCACTTAAATCTTTTAGAGCACAGCGGTGCGTGGCTTGGTAGTTGATCTATACTTTGAAAGTAGTCTCAAAAGGGGTAGTTATCCAAAGGGATACGAAAACTTCCACCTTCATGTGCATTGAATAGTTAGAGAAGTTTGATTCATCTCAATTAGTTTTGAGTTGTGGTTATGGTAATATTGAAGACATGCTAGTAAGGTGTTGTGGATCTAGAAATACTTGTGTTGAAGTTAGTGATTCCGTAGCATGCACGTATGGTGAACCGCTACGTGATGAAATCTGAGCATGATTAGTATATTGATTGCCATCCTTTGCGTGGCGGTCGGGATCGCGCGATGGTTTATACCAACCAACCCTTCCCCTAGGAGTATGCGTTGAATGCTTTGTTTTGATTACTAATAAAACTTTTGCAACAAGTATATTAGTTCTTCATGACTAATGTTGAGTCCATGGTTTAGATGCACTTTCACCTTCCACCATCACTATCTTCTTAGTGTCGTGCAACTTTCGCCGGTCCACAAAACCCACCATTAGCCTCCCTCAAAACAGCCACCATACCTACCTACTATGGCTTTTTCAAAGTCATTCCGAGATATATTGCCATGCAACTACCACCATGACATGTGCTACCACTTCTACATTGCCATTGCATGATCTTAAGATAGCTAGCATGATGTTTCCATTGATGTCTATGCCATGCTAGATCAACGCCACGGTACACTACCGAAGGCATTCCATATAGAGTCATAGTTTCTCTAAGTTTTGAGTTGAAAGTGTGATGATCATAATTAAGGTAGCATTGTCCCATGTGAGGAAATAAAAGAGACCAAAGAAGCCCACCAAAAAAAAGAGGCCAAAGGGCCCACCAAAAAAATATGAGAGAAAAAGAGAGAAGGGACAATGCTACCACTTTTTCCACACTTGTGCATATTAAGCACCATGATCTTCATGATTGAGAGTCTCTCATTTTGTCACCACCATATAGCTAGTGGGAAATTTTCATTATATAACTTGGCTTGTATATTCCAATGATAGGCTTCCTCAAAATTGCCTTAGGTATTCGTGAGCAAGCAAGATGGATGCACACCCACTAGTTTTCTTTAAGAGCTTTCACATACTCGTAGCTCTAGTGCATCATTTGTATGGCAATCCCTACTCATTCACATTGATATCTGTTGATGAGCATCTCCAGAGCTCATTGATATGCCTAGTTAATGTGACTATCTTCTCCCTTTTTGTCTTGCAACCTCCACCACACTCCACAACATCTATAGTGCTATAACCATGGCTCACGCTCATGTATTGCGTGAGAGTTGAAAATGTTTGAGAAAGTAAAGGTGTGAAACAATTACTTGGCCAATAACAGGGTTGTGCATGATTTAAATTCATTGTGCAATGATGATAGAGCATAGCCAGACTATATGCTTTTGTAGGGATAACTTTCTTTTGGCCTTGTTATTTTGAAAGTTCATGATTACTTTGCTAGTTTGCTTAAATTATTATTGTTTCCACGTCAATAGCAAACTATTGTTTTGAATCTAATGGATCTGAACATTCACGTCACATAAGAGGAATTACAAAGGACACCTATGCTAGGTAGCATGAAAGCATCAAAAATTCATTCTTATCACTTCCCTACTCGAGGACGAGTAGGAGTTAAGATTGGGGATGCTTGATACGTCTGAAATGTATCTATACTTTTTGATGGTTTCACGCTATTATCTTGTATTCTTTGGTTGTTTTATGTACCTTTTATATCTTTTTTGGGACTAACTTATTAATTCAGTGCCAATTGCCAGTTCCTGTTTTTTCCGTGTATTGACTCTTTTCAGATCTGATTTTGGAACGGAGACCAAACGGAAGAAAAACCCTGAAATGATTTTTTCCCGAACGGAAGAAGATCAGGGGGCCTTTGGGCCAGGCCAGGTGGGCTCCACGGAGCCCACAAGCCCCCACTCCACCACCAGGGGGGAGGCGGTGGTGGGCAGGCTTGTGGCCTCCCTAGCCGCCCCCTGACCTAGGTCTTTGGCCTATAGATTCCCAAATATTCCGCAAAAAATCAGGGGAGCCTCGAAAATACTTTTCCGCCGCCGCAAGCTTCCGTTTCCGCGAGATCTCATCTGGAGACCCTTCCCGGCGCCCTTCCGAAGGGGACTTTGGAGTTGGAGGACTTCTTCATCATCATCATCGCCCCTCCAATGACTCATGAGTAGTTCACTTCAGACCTACGGGTCCGTAGTTAGTAGCTAGATGGCTTCTTCCCTCTCTTGGATCTTCAAAACAAAGTTATCCATGATCTTCATGGAGATCTATTCGATGTAATCTTCTTTGGCGGTGTGTTTGTCGAGATCCGATGAATTGTGGATTTGTGATCAGATTATCTATGATATATATTTGAGTCTTTGCTGATTTCTTATATGCATGATTTGATATCCTTGTAAGTCTCTCCTAGTCTTGGGTTTTGGTTGGCCAACTATATCTATGATTCTTGAAATGGGAGAAGTGCTTGGTTTTGGGTTCTACCCTGTGGTGACCTTTCCCAGTGACAGTAGGGGCAGAAAGGCACACATCAAGTAGTTGCCATCAAGGGTAAAAATATGGCGGTTTTATCATTGGTTTGAGATTATCCCTCTACATCATGTCATCTTGCTGAAGGCATTACTCTGTTCTTATGGACTTAATACACTAGATGGATGCTGGATAGTGGTCGACGTGTGGAGTAATAGTAGTAGATGCAGAAAGTATCGGTCTACTTGTTTTGGACGTGATGCCTATAGATATAATCATTGCATAGATATCGTCACGACTTTGCGCGGTTCTATCAATTGCTCGACAGTAATTTGTTCACCCACCGTCTACTTGCTTTCATGAGAGAAGCCACTAGTAAACACTACGACCCCCGGGTCTATTCACATCCATCGTTTACACCTCCGCTTTTACTTTGGTTTGTTACTTTGTTGCTTTCAGTTCTCACTTGGTAAACAATCTATAAGGGATTGACAACCCCTTCATAGCGTTGGGTCCAAGCTTTTGTGTTTGTGCAGGATCTTCAGATACTCCTCCACCGGATTGATACCTTGGTTCTCAAACTAAGGGAAATACTTACCGTCACTGTGCTACATCACCCTTTCCGCTTCAAGGGAACACCAACGCAAGGCTCCAAGGCCACGGGGGAAATCCTTTGCACACTTGCCTAGGAAGTCCCTTAAGGCGTAGCCGCAGCTGAAGGATTCCTGGTGCCGTGGACACACCTGTTTCTGGTGCCATTGGAAGGACTTTTGTGCATTAGCATAGCTGACATCAGAAGCATTTCTGGCGCCGTTGCCGGGGATCTTTTTGAAGTAGCAAAAGCATTTCTAGCGCCGTTGCCAAGGATACACAGCTGACATCAGTCTCCAACACCTTGAACCAACAAGGAGGAGGGAGAGGTTGAGGGAGAGAGCTCCAGCAGCACGATGGCATGGTGGCGGTGGAGCTACGTGGTTCTCTGGCAGAGCTTAGCTAAGCTGTCGGAGGACGAGGAGAGAGAGGGGTAGGGCTGCGCCGAGAGAAAGAGTTTTCGTGTCTTCTCCAAAGGCAAAAACCTCCACTATATATAGGGGAGAGGGAGGAGGTGCCCATCCTTAGGGTTCCCACCCCTAAGGGATGTGGCAGCCCCATCTAGGGCAGATGGCGGCGGCCAGGGCAAGGAATGTGGCAGCCCCATCTATGGAGTATTTCCCTCAGTTTGAGAACCAAGGTATCAATCCAATGGAGGAATATCTCAAGATCCTGCACAAACATAAAAGCTTGCTCCCAACGCTATGAAGGGGTTGTCAATCCCTTATAGATTGTTTGCCAAGTGAGAACTGAAAGCAACAAAGTAACAAAGCAAAGTAAAAGTGGAGGTGTAAACCATGGATGTGAATAGACCCGGGGGTCGTAGTGTTTACTAGTGGCTTCTCTCATGAAAGCAAGTAGACGGTGGGTGAACAAATTACTGTCGAGCAATTGATAGAACCGCGCAAAGTCGTGATGATATCTATGCAATGATTATATCTATAGGCATCACGTCCAAAACAAGTAGACCGATACTTTCTGCATCTACTACTATTACTCCACACGTCGACCGCTATCCAGCATGCATCTAGTGTATCAAGTCCATAAGAAAAGAGTAACGCCTTAAGCAAGATGACATGATGTAGAGGGATAATCTCAAACCAATGATAAGAACCCCATCTTTTTACCCTTGATGGCAACTACTTGATGTGTGCCTTGCTGCCCCTTCTGTCACTGGGAAAGGTCACCACATGGTAGAACCCAAAACCAAGCACTTCTCCCATTGCAAGAATCATAGATCTAGTTGGCCAAACAAAACCCAAGACTCGGAGAGACTTACAAGGATATCAAATCATGCATATAAGAAATCAGCAAAGACTCAAATATATATCATAGATAATCTGATCACAAATCCACAATTCATCGGATCTTGACAAACATACCGCCAAAGAAGATTACATCGGATAGATCTCCATGAAGATCATGGAGAACTTTGTATTGAAGATCCAAGAGAGAGAAGAAGCCATCTAGCTACTAACTATGAACCCGTAGGTCTGAAGTGAACTACTCACAAGTCATTGGAGGGGCGATGATGATGATGAAGAAGCCCTCCAACTCCCAAGTCCCCTCTGGCAGGGCGCCGGGAAGGGTCTCCAGATGAGATATCGCGGAAACGGAAGCTTGCGGCGGTGGAAAAGAATTTTTGAGGCTCCCCTGGCTTTTTGCCGAATATTTGGGAATTTATAGGCCAAAGACCTAGGTCAGGGGCGGCCAGGGAGGCCACAAGCCTGCCCACCGTCGCCTCCCCTGGTGGCGGAGTGGGGGCTTGTGTGCTCCCTGGAGCCCACCTGGCCTGGCCCAAAAGCCCCATGGTCTTCTTCCGTTCGGGAAAAAATCATTTCGGGGTTTTTCTTCCGTTTGGACTCTGTTCCAAAATCAAATCTGAAAAGAGTCAAAAACACGGAAAAAACAGGAACTGGCACTTGGCACTGAATTAATAAGTTAGTCCCAAAAAAGATATAAAAGTTACATAAAACATCCAAAGAAGACAAGATAACAGCGAGAAACCATAAACAATTATAGATACGTTTGAGACGTATCAGTGTCAACTTATCCAATTCAAGTCTACGATAAAGAGAGAGGGGCATAACACTAACACCGGCTCCAAGGTCACATAAGGCAGTTCTTACGTAGTTTCCTTTAATGGAGCAAGGTATAGTGGGCACTCCGAGGTCACCAGGTTTCTTAGGAGTTCCACCTTTGAAAGTGTAGTTGGCAAGCATGGTGGAGATCTCAAGATCTGGTTGTCACGCCCAAGATGCAACCCTATCCTCAATTTGGCACGAAGGCCTCGTCAGGGATAGAAGCACATCTCGTCGTGTCGCAAGAATGGATATCGTTACAAGTACATGTACTGAAAAGAAGAGATAAATACAGAGTTGGCTTACACTCGCCACAAGCTACATCAGAGTCACTTCAGTACATTACATAATCATCAAGAGTAAGAGCAGGGTCCGACTACGGACGAAAACAAACGAGAAAAATAAGAACGACGTCCATCCTTGCTATCCCAGGCTGCCGGCCTGGAACCCATCCTAGATCGATGAAGAAGAAGAAGAAGAAGCAACTCCAAATGAACAATCAACGCGCTCGCGTCAAGTAATCTGTACCTGTACCTGCAACTGGTGTTGTAGTAATCTGTGAGCCACAGGGGACTCAGTAATCTCATTTCCAAAGGTATCAAGACTAGCAAAGCTTAATGGGTGAGGTATGGTTAAGTGGTGAGGTTGCAGCAACGACTAAGCATATATGTTTTGGCTAATCTTACGAGTACGAGAAAATAAGAGGGGGAAGATCTACGCATAGCGGACGGGAACTACGGATGATCAAAGAATGATCCTGAACACCTACCTACGTCAGATATAACCCCACCGTGTCCTAGATTGGAGAAAGAACTCACGAAAGAGACAGTCACGGTTACGCACACAGTTGGCATGTTTTAATTAAGTTAACTTCAAGTTATCTAGAACCAGTGTTAAACAAAGTTTCCACATTGCCACATAACCGCGGGCACGACTTTCTGAAAGATTTAACCCTGCAGGGGTGCTCTAACTAGTCCATCACAAATTACCACAAGCTGCATAGAAATCCTCAATCACGAAGCTCGCGATCTCGTCGGATTCCCTAGTGGAAAACCTCAACTCTGAGATTACCCAAAGCATCACCGGAATCCCGATGCACAAGATATCTCGTCAAAGGTAAAACTAATCCAGCAAGGCCGCCCGACGTGTCGACGATCCCGATAGGAGTCGCGTACCTCATTCTCAGGACACGACGGATGAGCGATGGTTACCACGCCAAACGCCGAGTTGCCCCGGGTAGCGTTAATAAGCTGCTCTGTTTTGGACCAACACTCATGAGGAGCACTGGCCCGGGGGTTGATTAAAATAGTCCGCGGGTGCCGGCGGGTCCCTATGCATTATTATTAGGTTATTAGGCAAATGTAGTACCAAAGTTGGGCCTTGCCAGACCTGCTTTAATCTAAAACGAATTATCAAGGGGGTCCCCATAACAACCCCGATCGTGTTAGGAGCGCTCATTTATGGAACATAACACCGGTAGCCGGAAACTAAGGGGGCAAAGGTGGAACAAAACACCAGGCTAGAAAGGCCGAGCCTGCCACCTTTTACCAAGTATATAGGTCCATTAAATTAAATAGCATTAATATGGTGATATAACAAGGAACCCATGTTTTCACATGGAAGCATCTGCACCTGCAACTAGCTACGCTAACAACATGGATAAGCAAGCGGTAACATAGCCAATCAGTGGTTTGCTAGGTCGATCAGGTTGAAGGTTATCATGGCATTGTTGAGAGGCTGGTATTTAACATGTGGTAGGCAACGAGACATAATCAATAGAAGCAATAAAACTAGCATGGCAATGATAGTAATGGTATATGGGGAAATGATCATCTTGCCTGAGATCCTGCTTGGAAGAAGAATGTCTCCGTGAAGCAAACGAACCGACGTAGTCGAACGGGTCCTCACAATCCGGCACGCTGCGGAACTCTATCGAGACGAAGAAAACCGGAAACACAAATCAACACACGATATTCACCACACGATACACAACACATATGATGCATGAACGGTCTAATGCAAGGCATGACAATCACAACAATCAAACACTACACGTTAAGTGAAGCTCAATATGCAACGAGTTGCATATTGACGAAACTACACGTTTAATTATTTAGTTCTATCCCAATTAGATACACGACAATATTAATGTTGTCAAACATGCGAGAGGTGAAGCGGAAAATAATCTACCTATCTAGATATTTTAAATGAGGTCGGAAATGACATATAGCATCTCCGAGACGACCTCATATGTTAATTTACAATTCTGTCCAGATCTGAATTAACACATTTAATTAGTTGTTAAACAGCAAAACAAATAGGTTCACGTGATTCTACGCGTCAAGAGAAGCAATCGACACATAGAGAACATCTCCAACGGAGCTACGGAACAACAGATACAAGCACCGCAAGATATGATGGCATGAATGCAATATGTGTGCAACGACGGTCACGAGCACTTAAAAACATACCACCAGCAAGAGAAAATGAAACTAAACAAGATTCTAAGCAAGTTTCATATAGGACTCGATCAAAACGGAGCTACGGTTCAACATCTACAAGCAAAACAAGAAAACACTACAATCTACCAAAATCAGCCACATAGCATCTACTACGCCCCACAACTACGGCTACACAACTCCGATATGCACAAGCAAGGCATGGCACGGAAGAGGGCAAGAAGCGCTTCTATGAACAACTAACAACAACTAGCATGGCAGCAAGGAACACTAGGGAAAGAAGTCACAAAATGGCTTCCCACACACTATTTCAGACTTAGTGAAAATTACACCTCATGAAAGTGCAGTTTTCGATCTGAAGTAATATTGACAGCAGCAAAACCGATAGCTACAGGACTCCAAATGGCATGAAACTTAACATCATGCTAGATAAACACAAGGGGTACAACTAACTCCATTGGACCAACCTCAAAAGAGCTACAAATCACAAGATGTAAGCAAGACAAGACAACAACAAAATATAACAGATTCCAGACTTAGAAATATTTCAGCACGTCCAAAACAGCACTATTTCTAGCAACTTGAGAGCAAGCTAAACACACCTAAACATGCATTTCTATTGCAACCAAAAATATCAGGGGCTAGAGTAAACATCCAAGAACAACTCCCTAGTTGACAACTTAATCAAACGAAGCACGGAATAAATCCTACGAAATAGACAACAGGGCAACATGGCAAAATATTGCGCGAACTAACTTGCTCAAAAGCTGAAACTAACTGCACAGAAAAATCCCACCCCGAAAACATATAAAATAAGTGGGGTTTGCAACACAAAATATTGCCGCACATAAATGCGAGAAAAATAACCTATACGCGGGAAAATAAATTACCGGCAAATATCTACACGTAAAAATACAAATGACCGCTCTAAAATACATGCAAAAATGATTCCTAAAACGTGGTCATTTTATTTAAGGCACACGAGCAATCCGGACCGCAAGAAAAATAAATACGGGACGAAACAATATAGGACAGCACGTTAGACTAGGCGTTTGGCACGTAAAACTACGTCAAATAATTATGCATGTTGCAAAATCGGATTCTACGCGCAAAACTACACGATTTCCATATTTAAAATGTTCCGATCCGATGCACGGTTTAGAAACTACACGCGTTTTAAAATCTAGCGATTTTTCTGGAATTTAAATTAATTCCGAAAACATCACCTAAGTAACTAATGGGCCTAACAGCATGCGCAACATATCTAAAATGCGCAGGGGGCGGGGAATAGAGTACATGGGCTCACCTTGGGGGGCCTCTTGGGCCAGCCGGAAACTGCAGCAGACTAGGCCTCGTGGGGGGAGGCAGACCGAGGCGGTGGTGGGCCTCGTGGAGGCGCGCGGCCCACAGCTGGAGGCGGCCCAGGCGCGCATCGGGCGAGCTTGGCGTGCGGCGCCTCGGTCGTCGTCCTCCTCGTGCAGGTGCCATGGCGGCGACAGAGGGGACTCCGCGCACAGGGAGGCCTAGGGCGACGAGGCCATGGGGAAGTTGCGGGCTGGACGGATCCGTGCACGGGAGGAGCATTCCCGGCGGCGGCGCGAGCTTTGGGTGGAGGACGGCGCGGATCGGGCTGGTCGGAGGCGAGCTGCGACTAGCGGCGGGAAGAGCTGCGGCTGGCGACAGGATGGGTTGCGGCTCGCCGGCGGGAGGAGGCGGATCCGGGTGGCGGCGGCGAGGCGCAGGTGGAGGACGACGGGCAGCAGGGGCACACCGGCCGGCGACGGGGAAGGCGCGTGGGCTACTAGGTAGGGGAGGCGGCTGCCATGGGAGGAATCTCGGGCAAGAGGAGGGAGGCGCCCTAGGCCGTTGGATCCGAGATCCGACGGTCTAGATCGGGTGCGCTAGGCTGGATCAGATCTGGGGCTCAGGAGGTGGGTGGAGGCTGGCTGGGGCGCGGATTACGAGGCGGGTCTAGGGTTTGCACGGAAAACGAGGGAGAGAGAGAGAGAGGTTGTCCAAAAATGCACCGGGGGGGGGGGTATTATAGAGAAAAGAGGGGCTCGGTTAGTCGGAATTTCGTTCCGGATCCAACCGTGCGGTCGGATTCGGACGATTCCAAACGCGGGTATGGGTACGCGGCCGTGTAGAGGGGACATCAGGAGACGAGAGGGAGAACGGGCGGCGCGACACGAATTTTTTTAAAACACCGACACACGTCCAATGGTAGACTGATTACGGTGCCACTACGGTCGACCGTACGGGTACCAGACGAACTCCGATCGTGACGAAATTCGACAGGCGGCCTAGCTATATCAAAATAACACCGCACATCGAATCTCAACCCGATCAGAGAAAGTTTTACGCACACTTTAAAAACAGGGTTACGACGGTGCCGCGGGCGCGTGCGTGAGCGGTCGGACTCGGGACGGACAACGACGAGAATCGGTAACTACTAGCGGATGCAAGTTTGAAAAACGGCGGCAACGGGATGCCGATGCAATGCTGATGATGCGCATGATGTGATGATGATGCGACAAAACAAAATAGACACACGACGAAAACGGAAAGAAAAAGGGGAATCTTCTGGAGCGTCGCCATCGGGCTGTCACACTGGTATCTTCTGTTTATAGGTCAAGATATATTTCATGTACTTGGCATACACAGACATCTTGAGCATATCAGTTAACCGCATCTGCAGAAAGATGGGTCTTATCATCTCAACGAAGCGCTCAAAATCCTCATCATCCTTTTTCTTGGATGGCTTAGGAGGAAAGGGCATAGATCTCTGAACCCATGGCTCCCTTTCTCTACCATGCTTCCTAGCAGTGAAGTCATTCTTATCGTATTTCTTAGGTTGTGGGTTATCAGGATTAACCGTAGGTTCAATCTCCACATCCTCATCATTGCTAGGTTGAGCATTATTATGAACATCACTGTCCATATTGTCACCAGGTTCATGTTCATCACCAGATTGTGTTTCTGCATCAAACGCAGAAATGTCATTAGGTTCTTCAGGTGTGACAGTATTTGGTGAACTGGCATGTAGGTTTCTATCAACCTTCTTCTTCTCCTTAGGATGACTGGGTGTATCAGCACTGATTCCTTGAGAATCTTGATCAATTCTCTTAGGATGACCTTCAGGATACAAAGGTTCCAGAGTCATTTTGCCTCCTCTAGTAATGACTCTGACATAGTTGTCATTTAATTCATTGAGCAAGTCATTCTGAGCTTTAAGTACTTGTTCTACCTGAGTAGTAATCATAGAAGCATGTTTACTCAGAAGCTTCAGGTCATTGACGTTTCTGTCTACACAACCACTTAAATGGCTAAGCATACGAGTACTTTGTTCCAAATGTCTGCTAACATAATCATTGAAACTCTGTTGTTTGGCAACAAAGTTGTCAAATTCATTAAAGCATAGGCTAGCAGGTTTATCAAAAGGAATATCACTCTCATCAAACCTACGCAGAGAATTTACTTCCACTACCTGTATCGGGTTATCGAGACCATGGATCTCTTCGATAGGTGGTAGATTTTTGACATCTTCAGATCTAATGCATTTCTCTTGCATAGATTTCTTGGCTTCTTGCATATCTTCAGGACTGAGGAATAGAATACCTCTTTTCTTCGGAGTTGTCTTAGGAGGTGGTTCGGGAATAGTCCAAGCATTATCGTTCATCAAGATGTTATTCAGTAGAGTCTCAGCTTGTTCTACAGTTCGTTCCCTAAAAACACAACCGGCACAACTATCTAGGTGGTCTCTAGAGGCATCGGTAAGTCCGTTATAGAAGATATCAAGTATCTCATTCTTCTTAAGAGGGTGATCAGGCAAAGCATTTTGTAGCTGGACGAGCCTCCCCCAAGCTTGTGGGAGACTCTCTTCTTGGAGTTGACCAAAGTTGTATATTTCCTCCAAGGCAGCTTGCTTCTTATGGACAGGGAAATATTTCTCACGGAAGTAATAGATCATATCCTGGGTACTACTCACACATCCAGGAGGAAGAGAAGTGAACCTGGCTTTAGCGTCATCCTTTAGAGAGAAAGGAAACAGCTTAAGGATATAGTAGTGGCGGATCTTCTCCTCACTAGTGAAAAGGGTGGCTATATCGTGTAGTTTGGTAAGATGGGCTACGACCTTTCTCAGAATCATAACCGTGAAAAGGATCAGATTCGACTAAAGAGATTATCTTAGGATCGACAGAGAATTCATAATCCTTATCGGTGATAAAGATAGGTGAAGTGGCAAACTTCGGGTCGTATTTCATCCTAGCTTTCAGAGATTTTTCCTTCCACTTGAGAAGTAATTTCTCAGCGTCATAGGCATCCTTACACGCAAGAAAATCCTCAGCTATCTCCCCCTCCGTAACGTAACCCTCAGGTATATCAGGCAATTCATATCTAGGAGAGCTAGACCTAACAGGAGCAAAAGCAGGTTCTATCTCAACAGTATCGACAGTTTCAGAAGCATCACGAGCATCGGCAGTAACTCTAGCAATATGAGCATCAAGGAACACCCCTAGTGGAACATCAGGCAAAGTAGTGTCTCTAGCAGTATCAAGCATAGCATCATCAGACATAATAGCATCTCTAGCATCATCAGGCAAAGCATCTCTAGTAGTATCAGGCATAGTATCAAGCATAGCATCTCTAGCATCATCACGCATAGCATCTCTAGCAGTATCAGGCATATTATCATCAAGCATAGGCGACATATCAAGATTTCTAGCAGGAGGTGACATCGCAAACTTACTCATAACTGAAGGTGAATCAAGTGAAGAGCTAGATGGCAATTCCTTACCTCCCCTCGTAGTTGAGGGCAAGACTTTGGTTTTTGGATCCTTCAGATTCTTCATAGTGATCAGTAGATATAAATCCCAAGTGACTCAGAGAATATAGCAATACCTCCGTGGCAACGGCGCCAGAAAAATGCTGACTTGCACTCTCTGGCAATAGCTATACGAATGCTGATTCTGTAACAACAGACCTTCCCCGGCAACGGCGCTAGAAAAATGCTGCTAGCACTCCCCGGCAATGAAACTAGAAGAATGTTGTTGACGGCCCACCAGCGCGTGGGTTCGCAGCAGTTTTCGAGGGTAGAGTATTCGACCCAAATTTGTTGATTCGCCAAGAGGAGGTGAGAGGATACTCTCGAGTATTAGCAGCTGAATTTGTCTGATTCAACCACACCTGAAAGATTAGTATCTGCAATCAAAGTAGTAGCAGCAAGGTAACGAGTAATAGCAGTAGCAAGGAACAACAGTAGTGACAGCAGTAGCAAGTAGCAACAGTAGCAAGTAACAACAAGACAAGTGACAGCAGCAACAATAGTAGTAACAGCAGCAGCAACAGTAGTGACAGCAGTAACAGCAGAGCAAGACAAGTAACAGCAGTAATGAGACAAACTCGTAGGCAATGGGTCGGTGATTTATTTGGATGATATTCATCATGCAATAGTTATAACACGGAGAGATATGTGGCTAGCTCCCATTCGTCAATGTGATGTAGGCATGCATTCCGTGTGTCGTCATACGTGCTTAGGGAAAAGAACTTGCATTACATCTATTGTCCATCCCTCCCGTGGCAGCGGGGTCCAAAAGGAAACTACAGGATATTAAGGTTCTCCTTTTAATAAAGAACCGGACCAACGCATTAGCACTTGGTGAACACATGAACTCCTCAAACTATGGTCATCACCGGGAGTGGTTCCGGTTATTGTCACTCCGGGGTTGCCGGATCATAACACATAGTAGGTAACTACAACTTGCAAGATCGGATCTAAAACACACATATATTGGTGACAACATAATAATTTCAGATCTGAAATCATGGCACTCGTGCCCTAGTGACAAGCATTAAGCATGGCAAAGTAGTAGCAACATCAATCTCAGAACATAGTGGATACTAGGGATCAATCCCCATCAAAACTAACTCGATTACATGATAGATCTCATCCTACTCATCACCGCCCAGCGAGCCTATGAATAGATTACTCACGAACGACGAAGAGCTTCATGGAATTGGAGAGGGAACAAGGTTGATGATGACGATGGCGATGATTTCCCCTCTCCGGAGCCCAAAACGGACTCCAGATCTGCCCTCCAGATGAAGAACAGGTTGTGGCGGCGCCTCCGTATCGCAAACGCAACGAAATCTTCTCTCTTGATTTTTTCTGGGACGAAAGTGAACTTATAGAGCTCAGATTGGGGGAGGCAGAGCCACGTGGGCCCCACAAGCTTGCCCACCGCCACTAGGGGGTGGCGGCTTGAGGGCTTCTGGCCCACTGGCCCACCCCCTCAGGTGGATCTTTGCGCAGGTATTTTTCATATTTTCTAAAAATATTCCCCGTAAATTTTCAGGACGTTTGGAGAACTTTGATTTCTGCACACAAACAACACCAAGGAAATTCTGCTAAAAACAGCGTCAGTCCATGTTAGTTCCATTCAAATCATGCAAATTAGAGTCCAAAACAAGGGCAAAAGAGTTCGGAAAAGTAGATGCGATGGAGACGTATCAATGATCTCATCGGATGAACCACGATGTCAAGGATTCAGTCAATCTCGTATGCAATTCCCATTGTCTATCGTTATGATACTTGCCCGAGTTTCGGTCGTCGGTATCCTTATACCTTGTTCAATCTAGTTACCGGCAAGTCTCTTTACTCGATCTGTAACACATCATCCCGTGGCTAACCCCTTAGTCACACTGAGCTCAATATAATGATGGATTACCGAGTGGGCCCCGAGATACCTCTCCGTCACACGGAGTGACAAATCCTGGTCTCGATTCGTACAACTCAACATACACTTTCGGAGATACTCGTAGTGCACCTTTATTATCACCCAGTTACATTGTGACGTTTGGTACACCCAAAGCACTCCTACGGTATCCAGGAGTTGCACAATCTCACGGTCTAAGGAAATGATACTTGACATTAGAAAAGCTTTAGCAGATGAACAACACGATCTAGTGCTATGCTTAGGATTGGGTCTTGTGCATCACATCGTTCCCCAATGATGTGATCCCATTATCAATGACATCCAGTGTCCATGATCAAGAAACCATGATCATCTATTGATCAACGAGCTAGCCAACTAGAGGCTCACTAGGGACACATTGTGATTTATATATTCACACATGTATTACGGTTTCTGGTTAATACAATTACAACATGAATAATAGACAATTATCATGAACTAGAAATATAATAATAACAAACTTATTATTGCCTCTAGGGCATATATCCAACAAATAATTATTGTTATAAACATCAAAATCACTAATCTTTCAAAGTATACGATCCTCAAAGATTGTTTTACCCCTATTCATCTTATTATATTATCAAGGCATGGCTCCATCTTCACCAGATTAATACAAATGTCAAGCACCATGGTGTCCAACTCATGGAATTGGATCGTACTTTTTCAATATTGATCAACATTTTATTCTTCACACAATACATGAGCGTGAACCATTGGACATAACATAAATGCAGAATAGAATATAGTGGTAGGTTCCAAAGGTGTTAAAGTTGAGAATATAGTCTCACATCAACTATGTGTACCAACGGGCTATGGAGATACCCGTCGATAGATATCGATGCAAGGAGTAGGCATTGCCATGCGAATGATGCACTAGAGCTATAAGTGTATGAAAGCTCCACTTAAGCTAGGTGGGGTGTGCATCCAACTTGCTTGCTCATGAAGACATCACGCACTTCAGGAAGCCCATCATCGAAATATACAAACCAACTTTATGAAAAACTGATTCCCACTAGCATATGAATGATATAACGTGAGACTCTCTATATGATGAACAAGGTGCCACTGATAACCCACAAGTATAGGGGATCGCAACAGTTTTCGAGGGTAGAGTATTCATCCCAAATTAATTGATTCGACTCAAGGGGAAGCCTAAGAATATTCTCAAGTATTAGAAGTTGAGTTGTCAAGTCAACCACACCTAAAAGATTTAGCATCTGCAGCAAAGTATCAGTAGCAAGGTAGTATGATAGCAGCAGTAGCAACAGTAACCAGTAGCAGCGAAGTGACAACAGTAGCAGCAAAGTAACAACAGTAGCAACAGAGTAACAACATCAGCAGTGACAACAGTAGCAGCAAAGTAACGTAGCAAGGACCGTAGGAAAAACTCGTAGGCATTGGATCGGTGATGGATGATTACGCCGAATGCTATTCATCATGCAACAGTTATGACACGGAGAGATATGTAATTAACTCTAGTTCGTCAATGTAATGTAGGCATGTATTTCGTATGTAGTCATACGTGGTTAGGGAAAAGAACTTGCATGACATCTATTGTCCATCCCTCCCGTGGCCGCGGGGTCCTAATGGAAACTATGGGATATTAAGGTTCTCCTTTTAATTAAGAATCAAACCAACACATTAATAACTAGTGAATACATGAACTCCTCATACTATGGTCATCTCGGGGAGTGATTCCGACTATTGTCACTACGGGGTTGCCGGGTCATAACACATAGTAGGTGACTACAACTTGCAAGATAGGATCAAGAACACACATATATTGGCAACAACATAATAGGTTCAGATCTGAAATCATGGCACTCGGGCCCTAGTGACAAGCATTAAGCATGGCAAAGTAGTAGCAACATCAATCTCAGAACATAGTAGATCTCATCCAACCCATCACCGTCCAGCAAAAGTAACTCGATTACATGATAGATCTCATCCAACCCATCACCGTCCAGCAAGCCTACGATGAGATTACTCACGAACGGTGAAGAGCATCATGGAATTGGCGATGAAGGAAGGTTGATGATGACGATGGCGACGATCTCCCCTCTTCGGAGCCCAGAACGGACTCCAGATCTGCCCTGCAGACGAAGAACACGAGGTGGCGGCACCTCCGTATCGTAAAACGCGATGAACTCTTCTCTCTGATTATTTCGCACGAAAGGGACTAAATAGACCTGAGATTGGAGGCGGTAGAGCAACGTTGGCCCCACAAGCCTGCCAGGCGCGGCCAGGGGGGCCGCACCTGGTGGGCTTGTGGGCTCCACGCTCCACTTCCTCCGCTGATTCTTGTGCCAGTATTTTTTATATATTTCACAAAAATTCTCCGTAAATTTTCAGGTCATTCTGAGAACTTTTATTTTTGCGCAAAAACAACACCATGGCAATTCTGCTAAAAGCAGCGTTAGTCCGGGTTAGTTCCATTCAAATCATGCAAATTAGAGTCCAAAACAAGGGAAAAAGAGTTTGGAAAAGTAGATACGACGGAGACGTATCAACTCCCCAAAGCTTAAAGCCTTGCTTGTCGTCAAGCAATTTAGTTGGCAAACTGAAAGAGACAAAAGAAAACTTTTACGAACTCTGTTTGATCTTGTTGTTGCAACTATGTCTAACTCATATCCAGAATTTCAGCAAGATCACAAGCAAACCACATAAGCAAATGACATCTAGGTCTCACGGTAAACTCATATCAATGGCATAATCAACTAGCGAGCAAATAATAATAAGTCTCAAACGTCAACACTTCAATCAAAACAATCATGAAGTAGTACGAACAGATGGTATCTCGTTAGCTCTTTCTGAGACTGCAAAACCTAAATGCAGAGCACCTTCAAAGACCAAGGGCTGACTAAACATTGTAATTCTTGGCAAAGAAGATCCATTCACAGTCATACTCAATCACAGTTAAAAGCAAAGCATAAAAATGACAGAGGTGCTCTCTAATTGTTGCTTTTATGAGAAGAGGATGAGTCAACAGGAAGATAAATAGATAGGCCCTTCGCAAAGGGAAGCATTGATTTGCGGAGGTGCCACAGCTCAAGCTTTTAAAATAGAGATAATAATTTTGGGTGGCATGCTTTCATTGTCAACGCAATGACCAAGAGTTCTCACCATCTTCCATGCTACACATGCTATAGGCGGTTCCCAAACAGAAAAGTAAAGTTTTGATCCCCCACCACCGATCAATCACACTCCACGACTAGCCGAATACTCGGGTGCCGTCCATACCAACATCAATCCAGGGGGAGTTTTGTTTGCAATTATCTTTTCGATTTGAGCATGGAAATGGGCATTCCAATTACCGGCCCCTTTCTCGTGAATGATAGTGAATAAACACATATCGAGGATAACACGCCTAGCATGGAAAATGCTGATAGCCCCCTGTCACCACATGAGCGGTTCGGGCATGCAAAACAGATTATTTCTTGAAGGTTTAGAGAGTGGCACATGCAAATTTATTTGGAACGGTAGGTAGATACCGCATATAGGTAGGTATGGTGGACTCATATGGAACAACTTTGGGTATATGGAAGTGGATGCACAAGCAGCATTCCCGCTTAGTACAGGTGAAGGCTAGCAAAAGATTGGGAAGCGACCAACTAGAGAGCGACGAGAGTCATCAAAATGCATTTAGATTAACTAACATTGAGTGCAAGCATGAGTAGGATATAAATCACCATGAACATGAACATCATAGAGGCTATGTTGATTTTGTTTCAACTACATGAGTGAACATGCGCCAAGTCAAGCCACTTGCATCATTCAAAGGAGGATACCATCCTATCATACTACATCATAGTCATCTCAAAATTCATGTTGGCATCCAAGGCAAACCATTATAAGCTCCTAGCTAATTAAGCATGGCATCAGAAACTATGATCTCTAAGTTTTCATTGCAAACATGTTTCTCTCACAACAAAGCTGAATTAGGAACGATGAGCTAGTCATATTTAAAAAAAATAGATCGAGTTCATACCATCTTTTCGAGGCTGAGTCACTTCATCATATATCGCCATTATTGCCTTTCACTTGCACGACCAAACGATGTGAACAATAATAAGCGTTCTCGTGCATTGGACTAAGTTGGAATCTGCAAGCAGACACAAAGGAGAAGACAAAGTAATATGGCTCTTTAATAGATAAACATATATGCATGCGGGAGCCACTAAACATTGTAACCATGGTCTTCTACCTTGACCCAAAGAAAAAGAAAACTATTTACATGGGAAAGCTCCCAACATGCAAAAGAAGAAAAAGAAAATCTTTTGGGGTTTTCTCAAACTAGACAGACACACGAAAAGAAAACGAGAAAAAGAAAATAAACTATCATGGATGATACAGTGGCAAAGTGTGAATACCGACAAACAAAGTGAAAGCATAAGCGAGAATATAAAGTCGGTGAGAAACACGTACTCCCCCAAGCTTAGGCTTTCTGCCTAAGTTGGTCTACTCCCATGGATGGTCCGGGCGATACCCAAAATCATAATGGGGGTTGTACAGGAGCGCTGCAGCCACTGCCTGAATAGCTACCTCACGGAGACGAGCAACCCTTGCTTCCTTCTCATACTCCTCTGCCTCTCCTGTGGTTATGTAATATCTCCGTTTTACCTGAAAGTCAAAGAAGGCAATAGCAGGAAGGGTAATATGGAAAACACGCTGCCGGTTAAATATTAAACGGTATAGGAGGGATTCGTCATCCCTCTCAAGGAACTGGTAGCGTGTCAAAGCGATGCGGTCAATGAAAGCTGTATGAAGCGGGGGATCTCCTTCGCGGATGGGTACTCCAAGAAAATTTGCTATGCGAGTGACATAGATCCTAGTAAAGTAATATCTTCATTAGCATTATTATTCAGCCTCCTTGCTATTATAGCTCCCATGTTGAAACTTCGATCACCCTTTACTGCGCTCTTAAGAATACTAAGGTCGGGTGCGCAGAGGTGACAATGCACAATCTTGCCATTAATGCATGTGCCTATGAAGAGGGAAAAGTAATGCAAGGCAGGAAAAAGAATGCTCCCCATGGTAGCCTGCGTAATATCTCTAGTTTTTCCAACAGTTATACCAGAGAAAAAATCTCTAACCGAGGATTTAGGAGGATCATTGAGACTACCCCAAATAGGTATCTTGCAAATTCTATTGAAATCCCCTAAATCCATGGTATACGATTTATCATAAAGATCCAACAGTATAGATGTATCACGACCAACTGAAAATTTGAATCTACGAACAAAACAGGCAGTGAGAGCAATGATACGTCTCCGTCGTATCTACTTTTCTGAACTCTTTTGCCCTTGTTTTGGACTCTAACTTGCATGATTTGAATGGAACTAACCCGGAGTAACGCTGTTTTCAGCAGAATTGCCATGGTGTTGTTTTTGTGCAGAAATAAAAGTTCTCGGAACATCCTGAAAATTTATGGAGATTTTTCTGGAATAAAAGAAAAATACATGCGCAAAGATCCACCGGAGGGGGCGTGTCAGTGGGCCACAAGCCCACAGACCGCGGCCACCCCCCTAGGCCGCGCCATGAGGGCTTGTGGGGCCCACATGGAACAACTTCCCCCAAACTCAGCTCTATATCTTCCGTCTCGCCCGGAAAAACATCAGAGAGAAGGTTTCATCGCGTTTTATGATACGGAGGCGGCACCACCTCTTGTTCTTCATCTGGAGGGCAGATCTAGAGTCTGTTCTGGGCTCCAGAGAGGGGAAATCGTCGCCATCGTCATCATCAAGCTTCCTCCATCGACAATTCCATGATGCTCTTCACCATTCGTGAGTAATATCATCGTAGGCTTGCTGGACGGTGATGAGTTGGATGAGATCTATCATGTAATCTAGTTAGTTTTGACGGGAATTGATCCCTAGTATCCACTATGTTCTAGATTGATGTTGCTACTACTTGGCTATGCTTAACGCTTGTCACTAGGGCCCGAGTGCCATGATTCCAGATCTGAACCTATTATGTTGTCGCCAATATATGTGTGTTTTAGATCCTATCTTGCAAGTTGTAGTCACCTACTATGTGTTATGACCCGTCAACCCTGGAGTGACAATAGCCGGAACCACTCCCGGAGATGACCATAGTATGAGGAGTTCATGTATTCACCGCGTGTTAATGCGTTGGTCCAGTTCTTTATTAAAAGGAGAACCTTAATATCCAGTAGTTTCCATTAGGACCCCGCTGCCACGGGAGGGATGGACAATAGATGTCATCCAAGTTCTTTTCCCTAAGCACGTATGACTACATACGGAATACATGCCTACATTAGATTGACGAACGGGAGCTAGTTACATATCTCTCCGTGTTATAGTTGTTACATGATGAATCACATCCGGCACACTCATCCATCACCGATCCACAAGTCTTTTACTACTAGACCTTGCTATGTTACTTTGTCTAGGCTTGTCCCTTGCTACAAAAGGGATTGGGCCACATTGCTACTACAGTTGCTACCGCTGTTACTCTGCTGCTGCTGCTACTATTGTTCCTTGCTACTTCGCTGTTACTTGTTGCAAGATCTTTTCCGACACTGTTGTCGGGGAAGAATAGTTACTCGCCCACGTGCAACCTACTGGCGCCATTGATACAACAGTTAGGAATAGTCTGCCATCAATAGTTGTGTTTCTGGCACCATTGCTATCATACTACTTTGCTACTAGTACTTTTCTTGCAAACACTAATCTTTCAGGTGTGCTTGAATCTGACAAACTCAGCTGCTAATACTTGAGAATATTCATTCACTTTCCCTTTGGCGAACCAACAAATTTGGGTTGAATACTCTACCCTCGGAAACTATTGCGATCACCTATACTTGAGGGTCATCAAGACATTTTTCTGGCGCCGTTGCCGGGGAAGCACAGCTATATTCTCTGAGTCACATGGGATTGACGTCTGCTGATCACTATGAGGAATCCGAAAGATCCAAGAACTAAAATCTTGGCTTCCACTATGAGGAGAGGTAAGGAACTGCCATCTAGCTCTGCACTTGATTCACCTTCAGTTATGAGTAAGTTTGCGACATCGCCTCCTGCTAGAAATATTGATATGTCGCTTGTGCTTGATGATGCTACTTCTGCTGCCCATGATGATATGCTTGATACTATGCCTAATGATGCTATGCTTGATACTATGCCTGATGATGTTATGCTTGATACTGCTTTGCCTGATGATGCTATGCGTGATACTGCTTTTCCTGATGATGTTATGCCTAATACTGCTTTGACACTAGGTGCATTCCTTGATGCACAAATTGCTAGAGTTGCAGCTAGATGTCATGATACTTCTGAAACTGCTGATACTATTGAAGTAGAACGTGCTACGATGCCTGAATTGCCTGTTATGCCTGATACGCGCTATGTTATGGAGGGAGAGATAGCTGATGACTTCCTTGCGTGTAAGGATAGCTATGATGTTGAGAAACTTCTGTGCAAGTGGAAAGAAAAATCTCTGAACGCTAGGATGAAATACGACCCGAAGTTTGTTACTTCGCCTATCTTTGTGACCGATAAGGATTATGAATTCTCTGTCGACCCTGAGTTAATCACTATGGTCAAATCTGATCCTTTTCACGGTTATGAGTCTGAAAGGTTGTAGCCCATCTTACCAAACTGCACGATATACCCCTCTATTCACTAGTGAGGAAAATATCCGCCACTACTATATCCTCAAGCTGTTTCCTTTCTCGCAAAAGGATGATTCTAAGACCTGGTTCACTTCTCTTGCTCCTGGTTGTGTGCGTAGTCCCCAGGATATGGTCTACTACTTCTCTGAAAAATATTTCCCTGCCCATATAAAGCAAGCTGCCTTGCAGGAAATATACAACTTTGCTCAAGCTGAGGAAGAGAGTCTCCCACAAGCTTGGGGGAGGCTCATCCAGCTACTAAATCCTTTGCCTGATCACCCTCCTGAGAAGAATGAAATACTTGATATCTTCTATAATGGACTTGCCGATGCTTCCAAAGACCACCTAGATAGTTGTGCCGTTAGTGTTTTTAGGGAACGAACTATAGAACAAGCTGAGATTATGTTGAATAACATCTTGTGCAATGAGAATGCTTGGACTATTCCCAAACCACCTCCTAAGCCAACTCCAAAGAAAAGAGGTATTCTATTCCTCAGTCCTGAAGATATGCAAGAAGCCAAGAAATCTATGTGAGAGAAAGGCATTAGATCTGAAGATGTCAAAAATCTACCACCTATCAAAGAGATCCATGGTCTCGATAACCCGATACAGGTAGTAGAAGTAAACTCTCTGCGTAGGTTTGATGAGAGTGATATTCCTTTTGATAAACCTGCTAGCTTATGCATGGATGAATTTTATAACTTTGTTGCCAAACAACAGAGTTTCAATGATTATGTTAGCAGACAATTGGAATAGAATGCTCGTATGCTTAGTCATTTAAGTGCTTGTGTGGACAGAAATGTCAATGATCTTAAGCTTTTGAATAAACACGCCTCCATGGTTACTACTCAGGTAGAACAAGTACATAAAGCTCAGAATGACTTGCTCAATGAGTTGAATGACAATTCCGTCAGAGTCGTCACTAGAGGCGGTAGAATGACCCAGGAACCTTGGTATCCTGAGGGTCATCCTAAGAGAATTGAACAAGATTCTCAAGAAGTTAGCACTGATGCACCTAGTCATCCTAGAAACAAGAAGAAAGATGATAGGAACCTCCACGCTAGCAACCCTGTTGCTGCTACACCTGAGTCCAAACGATGTCTCCGTCTCTGATGCTGAAACACAATCTGGTGACGAACATGAGCCTAATGATGATATCAATAGTGATGATCATGTTGATGCTCAACCTAGCAATGAAGAGAATGAGGAGATTGAACTTGTTGATCTTGATAACCCACAACCTAAGAATAAGAGATACGATAAGAATGACTTCACTGCTAGGAAGCATGGTAAAGAAAGGAAACCATGGGTTCAGAAACCCATGCCCTTTCCTCCCGAACCATCCAAGAAAAAGGATGATAAGGATTTTGAGCGCTTCGTTGAAATGATCAGACCTGTCTTTCTGCAAATGCGTTTGACAGATATGCTCAAAATGTCTCCGTATGCTAAGTACATGAAAGATATTGTGACTAATAAGAGGAGGATACCTGAGGTTGAACTCCTAACACTACTGGAAAACTGTTTTTTGCCATCTGCCTAATCTTTGCCGTCTGCTAGCTGATGCCAAAGAGTGTCTTTGCCGTCAGCTTCCACAAAGCAGACGACAAAGCACTGGCTGATGGCATAGAGTGTTTTTGCGATCAGTCACATCTTTGTCGTCAGCTAGCAAACGGCAAAGAGTCTCACAGCAGACGACAAACATGTAGATGGGCCCACCTGACCGCGGGGTGGTTAGGTCAAACTAGAGTCCCTTCTTTGCCGTCTGCTAGCGAACGACAAAGATCTCGGAGGCAGACGACAAAGAGTCTAGACTCTTTGCCATCCGCCGACAGACGGCAAAGAGCTAACTCCGTTAACGGCTCTTTCCCCCCACCCCGCCCCTCTCTATCTCACCCACACGTACTGTGTAACGGCTCACCCCGCCCCTCTCTCTCCCAATCCGTTGCCACCGTCGCGCCGCCGCCCCCGTCGCGTCGCCGCCCCTGTCGCCCCCCCCCCCCCCCCCCCCCCCGCCGCCCCTGTCGCCCCCGCCGCCACCGTCGCACCACCACCATCGTCCCGCCGCTGCCTCACCTCGCCCCACTGCCGCTGCTCCACCACCATCACGCCGCCGCCCCTGGCACACCCGGCGTCGCCCCGCCACCCCCAACACCCCGCCCTGCCACAGCCGTCCCTCCCGGTGAGCCCCCACCCTCCCCACCCGCATTTTTTTTGTTAATTAGTGGTAGCTTGTTAAATTAGTTTTGTTAATTCGTGGTAGCTTGTTAAATTAGTTTTGTTAATTAGTGGTAGCTTGTTAAATTAGTTAGGTTAGTTAGTTAGCTTGTTTAGTTAGGTGGAGGAGGAGAAGAGGAGAAGAGGAGGAGGACGAGGACGAGAAGAGGAGAAGAAGAAGAGGAGTAGGAGGAGGAGGATGAGAAGAAAAAGAAGAAGAAGAAGAAGAAGAAGAAGAAGAAGAGGAGAAGAAAAAAATAAGAAGGAGAAGAAGAAGAAGAAGAAGAGAAGAAAAAAATAAGAAGGAGAAGAAGAAGAAGAAGAAGAAGAAGAGGAGGAGAAAAAATAAGAAGGAGAAGAAGTAAAGAAGAAGAGAAGAATAGAATAAGAAAAAAATAAGAAGGAGAAGTTAGTTAGCTTGGTTAGTTAGCTAGATTCTTTTTTAGTTACTTAGTGGTAGATTCTGTTTTTGTTATTTTTTTTCTGTTTAGTGCTATCTAGGTTAAGCGATAGGTTTAGTTAGCTTGGTTAGTTAGGTTAGTTAGTTAGTTAGCTTAATAGAAAGAATAGGAAGAAGAAGAAGAGGAGGAGGAGGAGAAGAGGAGAAGAGGAGGAGAAGAAGTAGAAGAAGAAGAAGAAGAAGAAAAGGAGGAGGAGAAGTAGACAAAAATAAGAAGTAGAAGAAGAAAAGAAGAAGAGAAGAAGAGAAGAAGAATACACACATCGGATGGGGAAGCGTGGAAACATTTCGATGGATTGCATCAGGATAAAGCGGCAAATCCAAGGAATCCTCGAGTCTGCATCGCCACGGATGGTTTTAATCCCTTCGGCATGACGGCAACCAAATATAGTTGTTGGCATGTATTTGTCATTCCACTCAATCTCCCCCTCGGTCAGATTATGCAAAGAAAGAACATATTTCTGACGTTGATAATTCCAGGGCCCAATTATCCGGGGAAGAATATGAATGTGTACCTGCAGCCGCTTAAGGATGAATTGGAAGATGCTTGGGATAATGGGGTCAAGACATACGATGCCGCTAGAAAACAAAACTTCAAAATGCATGTGTGGTACATGTACTCTATGCATGACTTGCCGGCGTATGCATTATTCTCTGGATGGTGTGTGTATGGAAGGTTCCCGTGCCCCCAATGCAAGGCAGCTCTTCAGTTTCATTGGTTGCAGGAGGGTCGAAGTATTCTTTCTTTGACTTGCATAGACAGTTCCTGGATCCTGACCATCAGTTCAGAAAAGACAAGAAGAACTTTACCAAAGGTAAATTTGTCAAAAACTTGGCACCACCTGCGTTGACAGGCCAACAGATCCTGGATCAGTTAAACACCCTCGAGCCTGATCCAGAGCGTCCAGGGTATTTCAAGGGGTATAATTCAAAACACGCCTAGACTCACAAGCCATGCTTCTGGGATCTGCCTTACTTCAAAGACCTCCTTCTTCCACACAATATCGACATGATGCACACTGAAAAGAATATCGGAGAGGCTATTTTTGGTACATTGGTCGACATAGATGGGAAGACAAAGGATAATACTAAGGCTAGAGTCGAACAACAGACACTATGTCATAGGCCGTTACAAAACATGCGAGAAGGCAAAGGAAAGCAGAAGTGGTCGAAGCCAAAGGCCTGGTTCAATCTTGGAAGGCCAGCTATGACGGAAATTATCTTGTGGGTCAAAATGCACTTGATGTTCCCCGATGGGTATGCAGCGAATCTAAAGAGGGGAGCGAGTCTTGAAAAATTAAAAATCTTTGGTCTCAAGAGTCATGATTGGCACATATGGCTAGAGCGGGTAATGCCGGTGATGTTACGTGGCTTTATTCCTGAGGATGAATGGCTAGTACTGGCGGAGCTGAGCTATTTCTTCCGTGTTCATTGTGCGAAAGAATTGTCGCCTGGCGTGGTAGAAGACATGGAGGAGTTTGCACCGGAGTTGTTGTGGAAGTTAGAGAAGATCTTTCCACCGGGCTTCTTTAATCCAATGCAACATTTGATTTTACATCTACCGACCGAGGCAAGATTGGGTGGGCCCGTGCAAGATCATTGGTGCTATGCAACTGAGAGGATGCAGAAGACCCTTTGAGCTAAATGTAAAAATAAGCGTAGAATTGAAGCATCAATGGCTGAGGCATTCATTACTGAGGAGGTGGCAAACTTTTTGACAACACACTACGAAGCCAAAAATCATCATTTGCATAATCCGAAGCCTCGGCACAATGATGCAGACCCTAAAAAAGGTGGGTCCAACCTCAGCCTATTCTAAGGGAAGCTCGCACCAGCCGGTGCTTCGAAACTAATAACATTGGATGTCGAAGAATGGCGAAACATTTCGTTGTATATCTTCAACAACCTAACAGAAGTGCGGCCGTACATCGAGTGAGTTCTCGGCACATTTTCCCGTAACTTCTAATTCATTTGAACTGCTCTTATTCCCGGATATTTCAAAAAGCCGTTACGTCGCCAAATTCTCGGATGGAGCGGTGATCGACAATGATTCCGTCGAAGAGTATGAGCTTCTGTCAAAGACACGAGGCGGCTATCCCGGTTTCATCTCTTGGTTCAAACAAACGTTAATTATCAATAATGGACCATTTCATTTCTTGGTCTAACTTGTGGCTAATGCAACAATCGTTTCGTATTAAAGTTGTAGGATAATTCAGAGTCTATGGACACCGAATTGAGACAAGTCTCTAATGGTTTTGACTATAAGGTCTGTTCATTTGAGAAATACAACATCAACGGGTATCTTTTTCGTACCTTTGGCAAAGAGTTATCTTTGCCCGACCGGAAATGTACAAATTGTGGTGTCTCTGCTATCGGCGAAGGTGTTATCGAGTATTATGGAAGAGTTGAAGCAATTTATGAACTTCAATTCTATGGTGAAAACCCACCGAACGTCGTAGTCTTCAAATGTTATTGGTTCCAGCCGAAGGAGACTAGAAGGACTCATGAACATATAGGACTAGTCGAAATCAATCCAAACACCCATTTAGATGTTCCTGATGTCTATATTACGGCTCAACAGGCGACCCAAGTTTTCTATCTACCGTGGGCATGCCAAACGGATAAGAATCTGGAAGGTTGGTATGTTGTTTATGAAGTGCCGCCACATGTCAGACCACCTCTCCCAAATGAACAGGATTATGAACCTCACATTAACCCAGACACATATGATGGATAATTCTTCCAAGAAACACGTCTTTCCAAGAAACATTTCAAGAACCGTCGTGCTTCACCTAAGAACATGGAAGTAGACAACGACAATGAATCCGACTCCACCCCTGAGCCGGCACCAGAAGACCTGGAACTCGTAGAGGTTACTGATGCGGATGACCTGTCAATGCTTCAACGATTAAAGAAAGGCCTTTCACAACTTCACGCCGTTGAACCCGACGAGCACGTCATTCATGAAGACATGCGTGATAGTGATGATGATGATGCATTTATTGATGATGATTATTAGTTTGTAAGATTCACAACTTAAATTATATATATTTTAATCTTTATTATTCATGTACATATTATTATTCATGTCAGTTATTCAATTTTTTTATGTTGTACTAATTTCTTTCAATCTTTATCATGGTAGGTCACCAGGTGTTGAAAGATGGTGGGTGCTGGTCCAGATCGCTCGACGGGTTCTTCCGAGGCGCCCCGCACGAGGGGTGGTACTTCCCTTCCACCCCTATCTCTCCGTAGAGCCTTGGCAGACAGTCTGTCGACACCACCCGTGGGTTCTTCTTCGTCGGCGGCATTGCCCACTAGGAGAGGTGATGGTCGGGTAGGGAAGAAGGGGAAGGGTACAGGGAGAGGTGGTGGCCGCGGAAGATCCAGGAGGACTATTGAGCCGTCCTCGCCACCACCACCAGCTCATTCACCCGAGCATAGGACTACTATGGTCGACCCGTTTGCGGAGGAGGCTACGGGGACTCCGTTCCAGGAGCCTGGTCTTGACGGGCATTCGTCCCATGAGACTCCGGTCCAGGATCAGCCTCGGGTCGAGGTGCATTCGGCCCACGAGACTACGGTTCCGGAGGCTTCACCCGACGTGGAGAGGCCCGGATGGGAGACCTGGCCGGATCTGACCGAGTTGCCGGATTGGACCGAGGGTCCGGGTGGCTCAGGGGGCGGGGATGGTGGGGATGAGCTTACGGATAGTGAGGGCGATGTGCAGGTGGACGTGGCCACCGTGTACAAGTGTGGTAGTACACGTCTCCTGGTCGTGTCGGCTACCCGCGAGCAGAGGTTGGTGATTAAACCTGAAGGAGATAGGTAAGTACATTTACTGTTTTTTTAGCTTTTGCCTTCAAGTTTGTTCAAATATCTAATGCGCTGACCTTATCATACTGCAGGGGATAGGTACACCCTCTTGGAGTGCGCACGCCGAACTCCGTCCTTGGTGTGCTTTGTCGGACAAATTTCCCGCGGTTTGTCACTTTGCCTGGTGAGGGTCAGGTTCCTACACTAGGATTTTCCTGGGAGCACTACCAGGCTGTGCACGCCCCGCCGGAGGAGATTATAGATGGTATCTTGTGCCACACGAGGGCCGAGATGGTGATCAAGAGCTTTTGGGTAAATTATCCTTTTACACAATCTAAAATTAACAATATAGCTAATTATTGTACTAATCGGTGTTTTCACGTTTGATTGTAGACCTTCTATAGGTGTGAGGATGGATATGAGGAGGAGGCAGCCAAGGTTCTCGAGGCCGAGTGTAGGCGGTTACTACAGAACTTATGCCACGAGGCTCGGCCGCAGACTATTCGAGACTACTACGCCAAGCGTGGTATTAAGAAGCAGAAGAAGGATTGCCGCGGAAACTTTCTGAAGAAGGAGGAATACATGAAGGTAATTACCTATTCTTAAGTCCTTCTACGTAGTTTTCTTGATTTCATTCATAGGCATAGCGCTAAAAATTCTTTCTAATAACTTACAGGTGCCCCCGAGATGGTGTGCGGATAAGATGGATTGTTGGGAGGCGTTGGTTGATGAGTGGTGCACAGGCAGCTGGCGAGCCGTCCACGAGAATGCGAAGGATCGGCGTAGCCAAATGGTTGGTGTGCCACACCATCAAGGCAGCGCCAACTTACTTCAGTTCGGACAAAACTGGGTATGTGATTTGCTTCATGATTCATGCAGTTCATTCTTCATGCTAATATTTTGTTCCTCTCTTTTAGGCGCATCACAATAAGACGGAGATGCCACACTTGTACAACCTTTATGGCATGGCCCATACTGCCTCGTACAAGAAGGCGAAGGCATTCTCTGAGTCTGACCTGGATGGTCCCAATAACTTCACCAACATATCATCCCACCACAAGCTCGTGGCATACAGGGACGCGGGGAAGGCTACGAAAGGGGATGACTTTAACCCTAGCCAGGAACCTTTGGATCTAGAGCTGGTGATGATATCTGGTGGCGGGACGCCCCATGGCTCGATAGCCATTGGATATGGGATAATACGTTGTCCACTCACTCTCCCGGAGATCAAGGCGTGCCAGTCGAGCAGCTGTCGTGAGATAACACGTCGTCCACGGCCAGTCGATCTTGCCATCGAGGTTAGTTGTACGGACTAAGAACACTTTCATCCATTTCATTATGTGTGTCACCATAGATCATTACTGTGGTAACTAGGAATGGTGTTTCAGGCTGCTCTTCAGAAAGAGAGATTGGAAAACCAGGCTGCTCTTGAGAAAGAGAGATTGGCAAACCAGGCTGCTCTTGAGAAAGAGAGATTGGCAAGCCATGCTGCTCTTCAGGCTGCTCTTGATGAGAGGGACCAGACCACGGCACGATTGATTGAGGAGGAGAGGTCCCGGAATGAGGCGGCTCAACGGGCCCTGTACGAGCTTTTTGTGGTAAGTTTTTTTTCCACATTAGCCAAATCATGTGTGTAATGTCTGTTTCATTACAAACTAATACGACCCACTATTCAGGGTCTGTGCGAGAAGAGCGGTCAAGTCCCTCCGCCGATGCCCGTCTTCTCTTCGATTGGCACGGTGAGTTTCATTATAAATTAAGATTAATAATTGAGTGTCATCATGCTAACTCAGACATTGCAAAATATCTATTCTGCAGAATAACTCCCGAGCGGCATCGCACAACCCTTCTCCAGGTGTTTCTCCTCCTTGATGACCACTACGGTAAGTTTCTCTTCTCCTCTTTCATATTCTCCTTGCCTTAATTTCCCCAACAATGACATAATTAGCCCATTTAGCTCCAAAAAGACATAGTTAGCTAATTTAGCTCCAAGAAGAGGAGAAGAGGAGAAATGAAAAGAAAGAACAAAAATAAGAAGAGAAAGAGAAGAGAAGGAGAAGGATAAGAAGGAGGAGGAGAGGAAGGAGGAGGAGGAGGAGGAGGAGGAGAAGGCAAAGGACCTTCTAGTCCTTCTCCTCCTTCTTATTTATTTCTTCTTCTTCTCCTCCTCGTCCTCTTTCTTCTCCTCTTTCATATTCTCCTTGCCTTAATTTCCCCAACAATGACATAATTAGCCCATTTAGCTCCAAAATGCCATAATAAGCTCAAAATGGCATAAGAACCTTGGTTAGCTCATTAATATTATATACTTAGCTTCTTTTACTCTAAAATGGGATAATTAGCCCATTTAGCTCCAAAAAGACATAGTTAGCTAATTTAGCTCCAAGAAGAGGAGAAGAGGAGAAATGAAAAGGAAGAACAAAAAGAAGAAGAGAAAGAGAAGAGAAGGAGAAGGAGAAGAAGGAGGAGGAGAAGAAGGAGGAGGAGGAGGAGGAGGAGGAGGAGGAGAAGGAGGAGAAGGCAAAGGACCTTCTAGTCCTTCTCCTCCTCCTCCTCCTTCTCCTCCTTCTTTATTTCTTCTTCTTCTCCTCCTCCTCCTGTTTCTTCTCCTCTTTCATATTCTCCTTGCCTTAATTTCCCCAACAATGACATAATTAGCCCATTTAGCTCCAAAATGCCATAATAACCTCAAAATGGCATAAGAACCTTGGTTAGCTCATTAATATTATATACTTAGCTTGTTTTCCTCTAAAATGGGATAATTAGCCCATTTAGCTCCAAAAAGACATAGTTAGCTAATTTAGCTCCAAGAAGAGGAGAAGAGGAGAATAAATAGGAAAAATGAAAATAAAGAAGAAGAAGAAGAAGATAAGAAGGAGAAGGAGGAGGAGGAGGAGGAGGAGGAGAAGGAGGACAAGGCCAAGCACCTTCTAGTCCTTCTCCTCCTCCTCCTCCTTCTCCTTCTTCTTCTTTATTTCTTCTTCTTCTCCTCCTCCTCCTCTTTCTTCTCCTCTTTCATATTCTCCTTGCCTTAATTTCCCCAACAATGACATAATTAGCCAATTTAGCTCCAAAAAGACATTATAAGCTCAAAATGGCATAAGAACCTTGGTTAGCTCATTAATATTATATACTTAGCTTGTTTTCCTCTATAATGACATAATTAGCCCATTTAGCTCCAAAAAGACATAGTTAGCTAATTTAGCTCCAAGAAGAGGAGAAGAGGAGAAATGAAAAGGAAGAACACAAATAAGAAGAGAAAGAGAAGAGAAGGAGAAGGAGAAGAAGGAGGAGGAGAAGAAGAAGAGAAGAAGAAGAAGAGAAGAAGGAGAAGAAGAAGGAGAAGGAGGAGAAGAAACCCTCCTTATTCTCCTTCTTCTGCCCTCCTTATTCTCCTCTTCTTCTTCAATTTAGCTTATTTTCCCCAACAAAGACATACTTAGCCAATTATCATCCAAAATGACATAATTAGCTTAGTTAGGTAAAAACATCATAAGAACCTTGGTTAGCTCAATAAAATGACTAATTAAGCTCCAAAAAGACATAATAAGCTCAAAATGGCATAAGAACCTTGGTTAGGTCATTAATATTATATACTTAGCTTGTTTTCCTTTTTAATGACATAATTACCCATTTAGCTGCAAAAAGACATAGTTAGCTAATTTAGCTCCAAGAAGAGGAGAAGAGCAGAAATGAAAAGAATGAAGAAGAAGAAGAAGAAGAGAAGAAGAAGAGAAGGAGAAGGAGAAGGAGGAGAAGAAGGAGGAGGAGGAGAAGAAGAGGAGAAGAAGGAGAAGGAGCCCTTCTTCTCTACTCCTTCTTCTCCTCCTTCTTCTCCATCTTCTTCTCTTCTTCTTTTTTCTTCTTCTCCTTCTCCTTCTCCTTCCCCTCCTCCTCCTCCTCCTCCTCCTTCTCCTCCTTCTTGTTTTTCTTCTCCTTGTTCTCTTCTTGCTTCTTCTCTTTCTTCTTCAATTTAGCTTATTTGTCATATATATGTTCTTATTCTTCTTCTTCTGACTTTCTTATTCCCATTTTGCAGATTGGATGTACTACACGCATGGAAGCTGGCATTGGAGTGCTTTAGTTCCCGTTTTTATTTGAGTTGATGAACAATGTGGAACTATATGTATATGTATATATGGATGAACAATATATGTGCAACTATATGTATGTATATATGGATGAAACTTTGTATGTGTTGGTTCTTTTGATATATGGGATGTACGTTGATGAACAAATGGCATTGATGAGCTTTATATGTATATCATATATGTGTTGTGACCTATTTATCATATATGTGCTATGAATTATATGTATATGTGCTGTGAAATAGAAAAAATAAACAAAAATGTGACAATATAGGCTCTTTGCCGTCTGCCAGCTGATGGCAAAGGCCTTTGCCATCAGCTGACCGACGACAAAGGTGCCACGTGGCGCCCAGCTGTGCAACCTGGGCAGTAGCAGCTGGCCATATAGTATCTTTGTCGTCAGCTTCCAGGGGGGCAGACGGCAAAGAAGAGGGCACAGAGGAGGGGGGAGGAGGTGGAGGCTGACGGCAATGAAGAGGGGAGGCAGACGGCACAGAAGAGGGGGGAGGCAAACGGCAAAGAAGAGGGGGAGGGAGACGACATAGAGGAGGGGGAGGAGGAGGGGGAGGCAGATGGCAGAGAAGAGGGGGGAGGCAGATGGCACAGAAGAGGGGGGAGGCAGACGGCAAAGCCTCTGTTAGCCCCTAACGGAGGCAACGCCTGTTGGCTGCCGTCTCCACCACTTTGCCGACTGCTGTTATGGAAAGCTGATGGCAAAGCTCTTTGCCGTACGCTTAGGTGAGGCAGACGGCAAAGAAGCTACAATGCCGTCGTAGGCTGACGCAGAAATTTTGTCGACAGTGAGATTCTTTGCCGTCTGTGATAATTCCTGTTGTCCGTGATATACTCTTTGCCGTCTATGATGGCAGACGGCAAAGAAGCTAATTCCTGTAGTGTAAGAAACTAGGTGATCCTGGTGTGCCCACTATACCTTGCTCCATTAAAGGTAACTACGTGAGAGCTGCTTTATGCGACCTTGGAGCCGGTGTTAGTGTTAAGCCTCTCTCTCTCTTTATCGTAGACTTGAAATGGATAAGTTGACACCCACTGAAATCTCTCTGCAAATGGCCGACAAATCAACTGCTTTCCCTATAGGCATTTGCGAGGATGTGCCTGTTGTGGTTGCCAACGTCACTATCTTAACAGACTTTGTTATCTTGGATATTCCTGAGGACGATGCCATGGCAGTCATCCTCGGAAGACCCTTTTTAAACACTGCAGGGGCTGTTATAGATTGCAACAAAGGCAATGTCATTTTCCATGTCAACGATAATGATCATACGGTGCACTTTCCGAAGAAACAATATCGAGTACATTGCATCAATGCTATCGAAAAAACTTCATCGATTCTTATTGGGAGCTTTGAATGCCCTATACCTCGTGTCAAGATGAAGTATGATTTGCTTGCTGGGGAGATACACATCCCCATTGAGGTGACCTAGTGCCTATTCGAAAATTCTCCGTTCTCTTTTGCGATTCGAAAAGGTTTGTCGAAGAGACTTGATCAACCTCACTGACAGATTTCTTTCGATGACCATGAGATGGATGAATCAAAGAGTCACAAACCTCTGTTCCAAGCTTTCACCTTGAGTTGCTTAGAAGAAAAATGATAGATTTAGCTTAGTTTTCCCTGTTTTCTGTGTTAGCATCTGGTAGAAAAGTACCCCGAAAATAAAAGTTCTCCGAACGTCCTGAAAATTAAGTATGATTTTTTCTGGAATTTTCGAAAAATTCTGAGACAAAGAGTTTGGCTGGGGCCCACACCAGTGGGCCACAAGCCCTAGGGGCGCGGGCACCCCCCCTGGCCGCACCACCCAGGCTTGTGGGGCCCACATGCATCCCCTCCACTCATTCTTGCTCTCATCTCGTTCTCCTACCTCCAGAAAAAAAATGTTTCGCAGCTCTAACCCGTGTTCTTGCTCCTCTTGCTGGGATTTTCGATCTCTTTGCTCAAATCACCATTCTCCAAACTGTTTTGGGGAAATTACTCCTTGGTAAGTGACTCCTCCATTGGTCCAATTAGTTTTTGCTCTAGTGCCTTATACTCTGCGTATTTTTGCTGCCTTGGTGACCATGTTCTTGAGCTTTGCACGCTAATTTTAGCTGGTCCCAAGTAGTTTTGATGCGTAATATGGTCTCTAGGCAGTTGTTGGAGTAGTTGCTACGAGTTTAGTTGAGCCTTGTTCACCTTTCCTTAGAATCACTGAAAATTTCAGAAAAGGAAGATGTTCAGGAGAAACTTTCATGGTGTTTCCTCAAGCAAGAGAGGTCCCCGTCTTGCGATTCGGGAGCTTGATCCGTACCAACCAAGGGATGCGCAGGCACAACCATGTGAATGGCCTTCTGGTGAATTTATGATTGAGATAGGTTTGAAAGATGAGTTTGATGCACTTGTTCACAACGTCGGACTCGAGGAATTCATCTTCGATAAATGTGAACAGTATTTTGCTCTCACTTCCTCTTTTGTTCGTAGATTCAAATTTTCAGCTGGCCGTGTGACATCGGTAGTGCTTGATCTCTATGATAAATCGTATACCATGGATTTAGAGGATTTCAATAGAATTTGCAAAATACCTATTTGGGGTAGCCTCAATGATCCTCCTAAATCTTCGGTTAGAGATTTTTGCGCTAGTATTACTGTTGGAGAAACTTGAGACATTACACAAGCTACCATGGGGAGTATTCATTTTCCTGCCTTGCATTACTTTGCCCTCTTCATAGGAAGATTCATTAATGGCAAGATTGAGCAATATCACCTCTGCGCACCCGACCTTAGTATCCTTAAGAGCGCAGTGACGGGTGACAAAAGCTTCAAGATGGGAGCTATTATAGCAAGGAGGCTGAATAAGAATGCTAATGAAGGGGATTTCTTTGGTGGGATCTATGCCACTCGCATAGCAAATTTTCTGGGAGTACCCATCCGCGAAGGAGATCCCCCGCTCCATACAGCTTTCCTTGACCGCGTCGCTTTGACACGGTACCAGTTCCTTGAGAGGGATGATGAATCCCTCCTATACCGTTTGATATTTAACCGGCAGCGTGTTTTCCATATTACCCTTCCTGCTCCTGCCTTCTTTGACTTTCAGGTAAAACGGAGATATTACATAACCAGAGGAGAGGCAGAGGAGTATGAGAGGGAGTCAAAGGCTGCTCGTCTCCGTGAGGCAGCTATTCAAGCAGTGGCTGCAGCGCTCCCGTATAACCCCCATTATGATTTTGGGTTTCGCCAGGACCATTCTTGGGAGTAGACCAAGTTAGGCCAAAAGCCTAAGCTTGGGGGAGTACGTGTTCTCACCGACTTTACATTCTTGCTTATGCTTTCACTTTGTTAGCCGGTGTTCACACTTTGCCACTGTATCATCCATGCTAGTTTATTTTCTTTTTCTCTTTTTCTTTTCGTGTGTTTGTCTAGGTTGAGAAAACCCAAAAAGATTTTCTTTTTCTTCTTTTGCTTGTTGGGAGCTTTCCCGTGTAATTAGTTTTCTTTTTCTTTGGGTCAAGGTAGAAGATATTGGCTACAATGTTTAGTGGCTCTTGCATGCATACATGTTTAGCTTTCAAAGAGCCATATTACTGTTTTAGTCCTTTGTATTTGCCTACAGATTCCAGCTTTAGTCCAATGCACGAGCACGCTTATTATTGTTCACATCGTTCGGTCGTGCAAGTGAAAGGCAATAATGACGATATATGATGAAGTGACTGAGCCAGGAAAAGTGGTATGAATTCAATCTATTTTGTTTTTGTAAATATGACTAGCTCATCATGCCTGATTCAGCTTTGTTGTGAGGCAAACATGTTTGCAATGACAACTTAGAGATCATAGTTTCTTATGCCATCCATACTTAGCTAGGATCTTATAATGGTTTGTCTTGGATGCCCACATGAATTTTGAGATGACTGTGTTGTAGTATGATAGGATGGTATCCTCCTTTCAGTGATTCAAGTGGCTTGACTTGGCGCATGTTCACACATGTAGTTGAAACAAAATCAACATAGCCTCTATGATATTCATGTTCATGGTGATTTATGTCCTACTCATGCTTGCACTCAATGTTAGTTAATGTCAATGCATTTTGATGACTGTTGTCTCTCTCTAGTTGGTCGCTTCCCAGTCTTTTGCTAGCCTTCACTTGTACTAGGCGGGAATACTGCTTGTGCATCCACTTCCATAAACCCAAAGTTGTTCCATATGAGTCCACCGTACCTACCTATGTGCGGTATCAACCTGTCGTTCCAAGTAAATTTGCATGTGCCACTCTCTAAACCTTCAATTATCTGTTTTGCATGCCCGAACTGCTCATGTGGTGACAAGGGGGCTATTGGTATCTTCCATGCTAGGCGTGTTATCCTCGATATGTGTTTATTCACTATCATTCACGAGAAAGGGGGGCGGTAATTGGAATTCCCAGTTCCATGCTCAAATCGAAAAGATAATTGCAAACAAAACTCCCCCAGGATTGATGTTGGTATGGACGGTACCCGAGGATTCGGCTAGCCGTGGAGTGTGATTGATTGGTGGTGGGGGAGTCAAAACTTTACATTTCTGTTTGGGAACCGCCTATAGGATGTGTAGCATGGAAGATGTTAAGAACTATTAGTCATTGCGTTGACAATGAAAGCAATCCACCCAAAATTATTATCTCTATTTTCAAATCTTGAGCTCTGGCACCTCTACAAATCAATGCTTCCCTCTGCGAAGGGCCTGTCTATTTATGTTCCTGTTGAGTCATCCTCCTCTTACACAACACCAATTAGAGAGCACCTCTGTCATTTTTATGCTTTGCTTTTAACTGTGTTGAGTATGACTGTGACTGGATCTGCATTGCCTTGAATTACAATGTTTAGTCAGCCCTTGGTCTTTGAAGGTGCTCTGCATTTATGTTTTGCGGTCTCAGAAAGAGCTAGCGAGATACCATCTATTCGTACTGCTTCATGTTGTTTTGATTGAAGTGTTGACATTTGAGGCTTATTATTATTTGCTCGCTACACTACAAGAGGACGAAGTTTTGGTAACACGATGTTATGTTACTACATGCCCAAAAAGGTGTTACTAGGCCACAGAGTAACACATTTTTAAATGTGTTCCATTAGACCGTGTTACTAAGCGATGTCCACTGACACACATAATAATTGTTACCATATCATAAAAATTGTGTTACAATTACTTTCTAGTAACATGCATATTATGTGTTACAAAGTACACCGGTAACACATTATTTCAGCTATAGTAATACACATAGTAACATACTTTCATAGACAGGAGTATTGGTGGTAACATACTTTTGTAATTATAGTAACACAATTAGTAACACATTTCTTAACTTTCAAACAAAAATAGTAACATAATATCCATACGTTGTAACACTATAATTTATATTAGTCACGGACCCTCGTAACACATTTTGTAACTCTAGTAACACCCTCGGTTAAACACATGTATTAGAATCACAAAATAATAAATATTTCAATTTTTTGTTGAATTTGTATATTAAAATTATTGCACCTGCTCAAATAGTTAATTGTTTTATTATGACGCTTCTCATCATTAAAAGAGAAATTGAAGGAGAACACATACGCAAATTGAAAATTTCAAGATATTTATTACAAGTATGCAAAAGCATAGGATACATAAGTACTTAATATAAATAAATTCTAATATTCTTGATGCAACAATACATATCACCCATACCATAAAAACACATTTCTGAAGAATATTACACCATATCATTTGCATCAATTTAACCACATAAAAAGATCTTGTGAACGATATTACATTTTTTTCAATCTATAAATATAAACTAAGTAGAATCTTGAAATTTCATTTGCCTCTTGATCCAACCGTAGAGTTCAACTCCAACTCAGGCATTCTTCTTTCGAATGTGTAAAATAAAATTGGACCTTAGAATTATATGATTAAATGTAAAGAAATAGGATTTTATAATATAGTAGAAAAACTTTAACTTACAAAAGTGGAAGGCTAAGCAATTAAGTATCCTGAAGCGAAAGCATCACAAATTGTCTTGCAATCACATACTTCCCTTACTAAATCCTCATTATCCAGGTTAGGTTCATATCTGCACACAAGTGCAAATTCGGCACCTAACTCAATACCACCAGCCTTAGTTGCAAGATTAGTACCCTAAATGATAGAATATGCAACATTCCGCTTGGTTGGATATGTCGAAGTCTTTAGTACTCCCTCTCATCCATATTAATTGTCGCTAAAAAAGAACCTACCATACTTTACCTAACCTTGTGTAAAGACAAATAGACATCAATAGTTGGACATTCTTGTGTGTACGTGCATGGTGTGGAAACGTAATTAACATATCAAAACAACAGACATAAATAGAGACAATGCATATTTGAGAGTTCGGGACATGCTTTCACACAGTCTGTAGGTACACAACCAAACAAGAAGTTAGATGGACGACGAGACCATAGATTTTTGTACTAAGAAAATCAAGAACACAAGATTAACCCATTCAGAGAGAGAGGCAAAACCTCCATCAGCTTAGTGGAGCTGTTATGCACTATCAACCATATACATATTTGCCTAGTTCAGCGAGAGGGAAGCAAAGCTGTATAGCTTGGGCCACTAGTGTCATGCAACAGAGATGCTAGATGGGCCCATGCCCCTTTGGCGGATCTTTACCAGTACGCCTTCTTATCGAGGGAAATGAGTGTGGGCGTGTTCTAGTCATCTGGTCTAATCTTAACGATTCATCTCTCCGGTCCTTGTTTCTCTCACCTATAAATAGACAATAATAGTACACATGAATGATAATTATATCCTGGAGCTAATAGAGCTGTAACTTCAAAAATCAAAAGCACAAAAATATTACTTCTGGCACAGAATCGACAACAAGGTCTTGTGGCGATGAAGAATTTTCGTGAATTGGTAATTGATTGACATTATCATGCTCACCATCCAGGATCCATGACACAACAATTGTAAGCGTGTAATTATTTTATATCATGTGTTTGTGACATGAGTAAGAATGTAGTCATAACCTTTTCGAGTGAAATACATATATATTATCCTTAGAAACGCCATGTTGCATAGACAAGCATGCTTTAACAGGTGCATTGCATTGGACTCTCTTATATGTTCCTTCAGCTTTTCGAGTGAAATGCTTGTACTTGAAGGGAGCAGCGCGGCAAACATGCTGGGAGGGTGCAAAAAAATAATATCAGACAAATAATATATATTTAGCAATAAATAAATACTCCAATCAGTATATAAAAATATGTGCAAAAAACATAGGAGTGTGATCGGCCTTAGCATATTAATTACTAATATGGCTACTACTAATACCAATTGGAGTAGTACCAAACTACGAACATGGAACAACAGGCGGTATCACACAAGGTCACAAACTGACAAAGTCACAGTTTCACCAAACAGTAGCACACAAATCATACATAGAAGCAGCAACTCGAATCCTATTCAGCAATATCTAATTATCTAGGACATACAAACAACATACAGCACCACACATGGCAATTTACATATGGAACATAGGATGAATCCATCTCGAGCATAAGAGTGAAGAACATATCTCCTGCTTGCCTCGGTGTCTTACTCTCTAGCTCTCTGCTTGGGAAGTCCGGAGTTGCTCAATGGATAATGGAGAAGCAGCGGCCATGGCATTTCAGAGAGGACTCTGAGTTGTGCTGCGGCGACTCCTCGACCGGTGAAACAGAGAGCGCACAATTCCAGCTATGTGTGTGTGAGATTAGAGAGAGCAAGGCATTACTCACCTCGTGTTCGTATTCACCAGCCATGGTTGTCCTCCGCAGTTGCCGGAGAACGGGAGATGAGATGATGCGCCGTCCGTGCTTGCTGGGTGCTGCTTCTAGCGCTCCCGCTAGGAGGGGGGCTTCTCTGCTTGCTCCAAGAGGAACGCGTCCCGTGGACACGGCCCGGAGTCGAGCCGTGGGCGGTGGCGCGGTGCGGCCAGCGGTGCTCCATGGCGGCAGAAAAGGGGATCGTGAGGAAAACCTAACGGCACCGGCGAATGGTGGGTACGCGGTGGTGGTTGCTCGGTGATGCGGGGCGACGCGATGGTGGGGCGGCACGGTGACGTGGTGGTGGGGCGGCCCGGTGGTGGGAGCGCGGTAGGGACGGTGCGGTGTTGGCGACGCGATGGTCGGCGGCGTAGGTGGGCAATGTTGGGCGATTCGATGGTTCGTTATATGGGTAGATGCGTTTTTTTTCTGTTTGTGGAGATGAGGTAATCGCGGGAGATTGGGTTTAGCGCTGATTAAAGGGATAAATATATGAGATCTACTTCCTCGGTTCTTAAATATAAGTCCTTTTAATGATTCCACCAAGGGACTACGTATGAATATATATAGACATATTTTAGAGTGTATATTCACTCATTTTGTTTCGTATGTAGTCTCTTAATGAAATATCTAAAAAGACTTATATTTAGGAACGGAGGGAGTAACTAGCAAATATGCCCGTGGGTTGCAACGAAAAATAAAAATATTATGTTATCTATACCTACTAATAAAAGAAATAAGTATTCTTATTCCGTCTTGCTATTTTATAGAAAACCCCCTGATGTTTCTAACATTAAACTCGCAGTATATATTAATTTTTTTTTAAAATACTCATATCTTCTAAATCATAACTCCAAATTTAACATATTATATATGAAATTTGAGTAGAAAAAATGTACAGTTTGAATATGATGTTATTTTAATTAAAGAATCTCTTGTTGAAGCGTCGGACCTATATGTTAAGGTCATGGTTATATACTCATGCAATTGATTTTTGATTTTGTATTTTCCCTTATAATAGACACTGTAACACTATGGAGTAACACATTAACACCAACACATATTTACATGTTACATAGTCAATATCCGTAACACATTATCTCCAACACATAATTATATGTTACTTGTTCGATATCGTGCAACACATTTTTGGGCCTTATAAAATATGTGTTACTTTTCATTGTTGTAACACAAATCGTGAGTTACTAGAATTTTATTTGTAACGTATTTTACTATGTGTTACATTACTGTGTTACCAAAATAATGTTTTGATGTAGTGCTAGTTGATTTTGCCATTGATATGAGTCCACCGTGAGACCTAGATGTCATTTGCTTATGTGGTTTGCTTGTGATCTTGCTGAAATTCTGGTTATGAGTTAGACATAGTTGCAACAACAAGATCAAACACAATTCGTCAAAGTTTTTCTTTTGTCTCTCTCAGTTTGTCAACGGAGTTGCTTGAGGACAAGCAAGGCTTTAAGCTTAGGGGAGTTAATACGTCTCCATCGTATCTACTTTTCCGAACTCTTTTGCCCTTGTTTTGGACTCTAACTTGCATGATTTGAATGGAACTAACCCGGACTAACGCTGTTTTCAGCAGAATCGCCATGGTGTTGTTTTTGTGCAGAAATAAAAGTTCTCGGAATGTCCTGAAAATTTACGGAGATTTTTTCTGGAATAAAAGAAAAATACCTGCACAAAGATCCACCGGAGGGGGCGTGCGAGTGGGCCACAAGCCCACAGGCCGTGGCCACCCCCTAGGCCGCGTCGTGAGGGCTTGTGGGGCCCACGTGGAACCACCGCCTCCAAACTCAGCTCTATATCTTCCGTCTCGCCTGGAAAAATAATCAGAGAGAAGGTTTCATCGCATTTTACGATACGGAGGCGCCGCCACCTCCTGTTCTTCATCCGGAGGGCAGATCTGGAGTCCATTCGGGGCTCCGTAGAGGGAAATCGTCGCCATCGTCATCATCAACCTTCCTCCATCGACAATTCCATGATGCTCTTCACCGTTCTTGAGTAATCTCATCGTAGGCTTGCTGGACGGTGATGAGTTGGATGAGATCTATCATGTAATCGAGTTAGTTTTGACGGGGATTGATCCCTAGTATCCACTATGTTCTAGATTGATGTTGCTACTACTTGGCTATGCTTAATGCTTGTCACTAGGGCCCGAATGCCAGGATTTCAGATCTGAACCTATTTTGTTGTCGCCAATATATGTGTGTTTTAGATCCTATCTTGCAAGTTGTAGTCACCTACTATGTGTTATGACCCGGCAACCCCGGAGTGACAATAGCCGGAACCACTCCCGCAGATGACCATAGTATGAGGAGTTCATGTATTCACCGCATGATAATGCGTTGGTCCGGTTCTTTATTAAAAGGAGAACCTTAATATCCCGTAGTTTCCATTAGGACCCCGCTGCCACGGGAGGGATGGACAATAGATGTCATGCAAGTTCTTTTCCCTAAGCACGTATGACTACATACGGAATACATGCCTACATTAGATTGATGAACGGGAGCTAGTTACATATCTCTCCTGTTATAGCTGTTACATGATGAATCACATCCGGCATACTCATCCATCACCGATCCACTGCCTATGAGTCTTTTACTACTGGTCCTTGCTACGTTATTTTGTCTAGGCTTGTCCCTTGCTATAAAAGGGATTGGGCCACTTTGCTACTACTATTGCTACTGTTGTTACTCTGCTGCTGCTGCTACTGTTGTTCCTTTCTACTTCGCTGTTACTTGTTGCAAGATCTTTTTCGACACTGTTGTCAGGGTAGAATAGTTACTCGCCCACGTGAAACCTACTGGCGCCATTGATACAACAGTTAGGAATAGTCTGCCATCAACAATTTTGTTTCTGGCACCGTTGCTATCATACTACTTTGCTACTGATACTTTGCTTGCAGACACTAATCTTTCAGGTGTGATTGAATCTAAAAAACTCAGCTGCTAATACTTGAGAATATTCTTTCGCTTTCCCTTTGGCGAACCAACAAATTTGGGTCGAATACTCTACCCTCGAAAACTGTTGCGATCCCCTATACTTGAGGGTCATCAAGCAACATAATGTTCACATTTATCGGAGATGAATTCTTCGAGTCCGACGTTGTGAACAAGTGTATCAAACTTGTCTTTGAAACCTGCCTCAATCATGAATTCATCAGAATGCCATTCACATGGTTGTACCTGTGCGTTCCTTGGTTGGTAAGAATCGGACTCCCGAATCGCGAGACGGGGACCTCTCTTGCTTGAGGAACCACCATGAAGTGTCTCCTGAACATCTTCCTTCATTGAAATTTTCAATGACTCTAAAGAAAATGAACAAGGCTCAACTAACTCATAGAAAATACTCCCACAAGTGCCTAGAAGTCATATTACGCTTCAAAACTACTTGGGACCAGCTAAAATTAGCATGCAAAGCTCAAGAAGATGGTCACCAAGGCAGCAAAAATAAGCGATGTATAAGGCACTAGAGCAAAAACTAATTGGACCAATGGAGGAGTCACTTACCAAGGAGTAATTTCCCCAAAACAGTTTGGTGAATGGTGCTTTGCACAAGGAGATCGAAAATCCCAACAAGAAGAGCAAGAACACGGGTTTGAGCTGCGAAACGATTTTTTCTGGAGGTAGGAGAAGCAGATGGGAGCTAGAATGAGTGGAGGGGGTGCACGTGGGCCCCACAAGCCTGGTAGGCGCGGCCAGGGGAGTGCCCGCACCTCCAGGGCTAGGGTCCCACTGGTGCAACTCCCAAACTAGCTCTTCGTCCGAGTATTTTTCAAAAATTCCAGAAAAAATCATACTTGATTTTCACGGCATTCGGAGAACTTTTATTTTTGGGGTACTTTTCTACGGGACGCAAAAACAGAAAACAGGGAAAACTAAACTAAATCTATCTTTTTTCTTCTAAGCAACCGAAGGTGAAAGTTTGGAACAGAGGTTTGTGACTCCTCGATTCATCCATCTCATGGTCATCGAAAGAAATCCGTCAATGTGGTTGATCAAGTCTCCTTGACAAACTTTTTCGAATCGCAAAAGGAAACGGAGAATTTTCGAATAGTCACTAGGTCACCTCAATGGGGATGTGTATATCCCCAACAATCAAATCACACTTCATCTTGACAGGAGGTATAGGGCATTCAAAGCTCCCAAAAAGAATCGATGAAGTTTTTTTCGATAGCATTGATGCAATGTACTCGATATTGTCTCTTCGAAAAGTGCACCGTATGATCATTACCATTGACATGGAAAGTGACATTGCCTTTGTTGCAATCTATAACAGCCCCTGCAATGTTTAAAAAGGGTCTTCCAAGGATGACCGCCATGGCATCATCCTCGGGAATATCCAGAATAACAAAGTCCGTTAAGATAGTAACGGTAGCAACCACAACAGGCACATCCTCGCAAATGCCGATAGGGAAAGCAGTTGATTTGTCGCCATTTGCAGAGAGATTTCAGTGGTTGTCAACTTATCCAGCTCAAGTCTACGATAAAGCAGTTCTAACGTAGTTACCTTTAATGGAGCAAGGTATAGTGGGCTGCTACTTCTCAAACAACAGCGTCAGAAATTGACACGTTAACGGAGATTGGGCTTGCGTTGGTTTTTCCCTTGAAGAGGAAAGGGTGATGCAGCACAGGAGCAGTAAGTATTTCCCTCAGTTTGAGAACCAAGGTATCGATCCAGAAGGAGGGTCTCGTCAATTCCAGAGTACCTGCGCAAACACAAACAAGCTTGCACCCAACGCTTCAAAGGGGTTATCAATCCCTTCAAGATTGTTTGCAAAGTGAGATCTGAAGGCGGAAAGTGCAACGAAGTAAAAAGGTGTAAGGCTGAAAATATGGTGTGGAGTACACCCTGGGGGCCATAGTGTTCACTAGAGGCTTCTCCCAAAATAGCAAGTGTTACGGTGGGTGAAAAAATTACTATCGAGCAATTGATAGAACCACGGAAAGTCATGATGATATCTAAGGCAATGATCTAGCATATAGGCGTCACATCCGAGACACGTAAACCGATACTTTCTGCATCTACTACTATTACTCCACACATCGACCGCTATGCAGCATGCATCTAGTGTATTGAGTTCATGACGAACAGAGTAACGCTTTAAGCAAGATGACATGATGTAGAGGGATAATCTCAAACCAATGATGAAAACCCCATCTTTTTACCCTTGATGGCAACAACACGATACGTGCCTCGCTACCCCTTCTGTCACTGGGTGAGGTCACCACACGGTATGAACCCAAAACCAAGCACTTCTCCCATTGCAAGAATCATAGATCTAGTTGGCCAGACAAAACCCACAACTTGAAGAGAATTACAAGGATATGAAATCATGCATAAGAGATCTCAGAAGAAACTCAAATAAGATTCATAGATAATCTGATCATAAATCTACAATTCATCGGATCTCGACAAACACACCGCAAAAGAAGATTACATCGGATAGATCTCCATGAAGATCATGGAGAACTTTGTATTGAAGATCTAAGAGAGAGAAGAAGCCATCTAGTTACTAGCTATGGACCCATAGGTCTATGTTGAACTAATCATGCACCTTCGGAGAGGTCATGGTGTTGATGGAGAAGCCTTCCGTGTCCGAATCCCCCCTCCGGCAGGGCACCAGGACGTGCCCCAAATGGGATTTTGCGGAGGCAGAAGCTTGTGGCGGCAGAAAAGTGATTATGATGCTCCCCTGATTTCTTTGGGAATATTTGCGAATATATAGGCGCAAGATCCAGGTCACGGGACCTCCAGGGGGGCCACAAGCTTGCATGGCGTGGCCCCTTGGCCGCGGGGTGGGGGCTTCTGGGGCCCCTGAGGCTCTTCTAGCTTGGCTCCCAAGTCCCCCGATCTTCTTCCGTTCCAGAAAAAATCTTTTCGGGGATTTTCTTCCGTTTGGACTCCGTTTCAAAATCAGCTTTGAAAGGGGTCAAAAACATGGAAAAACAGGAACTGGCACTTGGCACTGAATTAATAAGTTACTCCGAGAAAATAAATAAAAGGCATGCAAAAAATCCAAAGTTTGACAAGATAATAGCATGAAACCATCAAAAATTATAGATACGTTGGAGACGTATCAAGCATCCCCAAGCTTAACTCCTGCTCGTCCTCGAGTAGGGAAGTGATAAAGAATGAATTTTTGATGTGGAATGCTACCTAGCATAGTTGTCCTTTGCAACTTCTTTCACGTGGCATGAATATTCAGATCTGTAAGATTCAAAACAATAGTTTGCTATTGACTAGAAAACAATAATACTTCAAGCAAACTAGCAAAGTAATCATGAACTTTCGAAATAACGAGGCCAAAGAAAGTTATCCCTACAAAATCATATAGTCTGGCTATGCTCCATCATCCTCACACAACTAATGTAAATCATGCACAACCCCAAAATTGGCCAAGTAATTGTTTTCTCACTCTTACTTTCTCAAACTTTTTATATAGCACTATAGGTGGAATAGAGTGTGGTGGTGGTTGTGAGACAAAAAAGGAGGAGATGGTCACATTGACTCGGCGTATCAATAGGCTATGGAGATGCCCATTAATATATATCAATGTGAATGAGTAGGGATTTCCATACAAGAGATGCACTAGAGCTATAAGTATGTGAAAGCTCAAAAGGAAAACTAGTGGGTGTGCATCCAACTTGCTTGCTCACGAAGACCTAGGGCAATTTTGAGGAAGCCCACCATTGGAATATACAAGCCAAGTTATATAAAAGATTCCCACTAGCATATGGTAGTGACAAAGCAAGAAGCTCTCAATCATGAAGAACATGGTGCTATTATGAAGCACAAGTGTGGAAAACGATAGTAGCATTGTCCCTTCTCTCTTTTTCTCTCATTTCTCTTTTTTGTGTGCTCTTAGGCCTCTTTTTTTGGGGGCTCTTTGGCCTATTTTTTTTCCTCACATGGGACAATGCTCTAATAATGATGATCATCACACTTTTATTTACTCACAACTCGAAGATCACAATGATGATGACTCCATAGGAAATGCCTCCGGCAGTGTACCGGGATGTGCAATGATCTAGTATGATCATGCAATGGCAATATGAGAGGGACGACACAAGTCATGAGACGGAACGGTGGTAGTTGCATGACAATATATCTCGGAATGGCTATGAAAATGCCATAGTAGGTAGGTATGGTGGCTGTTTTGAGGAAGGAATTTGGTGGGTTTGTGCACCGGCGAGAATTGCATGGTGCTAGAGAGGCTAGCAATGGTGGAAGGTGAAAGTGCATCTATACCATGGACTCAACATTAGTTATAAATAACTCACATACTTGTTGCAAATGTTTTTATTAGTAATCGAAACAAAGTGTTAAACGCATACTCCGAGGGGAAGGGTTGGTAGGTGTAAACCATCGCGCGATCCCGACCTCAACACAAAGGATGTCAATCAATAGATCAATTATGCTATGACTTCCTAACATAGCGGTTCACCATACGTGCATGCTACGGGAATCACTAACTTCAACACAAGTATTTCTAGATTGACAACACCCTACTAACATAGCTTTTAATGTTACCGAATCCACGTCTCAAAACTAATTGAGAGGAACCAAAACTTCTCTTTCTATTCAATGCACATGAAGATGGAGGTTTTTGCGTCCTCTTTGGGTACTTAGCACATTTGGGACTACTTTCATAGCATAAGCCAACTACCAAATCTCGCACCGCCGTGCTCTAAAGATATAACTGAAGCACGAGAGCAAAAGTATCTAGCTCAAAAGATATAACTGAAGCACAATGAGCATTCTAGCAAAATCACGATGAGTGCATCTCTCTCTCTCTCTCTCTCTCAAAAAGGTGTGCATCAAGGATGATTGTGACACAACAAAAAGAAAAGACTCCTATGGTACAAGACGCTCCAAGCAAAACACATATCATGTGGTGAATAAAAATATAGCTCCAAGTAATGTTACCGATGGATTGAAGACGAAAGACGGGATGCCTTCCCGGGGAATCCCCAAGCTTAGGCTTTTTGGTGTCCTTGAATTTGGCTTGGGATGCCTTGGGCATCCCCAAGCTTGAGCTCTTTCCACTCCTTATCTCTTTGTCCATGAGAACGTCACCCAAAACTTGAAAACTTCACAACACAAAACTTAAACAGAAACTTGTGATAACATTAGTACAAGAAAACAAACTACCACTTCTTTTGGTACTGTAGCAAACTTGAATTCTATATATATTGATGACGGGCTACTGTATTCTCACTTTCCCATGGCTAGTACCCCCGATACTAACCATAGTTTCATCTAAACAAGCAACCAACTCAACAAAAACAGAATCTGTCAAAAACAGACCAGTCCGTAGCAATCTGTATACTTCGTATACTTCTGATACCTCAAAAAATATGAACAATTACTAAGGTCTGGGAAAAAAGCATATCAATCAGCAGAAAAAAGAATCAACTCAAAATCTCTTTCTGAATAAAAATGAAAAATCTTCTCGTGCGCGAAAAGTTTCTGTATTTTTCCAGCAGGATCAAACAACCATTACCAAGACTAGTCATAAAGGTTTTGCTTGGCTCAAACGCAAAAAGAAACACAAAAAACACAATCACAACAGAATTATGAAATTATGGACTCAATAAAACAGAAACAAAAAGATAAATTCTTTGGGTTGCCTCCCAACAAGCGCTATTGTTTAACGCCCTTAGCTAGGCATAGAAGCGATAGAATCACGTATCGTCGTCTTTGGTGCTCAAACCATAAGTAGCCCTCATCATGGATTCATAAGGCAATTTTATTTTCTTTCTAGGAAAGTGTTCCATGCCCTTCCTTAAAGGAAATTGAAATCTAATATTCCCTTCCTTCATATCGATTATAGCACCAATAGTCCTTAGGAAAGGTCTACCAAGAATAATAGGGCATGTAGGATTACAATCAATGTCAAGCACAATGAAATCCACGGGTACATAGTTCCTATTTGCAATAATAAGAACATCATTGATCCTTCCCGTGGGTTTCTTGACAGTAGAATCAGCAAGATGCAAATTAAGAGAACACTCCTCAATCTCATTAAAACCCAAAACATCACATAAAGACTTTGGAATCGCAGAAACACTAGCACCCAAATCACACAAGGCATTGCATTCATAGTTTTATATTTAGATTTTGATGGCAGGTTCCCACTCATCATGAAGCTTTCTATGGATAGAGACTTCCAATTCAAGTTTCTCTTCAAGAGCTTTTATCATAACTTTGACGATATGATCGGTAAAGGCTTTGTTTTGGCTATAAGCGTGTGGAGAGTTCAACATGGATTGCATCAAAGAAATGCATTCAATCAAGGAGAAACTATCATAATTGAATTCCTTGAAATCCACAGTAGTAATTTCATTACTACTCAAAGTTTTAACGTCTTCTACTCCACTTTTAATGCTTTTAGCATCAAGATATATGGACTCCGAATCATTGGGGCACTTTTCAACCAAAGTGGATTCATATCCAGCCCCATAATCATTAGGTTTGACACAAGAAAACAAAGATTCAATGGGAGTCACACCAAGCACTTTAAGATCTTCATGATTTTCATCACGAGAACACGCCTTTTTAAGGCATTCATGTCTAACACGAATTTGGGTGGTTCTTTCTTGGATCTCAATCATGGAAACACGCATAGCTTTCAAAGTTTCATCCATGTTGATTTTGGGAGGAGCACATCTAACTTTCAAAGCATCAACATCACAAGAAATCCTATCAACGCTCTTTGTCAAATCATCAATTTTAAGTAGTTTTTCCTCTATGGACGCATTGAAAATATTTTGAGAGTTGATGAACTCTTTGATATTACTCTCTAGATCAGAGGGTAATCTATTGTAATTTCCATGAGTATTGTTGTAGGAGTTGCCAAATTTATTAGAGGAGTTACTAGGAAAAGGCTTAGGAACATAGTTTCCTCTAAAAGAGTTGTTGGTGCCAAAGTTATTCCTACGAACAAAATTAACGTCCAAGCTAGCGTTGCTACTCTCAATCAAAGAAGACAAAGGCATATCATTAGGATCCAAAGGAGCAGTTCTACTAGCAACCAAATTCATTAACTCATCCATCTTAGCACTCAACGAGTTAATTTCTTCTATAGCGTGGCTTCTCCTAACGTGATTTCCATGAATGTTCCACCTGAGATGGAGTCCAAGATATTTCTAGAAGCGAAATTCAAGCCAGCGTAAAAGATTTGAATAATCATCCAAAGGCTCAAGCCATGAGCAGGACAATTTCTAATCATTAATTTCATTCTATCCCAAGCTTGTGCAACATGCTCATGATCAAGTTCCTTGAAATTCATGATATCATTACGGAGAGAGATGATCTTAGCCGGCGGAAAATACTTGGATATATAAGCATCTTTGCACTTATCCCAAGAATCGATACTATTTTTGGGCAAAGAAGAAAACCAAGTTTTTGCGCGATCTTGCAACGAGAAAGGAAAAATCTTCAATTTAATCACGTCATTATCCACATATTTTTTCTTTTGTATATCGCAAAGCTCAATGAAGGTATTGAGATGGGATGCAGCATCTTCACTAGGAAGGCTAGAGAATTGCTCGTCATAACAAGATTCAGCAAAGCGGCATTGATTTGGTATGACTCCGCACTAGTGGCGGGAGCAATCGGAGTACTAATAAAATCATTATTATTAGTACGAGAAGTCACAAAGTTTGGTGTTTTCGTTCATGGTGACTTCAGCAAGCTAGCAAGCACACAAGCAAACAAAAAGCGGGCGAGAAAAAGGGCGAACGAAAAAGGAAAATTGGTGAAGTGGGGGAGAGGAAAACGAGAGGCAACTGGCAAACAAAGTAAATGCAAGAGATGAGTTTGCGACACTTACTTGGATGAGTTCTCGACTTGATCTTCCTCCCCGGCAACGGCGCCAGAAATCCTTCTGCTACTTCTCAAACAACAGCGCCAGAAATTGACACGTTGACGGAGATTGGGCTTGCGTTGGTTTTTCCCTTGAAGAGGAAAGGGTGATGCAGCACAGGAGCAGTAAGTATTTCCCTCAGTTTGAGAACCAAGGTATCGATCCAGAAGGAGGGTCTCATCAAGTCCAGAGTACCTGCGCAAACACAAACAAGCTTGCACCCAACGCTTCAAAGGGGTTGGCAATCCCTTCAAGATTGTTTGCAAAGTGAGATCTGAAGGCGGAAAGTGCAACGAAGTAAAAAGGTGTAACGCTGAAAATATGGTGTGGAGTAGACCCTGGGGGCCATAGTGTTCACTAGAGGCTTCTCTCAAAATAGCAAGTGTTACGGTGGGTGAACAAATTACTGTCGAGCAATTGATAGAACCGCGCAAAGTCATGACGATATCTAAGGGAATGATCTAGCATATAGGCATCACGTCCAAGACAAGTAGACCGATACTTTCTGCATCTACTACTATTACTCCACACATCGACCGCTATCCAGCATGCATCTAGTGTATTGAGTTCATGACGAACAGAGTAACGCTGTAAGAAAGATGACATGATGTAGAGGGATAATCTCAAACCAATGATGAAAACCCCATCTTTTTACCCTTGATGGCAACAACACGATACGTGCCTCGCTACCCCTTCTGTCACTGCGTGAGGTCACCGCATGGTATGAACCCAAAACCAAGCACTTCTCCCATTGCAAGAATCGTAGATCTAGTTGGCGAGACAAAACCCACAACTCGAAGAGAATTACAAGGATATGAAATCATGCATAAGAGAGATCAGAAGAAACTCAAATAAGATTCATAGCTAATCTGATCATAAATCCACAATTCATCGGATCTCGACAAACACACTGCAAAAGAAGATTACATCGGATAGATCTCCATGAAGATCATGGAGAACTTTGTATTGAAGATCCAAGAGAGAGAAGAAGACAACTAGTTACTAGCTTTGGACCCATAGGTCTATGGTGCACTACTCACGCATCATCGGAAGGTCATGGTGTTTATGGAGATGCCTTCCGTGTCCGAATCACCCCTCCGGTAGGGCACCAGGACGAGCCCCAGATGGGATCTTGCGGAGACAGAAGCTTGCGGCGGCGGAAAAGTGATTACGATGCTCCCCTGATTTTTTTGGGAATATTTGGGAATATTTAGGCGCCAGATCTAGGTCAGGGGACCTCGAGGGGGCCCACAAGCCTGCATGGCGCGCCCCCTGGCCGCGGGGTGGGGGCTTCTGGGCCCGTGGGGCTCTTCTGGCTTGGCTCCCAAGTCCCCCGATCTTCTTCCATTTCAGAAAAAATCTTTTCGGGGATGTTCTGCTGTTTGGACTCCGTTTCAAAATCTCCTCTGAAAGGGGTAAAAAACATGGAAAAAACAGGAACTGGCATTTGGCACTGAATTAATAAGTTAGTCCTAGAAATTAAATAAAAGGCATGCAAAACATCCAAAGTTTGACAAGATAATAGCATGAAACCATCAAAAATTATAGATACGTTGGAGACGCATCATGGGCGCTCCGGGATCACCTAGTTTCTTAGGAGTGCCACCCTTGAAGGTATAATTAGCGAGCATGGTGGGAATCTCAACCTCACGTATCCTCCTCTTATTAGTCACAATATCCTTCATGTACTTAGCATACGGAGACATTTTGAGCATATTTGTCAAACGCATTTGCAGAAAGACAGGTCTAATCATTTCAACAAAGCGCTCAAAATCCTCATAATCCTTTTTCTTGGATGGTTTGGGAGGAAAGGGCATGGGTTTATAAACCCGCGGTTCCCTTTCTTTACCATGCTTCCTAGCAGTGAAGTCATTCTTATCATATCTTCTATTCTTAGGCTATGGGTTATCACGATCAACAGGTTCAATCTCCACATCCTTACCATTGCTAGGTTGAGCATCAACATGAACTTCACTATTGATATTATCATTAGGCTCATGTTCATCACCAGATTGTGTTTCAGCATCAGAAACAGAGACATCATTTGGACTCTCAGGTGTAGCAGCAACAGGTTGCTAGCGTGCAAATCCCTATCATGTTTCTTCTTCTTCCTTGGATGACTAGGTGCATCAGTGCTAACTCCTTGAGAATCTTGCTCAATTCTCTTTGGATGACCCTGAGGATACAAAGGTTCCTGAGTCATTGTACCACCTCTAGTGACGACTCTAACATAATTGTCATTCAACTCATTGAGCAAGTCATTCTGAGCTTTAAGTACTTGTTCTACTTGAGTAGTAAGCATAGAGGCATGCTTACTCAGGAGCTTAAGATCATTGATGTTTCTGTCCACACAAGCACTTAAACGACTAAGCATACGAGCATTCTGTTCCAATTGTCTGCTAACATAATCATTGAAACTTTGTTGTTTGGCAACAAAGTTATCAAATTCATCCAGGCATAAGCTAGCAGGTTTATCAAAAGGAATATCACTCTCATCAAACCTACGCAGAGAATTTACTTCTACTACCTGTATCGGGTTATCTAGACCATGGATCTCTTCGATGGGTGGTAGATTTTTTACATCTTCAGATTTAATGCCTTTCGCTCGGATAGGTTTCTTAGCTTCTTGCATATCTTGAGGATTGAGGAATAGACTACCTCTTTTCTTCAGAGTTGGCTTAGGAGGTGGTTCGGGAATAGTCCAAGCATTCTCATTGCACAAGATATTATTCAATAGGATCTTAGCTTGTTCTACAGTTCGTTCCTTCAAAACACAACCGCACAACTATCTAGGTTGTTTCTAGAAGGATCGGTAAGTCCATTATAGAAGATATCAAGTATTTCATTCTTCTCAAGAGGGTGATCAGACAAAGCATTCACTAGCTGGATGAGCCTCCCCCAAGCTTGTGGGAGACTCTCTTCTTCAGCTTGAGCAAAGTTGTATATTTCCTGCAAGGCAGCTTGCTTCTTACGGGCAGGGAAATATTTCTCAGAGAAGTAGTAGATCATATCCTGGGGGCTACGCACACAGCCAGGAGCAAGAGAAGTGAACCAAGTCTTAGCATCATCCTTTAGCGAGAAAGGAAACATCTTGAGGATATAGTAGTGGCGGATCTTTTCCTCATTCGTGAATAGGGTGGCTATATCGTGCAGTTTGGTAAGATGGGCTACAACCGTTTCAGACTCATAACCGTGAAAAGGATCTGATTCGACCAGAGTGATTAACTCAGGGTCGACAGAAAATTCATAATCCTTATCGGTCACAAAGATAGGTGAAGTCACTACAGGAATCGGGCATTTTGCCGTCAGGACGCTACAGACGGCAAAGAGGGAATTACAGACGGCAAATTTTTTGCCGTCATCCCATGACGGCAAACAATGTCGTCATCCCATGTGCCCACAAAGCGTGTCTTTGCCGTCAGTGGCCGGGAGAGCAGACGGCAAATTTTTTGCTGTTAGTGAAATTATGTTGCCGTCTTCTAGGCTGGTAGACGACAAATATTTGGTAGGAAGACGGAACGGCCTAGCTAACGGACGATGTTAGTCATTTTTGCCGTCTGCTTGACGATATCACAAACGGCAAAATGTTCTATTGTTTGCCGTCTTCTTCATATGTACAAGGCGGCAAACCACCTCAAAAATTTGCCGTGTGCCGAACCTGTAAAAGACGGCAAATTAATCATGTTCTTTTGCCATCATGAACATGACAACAAAGAGGCTACAAAATAAACAACAACACAAATAGATTAACAGCATAAATAGACAATATAGCAGTAGAAACAGACAATATAACAACATAAATACACAATATAGCACACCATAACACATCCATAATCCACACATATATCACAAACCATAACACATACACACAGCGTATGGCACACACCATAACACATACATACAACATATAACACCACCATAACACATACATACAACATATAACATAATCCATAGCACATTCATACAGCATATAACATAATCCATATCCCATCCATATATGTATATATATATATATATATATATATATATATGTATGTATATATAATAATCCATAACACATCCATGTCATAATATTTGGCATTACTACATACTATTTGGCATTACGATAAATGTCTTCATATCAATATCGTAGTCCAAAGAGCATCCGTATGGCAACCTACAAGATGAAATCATACACATATGTCAAATTTTGACACACTATAAATAACTTGGTCCCCAATCAGCAAATACAATCAACACATAAGTCATTTTAGCATTATAATCCATGTTCAATCTGCTTCTCTTTGTTTCTTATAAGCAAGAACTTTGTGCTCTCTAAAGATAGCAAAATGAAATAAGGCATGCATATGCTTCAGTTTAAATGAACTATTGTTCATGAAAGATGGTCATGGGAAGGACCCATGTGCAAGCATCAGTACAGATTCTAATAATAAGTAATCTAAAGAGCAAAAGTAAACATGCGGTACGTACTTACAAGCTTTGACCATGAATATATGCCAAATTATATGGGCCGGACACATAAAAATAACAATTGTTTTATTGACCGCAAACTCTTTTTCCTCCAGATGCCATCTTACAAACTTTTTGATGTATGATAATAGAAATCCTAGGTAAAATTATGAATATATGGAACAGTTTTATATGTTTATAGGTAGAAGGGCAGATAGTACCATTATGGAAAAGTCATCCATCTCTTGGAGAACTTATTAACATTGCAATCATCTAAGATCAACGAGCTCAATTTGAAGTATTGTTTTATGTTGAATGAGGGCAAAGGGAGAGAAATCTATTCAAAATTTATTTATAGAACAGAACCATAGAGTTGAGAGTGCGACACATACAACAAATCAAGGAAAGATTATAAGCTCCACAATACCTATGAACATCCCAATCATGTATGGTCGATGAACTTGATTTATAATTAGTTTAAATTGCAAAAATAAAACAATCAGGATATAAATATTTTCTGAAAGCGTCTAAAATGTGAATTCAGAAAAAAATACTCCATCGATTTACATGGTTCTAAAATGTGAATGCAGGTGACTCATCTAGTTCTATGTAAATATATAGCTTCAAGTGGTCTCTAAATCATGAAGATCTCAAGTGGTCTCTACTTGTAAATGAGATATGGAGGCACTAACCATAGCAAATCTCAAAGATGCGGGGAACCATCAAGGTTATTGCCAACAAAGCCGGGACCATGAGCATGTGAAGATCCAACATTATTCGATCTGTGGGTCGATGGATGCTGCATGAAGTATTTCCATGGTTATAATGACACTCGGACTAAGAAATGCAATAATGATCATTGCAAATGTTTCAGTTAACTAACCGTAGGACACGGAGTAAGGGAAGAAAAATTGAAAGCAGACATATCATTCTGGGTACAATAAGCCTGCAAATTATGTTAAGAGTGGTAAGGTTAAGCACCGAAGTAAAAGAGTACATGTGTTGGCTATTAAGGAATTTTGCTTGGCTATTAAGGAACTAACCGTAAACATTTGAAAGTTTTGAGTATTTTGTTGATTAATACAATCTAGTTAATATAAGAGGAGCAAGCATGGATTGGGTACGAAGCATGGATTTCGAGTCGCTCAACTAGTCGCGACTAGTCGTCGACTAGTCTATGAGTCGCAACAACAAGGTCGACTCAACTTAGTGTCGACTCGAAAAGCGAGTCGCGACTAGTTGCAACTCCAGGCTCGAATCTTTCCGAGTCGCTACCCCTGAACGACTCGCATGAGTCGTGCCTCGAAATCCTTGGTTCGAAGCGGTCAACTTACATCTGGCGCTGCTTGAGGATGGTCTCCTACAAGGGTCCAGAACTTATCTCCTCATCTACCCTTATCTTCGACTTGATCGTTGACCTTGCGGATCCATAACTTGTAAGTGATCTTTGACTGAAGTCTTACTGGAGCATCGTCCGATCACCAATTAGTAGGACTTATCTGAACGCCGTGAATTTGGTCCACACACATGTTTGAAAGCTGGTCATCCTTCAAAAAAAAGAATCACATGAGCATATACAATAATAGTATGAAACAAGGGAAAGAAAGTTGTACAAATTTAACTAGTGTCAAGCGACTAGTATGAAAAATATTGAGTTGATGTCTCAAATGCAATTTCCATTTCTAGAAACAAAAGAATTTGCTATCTCAAATAATTACTGATTTTCTGGATCAGATTGTATACATGAAGGTGGAACTGCATGACAGGAACACAATAAGTTCATTGCAAGGGAGGAAGGCTTCTTGGGTTGGAATTCAGAGTTGTTACAGGTGGGCAAGACCACCACCTATTTCACTCCAACACCACCACTTATTCCTCTCTGTTCGTCATTCATACTAATATATATAGATAACATTTTTCACTTGGTCGAAGTACCAGCTTACAACTCCATATTCCAATACTCCACACCTTATCTTAAATTGATCAATTGAAGATGTAGAGTTTCATTCAAAACATATGTGATGAATTGATGACTGAAATCTGTACTGTATCGATAGGTGCTTATGTACCAATATGTACATGTAAACACTTCACCAGATATTTTCTTCCACACATTGTAAGGCAAAGATAGATAGTGGTACTACACATATTGAAGGTTAACCGTATTGACTTGAAAGTGATAAATTGACTGTATATGTTTGCCAACATAAAATTCTACTCTCAACCTTTCACGCACATTTACATGTTCCGAGATACGGAATGCAACTAGTTTGCAGAAGAAAGAGATTATTTCTTATGAAATGCACACCTTACAATTAAATAAAATCATTGTTGAGCAACAGATAAAAATGATATCTCCGGAGTTGTGACAATCCTAGATTGAGATTATAGCTTTTCAACTCATGTTAAATAAACATTGTATCAGTGAGATTTGACGGTTCTGCAGAAGTTCGAGCAAGGCACTCACGTTAAATAAACATACAAAATATTTATTATGTAAAAAATTCATACCAACTCTTAAATGAAAAAAAAGTGATCTATAATGGACCAGATATTATATCATACATCTTCAAAGCTTTCCACTTAAACAATCTAGAACGGATGGCGAGCGTCCACCGAGGGCAAAGCTTTGCTAGAAATACATTGTTTAGTCATTGATTAAGCCTATTCAGTAATAAGAAAAGGATGCTAACCTAACAATTTAATGAGCAAGCAAATTAGTATAGATGTTTCGTAACATGTCAACTCCAATAGTTGCAAATGTTCATGGTTAAATAGTTTCTTCTCACCGAATAAATTTTACACAATACAGTAGAAAAGATCCCACTGACCTAGAAATACTATTGATTATCACACACAAGTGCAGGTTGTGAACATCATTAACTTTATTTAGTAAATCTCTCACAAACAAAAAACTTTATTTACTAAAATGTAGAATAGAGCAGAGCAGCCATGTATCATCAATTTACACCCTTAACCTCATGTTAAAGCCTAGATGTAGTCAGGTAGATAGTCTGAACTTACCATTGGATAAAAAAACCTTAATAAGCCATCGTTCTGTAATTTCTCAGTGAATGACCTTGGGTTGCTGCATCCCCATGGCTAGGTATCATCCCGAGAGAGAAGCCTCACTCCTCCTCGCACCGCATCAAGTTGGTGCACGTGTATGTGTGAGTTGAAAAATGTCTGCATCTCAGGTTCCCCAACACCAACCTCCTCGGTCCAGGGCGTGTTGACCTGCAGCCCAAGACGACACTAAAAGGGCAACAAGGCATGATGAAACCGCATCCACAGCTACATAATCGAATCAAACAGAGAAGGGAGGGGGAGGGGAGAGGGGCGCACCTTCCCGTGTTCTAGGAGACATGCTTGACGGATCTAGTTGGTAGCGAAGAGGAGAGGGCCTACCCACCGGCCATGTCGTCGGAGATGTCCGCGTTGGGGAGGCGGGGTCCGGCGGAGGCGGCAGCACAGCAGGAAACCCTAGCTTCTTTGTGGGAGCGAGGCGAGAGGAATGGATCGAGTGTGCTGCAGCATTTTCTTTCGCGTGAGGGGAAACTAATGGCAAACTAATACAATGCATAACCGAAGAACGAATCAAGCAACGCACAAGGCACCATGACACATCAAGCCGACAGTGCATTCTCTACTTTGAAGTGATCTACTATATACGCATCCCAATCACACGCCCTTTGACACATACTGAAATCCCATCTCGTTCTGTCATTGGCCAACATGGTTTCAAGCTTTGTTTGGTGAAATAACTAGCTGTACATTACTGTCTCGCAGTTCACCCCTTCCCTTGATTGCTCTACCGTATTTATGAAGTGCTGCCGTGCAAGGCTGAGGATTGATTCTCATCTGACAAGTTCTCCAACCATCATAATCCAGTTCAGGCGTTCAGCCCTTTCGTCTAGTTGGCTGGCTACCAAAGATACACAAAAATCCCAACCAACTCGCCGCTGAAAATTTCCCTAACTATTCGTCCGTCCGTCCGCTCGTTGCGATCCATCCATCCCACACATAGCTAGCTGCTCGCTCGCACCAACCACCGGGTACGAGACGAGATCGAGATCGAGATTGCCCGACCTCGCCGAGGGCGAGAAACCACCTGCCAGACAGCCACCCCGCCTATTCATTCATTCAACTCCCCCACCCACCCAACAACGACCCACAGCAACCAATCAACCAGAACCAGCCGAGGCAGAGATCGAGCGAGCGGCCTCACCTGCAGCGTCACTGCCGCCCCGGAAGATCTCCCGCAGCCTCCCCACCGCCGGGTTCCAGCCCGGGCCCCACTCCCCTGCCCCCGCTGACGACCCCATCGGCGCCACCCGGCCTTGATTCTTTGCAGGAGCGAGAGGAGAGGAATGGATCGAGCATGCTGCAACATTTTATTTCGCGTGAGGGGAACTGAGGATGAGGAGTCGAGTGCCGGGGTTATTTTCTTAATTTCCCATTACTTTGTTGTCTGTACGACAAAATGATGACGGCAAAGCAAGGCCCGGGTTGGGGATTAGGGCTGCGTGTGATCTATGGACCAGATCTTGCCATGTCATCGATTCGTGAGATCGATCCGCGTGGTGTGTTTTTTTGCCGTCTGCAGATTATTTTAGAGTCGGCAAATATTTTTTGCCGTCATCAGTTTTTTTTACGGACGGCAAAATATGTCTTTGCCGTCATTAATTTTTTTTACAGACGGCAAAATATCTTTGCCGTCATTAGAGTTTCTTAGAGACGGCAAAATATGCCTTCACCGTTAGTTATTCTTTGCCGTCAGGTCAATGACAGCAAAATAACTTTGCCATCTGCCCCGACGATTAGCTGACGGCAAATAATATTTCTGTAGGCAAAATATCTTATTCCTGTAGTGAGTAGCAAACTTCGGGTCGTATTTCATCCTAGCGTTCAAAGATTTTTCCTTCCACTTGAGCAGTAATTTCTCAACATCATAGCTATCCTTACAAGCAAGAAAGTCCTCAGCTATCTCTCCCTCCATAACATGACACTCAGGCATATCAAGCAATTCATGTCTAGGAGAGCTAGTTCTAGCAGGCAAAATAGCAGGTTCTACTTCAATAGTATCAGCAGTTTCAGAAGTATCATCAGATATAGAAGCAACTCGGGCAATTTGTGCATCAAGGAATGCACCTAGTGGCAAAACAGTATCAAGTGTAGCATCATGGGCAGCAGAAGTAGCATCATCAAGCACAGGCGACATATCAAGATTTCTAGCAGGAGGTGGTGTCGCAAACTTACTCATAACTGAAGGTGAATCAAGTGCAGAGCTAGATGACAGTTCCTTACATGTCCTCGTAGTTGAGGGCAAGACTTTAGTTCTTGGATCTATCGGATTCCTCATAGTGACCAGCAGACGTAAATCCCAAGTGACTCAGAGAATATAGCTGTGCTTCCCCGGCAACGGCGCCAGAAAATAGTCTTGATAACCGACAAGTATAGGGGATCGCAACAGTTTTTGAGGGTAGAGTATTCAACCCAAATTTATTGATTTGACTCAAGGGGAAGTCAAGGAATGTTCTCAAGTATTAGTAGTCGAGTTGTCAATTCAACCAAACTTGAAAGATTTAGTATCTGCAACAAAGTATCAATAGCAAGGTAGTATGATAGCAGCAGTAGCAACAGTAACCAGTAGCAGCAAAGTGACAGCAGTAGCAGCAAAGTAACAACAGTAGGAACAGAGTAACAGCAACAGCAGTGACAGCAGTAGCGGCAAAGTAACGTAGCAAGGACCAGTCGGGAAAACTCATAGGCATTGGATCGGTGATGGATGATTACGCAGGATGCTATTCATCATGCAACAGTTATAACACGGAGAGATATGTAACTAGCTCCAGTTCGTCAATGTAATGAAGGCATGTATTCCGTATGTAGTCATACGTGCTTAGGGAAAAGAACTTGCATCACATCTGTTGTCCATCCCTACCGTGGCAGCGGGGTCCTAATGGAAACTACAGGATATTAAGGTTCTCCTTCTAATGAAGAACCGGACTAACGCATTAACACCTAGTGAATACATGAACTCCTCATACTGTGGTCATCTCCGGGAGTGGTTCCGGCTATTGTCACTCCGGGGTTGCCGGGTCATAACACATAGTAGGTGACTACAACTTGCAAGATAGGATCAAGAACACACATATATTGGCGACAACATAACAGGTTCAGATCTGAAATCATGGCACTCGGGCCCTAGTGACAAACATTAAGCATGGCAAAGTAGTAGCAACATCAATCTCAGAACATAGTGGATACTAGGGATCAACCCCCGTCAAAACTAACTCGATTACATGATAGATCTCATCCAACCCATCACCGTCCAACAAGCCTACAATGAGATTACTCACGAACAATGAAGAGCATCATGGATGAAGGAAGGTTGATGATGACGATGGCGACCATCTCCCCTCTCCGGAGCCCAGAACGGACTCCAGATCTCCCCTCCAGATGAAGAACAGGAGGTGGCGGCGCCTCCGTATCGTAAAACGCGATGAACTCTTCTCTCTGATTTTTTTTGGACGAAAGGGAATAAATAGACCTGAGATTGGAGGCAGTGGAGCAACGTGGGCCCCACAAGCCTGCCAAGCACGGCCATGGGGGCCCCATGCCTGGTGGGCTTGTGGGCTCCATGCTCCACTTCCTCCGCTGATTCTTGCGCCAGTATTTTTATATATTATACAAAAATTCTCCGTAAATTTTCAGGTCATTCCGAGAACTTTTATTTCTGTGCAAAAACAACAACATGGCAATTCTACTGAAAACAGTGTTAGTCCGGGTTAGTTCCATTCAAATCATGCAAATTAGAGTCCAAAACAAGGGCAAAAGAGTTCGGAAAAGTAGGTACGTTGGAGATATATCACCCACTTTGAGGCACAAGTGTGGTAAATGATAGTAGCAAAGTCCCTTCTCTCTTTTTCTCTATCCGTTTTTCTTTCCTTTTCATTCTATTTTTTTATCTTCGTGGACTCATTTGGCCTCCCCAATTTTTATTTAATCACTGGGAGAATGCTCTAATAATGATGATCATCGCACTTTTATTTACTTACAAGTCAATATGAAAACTGATATGATGATATGAATATGGAAGTATGTCTCTAGCAGTGTAACACGATATGCAAAGATCTAGCATGACATGTATAAAAAATATGATGAATGATGACTTTGCCACCAATACTATGTCGGCTCGATATGATCAAGCAAAGCATTATGATGACGAATGAACTAGTCATGTATAGTGACGATAGCATTTGCATGGCAATATCTCAGAATGGCTATTAAAATGTCATGATAGGTAGGTACGGTGGCTATTTTGAGAAGGATATATAAAAAAGGTCTATGTGCAACAGAGCGTGTCATCTCATGGGGTTTGGATGCACCAGCAAAAGTTGCACCGATCCTCATGTTGGAAATATACCCTAGAGGTAATAATAAAGTGGTTATCATTATATTTCCTAGTTCGTGATAATTGTCTATTATTCATGCTATAATTTTATTAACCAGAAAACGTAATACATGTGTGAATATATAGATCACAATGTGTCCCTAGTGAGCCTCTAGTTGGCTAGCTTGTTGATTAATAGATGATCATGGTTTCCCGATCGTGGACATTGGATGTCATTGATAACGGGATCACATCACTGGGGAATGATGTGATGGACAACACCCAATCTAAGCATAGCACTAGATCGTATTGTTCGTCTGCTAAAGCTTTTCTAATGTCAAGTATCATTTCCTTAGACCATGAGATTGTGCAACTCCTGGATATCGTACGAGTGCTTTGGGTGTACCAAACGTCACAACGTAACTCGGTGATTATAAAGGTGCACTAAAGGTATCTCTGAAAGTGTTTGTTTGGTTGGTACGAATCGAGACTCGGATTTTTCACTCCATGTGACGGAGAGGTATCTCCGGGCCCACTCGGTAGTCCATCATCATACTGAGCTCAATGTGACTAAGGAGTTAGCCACGGGATGATGTGTTACAGAATGAGTAAAGAGACTTGCCTGTAACAAGATTGAACAAGGTATAGGGATACCAACGATCGAATCTCGAGCAAGTATCATACCGATAGACAAAGGGAATTGCATACGGGATTGATTGAATCCCCGACGTCGTGGTTCATACGATGAGATCATCATGGAACATGCAGGATCCAAGATGGATATCCATACCCCACTGTTGGTAATTGATCGGAGAGGTGTCTCGGTCATGTCTGCATGGTTCCCGAACCCGTAGGGTCTACACACTTAAGGTTCAATGATGCTACGGTTATTATGGGAATAGTATATGTGGTTACCGAAGGTTGTTCAAAGTCCTGGATGAGATCCCGGACATCATGAGGACTTCCGGAATGGTTCGGAGGTAAAGATTCATATATAGGAAGTGGAGATTTGATCGCCGAAAATGTTTCGGGAATCACCAGTAATGTACCGGGACCACCTGAAGGGTTCCGGGGGTCCACCGGGAGGGGCCACCAGCCCCAAGAGGCTGCATGGGCCGAAAGTGGATTGGAAACAGCCCCTAGGCGAGATGGTGCGCCACCCAGCTAAGGTCCAAGGCTCTCAAGAGGCTAAGGGGGCAAACCCTAGTCGTGGGAGGTTTCCTTGGGCGCCAAGCCCACCCTAGGGCGTCGCCCCTCCTCCCATCTTGGCTGCCGCACCTCCTAGGATTTCCCTAGGGGTAGCCGGCCCTCCTCCTCCCTCCTATATATAGTGGAGGGTTTTAGGGTTGCAAAGAACACAATTCCTCTCTCCCTCGGTGCAGCCCTACCTCCACTCGTCCTCGTCCTCCGTAGCGCTTGGCGAAGCCGTGCTGGAGTACCACGCAGGTTCACTGTCACCACGTTGTCATGCTGCCACAGCTCTCCCTCAACCTCTCTTCTCTCCTTGCTGGATCAAGGCGTAGGAGACGTCACCGGGCTGCACGTGTGTTGAACGCGGAGACGCCGTTTTTCAGTGCATAGATCGGAATCCACCGCGATCTGAATCGCTATGAGTACAACTCCATCAACCGCGTTCTAGTAATGCTTCCGCTTAGCAATTTTCAAAGGTATGAAGATGCTCTACACATTGCTCGTTGCTGGTTTCTCCTAGATAGATCCTTGTGAAGCGTAGGATGTTTTTTGAAATTACTATGTTCCTCGACAATGGAATCAGAGCCAGGTTCTATGCATAGATTCTATGCACAAGTAGAACACCAAAGTTGTGGGAGATGATTTTGTCAATTGCTTGCCGTTACTAGTCTTATCTTGATTCGGCGGCATCGTGTGATGAAGCGGCCCAGACCGACTTTACACGTACTCTTACGTGAGACTGGTTCCACCGACCGACATGCACTTGTTGCATAAGGTGGCTAGTGGGTGACTGTCTCTCCCACTTTAGTCGGATCGGATTCGATGAAGAGGGTACTTATGAAGGGTAAATAGCATTGGCATGTCAACGTTGTGGTTGTCACATAGTTAAGAAGCGTTCTTGCTAGAAACCCAAATCAACCAAGTAAAACTGGCAACAACAATTAGAGGAAGTCTAACTTGTGTTTGCAGGGTATATGCTATTGATGTGTGATACGTCTCCGTCGTATCTATAATTTTTGATTGTTTCATGCCAATATTCTACAACTTTCATATACTTTTCGCAACTTTTTATACTATTTTTGGGACTAACATATTGATCCAGTGCCCAGTGCTAGTTCCTGTTTGTTGCATGTTTTCTCTTTCACAGATTATCCTTACCAAACGAATTCCAATCGCAATAAAAAACCTATGGGGATTTGTTTTGGAATATTTATGATTTTTGAGAAGAAGAATCTACGCGAAACGATGCCCGAGGAGGTCACAAGCCTAGGAGGCGGCCCCCTAGGCCGCGGCTGGCAGGCTTGTGACCAATCCCTAAGTCGGTTGGTGCCCTTCTTTTGCCGCAAGAAAGATAATATCCAGAAGAAAATCGTGTTAACATTTCATCCCAATCGGAGTTACGGATCTCCGGGCATTTAAGAAACGGTGAAAGGCAGAATCTGGGAGCGTAGAAACAGAAGGACACGGAGAGAGAGATCCAATCTCGGAGGGGCTCCCGCCCCTCCGCTGCCATGGAGACCATGGACCAGAGGGGAAACCCTTCTCCCATCTAGGGAGGAGGTCAAGGAAGAAGAAGAAGAAGGGGGGCTCTCTCCCTCTCTCTCCCAGCGGCGCCAGAACGCCGCCCGGGACATCATCGTGTGATGGCGATCTACACCAATACCTCCGTCATCTTCACCAACACCTCCATCACCTTCCCCCATCTATATTCAGCGGTCCACTCTCCCGCAACCCGCTATACCCTCTACTTGAACATGGTGCTTTATGCTTCATATTATTATCCAATGATGTGTTGCCATCCTATGATGTCTGAGTAGATTTTCGTTGTCCTATCGGTGATTGATGAATTGCTATGATTGGTTTAATTTGCTTGTGGTTATGTTGCTGTCCTTTGGTGCCCATCATATGAGCGCGCGCGTGGATCACACCATATGGTTAGTGGTATGTTGATAAGACTATGTATTGGAGGGCAAGGGTGACAGAAGCTTCAGCCTGGCATAGAAATTGATGCATACGAGATTGAAGGGGGGCCAATATATCTTATTGGTATGGTTGGGTTTTACCTTAATGAACGTTAGTAGTTGCGGATGCTTGCTAATAGTTCCAATCATAAGTGCCTAGAATTCCAAGTAAGAGATGACATGCTAGCAGTGGCCTCTTCCACATAAAACTTGCTATCGGTCTAGTAACGTAGTCAATTGCTTAGGGACAATTCGGCAACTCCTACCACCACTCTGTTGGGTAACGTAGCATAAATTCAAAATTTTCCTTCGCCATATTCAGATCTTCCTATGGAGAGACCAGCTACGAGAGAGGGGTGAGTGCATCTTCATACCTTTGAAGATCGGTAAGCGGAAGCGTTGCTAGAACGCGGTTGATGGAGTCGTACTCGCGGCGATTCAGACCGTGGTGTGATTCCGATCTAGTGCCGAACCACGGCACCTCCGCGTTCAACACATGTGCAGCCCGGTGACGTCTCCTGCACCTTGATCCAGCAGGAGGAGGGAGAGGTTGGGGAAGATCTCCGGCAGCACGACGGTGTGGTGTCGATGGAGAGACGAGGTCTCCCGGCAGGGCTTCGCCAAGCACCGTGGGAGAGGAGGAAGGAGGGAAGCAGGGCTGCGCCGAGGGAGATGGAAAACTGTGTGCAAAACAACCCCAAAACCCTCTCTATATATAGGAGGAGGGGAGGGGGTGTGCCACCCCTAGGGTTCCCACCCTAGGTTGTGCGGCAGCCCCCCCCCCCAGATGGGAGGTGCGGCGACGAGGGTAGGGAGAGGGGGTGGCGCACCCCTGGGTGGGCCTTAGGCCCACCAGCGCCTAGGGTTTGCCCCCTTCTCCACCTCCAGCGCCTTGGGCCTCTATGTGGGAGGCACACCAGCCCACTCTGGGCTGGTTGCCCTCCAGCTTTTAGCCCACTCCGCCTCTTGGGGCTGGTGGCCCCTCCCGGTGGACCACCGGAACCATTTCCGGTGGTCCCGGTGGTCCCGGTACGCTACCGGTGACGCCCGAAACATTTCCGGTGTCCAAACCCCTCCATCCTATATATCAATCTTTACCTCCGGACCATTCCGGAGCTCCTCGTGACGTTCGGGATCTCATCCGGGACTCCGAACAACTTTCGGTAACCTCATATAACATTTCCCTATAACCCTAGCGTCATCGAACCTTAAGTGTGTAGACCCTACGGGTTTAGGAAACAGGCAGACATGACCGAGACACCTCTCCGGCCAATAACCATCAGCGGGGTATGGATACCAACGGTGGCTCCCACTTGCTCCACGATTATCTCATCGGATGAACCACGATGTCAAGGATTCAATCAATCCCATATACAATTCCCTTTGTCTATCGGTATAGAACTTGCCCGAGATTCGATCGTCGGTATACCTATACCTTCTTCAATCTCGTTACCGGTAAGTCTCTTTACTCGTTCCATAGCACGTCATCCTGTGACTAACTCCTTAATGACATTGAGATCATGATGATGTTCTACCGAGTGGGCCCAGAGATACCTCTCCGTCACACGGGGTGACAAATCCCGATCTCTATTCGTGCCAACCCAACAAACACTTTCAGAGGTACCTGTAGTGCACCTTTATAGTCACCCAGATACGTTGTGACGTTTGATACACCCAAAGCACTCCTACGGTATCCGGGAGTTGCACAATCTCATAGTCGAAGGAAAAGACACTTGACATTAGAAAAGCTTTAGCATACGAACAATACGATCTAGTGCTATGCTTAGGATTGGGTCTTGTCCATCACATCATTCTCCCAATGATGTGATCCCGTTATCAATAACATCTAATGTCCATGATCAGGAAACCATGATCATCTATTGATTAAAGAGACAACTAACTAGAGTCTTACGAGGGACACATTGTGATCTATTTATTCGCACATGTATTACTGTTTCCTGTTAATACAATTATAGCATGAACAATAGACGATTATCATGAACAAGGAAATATGATAATAACCATTTTATTAGTGCCTCTAGGGCATATTTCCAACAGTCTCCCACTTGCACTAGAGTCAACAATCTAGTTACATTGTGATGTATCGAAGACCCATAGCATTATGGTGTTGATCATGTTTTGCTCAAGGAAGAGGTTTAGTCAATGGGTCTGCAATATTCCGATCCGTGTGCACTTTACAAATATCTATTACTCCACTCTGGACATGGTCATGGATGGAGTTGTAGCGGCGTTTGATGTGCTTGGTCTTCCGATGAAACCTGGGCTCCTTGGCTATGGCAATGGCCCCAATGTTATCACAGAAGAGTGTCAAAGGACCCGACGCGCTTGGGACCACTCCATGGTCGGTGATGAGCTCCTTCATCCAAATTCCTTCATGAGCCGCTTCTGAAGCAGCTATGTACTCCGCTTCACATGTAGATGCTGCCACGACTTCTTGCTTGCTGCTGCACCAGCTCACTGCCCCACCATTCAAAGCATACACGTATCCGGTCTGTGACTTAGAGTCATCCAGATCTGTGTCGAACCTAGCATCAACGTAACCCTTTACAACGAGCTCTTCGTCACCTCCATAAACGAGAAACATCTCCTTAGTCCTCTTCAGGTACTTAAGGATATTCTTGAGTGCTGTCCAGTGTTCCATACCGGGATCACTTTGGTACCTCCCTACCAAACTTATGGCACGGTTTATATCAGGTCTGGTACACAGCATGGCATACATTAGAGAGCCTACGGCTGAAGCGTAGGGGACAATACTCATCTTCTCTCTATCTGTTGCCGTGGTCGGTGACTGAGTCTTACTCAATCTCATACCTTGCAAATCTGGCAAGAACCCCTTCTTTGAGTTTTCCATATTGAACTTCTTCAATATATTGTCAAGGTATGTACTTTGCGAAAGACCTATGAGGCGTCTTGATCTATCTCCATAGATCTTGATGCCTGATATGTATGCATCTTCTCCAAGTTCCTTCATTGAAAAACTCTTGTTCAAATAGGCCTTTATGCTCTCCAACATCTCTATATTATTCCCCATCAATAATATGTCATCCACATGCAGTATGAGGAAAGCTACAGAGCTCCCACTCACTTTCTTGTACACACAGGCTTCTCCGTAAACCTGTATGAACCCAAACGCTTTAATCACCTCATTAAAGCGAATGTTCCAACTCCGAGATGCTTGCACCAGCCCATAGATGGAGCGCTGGAGCTTGCACACTTTGCTAGCACCCTTAGGGTTGACAAAACCTTCTGGTTGCATCATATACAACTCTTCCTTAAGGTTCCCGTTAAGGAATGCTGTTTTGACGTCCATTTGCCAAATTTCATAATCATAAAAGGCGGCAATTGCTAACATGATTCGGTCTGATTTCAGATTTGCTACGGGAGAGAAAGTCTCTTCGTAGTCAACTCCTTGAATTTGTCGAAAACCCTTTGCGACAAGTCGAGCTTTGTAAACGGTTACATTACCGTTTGCATCAGTCTTCTTCTTGAAGATCCATTTATTTTCTATGCCTCGCCGGTCATCGGTCAAGTTCACCAAAGTCCATACTTTGTTCTCATACATGGATCCTATCTCGAATTTCATAGCCTCAAGACATTTGTTGGAATCCGGGCCCGCCATTGCTTCTTCATAGTTCGAAGGTTCACCATTGTCTAACAACATGATTTCCATCACAGGGTTGCCGTACCACTCTGGTGCGGAGCGTGCCCTTGTGGACCTTCGCGGTTCAGTAGTAACTAACTTCCTCTTCAGTTGGTGTAGGCGCCACATGAACAACTTCCCGCGCTGCGCTACTATCCTGTTCGAGAGGGGGTGTAATTACCTCATCAAGTTCTACCTTCCTCCCACTTACTTCTTTCGAGAGAAACTCTTTCTCTAGAAAGGATCCGTTCTTGGCAACAAAGGTTTTACCTTCGGATCTAAGATAGAAGGTATACCCAATAGTTTCCTTAGGGTATCCTTTGAATACGCATTTCTCCACTTTTGGTTCGAGCTTTTCTGGTTGAAGTTTCTTCACATAAGCATCGCAGCCCCAAACTTTAAGAAACAACAACTTAGGTTTCTTGCCAAACCATAGTTCATACGGTGTCGTCTCAACGGATTTATACGGTTCCCTATTTAAAGTGAATGCTGCAGTTTCTAATGCGTATCCCCAAAATGATAGCGGTAAGTCGGTAAGAGACATCATAGTTCGTACCATATCTAATAACGTGCGATTACGACGTTCAGACACTCCGTTGTATTGCGGTGTGCCAGGCGGCGTCAGTTGTGAAACGATTCCACACTTCCTTAGGTGTGTGCCAAACTCGTGACTCAAATAATCTCCTCCACGATCAGATCGTAGACACTTAATTTTTCTGTCACGTTGATTCTCAACCTCACTCTGAAATTCCTTGAACTTTTGAAAGTCTCAGATTTGTGCTTCATCAAGTAGATATACCCATACCTACTCAAATCATCGGTGAGAGTGAGAACATAACGGTAGCCACCGCCAGCTTCAACGTTCATTGGACCACACACATCAGTATGTATTATTTCCAATAAGTCGGTCGCTCTCTCCATTATTCCTGAGAATGGAGTCTTAGTCATCTTGCCCATGAGGCACGGTTCGCATGTGTCAAATGAGTCAAAGTCAAGAGACTCTAATAGTCCATCAGTATTGAGCTTCTTCATGCGCTTAACAACGATATGACCAAGGCGGCAGTGCCACAAGTATGTGGGACTATCATTATCAACTTTACATCTTTTGGTACTCATACTATGAATATGTGTAACATCACGATCGAGATTCATCAAGAATAAACCATTCACCAGCGGAGCATGACCATAAAACATATCACTCGTATAAATAGAAGAACCATTATTCTCTGACTTAAATGAGTAGCCGTCTCGCATTAAGCAAGACCCTGATACAATATTCATGCTCAAAGCTGGTACTAAATAACAATTATTAAGGTTTAAAACTAATCCCGACAGTAGATGTAGAGGTAGCGTGCCGACGGCGATCACATCGACCTTGGAGCCATTCCTGACGCGCATCGTCACCTCGTCCTTGGCCAGTCACCGCTTATTCCGCAGTTCCTGCTTTGATTTGCAAATGTGAGCAACAACACTGGTATTAAATACCCAGGAGCTCCTACGAGCGCTGGTAAGGTACACATCAATGACATGTATATCATATATACCTTTAACTGTTGGGTAACGTAGCATAAATTCAAAATTTTCCTATGCATATTCAGATCTTCCTATGGAGAGACCAGCAATGAGAGAGGGGTAAGAGCATCTTCATACCTTTGAAGATCGCTAAGCGGAAGCGTTGCTAGAACACGGTTGATGGAGTCATACTCGCAGCGATTCCGATCTAGTGCCGAACTACGGCACCTCCGCGTTCAAAACACGTGCAGCCTGGTGACGTCTCCCGCACCTTGATCCAGCAAGGAGAAGGGATAGGTTGGGGAAGAACTCCAGCAGCACGACGGCGTGGTGTCGATGGAGAGACGAGGTCTCCCGGCAGGGCTTCGCCAAGCACCGGCAGAGAGGAGGAGGAAGAAGGGCAGGGCTGCGCCGTGGGCAAAACCCCTCTCTATTTATAGGAGGAGGGGGAGGGGGTGCGCCACCCCTAGGATTCCCCCTTAGGTGGTGCGGCAGCCACCAGATGAGAAAGGGGGCGGCGGCTAGGGTGGGAGGGGGTGGCGCACCACCTGGTGGGCCTAAGGCCCACCTATGCAAAGGGTTTGCCCCCCCTTCCCTCTCCCGTGCGCAGTGGGCTGAGTGGGGAGGCGCACCAGCCCACCTAGGGGCTGGTTCCCTTCCCCACTTGGCCCACCTTACCTCCCGGGGTCGTTGCCCTCTTCGGTGGACTCCCGGGGCCACCTCCGGTGGTCCCGGTGGTCCCAGTACGTTACCGGTGATGCCCGAAACACTTCCGGTGTCCGAAACCATCCGTCCTATATATCAATATTTACCTCCGGACCATTACGGAACTCCTCGTGACGTCCGGGATCTCATCTGGGACTCCGAACAACTTTAGGTAACCTCATATAACAATTCCCTATAACCCTAGCGTCACCGAACCTTAAGTGTGTAGACCCTACGGGTTCGGGAGACAGGCAGACATGACCGAGACACCTCTCTGGCCAATAACCATCAGCGGGGTCTGGATACCCATGGTGGCTCCCACTTGATCCACGATGATCTCATCGGATGAACCACGATGTCAAGGATTCGATCAATCCCTTATACACTTCCCTTTGTCTGCCGGTATAGAACTTGCCCGAGATTCGATCGTGGGTATACCAATACCTTGTTCAATCTCGTTACCGGTAAGTCTCTTTACTCGTTTCATAGCACGTCATCGTGTGACTAACTCCTTAGTCACATTGAGCTCATGATGATGTTCTACCGAGTGGGCCCAGAGATACCTCTTCGTCACACGGAGTGACAAATCCCGATCTCGATTCGTACCAACCCAACAGACACTTTCGGAGGTACCCGTAGTGCACCTTTATAGTCACCCAGTTACGTTGTGACGTTTGATACACCCAAAGCACTCCTACGGTATCCGGGAGTTGCACAATCTCACGGTCGAAGGAAAAGATACTTGACATTAGAAAAGCTTTAGCATACGAACAATACGATCTAGTGCTATGCTTAGGATTGGGTCTTGTCCATCACATCATTCTCCCAATGATGTGATCCCGTTATCAATGACATCTAATGCCCATGATCAGGAAACCATGATCATCTGTTGACTAACGAGCTAGCTAACTAGAGGCTTGCTAGGGACACATTGTGATCTATTTATTCACACATGTATTACTGTTTCCTGTTAATACAATTATAGAATGAACAATAGACGATTATCATGAACAAGGAAATATGATAATAACCATTTTATTATTTCCTCTAGGGCATATTTCCAACATTAACATTGCCGGCCTTCGTGTCCGCTAAGTACTTGTGGTAGTTCCGCTTCCAGTGACCTTTTCCCTTGCAATAGAAGCACTCAGTCTCAGGCTTGGGTCCATTCTTTTTCTTCTTCCCGGTATCTGGCTTGCCGGGCACGGCAACGGCTTTGCCGTCTTTCTTGAAGTTCTTCTTACCCTTGCCCTTCTTGAAACTGGTGGTCTTATTGACCATCAACACTTGATGCTCTTTCTTGATTTCTACTTCTACAGACTTGAGCTTCGAGTACAACTCGGGAATGGTCTTCTCCATCCCTTTTATGTTGTAGTTCAGCACAAAACCTTTGTAGCTTGGTGGGAGAGACTGGAGGATTCTGTCAATTATAGCGTCATCCGGAAGTTCGATTCCATGTGAAGTCATACGACCGTGTAACCCAGACATTTTGAGTATGTGCTCACTGACAGAACGGTTCTCCTCCATCTTACAACTAAAGAACTTGTCGGAGACTTTATATCTCTCGACACGGGCATGAGCTTGAAAAACTAGTTTAAGCTCTTGGAACATCTCATATGCACCGTGTTGCTCAAAACGCCTTCGGAGCTCCGTTTCCAAGCTGTATAACATCCCACACCTAACCAGAGAGTAGTCATCACTCCGCGTTTGCCAGACGTTCAGAATGGTCTACTTGTTTTGGACGTGATGCTTATAGATATAATCATTGTCATAGATATTGTCACGACTTTGCGCGGTTCTATCAATTGCTCGACAGTAATTCGTTCACCCACCGTCTACTTGCTTTCATGAGAGAAGCCACTAGTGAACACTACGGCCCCCGGGTCTATTCACACCTATCGTTGCCACTTTCGCTTTTACTTTGCTTTGTTACTTTGTTGCTTTCAGTTCTCACTTGGCAAACAATCTATAAGGGATTGACAACCCCTTCATAGCGTTGGGAGCAAGCTCTTTGTGTTTGTGCAGGCACTTGTGATACTCCTTCACTGTATCGATACCTTGGTTCTCAAAACTGAGGGAAATACTTACCGCCGCTGTGCTACATCACCCTTTCCGCTTCGAGGGAACACCAATGCAAGGCTCCAAGGTCACGGGGAAATCCTTTGCATATTTTCCTATTAAGTCCCTAAAGGCGTAGCCGTAGCAGAAGGATTCCTGGTGCCGTTGCTGAGGAGAATCAACACAAGAATAGTCTCCCGTCAGCACGCTTGTTTCTGGCGCCGTTGGAAGGTCTTTTGTCGCAGTAGCAAGAAGAATTTCTGGCGCCGTTGCCGGGGAAGGAGAGATCTTTCCAAGTATGTTTCACAAACTCATCTCTTGCATTTACTTTTTTGCCAGTTGCCTCTCGTTTTCCTGTCCCCCACTTCACATTTGTCGTTTTCATTTGCCTTTCTCCTTTGCCTTTTTTCGTTTGCCTTTTTCGTTCACCCTTTTCACTCGCTTGCTTTTTGTTCGCTTGTCTGCCATGTGCCTTCAATATGCTTGCATCTTCGCTTGCTGAAAATCTAGTGATACGGATCCTCATCCACTTGCTAATCTCATTAAGAGATCCACTTATGTGGAACCAATTGCTAGTGAATTGAGTGCACTTGACTATCTTTATGGAGTTTTGCTTGAGATGTGTGAATCTGAAAATCGTGATGAAGAAACTTATGAAGTGATTCACGAGGGCTCCTTGAATGGAAAGCATGTTTGCAATGGTTTCACTATAAATCCTATTAGTGACAATCATGCTAAAAATATGCAAAATCCTAAGCTTGGGGATGCTAGTTTTGCTATATCCCCTACTTGTTGCAATAATCATGATTGGAGTTAATCATGATTGGGGTGATGATCTTTCTTATGATCTTGAAAATTTGTTTAAGCCTCATGATGAATTTGATTTTTGCAATAATATTGAAAGTGGGTTTGGAGAAGTCATGACTTTAGTTGATGATAATCCCACTATTTTTGAAGAGCGTCAACTTTGCATGCATGTGGATCATGAAAAGAATATCCTATGGGATAGCTATATTGTTGAATTTGAATATGATCCCACATGCAATGAGAGAGGAAAATATTGTGGTAGAAACTTTCATGTTACTAAATCACCTCTCGTGATGTTGAGATTGCTCTTGTCTCTTTCTTCTTCCTTGCATATGGCAGATATTGGTTGTCTTGACAATTTGTTTTCCTATAAAATGCCAATGCATAGGAAGTATGTTAGACTTAGATGTTATTTTCACATGCTTTATGATGCTCTCGTTGTGCTTCAATTCTTGTCTTTTGTGTGAGCATCATTGAATTATCAATGCCTAGCTAAGGGCGTTAAACAATAGCGCTTGTTGGGAGGCAATCCAACGAATCTATCCTTTTTCTTTATGTCTTGTGTTTTCCACACTTTCATAATTTTGTTATGATTGTGTTTTTTGTGTTTCTTATTGTGTTTGTGCCAAGCAAAACCATTATGATTAGTCTTGGGGATGATCGTTTGGTCATGCTGGAAAAGACAGAAACTTTCTGCTGACGAAAAGAATTTTCATTTTTTTTGTTAGAGATTTTGAGTTGGTTATTTTTTCTGCTAATTGCTACACAAATTATTCAGACTGTCGTAATTGTTCAGAATTTTTGAAGTACCAGAAGTATACGAAGTATACAGATTGCTACAGACTAGTCTCCTGTTAACAGATTCTGTTTTCGTTGTGTTGGTTGCTTATTTTGGTGAAACTATGGATAGTATCGAGGGGTATTAGCCATGGATGATTGAAAATACAGTAACCCAACATCAACATAAGTTGAATTTAAGTTTGCTACACTACCTAAGGAAGTGGTGATTTGCTTTCTTATACTAATGTTATCACGAGTTTCTGTTTAAGTTTCGTGTTGTGAAGTTTTCAAGTTTTGGGTGAAGTTCTTATGGACAAAAAGATAAAGAGCGGCAAGAGCTCAAGCTTGGGGATGCCCAAGGCACCCCAAGATGATTCAAGGATGCCGTAAAAGCCTAAGCTTGGGGTTGCCCCGGGAAGGCATCCCCTCTTTCGTCTTCAATCCATCGGTAACGTTACTTGGGGCTATATTTTTATTCACCACATGTTATGTGTTTTGCTTGGAGCGTCTTGTATCGTAGGAGTCTTTTATTTTTGTTGTGTCACAATCATCCTTGCTGCACACCTAGATAAAGAGAGACATGCACTCACCGTGATTTTGTCGAGCTTCACTTATATCCTTTGGTTAGACAATTTAGCTCATATGTGCTTCACTTATATCTTTTGAGCTAGTAGCTTTTGCTCTATGTGCTTCACTTATATCTTTTAGAGCACGGCGGTGCGTGGCTTGGTAGTTGATCTATGCTTTGAAAGTAGTCTCAAAATGGGTAGTTATCCAAAGGGATACGAAAACTTCCACCTTCATGTGCATTGAATAGTTAGAGAAGTTTGATTCATCTCAATTAGTTTTGAGTTGTGGTTGTGGTAATATTGAAGTTATATTAGTAAGGTGTTGTGGATCTAGAAATACTTGTGTTGAAGTTAGTGATTACCGTAGCATGCACGTATGGTGAACCGCTATGTGATGAAGTATGAGCATGATTAGTCTATTGATTGTCATCCTTTGTGTGGCGGTCGGGATCGTGCGATGGTTTATACCTACCAACCCTTCCCATAGGAGTATGCGTTGAATGCTTTGTTTCGATTACTAATAAAACTTTTGCAAGAAGTATATGAGTTCTTCATGACTAATGTTGAGTCCATGGTTTAGATGCACTTTCACCTTCCACCATCACTATCTTCTTTAGTGCCGTGCAACTTTCGCCGGTGCACAAAACCCACCATTAGCCTCCCCCAAAATAGCCACCATACCTACCTACTATGGCTTTTTCAAAGTCATTCCGAGATATATTTCCATGCAACTACCGCCATGATATATGCCACCACGTCTACATTGCCATTGCATGATCGTGAGATAGCTAGCATGATGTTTCCATTAATGTCCATGCCATGCTAGATCATTGTCACGGTACACTACCGAAGGCATTCCATATAGAGTCATCGTTGCTCTAAGTTTCGAGTTGTAAGTGTGATGATCATCATTAATGGAGCATTGCCCCATGTGCGGAAATAAAAGAGGCCAAAGATGCCCACCAAAAAAAAAGAGGCCAAAGAGCCCATCCAAAAAAATGAGAGAAAAAGAGAGAAGGGACAATGCTACCACCTTTCCACACTTGTGCATATTAAGCACCATGATCTTCATGATTGAGAGTCTCTCGTTTTGTCACCACCATATAGCTAGTGGGAAATTTTCATTATATAACTTGGCTTGTATATTCCAATGATAGGCTTCCATAAATTTGCCTTAGGTCTTCGTGAGCAAGCAAGTTGGATGCACACCCACTAGTTTTCTTTAAGAGCTTTCACATACTCTTAGCTCTAGTGCATCATTTGTATGGCAATCCCTACTCATTCACATTGATATCTATTGATGAGCATGTCCACAACTCATTGATATGCCTAGTTAATGTGACCATCTTGTCCTTGTTTGTCTTGCAACCTCCACCACACTGCACACCACTTATAGTGCTAAAACCATGGCTCAAGCTCATGTATTGCGTGAGAGTTGAAAAAGTTTTAGAAAGTAAAGGTGTGAAAACAATTACTTGGACAATACCGGGGTTGTGCATGATTTAAATCCGTTGTGCAATGATGATAGAGCATAGCCAGACTATATGATTTTGTAGGGATAACTTTCTTTTGGCCATGTTATTTTGAAAGTTCATGATTACCTTGCTAGTTTGCTTGAATTATTATTGTCTCTACGTCAATAGCAAACTATTGTTTTGAATCTAATGGATCTGAACATTCACGTCACATAAGGGGAGTTACAAAGGACATCTATGCTAGGTAGCATGAAAGCATCAGAAATTCATTCTTTATCACTTCCCTACTCGAGGACGAGCAGGAGTTAAGCTTGGGGATGCTTGATACGTCTCAAACATATCTATAATTTTTGATGGTTTCACGCTGTTATCTTGTCAACTTTGGATGTTTTGTTTACCTTTATATCTTTTTTGGGACTAACTTATTAACTCAGTGCCAAGTGCCAGTTCCTGTTTTTTATGTGTTTTTGACTCTTTTCAGATCTGATTTTGGAACGGAGTCCAAACGGAATAAAATCCCCGAAATGAATTTTTCCAGAACGAAAGAAGATCGGGAGGCTTGAGGGCAAAGCAAGTGGGCCCACAGGGGGTCCACAAGCCCTGTTGCCGTGGCCAGGGGAGGCCGCGGCAACCAAGCTTGTGGCCCCCCTGGCGCTGCCCTACCCTAGGTCTTTGGCCTATAAATTCCCTAAAAATCCAGAAAAATCAGGGTGTCCACGAAAACACTTTTCCGCCGCCGCAAGCTTCCGTTTCCGCGAGATCTCATCGGGAGACCCTTCCAGGTGCCCTACCGGAGGGGGCTTTGGAGTTGGAGGACTTCTTCATCAACATCATCGCCCCTCCAATGACTCGTGAGTAGTTCACTTCAGACCTACAAGTTCGTAGTTAGTAGCTAGATGGCTTCTTCTCTCTCTTGGATCTTCAATACAAAGTTCTCCATGATCTTCATGGAGATCTATCCGATGTAATCCTCTTTGGCGGTGTGTTTGTCGAGATCCGATGAATTGTGGATTTGTGATCAGATTATCTATGATATATATTTGAGTCTTTGCTGATTTCTTATATGTATGATTTGATATCCTTGTAAGTCTCTCCGAGTCTTGGGTTTTGTTTGGCCAACTAGATCTATGATTCTTGCAATGGGAGAAGTGCTTGGTTTTGGGTTCATACCGTGTGGTGACCTTTCCCTGTGACAGAAAGGGCAGCAAGGCACGCATCATGTTGTTGCCATCAAGAGTAACAAGATGGGCTTTTATCGTAGATATGAGATTGTCCATCTACATCATGTCATCTTGTTTAAGGCGTTACTATATTCTCTTGAACTTAATACACTAGATGCATGCTGGACAGCGGTCGACGTGTGGAGTAATAGTAGTAGATGCAGAAAGTATCGGTCTACTTGTTTTCGACGTGATGCCTATAGATATAATCATTGCCATAGATATCATCACGACTTTGCGCGGTTCTATTAATTGCTCGACAGTAATTCGTTCACCCACCGTCTACTTGCTTTCATGAGAGAAGCCACTAGTGAACACTACGACCCCCGGGTCTATTCACACCTATCGTTTTCACTTTCGCTTTTACTTTGCTTTGTTACTTTGTTGCTTTCAGTTCTCACTTGGCAAATAATCTATAAGGGATTGACAACCCCTTCATAGCGTTGGGAGCAAGCTCTTTGTGTTTGTGCAGGCACTTGTGATACTCCTTCACTGGATCGATACCTTGGTTCTCAAAACCGAGGGAAATACTTACCGCCGTGTGCTACATCACCCTTTCCGCTTCGAGGGAACACCAACGCAAGGCTCCAAGGCCACGGGAAAATCCTATGCATATTTTCCTAGGAATTCCCTAAAGGCGTAGCCGTAGCACAAGGATTCCTAGTGCCGTTGCTGAGGAGAATCTAGACAAGAATAGTCTCCCGTCAGCACGCTTGTTTCTAGCGCCGTTGGAAGATCTTTTGTCGTAGTAGCAGATAGTAATGTGACTATCTATAAGGCTCGACTTGTCGCTAAGGGTTATCAACAAATTCAAGGGATTGACTATGATGAGACCTTTGATACGTCCATTTTGCATCATGTTTTCATGTTGATATTTATTGGTTTTTGGGCTGTTATATTACTTGTGGTACCATATTTATGCCTTTTCTCTCTTATTTTGCGAGGTTTATTTGAAGAGGGAGAATTCAGGCAGCTGGAATTCTGGACTAGAAAAGGAGCAAATCCTAGTCCACTATTCTGCACATCTCCAAATGCCCTGAAAAGTTACGTGGGTTTTTTTGGGATTATATAAAAAATACTGGGCGAAAGAACTACCAGAGGGGGGCTGCCAGGGCGCCACAAGACCTAACACCGCCACCCCCCTAGTGGCGGAGTGAGGTCTTGTGGGCTCCCTGACGGCCTACTAGCCCCCCTTTTTTGCTATATGAAGCGTCCTCGTCCAGAAAAAATCAGACAGGAGCTTTTTCATGGTATCGCCACCGCCACGAGGCGGAACTTGAGCAGATCAAGTCTAGAGCTCCGGCAGGACGATCCTGCCGGGGAAACTTCCCTCCTGGAGGGGGAAATCGTCGCCATCTTTATCACCAACACTCCTATCGTCGGAGGGGAGGCATCTTCATCAACATCTTCATCAGCACCATCTTCTCTCCAATCCCTAGTTCATCTCTTGTAATCAATCTCCGTCTCACGACTCCGATTGGTACTTGTAAGGTTGCTAGTAGTGTTTATTACTCTTTGTAGCTGATGCTAGTTGGATTACTTGGTGGAAGAGTTTATGTTCACATCCTTGATGCTATTCATTACACCTCTGATCATGATTATGATTATGTCTTGTGAGTAGTTACTTTTGTTCCTGAGGACATGGGATAAGTCATGTTAATAATGATCATGTGAATTTGATATTCGTTCGGTATTTTGATATGATGTATGTTTTCTTTTCCTCTAGTGGTGTTATGTGAACGTCGACTACATAAAACTTCACCATATTTTGGCCTAGAGGAAGGCATTGTGAAGTAGTAAGTAGATGATGGGTTGCTAGAGTGACACAAGCTTAAACCCCAGTCTATGCGTTGCTTCGTGAGGGGCTGATTTGGATCCACTAGTTTAATGCTATGGTTAGACTTTGTCTTAATTCTTATTTTGTAGTTGTGGATGCTTGCGAGAGAGGTTAATCATAAGTGGGATGCTTGTCCAAATAAGGGCAGTACCCAAGCGCTAGTCCACCCACATGTCAAACTATCAAAGTAACGAACGCGAATCATATGAACCTGTTGAAACTAGCATGACAGAAATTCCCGTGTGTCCTCGGGAGCATTTGTCCCTTGCTACAAAAGGGATTGGGCCACTTGCTGCACCATTGCTACTACTTGTTACTTGTTACTTTTTTGCTTGCTACGTTTCACCTCGCTACACCATCACTTGTTACAGCTACTTTCAGTGCTTGCAGTTATTACCTTGCTGAAATCCGTTTATCAGAGCCTTCTGCTCCTCGTTGGGTTTGACACTCTTACTTATCGAAAGGACTACGATTGATCCCCTATACTTGTGGGTCATCAAGACTCTTTTCTGGCGCCGTTGTCGGGGAGTGAAGCGCCTTTGGTAAGTGGAAATTGGTAAGGAAACATTTATATACTGTGCTGAAATTTATTATCACTTGTCACTATGGAAACTGTTCCTTTGAGGAGTTTGTTCGGGGTATCTTCACCATGAACGGAAGCACGAGGAGTTGTTCCTCAACCTGAGGTACCTACTGAAAATATCTTTTATGAAATTCCTTCGGGTATGCTTGAGAAACTGTTGGCTAATCCTTTCACATGAGATTGATCTTCACATCGAGACTTGCATCTGATCTAAGTAGATGAAGTTTGTGGTTTATTTAAGCTTGCAGGTTTGCCCGAGGATGAGGTAAAGAAGAAAGTCTTTCCTTTATCTTTGAAGGATAAGGTGTTGACATGGTATAGGCTATGTGATGATACTGGATCATGGGGCTACAATCGGTTGAAATTGGAATTTCATCAAAAGTTCTATCCTATGCATTTAGTACATCGTGATCGGAACTTTATTTATAACTTTTGGCCTCGTGACAGGGAAAGCATAGCTCAACGTTGGGGGAGACTTAAATCAATGATATATTCATGCCCCAATCATGAGCTCTCGAGAGAAATCATCACTCAAAACTTTTATGCTCGGCTTTCTCATGAAGATCGTACCATGCTTGACACTTCTTGTACCGGTTCTTTTATGAAGAAGGATATTGATCACAAGTGGAATTTATTGGAGAGAATCAAACGCAACTCTGAAGATTGGGAGATGGAGGAAGGCAAGGAGTCAAGTATGAATTTCCAGTTTGATTGCGTTAAATCTTTTGTTGAGACAAACACTTCTAGAGATTTTAGCGCTAAGTATGGACTTGACTCTGAGATAGTAGCTTCTCTATGTGAATCTTTTGCTGCTCATGTTGATCTTCCCAAAGAGAAGTGGTTTAAATATCATCCTCCTATAGAAAGCAACATAGCCAAAACCAATCTAGTTGAGGAGAAAGTCATTGCTTTTAGTGATCCTGTTGTTCCTTGTGATTACACTGAGAAACCACCATACCCTGCTAGGATAAAGGATTATTCTAAAGCTCCAACTTTGATACGTAGGGGTTACATTAGAGCACTTGCACCCCGTGAAGAGATTAGAGTTGAACCTAGTGTTGCTGTTATCAAAGATCTCTTAGCCGAAGACATAGATGGGTATGTTATCAAATTCGGTGAGGACTCCGCTAGAATTGCTAAACCTCACGTGAAAGACAAACACGGACCTGTAGTTGGCCTGCTCGTTGTTTCTGTCAAGATAGGAGATCACTGTTACCATGGTTTATGTGATATGGGAGCTAGTGTTAGTGCAATACCCCCGTTCTTTATATGATGAAACCAAAGATGAGATTGCACCTGCTGAGTTAGAACCCATTGATGTCACTATTACGCTAGCTAATAGAGACACTATTTTCCCTTTGGGAATTGTGAGAGACGTAGAAGTCCTGTGTGGTAAGACGAAGTATCCTACTGATTTCCTCGTCCTTGGTACTGCACAAGATAGCTTTTGTCCCATCATATTCGGTAGACCCTTTTTCAACACTGTCAATGCTCACATTGATTGCATTAAGCAGACTGTCACAGTTAGTTTCGAGGGTGTGTCTCATGAATTTAACTTCTCCAAGTTTGGAAGACAACCCCATGAAAGAGAGTCATCTGGTAGAGATGAAATTATTGCTTTTGCCTCTATTGCCGTACCTCCTACGGATCCTTTAGAGCAATATCTTCTTGAGCATGAAAATAATATGCATATGGAGGAGAGAGATGAGATAGATAAAATTGTCTTAGAACAATATGCTATTCTCAAGAATAATCTGCCCGTTGAACTGCTTGGGGATCCTCCCCCACCAAAGGGTGATCCTGTGTTCGAGCTTAAACAATTGCCTGATACTCTTAAGTATGCCTATCTTGATGAGAATGAGATATATCCTGTCATTATTAGTACTCTCCTCTCAGAGAATGAAGAGAAGAAGTTACTAAGGACTCTGAGGAAGCACCGCGCTGCTATTGGATATACTCTTGATGATCTTAAGGGTATTAGTCCTACTCTATGTCAGCACAAGATTAAAACCGATCCTGACTTTAAACCAGTTGCTGATCATCAAAGAAGATTAAATCCTAAGATGAAAGAGGTCGTTACAAAAGAAATATTAAAGCTTCTGGAAGCAGGAATCATTTATCTTGTTGCTCATAGTGATTGGGTAAGTCCAGTACATTGCGTACCTAAGAAGGGAGGTATCATCGTCGTTCCTAATGATAAGGATGAACTAATCCCACAAAGGATTATTACCGGCTATAGGATTGCGATAGACTTCCGGAAACTGAAAAAGGAAACCAGGAAAGATCATTTTGCTTTGTCGTTCATCGACCAAATGCTAGAAAGGCTATCAAAACACACACACTTCTGCTTTCTAGATGGTTATTCAGGTTTCTCGCAAATACCTGTTGCACAATCTGATCAAGAGAAAACCACTTTCACCTGCCCTTTCGGTACCTTTGCCTATAGACGTATGCCTTTTGGCTTATGTAACGCACCTGCCACCTTTCAAAGATGTATGATGGCTATATTCTCTGACTTCTGTGAAAAGATTGTCGAGGTTTTCATGGATGACTTCTCCGTTTACGGGTCTTCCTTTGATGATTGCCTCAGCAACCTTGATCGAGTCTTACAGAGATGCGAAGAAACCAACCTCGTCTTGAATTGGGGAAGTGCCACTTTATGGTTAATGAAGGTATCGTCTTAGGACACAAAATCTCTGAAAGAGGCATTGAAGTTGATAAGGCTAAGGTTGATGCAATTGAGAAAATGCCTTGCCCCACTGATATCAGAGGTATACGAAGTTTCCTAGGTCATGCTGGTTTCTATAGAAGGTTCATTAAAGACTTCTCTAAGATTTCTAGGCCTCTTACCAACCTCTTGCAGAAGGATGTTCCTTTTGTTTTTGATGAGGATTGTGAGGAAGCCTTCGAAATACTTAAGAAGGCTATGATAACCGCACCTATTGTTCAACCACCTGACTAGAACTTGCCCTTTGAAATCATGTGCGACGCTAGTGATTATGCTGTTGGTGCTGTTCTAGGACAAAGAGTTGACAAGAAGTTGAATGTTATTCACTACGCTAGTAAAACTCTAGACAGTGCCCAAAGAAACTATGCCACTACGAAGAAGGAATTTTTAGCAGTCGTGTTTGCATGTGAAAAGTTCAGATCTTACATAGTTGACTCCAAAGTCACTATTCACTCTGATCATGCTGCTATTAGGTACCTCATGGAGAAGAAGGATGCTAAGCCTAGGCTGATTAGATGGGTTCTCCTGCTACAGGAATTTGATTTGCACGTCGTTGACCGAAAGGGTGCTGATAACCCTGTAGCAGATAACTTGTCTAGGTTAGAGAATGTCCTTGATGACCCACTACCTATTGATGATAGCTTTCCTAATGAGCAATTAAATGTCATCCGCACTTCACATAGTGCATCGTGGTATGCAGATTATGCAAACTATATCGTAGCCAAATACACACCACCCAGTTTCACCTATCAGCAAAAGAAGAAATTCTTCTTTGATTTGAGACATTACTTTTGGGATGATCCTCACCTTTATAAGGAAGGAGTAGATGGTGTTATTAGACGTTGTGTGCCTGAACATGAACAGGGACAGATCTTGCAGAAGTGTCATTCCGAAGCCTTAGGAGGACACCATGCTGGAGATAGAACTGCCCATAAGGTATTGCAATCAGGTTTCTATTGGCCCACTCTCTTCAAGGATGCCCGTAAGTTTGTATTGTATTGTGAGGAATGCCAAAGAATAGGGAACATCAGTAAGCGTCAGGAAATGCCTATGAACTATTCACTTGTCATTGAACCATTTGATGTCTAGGGCTTTGATTATATGGGACCCTTCCCGAGTTCCAATGGGTACACTCACATCTTAGTTGCTGTGGATTACGTTACTAAGTGGGTAGAAGCTATCCCCACTAAAATTTTTGATCACCACACCTCTATTAAGATGCTTAAAGAAGTCATATTCCCAAGATTTGGAGTCCCTAGATACCTGGTGACTGATGGTGGTTCACACTTCATTCATGGTGTTTTCCGCAAGATGCTAGCTAAGTATGATGTCAACCATAGAGTTGCATCTCCTTATCATCCTCAGTCTAGTGGTCAACTGGAGTTAAGTAATATGGAGATCAAGTTGATTCTACAAAAGACTGTCAATAGATCTCGAAAGAACTGGTCTAGCAAACTTGACGATGCACTATGGGCTTATAGGACTGCTTATAAGAATCCCATGGGGCATGTCACCGTATAAAATGGTTTACGGTAAAGCCTGTCATTTACCTCTTGAACTGGAACACAAAGCTTATTGGGAAATCAAAGAGCTCAACTTTGATTTCAAACTTGCCGGTGAGAAGCGGTTGTTTGATATCAGCCTGTTAGATGAATGGAGAGCCCAGCCATATGAGAATGTCAGGTTGTTCAAGGAAAAGGTTAAGAGATGGCATGACAAACGAATACAGAAACGAGAGTTCAATGTAGGTGATTATGTCTTGCTATACAATTCTTGTTTGAGATTCTTTGCAGGCAAGCTTCTCTCTAAATGGGAAGGTCCCTATGTTATCAAGGAAGTATATCGTTCTGGTGCCATCAAAATCAATATCACGGAAGGAAATTTTCCTAGAGTGGTAAATGGGCAAAGAATCAAGCATTACATCTCTCGTAGTCCCATAAATGTTGAGACCAACATCATCAATGTCATAACTACACAGGAGTACATAAGGGATGTTTATCACCCTGTTTCAGACCTTGAAAACGAAGATGTATCTGTTTCGGTAAGAAATTGGACTCCGATGCTTTTCCAATAGGAAATTTCCTCCGTTTTGGAATTTTTGGAAAATTAGAAAAATAAAAAGCAGTCCGGAGAGCGAACGAGGCGGCCACAAGCCCTGCCACCGCCCCCTACCCCCTGGTGGCGGAGGGCAAGCTTGTGGGCACCTCGTGTGCCTCCCGGACTCCGTTTTCTTGCGGAGGACTCCTTCTGGCCCAGAAAAAATCAATATATATTGGCCCGAAGGTTTTTATCTCCGTATCGCGTAGTTTTCCTCTGTTTTCGTTTCGAGCCTGTTTCTGTGACAGATCTAGATCATCATGACTTCCCCAAACGCTCCTAAGGACAAGATCTTCGAGAAGGTCATCAATCCGTACCTCACGGAAGTGCTGAAACACCCTCAATCTATCAAGATGAGCGAGGGGATGTTGCACATTCGTGATGTTGAGGGGCCTAAGAAGACCGGAAGCATGGAGACGAGGCTCGAAGCAATGGAGCAACAAGTCTTCAAGTGCCAAGGGATGGTGGAGCATGGACTCAACGCCAACCACACGATGATCACGGAGTTCACTAGCAATCACAAGATGGATGCCATTGATATTGGGAAACACCTCTCCAGGCTCTATGACAGGGTTGATCAACTTCAGGGACAGATCTATGACCTACAGAATCAAAACTGTGAGTATGAGTACATATTTAAATCAATAAGGTTGGCTGCAGATTTGAGGATTCCAGCGACTCGTTCGTCCTGCCATGATGGAGCACCTATGCCTTGGAAGATGGAGGATCAGACTACTCCAACAACTCCACCACCTTCACCACCAAAGGAAGACAACTAAGCATTGGTATGGGAAATCCCCTTGGCTTCTGCCAAGCTTGGGGGAGTTGCCCTGGTATCGTATCACCTTTATATCTTTTGCTTTTACCTTTGTTTTAGTTCTTTCCTTTTCAGTTTTTATTTCTTCTCTTAGAGGAATAAGTCTTTAGTGTTTAGTTTGAGTCTTTTGCTTTTGTCTCTCTCTCGATGTATTCGAGCTTACAAGCTATATAATAAAGAGTGTCTTAGTCAAGGGATTTTCTTCGTGCCATGATCAAAAGTATGAAAAGAATGATAGCATGAAAGATCATGAGACGATCTTATGGAAAGTGATAACTTCACGTATGACACGTATGATGATTGAAACTTGTTGAGAATAAATCAACATAGACCTCAGTCATTGTTGCAATTAATAAGAAGTAATAAGGAAAGAGAGGTTCACATATAAATATATCATCTTAGACACTTTTTACAATTGTGAGCACTCACCAAACTATTACATGCCTAGGAGTAGATGTTGGACAAGGAAGACAACATAATGAATTATGTTTGCTTGGTTCCAAACAATGTTATATGATTAGAGATCCCTTAGCATGTGACGACTGCTTCCACCTCATATTAGCCAAAACTCCCGCACCAAGTAGAGATACTACTTGTGCATCCATAAACCTCCAACCAGTTTTGCCATGAGAGTCCACCATACCTACCTATGGATTGAATAAGATCCTTCAAGTAAGTTGTCATCGGTGCAAGCAATAAAAATTGCTCTCTAATATGTATGATCTATTAGTGTGTGGAAAATAAACTTTGTACAAACCTGTGATGAGGAAGACATAAAAGCGACAGACTGCATAATAAAGTTCTTTATCACATGAGGCAATATAAAGTGATTTTCCTCCACACTAAGAGGACACGCATTCAAACCTCAAAAGCGCATGACAACCTCTGCTTCCCTCTGCGAAGGGCCTATCTTGTAACTTTACTTTTTGCCCTTGTAAGAGTCATGGTGATCATCACCAATTCCCTATTGTTGCCTTTGTCTTGGCTACCGTCACATGTTTGGGAAAGATCTATATTCATATATCAACTTGGAGTTGAGTACTTATGCTTTATTGTTGTTGAGTTTACCCTTGAGGTAAATGGTTGGGAGGCAAAACTATAAGCCCCTATCTTCCTTTGTGTCCTGCTGAAACTTTGACACCATGAGTACCACGTGAGGTGTAACAATTGTGGAAAACAAAAGAGATGATTGAGTATGTGGGTTTGCCTTACAAGCTCTTATTTGACTCTTTCTGATGTTGTGATAAATTGCAATTGCTTCAATGACTATGGTTTATTGTTGGTTACTTCTCGGTAAGGTTTTTGCTTCATGCTTTGCTTTGTGAATGAATTGTTACTTTCCCATAAGAATCTTTATGATGTATTGCTGTCCTATGTGTGATCATGATACCCTCATGTCCGTATTATGTTTTATCGACACCTTCGTACCTCAACATGTGGACATGTTTATGGAACTTGGTTTTCGCTTGAGGACAAGCGAGGTCTAAGCTTGGGGGAGTTGATACGTCCATTTTGCATCATGCTTTCATGTTGATATTTGTTGCTTTTTGGGCTATTATATTACTTGTGGTACCATATTTATGCCTTTTCTCTCTTATTTTGCAAGGTTTATTTGAAGAGGGAGAATTCAGACAGCTGGAATTCTGGACTGGAAAAGGAGCAAATCTTAGTCCACTATTCTGCACATCTCCAAATGCCCTGAAAAGTTACGTGGATTTTTTTGGGATTATAAAAAAAATACTGGGCGAAAGAACTACCAGAGGGGGGTAGCCAGGGTGCCACAAGCCCTGACACCGCCACCCCCTTGGTGGCGGAGTGGGGGCTTGTGGGCTCCCTGACGGCCCACTAGCCCCCCTCTTTAGCTATATGAAGCGTCCTGGTCCAGAAAAATCAGAAGGGAGCTTTTTCGTGGTTTCGCCGCCACCACGAGGCGGAACTTGAGCAGATCCAATCTAGAGCTCTGGAAGGACGATCCTGCCGGGGAAACTTCCCTCCCGGAGGGGGAAATCGTTGCCATCGTCATAACCAACACTCCTCTCGTCGGAGGGGAGGCATCTTCATCAACATCTTCATTAGCACCATCTTCTCTCCAATCCCTAGTTCATCTCTTGTAATCAATCTCCGTCTCACGACTCCGATTGGTACTTGTAAGGTTGCTAGTAGTGTTGATTACTCTTTGTAGTTGATGCTAGTTGGATTACTTGGTGGAAGAGTTTATGTTCAGATCCTTGATGCTATTCATTACACCTCTGATCATGATTATGATTATGTCTTGTGAGTAGTTACTTTTGTTCCTGAGGACATGGGATAAGTCATGTTAATAATAATCATGTGAATTTGATATTCGTTCGGTATTTTGATATGTTGTATGTTGTGTTTTCCTCTAGTGGTGTTATGTGAACGTCGACTACATAACACTTCACCATATTTGGGCCTAGAGGAAGGCATTGGGAAGTAGTAAGTAAATGATGGGTTGCTGGAGTGACAGAAGCTTAAACCCTAGTCTATGCGTTGCTTCGTGAGGGGCTGATTTGGATCCACTAGTTTAATGCTATGGTTAGACTTTGTCTTAATTCTTCTTTTGTAGTTGCGGATGCTTGCGAGAGAGGTTAATCATAAGTGGGATGCTTGTCCAAGTAAGGGTAGTACCCAAGCGCCGGTCCACCCACATATCAAACTATCAAAGTAACGAACGCGAATCATATGAACATGATGAAACTAGCATGACAGAAATTCCCGTGTGTCCTCAGGAGCGTTTTTCCTCCTATAAGACTTTTATCAGGCTTGTCCCTTGCTACAAAAGGAATTGGGCCACTTGCTGCACCGTTGCTACTACTTGTTACTTGTTACTTTTTTGCTTGCTACGTTTCACCTTGCTACACCATCACTTGTTACCGCTACTTTCAGTGCTTGTAGTTATTACCTTGCTGAAATCCGTTTATTAGAGCCTTCTGCTCCTCGTTGGGTTCGACACTCTTACTTATCGAAAGGACTACAATTGATCCCCTATACTTGTGGGTCATCAACCTTCTCATCCATAGCGATGTTGAAGTTGGTCTGAATCATGTTAGCAGCTTCTACGTCAACACGGCATTCCTGAACGACTTTCTTAAGGAAGAATTGTGTATGATACAGCCGGAAGTTTTTGTCAATCCTAATAATGCTGACAAAGTATGCAAACTCCAGCGCTCCATCTATGGGTTGGTGCAAGCATCTCGGAGTTGGAACATTCGCTTTGATGAAGTGATCAAAGCGTTTGGGTTTGTACAGACTTATGGGGAAGCCTGTATTTACAAGAAAGTGAGTGGGAGTTGTGTAGCATTTCTCATATTATATTTGGATGACATATTGTTGATGGGAATGATACGTATCCAGCGTATCTATAATTTTTGTTGGTTCCATGCTATTATCTTGTCAACTTTGGATGTTTTATATGCATGAATATGCTATTTTATATCTTTTTGGGGACTAACCTATTAACTCGGTGCCAAGTGCCAGTTTCTGTTTTTCTGTGTTTTTGACCTTTTTCAGAGAAGAATATCAAACTTTCGCGATGATTTTTTTTTGGACCAAAAGAGACCCCCGAAGCTTTGGAAGAAGGCCAGAAGAGCCACGAGGGAGTCACAGGCCTAGGAGGCGCCCCCCCCCCCAGGATGCACCTAGCAGGCTTGTGACCTCCTCGTGGGCCCAACCGACGTAATTCCACAACCATAAATTCCTATAAATTCAGAAACCCCCAAAAAGAAACCTAGACCGGGAGTTCCGCCGCTGCAAGCCTTTGTAGCCACCAAAAACCAATCTGGAGCCCGTTCCGGCACCGTGCCGGAGGGGGAATCCATCTCCGGTGGCCATCTTCATCATCCCGGCAATATCCATGACGAGGAGGGAGTACTTCTCCGTCGGGGCTGAGGGTATGTACCAGTAGCTATGTGTTTGATGTCTCTCTCTCTCGTGTTCTTGAGATGTCATGATCTCGATCTACCGCGGGCTTTGCTACTATAGTTGTATCCTATGATGTTCTTCCCCCTCTCCCTTCTTGTGATGAATTGAATTTCCCCTTTGAAGTTATCTTATCGGATTCACTCTTTAAGAACACTTGATGTATGTCTTGCACATGTCTATCTGTGGTGACAATGGGATATTCATGTGAGTACTTGATGTACGTTTTGGTGATCAACTTGCGGGTTTCCTGACATCGGGAACCTGTGCATATGGGTTGGCACACGTTTTGACTCTCCGGTAGAAACTTTGGAGCACTCTTTGAACTTCTATGTGTTGGTTGAATAGATGATTCTGAGATTGTGTGATGCATATCGTATAATCATGCACACGGATACTTGAGGTGACAATGGAGTATCTAGGTGACATTAGGATTTTGGTTGATATGTGTCTTAAGGTGTTATTCTAGTACGAACTCTATGATGGATCGAATGGAAAGAATAGCTTCGTGTTATTTTACTACGGACTCTTGAATAGATTGTTCAGAAAGAATAACTTTGTGGTGGTTTCGTACCCGACAATAATCTCTTCATTTGTTCTACGCTATTAGTTACTTTGGAGTGACTCTTTATTGCATGTTGAGGGCTAGTTATATGATCCAGTTATGTTATCATTGTTGAGAGAACTTCACTAGTGAAAGTATGAACCCTAGGCCTTGTTTCCACGCATTGCAATACCGTTCGTGCTCGCTTTTACTATTAGTTACCTTGCTGTTTTGTAATTTCAGATTACAAAAACCTATATCTACCATCCATTTTGCACTTGTATCACCATCTCTTCGCCGAACTAGTTCACATATACAACATACCATTGTATTGGGTGTGTTGGGGACACAAGAGACTCTTTGTTATTTGGTTGCAGGGTTGCTTGAGAGAGACCATCTTCATCCTACACCTCCCGCGGATTGATAAACCTTAGGTCACCCACTTGAAGGAAAATTGCTACAGTCCTACAAACCTCTGCACTTGGAGGCCCAACAACGTCTACAAGGAGAAGGTTGTGTAGTAGACATCAGGGAAATGATATAGAACTTTTGGAAAGCATAAAGGCCTATTGGAATAAGAGTTTCTCAATGAAGGACCTTGGAGAAGCTGCCTACATATTAGGCATCAAGATCTATAGAGATAGATCGAGACGCCTCATAGGTCTTTCACAAAGCACATACCTTGACAAGATATTGAAGAAGTCCAATATGGATAAGGCCAAGAAGGGGTTCTTGCCTGTATTACATGGTGTGAGGTTGAGCACAGCTCAACGACCGGCGACAGCAAAAGATAAAGAAAAGATGAGTACCGTCCCTTATGCTTCAACCATAGACTCTATTATGTATGCCATGCTATGTACCAGACCTGATGCGAACCTTGTCATAAGTTTTGTAGGGAGGTACCAAAGTGATCCAGGAGTGGTTCACTGGACGGCGGTCAAGAATATCCTAAAGTACCTGAAAAGGACTAAAGATATGTTTCTCGTTTATGGAGGTGCTGAAGAGCTCGTGGTAAAGGGTTACGTCGATGCTAGCTTCGACACAGATCCGTATGACTCCAAGTCACAAACCGGATACGTGTATATTTTGAATGGTGGGGCAGTCAGCTGGTGCAGTTGCAAGCAAAGCATCGTGGCGGCATATACATGTGAAGCGGGGTACATAGCTGCTCTGGAAGAAGCACATGAAGGAGTCTGGATGAACGAGGTCATCACTGACCTAGGAGTGATTCCCAGTGTGTCGGGCCCGATGTCTCTCTTTTGTCACAACACTGGTGCTATTGCCATTGCCAAGGATCCAAGGTTTCACAAGAAGACCAAGTACACCAACTACCGCTTCAACTCCATTCATGGATACATCCAGGATGGAGATATAGATATTTGTAAAGTACATACGGATCTGAATGTCTCAGATCCGTTGACTAAACCTTTTCCACGAGCGAAACATGATGAGCACCAGAACTCTATGGGTGTTCGATTCATCACAATGTAACTAGATTAGTGACTCTAGTGCAAGTGGGAGACTGTTGGAAATATGCCCTAGAGGCAATAATAAAGTGGTTATTATTATATTTCCTAGTTCATGATAATTCTCTGGGCCCACTCAGTAATCCATCATCATAATGAGCTCAATGTGACTAAGGATTTAGCCATGGCATGATGTGTTACGGAACGAGTAAAGAGACTTGCCGGTAACGAGATTGAACAAGGTATAGGGATACCGACGATCGAATCGCGGGCAAGTATCATACCGGTAGACAAAGGGAATTGCATATGGGATTGATTGAATCCTCGACATCGTGGTTCATCCAATGAGATCATCATGGAACGTGCGGGAACCAACATGGATATCCAAAGCCCGCTGTTGGTTATTGACCGGAGAGGTGTGTCGGTCATGTCTGCATGGTTCCCGAACCCGTAGGGTCTACACACTTAAGGTTTGATGAAGCTAGGGTTATTATGGGAATAGTATACGTGGTTACCGAAGGTTGTTTGGAGTCCCGAATGAGATCCCGGACGTCACGAGGAGTTCCGGAATGGTTCGTATGTAAAGATTCAAATATAGGAAGTGGACATTTGATTGCCCGAAATGTTTCGGGAATCACCGGTAATGTACCGGGACCATCGGAAGGGTTTCGGGGGTCCACCGGGAGGGGCCACCAGCCCCAAGAGGCTGCATGGGCAGAAAGTGGATGGGAACCAGCCCCTAGGTGAGCTGGTGCGCCACCCACCTAAGGCCCAAGGCGCTCAAGAGGCTAAGGGGCAAACCCTAGGTGTGGAAGGCTGCCTTGGGCTCCAAGCCCACCCTAGGGCACCGCACCTCCTCCCATCTTGGCCGCCGCACCTCTTAAGGTTTCCCTAGGGGTGGCCGGCCCTCCTCCTCCTCCCTCCTATATATAGTGGAGGGTTTGGGGGCTGCAAAGAACACAATTCCTCTCTCCCTCGGCGTAGCCCTACCTCCACTCCTCCTCGTCCTCCGTAGTGCTTGGCGAAGCCCTGCCGGAGTACCACGCAGCTCCACCGTCACCACGCCGTCATGCTGCCGGAGCTCTCCCTCAACCTCTCCTCTCTCCTTGTTGGATCAAGGAGTAAGAGACATCACCGGGCTGCACGTGTGTTGAAAGCAGAGGCGCCATTGTTCATTGCATAGATCGGAATCCACCGTGATCTGAATTGCTATGAGTACAACTCCATCAACTGCATTCTAGTAACGCTTCCGCTTAGCGATCTTCAAAGGTATGAATATTCTCTACACCATTGCTCGTTGGTCGTTTCTCCTAGATTGATCCTTGTGAAACATTGGAAATGTTTTGAAATTACTACGTTCCCCGACACCTCATAGTGAGCACAGGCGATGCAGGTACCGAAGAGGCTAGCATTTATGAGGAGGTGAAGTTGCGTATGTGCGTGGTGTGAAATTAGTCATGAATAACTCATGTACTTATTGAAAAGTTTTATTAGTTTTAGCAAAAATCAAATCACTACTCGCATGCCGAGAGAGAGAGAGAGAGAGTTGGTAGGAATTAACCATCGCGAGACTCCAACTCAAAACAACACTAGGATTTCAATGAGGAATAGAAATGCTCACACATCATCACCATGCCCTTTTAATTATTTAGATGAACAAGAAGTTTAACATCTTTTAATATCTACATCTCTATGAATTAATAATAATGCACTCACACCTTTTTCACATCACCACATCAATATCATTAACCCACAATTTCTCTATATGTCCTACATGATGGTTTTAATTATCTTTAAGTGAATACCCATTATTTTTTATCTAGTCTTTTGACCCATGAAGATTACTGGCACTATTTATGTAGCTCTCAAACAAATGTAAGTGTAGAACAAGAGCATAATATTTCTATAAAATCTACACGCCACCGTGCTCAAAAAGATATGAGTGAAGTACTAAAGCAACTGCTAAGCTCAAAAGATACAAGTGAAGCACATAGAGTATTCTAAAAAATTGTGATGATGTGGTATCTCTCTCAAATAGGTGTGTCCAGAAAACTATGGTTGTGGAAAATTGAAATTAAAAGCAAATAAAAGAAAACGACGCTCCAAGCAAAACTCATATCATGCGATGAATAAAAATATAGCTCCAAGTGACATACGAATTGAGACGAAAAGAGGGGATGCCTTCCGTGGCATCTCCAAGCTGAGATGCTTGAGTCTTCCTAGAAGATTACCTTGGGGTGCCTTGGGAATCCACAAGCTTGGGCCTTTGATTCTCCTCAATCCTTTGTCCATCGGGATAAAACCCAAAACTGGAAAACTTCAATCACGTAAAACTCAACAAAACTTAATGAGATTCGTTAGTATAAGCAACATATCAAATACTTTCAAGTGTTGTTATAAGTTGATTATTATTTTATTTTAGCGTAGTATATTGTATTATAACTTCTCCATGGCATATACCCCATGATACAATCCATAGCATCATCAAAACAAGGAAACTACGCAAGCAAAAACAGAATCTGACTGAAATAGAACAGTCTGTAGTAATCTGTAATGAACCTATACTTCTATAACTCCAAAAATCCTGAAATATTAGGACGACCTGAGGAATTTGTATGGAAATACTATGTAAAACATTTAGCTTAAAAGTATTTTTTAGTAAAATCAGAGAAATTCTATACTGGACATCAATGTTTATGTTTTTGCATCGTACCAATTCTACTCATCATGCAAATCATCACAAAGGCTTTACTTGGCACAAACACTAATTAAAACATAAAAACAAAATCATTACATAGTCAATACGGATAACTATTGGGTTGCTTCGCAACAAGCGCTATTGTTTTATGCCCCTAGCTAGGCATATTGCATAGTTTCAAGTGTTGTCATCTTTGCCATCAAGCTCCTTAATAACACAACCATGGATTATTTAAAATAGGATCCTTTATTAGATTTATGAAGTTGGGCTGAACACTAATCATTTTGAGATCTTCGTTTCTTTTGGTACGAGGTGTACTAATGCTCTTAGGAATGTATGTGAACTTGGAACTTTTGTTTTGAGAAGTACTATCATTAGTTTTAGGTGGTGTGAAGGCGGAACTGACTTTGTCAATCACCTCCTCCATTTTATCAACTCTACTCAAACCTTGTTCTACCATTTCATCAATAATAATATCCTTTTCCTTTAAAGTTTTCAAAGTCATTCCTACACGTGACCCAAGTTGAGTGATATGGTTATGCATAACATGTTCCAAGATTAAATTGGTTTCATTAATGATAATGGGTCGTGTTCCAACAAGATTTGCAACAGCATTATAAGAATCCAAAGTGTGACACATTAAGAAGTTCGCACTGGTGATGGTGTCAAGGACAAACCTATACCAAGTTGTCACACCAATATAAAAATTATGAAGCAAGGTAGTAGTGGATAGCTTATTAGTTGCTTCATTTTGAGCATAGTAAATCCTATACCATGCATCTTTCAAACTTTCTCCTCCACTTTGTTTAAAATTTACAACATCATTATTGGTAGTCATGCGAACAAAGGAAGAACTAGCCATGACATCAAACAAGAAGACTCGTAAAAGGCAAAGATAAATATTTTTGTATTTTGATTTTTTATGAGACAAATTAAATATACCAGCAAATAAAAAGAGGAACAAGTGAATGAAAATTTGTGTGGAATTACTTGGTAGTTGGTGATGATATTCCCCAGCAACGGCGCTAGAAATCCTTCCTGCTACTTGTGATGTGCGTTGGGTTCTCCCTAAAGAGGAACGGGTTATCGCAGCACAATGTGGGTAAAAATTAATCTCAGTTATGAAACCAAGGTTTATCCAACCAATACAAATATCAACCACAACCGTATTCAATGGCTGCACACAAAAGAACAAACAACTTGCACCCAACATGGGCAAGATGGTTGTCAATCCTCTTGTTCCTGTTATTTGCAAGCGAGTGCGGTATCTAGATAATTGTAGATAGCAAGATAAAATAAAAACAAGTAAATGGCAGCAAGGTATTGAAGCTTTTATCAATATGTTGTGAATAGACCCGGGGCCCATAGTTTTCCCTAATGGCATCTCTCAATAAAATGTCATACAAAGGGTACACAAATTACTTTTAGGCAATTGACAGAAAAGTGGATAGTAATGCGATATTCACGGCAATGATCATGTGTATATAGGCATCACGTCCATAAAAAACAGACCAACTACTACCTGCACCTATTACTATTACTCCACTCATCGACCGCTATCCAGCATGCATCTAGAGTACTAATAAAACAGAGTAATGCATGGAGAACAATGACAGTAGACAAAGTAAACTCAAGCAATATGAATAAACCCTGTCGTTTTATCCTTAGTAGCAACAACACAAAGACGCATCTTGTCCTCTTTTGTCACCGGGATATAGAAATTTGCCAGTTTGAACCTACTACAACGCACCTCTCTCACCGGAGAAATATCAATCTAGTTGGCCAAACTATTTCAATAGATTGGAGAAAATTACGAAGCTATCATAATCATGCACATAAGAATCATATAAGTATTCATAGGAGACTCAAACATTTATCATGAATAATCTGAACATAAACCCACAATTCATCGGACCAAAAAGTGCACCGCGCAAAAGGAACTACATCATGTGGATCAAAGCGAAGATGTGATCATCATTATATTGAAGATCAAAGAGAGAAAGAGAGAAAAGATTGCCATCTAGATATTGGTATGGACCCATAGGTCTGTGGTGAACTACTCACACATCATGGTTAGGGCAGCAAGGTTGATGAAGAGGCCCTCCTTGATCGATCCCCCCTCCGACAGGGTGCCGGAACGGATCTCGAGATGGCCTCCTGTCGGAACAGAGACTTGCGACGGTGAAAAAGTATTTAGGGACTCCTTTTGGTGTTTCTAGGTATAAGAGAATTTATAAGCCACAGAACGGAGTCGGGACACCCACGAGGGAGGCACAAGCCATCAGGGCGCCCCCTGGCCGCGCCCCGTTGGCTTGTGGGCCCCTCGTGTGGCCTTCAGCCTTCTTCTGATACTCCTTAGTCCTCTTTTGGTCCAGAAAAAATCACAAAAAAAATTCAGGTCAATTGGGCTTCGTTTGGTATGGAAACCCTAAAAAGTGAAAAACATGCAGAAAACAACAAGTGAGACTAGGCAGTGGTCAATAGGTTAGTGCTAAAAATAATATAAATTGGTAAATAAATATCCCAAAAGTATTCTAAAATGATAAAATATCAGCATGGAGCAATAAAAAATTATAGATACGTTGGCGACGTATCAAGTTTCTAGGAAGGCCATCGCTTGTGCCCTCCCGTTGAAGCCAAGCTTAGGGAGCTCAAAAAGGTCGACTGGTTAGCCGCAACATGAGGTGGATAGCTTGAGTTCTCGGGGCTGATGTCTACACAGGTAGATCTGGAGATATACGATGTGGAGCTGGAGAGTGCGAATGAGGAGTAGGAGCTTCATTTCGTAGTGCTCACGACCGGCGATCATTTAGATTAGGTTCAGAGTCTGATATACCTAAAGTATGTCCGAAATGTAAATTTTTTCATTTGGTTTGTATGAAAATCATCTAGTTTGCATGTAATTCGTGTGGTCAGTTGAAATCGGGCTTGATGTATGCGGGTAGTGTTGGATGGTCGGCTCCTAGATCCGTGTCTGCGGACGAATGCAGAAGAAAATTTCGGGTAAGCGTTGGAGATGCCCTTAGGCCTCTTTAAATGCAAAGGTGCTTAGATGAGGTGTAAATCACATTAAATAACTTGGCAACTCAAAGCCCCCATGTATAGGTGTTTAGCTTTTTGTGCCAAGCGTCCTTCATCTAATTAGCTGTAGACTCAGAAATATGTTTCCACTTAGGTACACATGCTTAATACGTTTCTTCCCGGGGTCACCAAACTACTCTCTCTCTCTCTCTCTCTCTCTCTCTCTCTCTCCCCCCCCTTAACTAACTTGCCACACCATATTTTAGGCTTACTTGGCAGCCTTACCACCTGTAAATGATGGAGCATTGGGAGGGACTTTAGTTAGGAGATACTGGTGGTGGTCGAGTGTGATCTCTGATGCCTCGAGGTGTTGTTGAGTAATGTGGAGATGAGGTAGGAGGTGTTCTCTTTGGAAGGGGAGAAGGCCCGGGGACCCAATTGCTTTCCCAGTGATTTGTTCAAGAGATTTTGGGAGGTTATGTGGCAAGTATTTCTGCAGACATCAGGAAGTGTTTTGAGATTTGAGGTAGGAGTCCGGGCCTACTGAATACGTTGAACATTGCATTGCTACCAAAAAGCGCTAGGCACTCAACATGTCGGGTTTTATTCTAGTGAACCTAACTCAGAACTTCAAAAAATTCTTGGTGAAGATCATGGTGAACTGGTTGGGTCCATTTCTTCAAACATTAATCTCACAGATTCAAAGCACCTTCATTTAGTGGAGGTCCATCCAAGACAATTTCATGTATACACACAACCTGATGAGGGCGCTACATGGATAAAAAACAGCTTGTTACTCAAGCTAGACACCACCAAGGCTTTGGATTGGGTTAGTTGGGGATACATTTCGTAGCTTCTATAAGCGAGGGTTTCTCCCTGCGGTGGCATGACTGGGTTTATTTTATTTGGTCTTCCTCCAGGTCTGAAGTTATATTGAGGTGGAGAGCTCGGCGAATGTTTATTCCTGGCAGGGCCTGTGCCATGGGAGTCCCTTCTTGCCGATGCTTTTCATTTTCTCCATTGACCCGCTACGAAGGCTGCTGGATCATGCCACTAACAAGACTATTCTATCATAGTTCAGGACCAAGGCTGTGGAGCAACTATGTGGATGATGCTACCATCTTTGTTTGGCTTGTGTTACAAGATACATGGATGTGCAAGGCATTCGGTAGGTCTTCGGACAGGCTTGTGGATTAGTTACCAATATCATGAAGGCACATAAATTTACTATTTCCTGTGAGGTTATGAGATTCATGAGATTCTTGATGCCCTGCATGTTAATTTTTCATCGGATCTTACTCCGTAGAAATTTTTGGAGTGGTGTGGAAGCACAAGGCGGAGAAAAATACAGTTTTTCCATTTATTGGTTTCTCGCGATCAAATCCTCACTTTTGATAGGCTATCACCTCGAGGGTAGACATGGAGCATCATCCATCCGATGTGTGGTCCCATCAAGGAATTGTCGTTGTATCTTCTCGTCAAATGTTGTATCACCAGGCAAGTGTGGCATGTGATTGCTTCCTGATCGGGGTTCCAAGTTCTGCCACCAATAACCATGGCACAAGTACACAACTCGAATTTTTGTTTAGTTGGTGGATCACTTGCAGGGCGGTTGGGACCAACGAGGAGAAACAGAAGGTTCGATGACATTGTGTCTTATTCCGTTTGGCAAATTTGGAAGGATCTACATGGTTAAATTTTTAGGCGTGAATACAAGAGCTTCATAGATACGATCTTCAGGATCAAAGAGATGGTGCACTTTAGGGAGTTGTCATTTGTTAGGGTTGTTCAGGATGAAGGGGGTTGATTTTGTTATAAAACCCTTCCTTGTTACCTAGGCAAATCCTAGTGTAATTTTTGGCTTCAAATTGTACTAGTTACCTTTCTCCTCTTCTAATAGATACGACATTGCTCCTACCAATTTTGAAAAATAAATGCACGCCTTAATTTTGTACAAAGATGCACATGGTTCGTTCCACGAGCAAGAAAGCTAACACATAAGCGGTTTTTCTAAGAACTGGCTCTCTACATTCTCTTCATGTTTCTACCAAAAAACATAGGTTTGAACTTTGTTTTCTTCTTCTAGTGTGGCTTACAATTTTTTTCTATAGCTAATAGAACTCTGGAGGTCCTATGTAAAATTGCATCGAAGTGCCCCCTATTTTCATAAGGGTGCATGTAGAGTCAAAATGATTGGTATAAGGGGTGTGTGAATAGACAAAACAAGGAAATATGTGCAATTTTTTATTTCCATGGTACTTCGGAAGATTTTATCACAAGTTAGGTGACTAGCAACACAATCAATACATGCATATCTAGAGTATGAACAACAGATAATAAAGAGCATGCAAGTGCAAGAAGGTAAATGGGTAGAGTTTGAAGGAAATCAAATGCAATAAACACATGGTGATTTTTGACATGGTTTCGATAGGTGGTGATATCGTACATAAATGTTGATGGAGACTTCAACCCACGAAGGGTAATGACTAGGCGATTCCATGGAGGGCTCCACTCATGAAGGGTCCACGAAGAAGCGACCTTGTCTATGACATCATGGCTTATATCCATGAAGGACTAGCCTAACTCTGGTTAGATCACACATTAGGCGATCTCCTTGCTCGTGCAAAATCCTTGGTTCAACTCCACAAGATTTGGAGGATCCCAAGTGACACCAAACCAATTTAGGAGACACCACTCTCCAAACGACGATAGGTGTCTCTTGAGCTTCAAAAGATAGTATCAGGAACAATCAATCTCTCTCCCAAAGATTTGGCTATGTGGTAGGAGAAATGATTGGAGTGGATAGCAAGTTGGAGGGGGCTAGAAATCAAGAATCAAAGGTTGGAGTGGAATCCACTTGATTTCAACATAAGTTAGGTGGTTCCCTCTAAGAAATGGATATGTGAAGGGGTAGCTTCGTCCTGGTTTCTCTCCGAGAAAATTGGCAACACGAGCATTCTAACCATTACACACCTTTTGCAACACACCATGGGACCGAGTTAAAACACTAGGTGCGACCAAATAGTACAAATGGTCTTAATTTAATCTCTTCAGTGAGACTATATGGAACAACTCAATGAGACCAATGGGTGATGACCTAAGAACTTTACACACTTTGGTGAGACTGATTGAAACAACTCATAATTTCTTAAGTGGAGTGGCAGGTGCTCTTCAGTGAGGCTAAAGGGTCATCTCATTGGGACCGAGTTGCAAGGGTTTAGACAGTGGCTATGCCAAGTTTATCTTGGTGGGACCGAGATAAATTTTAGAGTTTTGGACAAAGAAGAATGTGAGAGTGTGGCTGATGCTTTTGGAGGAATATCTCCAAGCACTTGAGCAGTGAGTCCATTGCTACGGCGACAGAAATCTTTCTGTCGCCCCTTGAGCTTGCGTTGGATTTTCCCTTGAAGAGGAAAGGGCGATGCAGCACAGGAGCAGTAAGTATTTCACTCAGTTTGAGAACCAAGGTATCAATCCAGTAGGAGAATCGCGTCAAGTCCAGAGTACCTGCACAAACACAAAAGAGCTTGCACCCAACGCTATAAAGGGGTTGTCAATACCTTCAAGATTGATTGCAAAGTGAGATCTGAAGGCGGAAAGTGCAACGAAGTAAAAGTGTGAAGTAGACCCGGGGGCCATAGTGTTCACTAGAGGCTTCTCTCTAAATAGCAAATAATACGATGGGTGAACAAATTACTGTCGACCAATTGATAGAACCGCGCAAAGTCATGACGATATATAAGGCAATGATCATACATATAGGCATCACGTCCGAGACAAGTAGACCGATACTTTCTACATCTACTACTATTACTCCACACATCGACCGCTATCCAGCATGCATCTAGTGTATTGAATTCATGACGAACAGAGTAACGCCTTAAGCAAGATGACATGATGTAGAGGGATAAACTCAAACCAATGATGAAAACCCCATCCTTTTACCCTTGATGGCAACAACACGATGCGTGCCTCGCTACCCCTTCTGCCACTGGGTGAGGTCACCGCACGGTATGAACCCAAAACCAAGCACTTCTCCCATTGCAAGAATCATAGATCAAGTTGGCCAAACAAAACCCACAACTCAAAGATAATTACAAGGATACGAAATCATGCATATAAGAGATCAGAAGAAACTCAAATAAGATTCATAGATAATCTGATCATAAATCCACAATTCATCAGATCTCGACAAACACGCCGCAAAAGAAGATTACATCGGATAGATCTCCATGAAGATCTTGGAGAACTTTGTATTAAAGATCCACGAGAGAGAAGAAGTCATCTAGCTACTAGGTATGGACCCGAAGGTCTATGGTGAACTACTCACGCATCATCGGAGAGGTCATGGTGTTGATGAAGAAGCCCTCTGTATCCCAATCCCCCCCTCCGACAGGGCACCAGAACGTGCCCAGATGGGATCTTGCGGAGACAGAAGATTGCGGCGGCGGAAAAGAATTTTCGTGGATCTCTCTTTCAGTTTTGGAATTTTTCAGGATTTATAGGCAGAAGAGGTAGGGCAGACGTGCCACAGGGGGCCCACAAGCCTGCTCGGCGCCCCCCTGGTCGCGCCTAGGGGGCTTGTGGGGTCCCCTGTTGGCCCTTGCCTTGGTTCTCAAGTCTGGCCCGTATCTTTAGTTCCGAAAAAAATCTTTTCGGAAGTTTTATTCCGTTTGGACACTGTCTAAAATCCTCCTGTGAAAAGAGTCAAAAACACGGAAAAAACAAGAACTCGCACTTGGCACTGAGTTAATAAGTTAGTCCCAAAAAAGATATAAAAGGCATACAAAACATCCAAAGTTTGACAAGATAATAGCATGGAACCATCAAAAATTATAGATCGTTGGAGACGTATCATCCATCTTCAAAACCTCATCATCTTTTAATAGTATTGACTTTCCTATGGAATCAATTTGATCTTGGATCACTTAACCAAAAATGCAGAGTCTTGAAACTTTGCCACCACATGTCCTTTGCAGTTCGAGAGGTCAACACCTCCATCCTTGTACTTGCCTAAGTTGAACTCTTCCTAAAATATACTCAAGGGAAACATTAATCCAACAACATGTACATTGATATAAATAACCAAAATCACTACGGGAGAAAATGTGCTTTCACTACCACCGGATTGGGACGACCCATTGCTGCGACACTCTAGCAAATAATACGTCTAGCGGCTCGATATTATCAAAATTTATTCTTTCCTAGAATTTTTTTATCTTATTTTCCAAAAGAACGCTAGAAAATATACATTTTGAAAACTGAATATTTTTAATAATATGAATATTAAAAATGAATATTTTTCAACGCATAAACATTTTTTAAATTGAGAAATTTTATAAGGAAGTGTGAACTTTTCAAAATTCTACATATTTTTGGAATTGTTTAATATTTTAAAATTATTTATTTTTGCATATTTTTTAAAATCTAAAACAAGTTTTGAATTTTGAACATTTTTTAGAACATGGCAATTTCATGAAAAAATTAAATTCAAAATAAAAAACCTACTAAAAAGGGAACAAAAAAACAAAAAAAAGGAAAGAACTTTCTAGTAGGTTCCTAACACTAGATTACAACATTAGTGTGTAGCCAAAAATGGGTCGGCCCATTTAGCTTGTTGGCTCGTTTTCCCTATATGAAAGGTTGACAATATGGCATAATGAGCGTCATATACGATTTGTCATGGAAGTGATGTAGATGATACTATTATTTTCATTTGAGAGGAGGTTCCAATCCGAAAGTTCGATGGGGCCGAGTGTGGGCACAATTATCTCGCTAACTGGGATTCCACTAGAAAAATAATAGGCTTCAAAACTATAAATATAGAAATCAATTGGGGAACCTCGCTCGTCGCAACATGGGCCTGCCTCTAGTTTCATATAGCATGATGTAGATAAGGTTTATAACATGGAACTTATGGTTCTTCTTTGAATGTTAGGTCTTGAAACAAATTCCATGAGAGTGATAAACACAAAACAAAGAACTGCTTAGGAAAATAGGATATTCTTTGTGTGCTCAAATACTAAGGAGAACAAGGAATTGAAGGCCTAGAGGTTAAGAACATATGCTTACTTACCAAATGGCTAGATAAGATACTCGGCTAGGAGGACAGCGTGGGGCTTGAATTGATGCACAAAAAATATCTAATATCTACACTCCATTATATTGTTTTAGGTTACGACACATCCAACTGACTCACTCTTATTGAAGAGTTTGATAAGAGTTAAGTCGCTTTATTTAAAAGAGAGAGGTTGACAATTGATGATGGACTTGCCACGGGGTTCTAGATGGATGATTGGCTGGGTGACATATCATTGTCTATTTTTCTAATAGAAAATTTAGATCTTCTGTCATGCTTGAAATATTCCATCTAGTTTACATGGCATGCTTCCATCCTGTAAGTATTAATGGATTACTCAGTACATTACTCAGTACAGTGCATGCAAATAGTTTCCACAAAGCTAGTTATTATTGTTGAGCATCTTAAATACTAATGTCTATTTTCTTATCTGCTATGCAGATATTGATACGTCTCCAACTTATCTATAATTTCTATGGTTCCATCCTATTATATTATCTGTTTTGGATGTTTTATATGCATTAATATGTTGTTTTATATTATTTTTGGGACTAACCTATTAATCTAGAGTCTAGTGCAAGTTTCTGTTTTTTCCATGTATTTGAGTATTGCAGATAAGGAATATTAAACGGAGTCCAAATAGAATAAAATCTCCAGAATGGTTTTTCTTGGACCAGAAAAAACCCAGAAGACTTGGAGTAGGGGACAGGACACCTGGCGGGAGGCCACAAGCCTGCAGGGCGCCCCTTGGCTTGTGGGTCCCCTGCAGGTCTCGTGACCCTATTCTTCGGCCTATAAATTCCCAAATATTCCCTCATCGCTAAAAAAACCATGAAAATACTTTTCCGTGTCCGGGAGCCTCTGTTGCTGTGAGTTCCAATCTAGGAGCCTTTTCCCGTAATCTGTCGGAGAGGGAATTGATCACGGAGGGCATCTACATCAAATCCATTGTCCCTCCAATGATGCGTGAGTAGTTCACCACAGACCTAAGGGTCCATATCTACTACCTAGATGGCTTATTCTCTCACTTTGATCTTCAATACCATGTTCTTCATCATCTGCATGGAGATCTATTCAATGTAATACTCTTTTGCGGTGTGTTTGTCGAGATCCGATGAATTGTGAGTTTATGTTCATATTATCTATGAATGTTATTTGAATCTCCTCTGAATTCTTATATGCATGATCTCATATCTTAGCGAGTCTCTTCAAGTTATTGGTTTGGTTTGGCCAACTAGATTGGTAATTCTTGCAATGGGAGAAGTGCTTAGTTTTGGGTTCAATCTTGCGGTGTCCTCATCGAGTGATATAGTAGGGGTAGCAAGGCACGTATTGTATTGTTGCCATCGAGGATAAAAAGATGGGGGTTTCATCATATTGATTGAGTTTATCCCTCTACATCATGCCATCTTACTTAATGCGTTACTCTGTTCTTCATGAACTTAATACTCTAGATGCAGGCATGAGTTGGTCGATGTGTGGAGTAATAGTAGTAGATGCAATATCATTTCGGTCTACTTGACACGGATGTGATGCCTATAGCATAATCATTGCCTTGAATATCTTCATAATTATTCGCTTTTCTATCAATTGCTCAACAGTAATTTGTTCACCCACCGTATTATTTTCATTTATGAGAGAAGCGTCTAGTGAAACCTATGGCCCCCGGGTCTATTTTCCATATTATACTTTAAGATCTATAAACGAAAAATACCAAAAATATCTTGCCGCAATTTATTTACTTTTATTTATGCAATATTTTATATCTATCTCTATCAGATCTCATCCTTGCAAATAACTCTAAAGGCATTGACAACCCCTTTCTAGCGTTGGGTGCAGGTGTTTGATTGTTCGTGTAGGTACTACGATTGGGGCCTTGCTTGTTCCTCCTACTGGATTGATACCTTGTTTCTCAACAAACTGAGGTAAATACTTATCTAATTTGCTGCATCACCCTTTCCTTTTCAAGGGAGAACCAACGCAATCTCAAGAAGTAGCAAGAAGGATTTCTGGCACCGTTGCCGGGGAGGATACATAGCAAGATCAAGCCTACCAAGTACCCATCAAAAACTCATCTCTTGCATTTACTTTATTTGCCATTTGCCTCTCGTTTTCATCTCCCCTACTTCTAAAATGATTTTTAGAAAACAAGAAAAATATTTGCCTTTTTCGTTTGCCTCTCTCTTTCCGGATCTCTTGTCTCTATGACTAGCATTACCACTTCCCCTTTGTCACTAGATCTTGAAGTTTCATACTTCAAACAAAAACAAAGGGAGAATTTGAAAGATGCCTGGTATAGGCCAATGGAATCTTATCGTATCTCCAATCTAAAAGGAGATGCAAAGGTTTTGCTTAGAATTTTTTACATTGGATTGGATTTACATCATAGAGAACTCTTAGATTTTGCCTCAAAATGGGATTTTATTGAATTAAATACGAATGCTTCTTATGAAGTCTTGGAGGGGATTTTGGGAGTTCCTCCACAAAAAAGGGGGTTTAATTTGTCAGAAGAGGGATTTCAAATTCTCGACAAACTGAGTGACTAACATAAGCAGTTAATCGAGTTACAACAATATCACGAATCCCTTAAACATATCAGTGGAAACCTCAACCGTTTGAACATTTTGATTACCCTTTGCAATAAGCATTTGGATGTTTTGGACAATAAGGTGGTTTCTTAACCTACAAACCCGGAGAAGAGTAAAGATCCCGCCGGATTTGAGAAGGCCCTCACGAAAATTGTCTATGCCAAAGATAACAATACCTAGATTTATTACATTATGCCTAGCTAGGGGCGTTAAACAATAGCGCTTGTTGGGAGGCAACCCAATTTTATTTTTATGCTTTTGTTTTTGCTTCTGTTTTTGAGTGTTGCACACATTATTACCTCTGTAATAAATGTGTTTTATTGTTTTAATTAGTGTTTGAGCCAAGTAAGACCTTTGGGATGGTCTACGGTGTTTGCAAGTTGATTTTGCTGAAAACATAAACTTTCACTCTCAGTCCAGGAATTTTTAAATTCACTGGAACGTGATTTTGATCTGAATTTTTTAGACAAGATTGATTTACAAATTTCCCATATTTTCCTAATTGCTCAGAATTTTTGGAGTTACAGAAATATTCGAAGTGAACATATTTCTACAGACTGTTCTGTTTTTGACAGATTTCGTTTTTTTGTGTTGTTTTCTTATTTTGATGAATCTATGGGTTGTATCGGGGGTATGAACCATGGAGAAGTTGGAATATAGTAAATATTACATAAATACAAATAAAGAATGAGTTCACAACAGTACCTAAAGTGGTGATTTATTTTTCTTATCCTAACGGATTTCATGAGTTTTTTGTTGAGTTTTGTGTTGTGAAGTTTTCAAGTTTTTGGTAAAGATTTGATGGACTATGGAATAAGGAGTGGAAACAGCCTAAGCTTGGGGATGCCCAAGGCACCTCATGCCATATTAAAGGATACCAAAGAGTCTAAGCTTGGGGATGTCCCACAAGGCATCCCCTCTTTTGTCTTCAATCCATCAGTAAATTTACTTGAGGCTATATTTTTATTCACCACACAATATGTGTTTTTCTTGGACCATCTTGTATGATATGAGTCTTTACTTTTTAGTTTTCCACATCTTTTGAGAGAGAGACGCTGAATCGTGAATTTATTAGAATACTCTTTTTGCTTCAGTTATATCTATTGAGCTAGGCAATGTTGCTCTAGTGCTTCACTTATATCTTTTAGAGCACGGCGGTGTTGTGTTTTCTATAAATTATTAAACTCTCGTACCTCACTTATATTATTTTCAGAGTTCTTTAAATAGCATGGTAATTGGTTTAGGTTATGAATTTAGTCCTAATATAATGGGCATCCAAGAGGGATATAATAAAAACTTTCATATTAAGTGCATTGAATATGATGAGAAGTTTGATTCCTGGCATATAGTTTTGAGATATGAAGATGGTAATATGAGAGTCATGCTAGTAAGTAATTGTGAATTAGAAGAAATACTTGTATTAAAGCTTGTGATTCTCGTAGCATGCACGTAAGGTGAGCCGTTATGTGATCAAGTCGGAGCATGATTTGTTTAATGATTGTCAACCTTTGTGTGGAGGTCGGGATCGCACGATGGTTAACTCCTACCAACCCTTCCCCTAGGTGCATGCGTCTAATACTTTGCTTAGATAACTAATAGGCTTTTGCAATAAGTATGTGATTTCTTTATGACTAATGTTGATTTCATGGATTATACGCACACTCACCCTTCCACCTTTGCTAGCCTCTCTAGTACTGCACAACTCTCCCCGGTACATTAAACCCACCTTCCTCAAAACAGCCAGCATATATTTTCCTCAAAACAGGTACCATATCTACCTATTATGGTATTTTCATTGCCATTCCGAGATATATTTCCATGCAACACCACCTTCTCGTTTTTATGACACGCACCATCACTTCCATACTGTTTATAGAGTCATATTTTGTTCTAGATATCGAGTTCTAATCTTTGAGTTGTAAGTAAATAAAAGGTGGATGATTTGCAATATTAGAGAATTGTCCCGTGTGAGAAAAGGATGATGGAAACTATGATTCCCTCACATTGGGATGAGTCTCCGTACTTTACAAAAATTAAAAGAGGCCAACGAAGCCCATAAAAAATAAAAGAGGGCAAATAAGCCCACCAAAAAATAAGAGGAAGAGAGAAGGGATAATGCTACTATCTTTTTCCACACTTGTGCTTCAAAGTAGCACCATGTTCTTCATAGAGAGTCTCCTATTATGTCACTTTCATATAACTAGTGGAATTACATGTTTTGCACAACCACTTAGTTTCCTTTTTGAGCTTCCATACACTTATAGCTCTAGTGCATTTGTTGCATGGCAATCCCTGCTCACTCACATTGATATCTATTGATGGGCATCTCCATAGCCCGTTGATATGCCTAGTTGATGTGAGACTATCTTCTCCTTTTTTGCAACCTCCACCATACTCTATTCCACTTATAGTGCTATATCCATGGCTCACGCTCATGTATTGCGTGAGAGTCGAAAAGGTTTGAGAACATAAAAAGTGTGAAATAATTGGTTGATTTTCATCGGGGTTGTGCATGATTTAGATACTTTGTGTGGTGAAGATGGAGCATAGCCAGACCATATGATCTTGTAGGGATACCTTTCAAAGACCATGTTATTTCGAAAGGAAGCAATTGCCTTATTAGTATGCTTGAAGTATTATTGTTTTTATGTCAATATTAGAATTTTATTTTGAATCTTATGGATCTGAATATTCATGCCACAATAGAGAATAATACATGGATAAATATGTTAGGTAGCATTCCACATCAAAAATTCTGTTTTTATCATTTACCTACTCGAGGACGAGCAAGAATTAAGCTTGGAGATGCTTGATACGTCTCCAACGTATCTATATTTTTTTATTGTTCCATGCTATTATATTATCTGTTTTGGATGTTTTATATGCATTAATATGTTGTTTTATATTATTTTTGGGACTAACCTATTAATCTAGAGCCTAGTGATAGTTTTTGTTTTTTTCCATGTTTTTGAGTATTGTAGATCAGGAATATTAAACGAAGTCCAAATAGGATAAAATCTTCGGAATGATTTTTCTTGGACCAGAAGAAATCCGGAAGACTTGGAGTAGGGGGCAGGACACCTGTCGAGAGGCCACAAGCTTGTAGGGCGCGCCCCCTTGCTTGTGGGTCCCCTGCAGGTCTCCTAACCCTATTCTTTAGCCTATAAAATCCCAAATATCCCCCCATCACTAAAAAGTGCCACGAAAATACTTTTTCGCCACTGAGAGCCTCTGTTCCCGTGAGATCCAATCCGGGAGCCTTTTCCGGTAATCTGTCGGAGAAGGAACTGATCCCGGAGGGCATCTAAATCAACTCTATTGCCCCTCCAATGATGCGTGAGTAGTTGACCACAGACCTACGGGTCCATAGCTAGTAGCTATATGGCTTCTTATCTCTCTTTGATCTTCAATACCATGTTCTTCATGATCTTCATGGAGATCTATTCGATGTAATACTCTTTTGCAATGTGTTTGTCGAGATCCCATGAATTGTGAGTTTATGTTCAGATTATCTATGAATATTATTTGAATCTCTTCTGAATTCTTATATGCAGTATTTCATATCTTTGCAAGTCTCCTAGAGTTATTGGTTTGGTTTGGCCAACTAGACTGGTAATTCTTGCTATGGGAGAAGTGCTTAGTTTTTAGTTCAATCTTGCGGTGTCCTCACCCAGTGACGTAGTAGGGGTAGCAAGGCACGTATTGTGTTGTTGACATCAAGGATAAAAAGATGGGATTTTCATCATATTGCTTGAGTTTATCCCTCTACATCATGTCATCTTACTTAATGTGTTACTTTGTTCTTCATGAACGTAATACTCTAAATGCAGGCATGATTCGGTCGATGTGTGGACTAATAGTAGTAGATGCAGAATCGTTACGGTCTACTTAACACAGACGTGATGCCTATATGCATAATCATTGCCTTGGATATCTTCATAATTATTGTCTTTTCTATCAATTGCTCGACAGTTATTTGTTCACCCATCGTATTATTTTCATTTATGAGAGAAGCCTCTAGTGAAACCTTGGCCCCTCGGTCTATTTTTCATATTATACTTTGAGATCTATAAACCAAAAATACCAAAAACATCTTGTTGTAATTTATTTACTTTTGGTTCCGCAATCTTTTATATCTATCTCTATCAGATCTCATCCTTGCAAATAACTCTGAAGGATTGACAACCCCTTTCTAGCGTTGGGTGCAAGTGTTTGATTGTTTGTGTAGGTACTACGATTGGGGCCTTGCTTGTTCTTCCTACTGGATTGATACCTTGCTTCTCAACAAACTGAGGGAAATACTTATCTACTTTGCTGCAGCACCCTTTCCACTTCAAGGGAAAACCAACGCAAGCTCGAGAAGTAGCAGATATCAAGATGATGATAAGTTGTAGTGGGTTGAAACTTGTACAACGGTATCTTGTGTACAAGTGGAGATAAACCTGCCACCAACATATGGGTACGAATAATAATAGGAAGGGTCTTATATAATGAATGAAATAGACACCTTGCATGGCTTTTAGTGATGAATGTCAATACATTTAGCATTATATGCTTATGGGCTTTATCACATAAGCACATGGTCGGTGCTTACCCTCCTTAGACCTTGTTTGACATATGTCAATGATAAACATTTGTCCTTTCGGTATCGGGGCGACCAGTAAGAGTAGTCGAGGACTCCTCAAATTCTACCTTGATTGTGATGGACGGATCTTACCGAAGGTGTATGCTCCAAGTATCATAGCCAAGTCATCGAGCCGTACCTTTTCTTTTGAGGTGTTTCAATAATGATTTCTCCTAGCTACACTATATTTAACTGAACAAACATTTTCAATTTACTTGACATCACAAGATAAATTTTCCTATCGGTAAATAGTTATGATGCAACTTCATATATTCAAGGGAGTTTACAAAGGCCAACTAGTATATATATGAATCAAGGAGAAAACTCATATTTATTATATTTTGTTAAAATTTACTAAGTAGGAAGTTATAATGCGTGAGAGGATAGGCATGTCAAAATCAATGCAAGATTGGCATAGACATTAATGCCGAACACGTTAAATAATCATGAGAATTAAAGCTCTAGAGGATAGATATGTGTGAATTGATTATTCTCTAGGATATACATGTGTACATGTCTATATATGATCACGAGCAAGAGCATCACAGGAGGAAGAACCATATCATACGAGGACTATATATCTTCTCTTCATGGCGCCTACAAAAAACATCACGCATGTTATATGCATAATACTAGCTCTTGTGGTAGTGCTTACCACTTTCAAATCATGCAATGCTACAGGAAGACCCATTGGTCTGTACATCTCTTAAATTATTAATGTACTTTAGTTCTTCTATTTTATAGTACTATGTAATTTGGATAACTCAAGTTTGTCCTTTTCACCATATGGTGAACACATCCTAACATTTATTGCAAAGTTTTGTAGCTCACAAATAAGTATGCAATTTTACAATTGTGCATGGTTGTTTCTCTTTGTTGTACACAGGTAATCAACAAGGTGTTTTCAAGATCTGCAATCAATCGCCAAAATGTTCACTCCAGGAATGCGTGAGCTACTGTCAAGATAGTCCTCATGGTCCTGCAAAAGGCTCTTGTGACATATATAATGGAAAGTTAAAATGTTGTTGCCAATATTTCTAGGAGTCACTTGCAAGTACGCGTGGATGGAGAATATATTGGCGCCCATGATCTAATGTATTCTATCGTGCAATAAATGCAATAATATATACCCAATATTTTACATTTAGGGGGGCTTGAGGGGTCTAGGATTTCAACCAAAGGAAGTGAATAGATTACTAATAAACCTTAATGTAGTTATTATTGTTAGTACAATTGAGGATATATAACGTTCGTAAAATACAAGTCGATGCGATGCGAGAAGTCTATATGATGTAACAATATAGAAACTCTAATAATAAGAAGAAATGAGCTAAGGTCAAAACTAAGTAGACAGATAAAAATAACCAAAGAAAATAACCGATGGGGCATAGATGCAATGATGTATGCGTCGATTTCAACCCGGTGGGGGGTTCTATGTCTTTATTGTGGAGGTTTTTACACCAAGTCCACTTGGCCATAAAACACATATACATCTCATATATATATATATATATATATATATATATATATATATATAACATAATTCCATAACATTGACATTAATTTATCAATTTTATTTGACAAACTTATGTATAGTGCCTATTGTTAGTTGCTCGTTTCTAAACTTTCTCGAGAAATAATGTTTCGGGGGCCAAAAACAGTCAGAAAAAATATGACACTAATTTTCAGATTAGGATGAATCCAGAGGCACTAGCATCCGTGTTAAAACCGGCGGATCTCGGGTAGGGGGTCCCGAGCTGTGGATCTTGGATCAATGGGGAACAAGAAAGACAGGGACAATATTTACCTAGGTTTCGGCCCTCTCGAAGAGGTTAAACCCTACGTCCTGCTTGATTATATTAATGTGTGTATGACAATTATAGAGTCAATCTACCATGAGATCACATAAACTAAACCCTATATGAGTTGGATAATGGTTCTCTCTCCTAGGAACTAGGGGTACCTAGGGTTACACATGGTCAGTTGCCATGAGGGAATAAATATGTTGATTCTAGCATCTTAACTTGGAGGACACACCATGGCTTCACAGCTTTCCTTCCTGAACACAGAGTTGCTTTCATAGCTCGGCCTTCCATCGAGCAGCCCACTTGTCCGGCTCATAAGAGATATACCAGCAGCCCGAGTACCCCTTAGTCCCGAACTCCCTCAGTATCCCTCGAACTAGCCTCCAATGTCGGAGTTCACGGCCCAAGGTCTTTGGTTTGCAGGGCGAGTTCTTCTCTCCTTCCATTTCAGCTAACACTAATTCGGCCACCGACATATTCCCCATTGTCGAAGCGTCACGGGGCCCACACTATTAAATTTTCCACTCAAGGTTAATGACACTCTCGATTCCCATGCATCAATGGGAGGTAGGCAGTCTAGTAGTCTTTTATAGAAATGCACCTCGGGGGTCAGAGGAAATACACCTTTTAAATAGGCAGGGTGTGACACGAGCAACACATCCTATTCCCCAACCACTAACAGAAAATCAGGGAGCCCAGGGACATGGCAAGCTCCCCAGGCTCCTCCTCACGCCCTCATGCCCCCCTTCCACGCGACTGGGCAAGTTGTTTAGTCTCACATCTCCAATTGAGCAATCTTGAGGTGCAAGGGCACCTTCCTTCTTCAGATCTAGCGTCCACCCGCCCCGGATTAACTTCTGCGAACGCCAAGATCTTTTTAGAGAACTTTTGTGCTCCACACAAGGAAGAGAAAGTATGCTTTGTACCCTTCCTCTTACAAGGCTTGGGCTTACCCATTCACCCCTTCCCCGGGGGTTTGCTAGAGTTTTATGGGATCCATCCCCATCATCTTAATCCTAGATCCATTCTCCATATCTCGGGCTATGTCTCCCTTGGCGAAATGTTTGTGGGTTGTGAGGCCCATTTTTAGTTATGGAGAAGAAAAAATCTTCCTCGTCCCTCATACCCGGGGAGGGACAATTTTTTAAGTTGGCGCAGCCAAATTATGGCACATAGCCGGGACGGGGTACCCTATTGGAACCCCAAACAAGGATTCTGAAGATTTGACCTCGGAATGGTTTTACGTTGAGGGCGCCCCCTATTCTATCCAGCTCGGAGGGGTCTTCCTGAATAGTCAGACGCTCCTTTAAAGAAACGGCTTAACTGGCGATCGAAAAGTCTTCCCAAGAGGAGAGCGAGAAAGTAAAGTGTCTGGCCAGTCAGGTGAGGCTGTTAGCTCATAATAAGTTAACCATCATTAATATGATGGTCGCTTTTATTACTCGATGTGTCTAACCTCTACAACAAAGGACGCCTACCTTATGGCATTATAATGGGACAAACAACGAGATCCGCTACAAACGGAAAGGACCTGCCAACCAGGCAGCAATCGTAGCCGTACTAATGATCTCTTTAAAGGAGAAAACGAAGAGTTTGGCCTCCTAAGGACCAGGGACAACTGCTCGAGTTATAATCCCATTGATTGGTTAAGGCCAGCTATATTTTCACAATCCGGATGTAATGTATGTTATTATTGATCAAATCTTTGAACTTTCAAAACAGAACTAGAGGTGATGGATCGAAACAGTCGACAACCCTTCTCCTCAACCGAAGAGTTATTCCCGCGACGATGACCCGGGATTCCACGACGATCGAGATATGTCTATCAACTTCGAGGACAAAGTCTTTTACCAGGAGAGTCTTGACCGCTCTAAGGTGTCCCTTTTGGCTGATCATCCTTGGACACTCCCTTCCTCCGCTGTAAGTAACAAGAAGGCCTCTTCCCAAAAAGGGCGCTTGCTTCCCGTTGTTTCAAGTATGTTAACTTCTACTCCCATGGGTCGTCGTACCACGCGCCGAACACTAGCGAGGACGGCGCCGGCCGAGTCCGCACCAACGACAGTAGGGCTCCCAAGCGTGTGGGGGCCACACGAACTTCCTTGGCCGCGCCCCACCAAGAGGTAATATATTGAACTCATAGTTCGGTCATTGTTATAGCCGTCGTGGGCATTTATAATATTTGCCAACATCTGTAGGAGACGGACACCACCACGTTCGTCTAAGGACATCAAAGAGGTGCCAAGTGGCAATCCCAAATAGAGGTCTTCGGCAAAGACCAGGGTCAGTGCGGAGGTCCCCACCGCGGACCAGCTTCCAGAGGATCCCAAGGATGTCTCGGTTACCATTTATGAAGTCGAAAGTGTGATGAATCACCGACGGCGGAACGAGTCACTGCGTCACCCTGTGTTTTCCAAACATGAGTTTAACACTCTTAATTCGGTGAACACATCGCCCAAGCACGACTTGCGGGAGCCGCCAACCTTATGTCGACCACCCTGTAGGTGAGTGATTGGTTTTGACAATCGAACACAAATCCTAACCCAGTATCCCCCGAGTCTTAACTTGGTCGGGACGATCGAGTTAAGTTCTGAATATTGTGGTGACATGGTGTAGGCCTCAAGGGAAAAAACAAAAAAAATGTCTGAGGACCTTGAGTTAAACCGAACACAATTGGCGGCTACGAAGGCCGAACTAGAGGTTGTTAAAAAGTTCACTAGGGAGGCACACGGTTAGTAAAAAGTTCTAACATGCCGAATTGCTTGGGGCACCTTTTCTAATGAAAGATTGCCTTATAGCTGTTGAGTCCATAGGCGCGCTGGAGGATGTAGAAAGATGTGGAGGCGCCCATAGAATCTCAAAGGTATGCCGAATCGTCGCGTGAAACCGGCCGCCGCGTACTGTCCTGAAGGCGGAAAACCAGTGACGGGCCGAACAATTTGAGAGGTTAAAACTCAAATGGCACAATCTAGTGAGGAGAACTAGAGATTGAAATATGGCATGTTTGTAGAGTGAAATTTTAACTTGTATTTCCGTATTATATGCATATTATGCCAATGTAAGAGATATGCCACGTCTTTTAGGTCTCCCGACTGGGCGCCCCGAAGAAGAGACCAGCTCTTTCAGGGGTTACCTTCTAAAGGAATTGTCCATCATGCATGAGCGAGGTCGAAAAGCTATGAAGAGCATGATCAAGGAACTATGGCCAACCGAGATGCCTCTGGAAGGGATGGTCGAGCTAGCTAATCAATTAAAGGAGCTCGGCGTCACTTAGAGCTATCGAAGATATCGGCTTGGTTAAGAAGGAGCACGGGAGGCATGGGAAATGGTGAAGACCCGCTTTAGCAAACTCGACACAGAGCATTTGGCTCGAGTTGGGCCGGTAGGGCCGGATGGGCTAGAGGTGCCACTTCATTTGGTGTATGACCAAGTGATGCCCGCCAAACGTATGTCGCAAGAAGACTGCACCCTGGATACCATAATAGGTAATCTTGACCAGCAAGTGGGTATTTTATTCTATGTACCTATGTACTTTACATTAAACATACTCATTCCGTGCTATAAACATTGTCTTAAATGGCCATCGGCTTCTACCTCCCCCACTAGTGGCCGGGAAGTGTTCCGTACTATATGACATGAGGTAACAAGAAATCACTTGGGAGAACCAGGCAATCCGACCATCTCGTGTGAACAGACAGAACGTGCTCGGGGAAGTATGTTATATTACTGTTTAACGTAAGAAACATCTTCCAAAGAAACTAGTTCCTCCAAGGGTTCCTTTCTTTGAGTTGCTACGTTAACCATAGATGTTATATAATTCGTGAAAATAACCCTAGGTTTTGGTGATGATCGCCGATTATTTTCACTTTCCTCCTGGCCGACCAATTGTTTTCTTAGGAATGCTAGCTTTCAGCTTCACCCGTCTCAGGTACGTACACGGGTGATCCGATCGTAACAATAGCATAGGTGCTCCCTTTACCCCCGAGCCGAACAATCAGGGATGTCGAGGGTAAGCATAGGAGCAAGGAAACCTAGCTTGACAAAATCTTAAGTCAAATTGATGCATATGGTGACTTAAAAACGATATTGGAAGGGTGCATACACGACAGGGACGAATAGATGCACAGAAAATATATCAATCGTCTTCGTTAAGAAGCCCCCCAAGGAGTGACCGGGTACTACATTTGAAGATGTATGTCAAGGAAAAATAAACGTAGCTTGGTTTAGCCGAACGCAGCCTAGTAAATCCTAGCCAGTCCAAAAAGGTAAAATGAAAGGAAAATTATAAAATGGAAAAAGACTAGTGACGGTGACGACACCGATCTAGCCGTAGAAGCGCCGAAGACGAGTTGCGTCCCATGGGTTCGGTTCGAGGCCATTGTCCGGTGGATTTCAGAGGCGATATGTTCCTCCTACAAGTACTTCATCAATTATGAAAGGACCCTCCCATTTGAGCGAGAGTTTATTCTTCTGCTTCTCTAGGAGGCGTAAAACAAGTCCGTGCACATTGTATGCCTTCGCTCGCACTTCTCTACTCTGGTAGTGTCGAGCCTGCTATTGATAAAAGGTAGAGCGGGCCCGAGCTATATCGCGCTCTCCTTCCACGACGTCTAGGTCGTCCTACTGATCTAGCTTGGCCTCCTTTTCTTCGTACATGCGCACTCTAGGCGCGTCATGGATGAGGTCACACGGGAGGACTGCTTCTGCCCCGTACACCATAAAAATGGTGTGTATCCTCTTAATTGTTTCGAGGTGGTGCACATGCCCCATAATACGGAGTCAAACTCCTCCACCCAATGGAAACCAGATTCTTTCATAGAACGGACCAGTCCAGGTTTGATACAACTCATAATAAGACCATTGGCTCGTTTGACTTGCACATTGGTCTGTGGGTGATATACCGAGGCGTAATCAAGCTTGATGCCCATGTTAGCGCACCAGTCCTTTACCTCCTAGGCTGTGAAATTGGATCCATTGTTTGTTATTATACTATGGGGACACTGGAACGATGGACCATGCTCGATATAAAGTCGACAACCGGTCCAGACTTAGCTGAAGTTACTGGTTTTGCTTCAATCCATTTGGTGAATTTGTCGGCCATGACCAATAGATATTTATTTTTCTTGGTATCCCCTTTCAGTGGTCCGACCATGTCCAGCCCCTAGACCACGAAAGGACAGGTGATCGGTATCGTACAAAGTTCCGTTGGGGGCATGTGGCTTTGATTTGAAAAGAGGTGTCAACCAACACAATGTTGCATGGGTGTGTGGGCGTCTGCTTGAGCTGTTGGCCAAAAGAATCTGGCTCAAAAGGCGCTGCTTACCAAGGCCCGAGCTGCTGCGTGGTGGCCGCCCATGTCTGCGTGTATCTCGGCAAAGAGCTGTTTTCCTTCTTCTTCGGATATGCACCGTTGGAGAAATCTGGTGGTGCTTTTCTTGTATACCTCACCCTCATGGACCTTGTAGGCCTTGGATCATCGAATCATTTGTCTTGCCTCGGTCTGGTCAACAGGAGTTCTTGGCGAAGAAGATAGGCGAGGAAAGGCTTGGTCCATGCCATAATCACTACCATGAATTGTTCAAGTGCCGACTCACCGATGATTTGTTCATGTGGTTCGATGATAGGAGGGATGATTTGTTCTGGGACATTGGCTCGAGCTTCCTTGTCCTCGTCCTACCATACCACGGATACCTTGAGAAGCTGTTCCAAAAAGGTGTTCTTAGGGACGGGGCCGCGCTTGGCGCCCATGCAGGTGAAGACTTCATCAGCTTGATTGTTGTATCTGGAGACATGGTGAAATTCTAATCCTTCTAAACATGCGGATATTTTGAGGACGCCATTTCTATATGCTGCCATCTTTGGGTTTTTGGCGTCGAATTCGCCGTTGATTTGGGAGATGGAGAGTTTAGAGTCTCTGCATACTTCGAGCCGTTGCACGCCCAATGATGTTGCCATCCAAAGTCCATAAAATAGAGTCTCATATTTGGCCGCATTATTGGAGTCGGTGTACATGATATGCAATACATACGGTTGTTGTCGCCAGTGGGGGATGTAGGTGTAACTCCAGCCCCAGTCCGGCAAGCGTCTTGGATCCGTCAAAGTACATCGTCCAATGAGAGTATGCATTGTACTCTCTGGGGAGCACGGCCTCCGTCCATTCGGTATGAAAATCAACCAACACCTAAGATTTAATAGCTACGCAATTTAGAAAGGGAGGAGCTCAATGGCCCATTTGGCTATGTGGCGAGTGGCGTCCCTATTGTTAATTATATCATTCCGTGGTACTTCGGATGCCACCATGTTTATAGGTTTTAAAAAACTTTATTTTCATGAAAAAAACAAACGAAAAAACCTGAACCTAGAGCACGTTTTCCTTTTTCCAAGAGGCACGACTGTACCCCTCGCGGGAACAAGTTTGTGCCTTCACGAGAAATAAATATATGCCTCTCATGGTAAAAAATGCATTTTTTACCATTCGCGAGAGGCACGGTTGTGCTTCGTGCCTCCACGAGAAGTAAACTCGTTCCTCTTGCGGGAGAAATAAAAAGGCCTCTCGCGGAAGCAAACTCGTGACTCTCGTGGTAGGAAAACACGTTTTTTCTTCTTTTGCATAAACTCTCGCGACGTATATCTTATGATCTAAACGTTATACATACATATAGCAATATGTAAATTCGGCAAAATCACATACCCGAGAAAGATTAGCGTTGTGAGTACATTCAAGGTGTCGACATGTAATTTGTATTGCAGTATTAATTGCTACTTTTTGTTAGGGGCACATCACATGTATTGTCTTGTTTCCATTGAGATGATCAAAGCTAAGATCCTCTCTAAATTTTGTTAGATAACTCATCATACTAACAAAATTAATTTCAGAATTACACATTAAATCCAAGCCATCTTCTACTGTAAAACATTTTTTATTTTGATGTTCTTATTGATTTTCTCCTTACCTTGTGCCCCTCCCTTTCAAATTGTTTATTGCACTATTGCTGCAATGCATGGGGTATTGTCTAGTTTAATGAAACTGATATGGGTTCTTTGGAGCTCTTACCCCGTTCAAACAAGAAATCCAACAATAACTAATGATTAGATAATCTTCAATAGATGGTGTACATGTATAAATAACCATTTTTGCATCATTGCGCCATACCAATAAAGTTTTAACAAATGATGTGGATGTAAAAAAATACATCACATCTTGTTGAACATGTAAAATACAACGCTTGGAGATGCAAATCTACATCTCCATCGTGATGTAAACTAGTCGGCCATGCGTGACCCCCAACCGCCCTAAAACTTACCATCCCCCCAGCAACTTCCCACCTGAATCCGCAACCACGCCGCCGGCCCATCGCCACCGGGTGCGCCGCCGCTACACACCTCTAAACCGCCCCAAACAGTTGCTCCGCTGTCGCTGCTCGTCTTCAAGCTCGGCCAATGCCACGCCGCTCATCTCCAAGCTCTTCTTCCACCGCATGTCTTGAAGCTGCAGCCGCTTGACCGCATCCGTGACGGGCGTCTATGAGGAGTAATTTAGTGTGATGTAGTTGTTTGAACTATGCTTAATTATGTTTTAAGAACTATGTTTGTTCCAAATAAACTTTCTATGTTTGAATTATCCTTCAAATGAACAAAATAGAACTAGTTATACAACATATATTATACATCATCTCTTGGAGCACTAATTTTACATCACGAAGTATACATCATCTATTGGAGTTGAGTTTTTTTTATGATGTAAAAAACATTATTTGTGATGTAAATTATGCATCTAAAACTTTTACATCTCGAAATGTACATTATCTACTGAAGATGCTCGTGAGGCATTGGGAACATAACCAGCTTATTCTTAGCATAATTAGCACATTAATGTGTTATAGGATAGATATGTCGAAATTAATACAAGATTGGATAAGAAAATATTAATGCCAAACAAGTGAAAATGATGAACATTAATGCACTAGAGAATGGATAGGTATGAATTGATTATGCTCTAAGATATGTGCAGGTGCACCTCTATATATGGTTCATCAGAAAATGGGGGCATATATAGTTTGTTGCGAAGCACTTTAGAAAGAACCATCTGATCCAAGGATTGGCTAGCTCCTTCTCATGGCGTATATAACAAATATCGCAAGTGTTTTATGCATGGCACTTGCTCTTGTGGTAGTGTTTACGGCTCTCCAATCATGTCATGCAACAGGAAGGCCCATAGGTATGTACATCTTTCTTGTTTTAATGTCATTTTCTTCTTGCAACTTGCACTATTTAAGATGATGGAAGTGAGTCTTCTCTGCACTATTTAAGCGAGTCCTCTTTGGAGTATGCATTGTTACTAATTGTGTTTGGTAGTTTCTCTTCTGTGTGTAGGTAATGAGCAGGAGGTTTTCAAGGTGTGCTACGCGTCGCCAAAATGTAACCTCGAGGAATGCAAGAGTTATTGTGCAGTCAGCCGTTATGGTCCATCAGAAGGCTCATGTGACGTATACAATGGGAAGTTAAAATGTTGTTGCCAATATTCTTAGGAGGCTCTTGCTTGTAAAGCTTAAATGAAGAGTGCATTGGTGCCCATGATCTGATTTATGTAATCATGCAGAAAACCCAAGAAAACATACACCTTTCTTATTTGTAAGGGTTTTTAAAACAGAGAATGAATATAATAATAGTATACGGTTAAATATATTTACCTACTCTCTCTTATAAGATTTAACGTTGTCTATCGACCTGGTTGGTGCAACAGAAGGCTGCATCCCCCGGGTGTTATGTCCTCTTCGTTGTGATCCCATCATGTACCATGTGATTGGATAAAGCGCCAATTGCAACCAGCGTTGTAGCATTTCATTGTTGTCGCACATAGCCATCGGCGACACAACTGCTGTGAGTGGAATCTATGTCCTGATAACATGTTAGAGTAAAACGAGATTGAAAGGAATCGAATTAATGATCAGTTATGATCTCTATTAATTTTCAAGTATTTATACATCTGAAAAATATGGAAAGAAGAAGTGCAGCCTAGGAGACGTCCCTTTAAAACAGTAGCTTTTTGGCAACACACTAGGGTTCTACACAAACATTTGCTAGTGATGGTTTGTTAATTAGCATGTGCTAATTAACAATAAAATTGTTCTAATTTATTCCAAACAAAATCATAATTGTACGTGCATCCCGTCAATAAGTCGTTCCACTCTGCCCCCGCGGCGTTTTCACCGGTCACCTCATGTGTGACGGACAACAGAATCCTCTGTAACACTAACCTCCTTAGTTTTAAAGAGTCGACAATTAAGGTCTCAATTAGAATTGAGTCACCTGAATTGACCGGGTCAACAATTTCTAACAACTCTCTCGTTTAATTTTCTTATATCATTTATAACATTATGTTTTCTAGTTTTAAAGAGTCCATATACAATTGAGGTCTTCAATTGAAATTGGGTAACCCAATTTTGATTGGGTCAACTATTTCCCAAAACTCGCCCATTCAATTCTTTTATGCTATAAATTATGTTTCTTAATTTTTAAGGTCTCACAATTATCTACAAGGGTAGGGCACGCTTTTGATGTTTTTGGATTTTCGTATACATTATGCCTTGTTGATGTTTTTGGATTTTCATATACTCGATCTATCCTAAAATAGAAGTTGTATTAGTTTTTAAAAAATCAAACTCTCTTTAAATTTGACAACATTTTTTAGAAATATATCAGTATCCATAAAAACAAAACCAATTCTTAGATTCATGAAATAAATTTTCATATTTTATTGTTTAGTATTGGGGATGTCGATATTTTACTTCTGAACTTGGTCATAGTTAAAAAATTGAATTTTTGATAAACGAATGCACCTTAAATTTTAGACAGGGGTGAGTATTAAGGTTTGGATAGAGCATCTACAGCCGTACATAGCAAATATGACCCCCTAAACGCCCGCGGACACGTCCGATCAGTGATTTGTCCGTCCGCACAACCACATTTTTCATATATTTTTTCTTATATGTACGGCACTTGCACATGATTGGTGGAGAGGAAGATAGAGAAAGAAAAGAATAAATAAATAAAATGAAAAGGTGGTCTAGGGTGGGGTCGTGTCCTACGTGGCGGGCTAACCGGGCGCATCCACGAGCCCTCATATCCTCCCTATATCTGAGATGGATATGAGGGTTCGTGGACAGTCCGGACATATAGGGATGATATGAGGGGTCCTGTTGGGTCACTTTTTTCTTATCTCTCCTATACAATCACTGATTGGGCGCGTCCGCGGGTATATGAGGGGTCGTTTGAGGCGTCCAGTTGTAGATGCTCCTGGTGGGGAAGATGAGGTTGTGTCTTTTCTTTTTTATTGATATAATATGGTGTTCTGGTGGGCTTTCACGGTGTGATTTTGTGACATGTTAATCAACTCATATTTATGTGGGAAACATTTGTGCATCGGTGGTTGCATGTAATATATTAATACTATAGCATCACATGTTGACACTATTTTTCTCTTGGTGATGAGAGAGTGCCTAGGATTGATAAGTTTTTATAGGTCTGTTGCTTCCAATTGTTTAGAAGAATTGTTGACTCATTCAAAATCAAGGACGAAATCTAATATTTTATTTCTCAATGAAATAAGAGAGCATGATGAATAAAAATAATTGTGTGAGAACTTATTGACACGGTCAAAATTGGGACTTAATTCCAAATTGGTGGCCTCAACTGAATGAGAGCTTAGTGGCATAGTATATTGTGATCTTCGATTTAGAATTGGGTATGTGATTTTGACCTGGTCAACAATTTTTTCCGGAGCTCTCTCATTCAATTCTTTTCATTTCCTATGTTTCCCAATTTTAAAAGCTCTTAATTTTGTTGAGGTTTTCAATTTTGGATTTGGCTTATTATTTTGACCGGGTCAATGACTTTTAAAATCAATGAACGGCAACGAACCTATAAAAATATATCAATCCCGCACACCCTCTCACCATCTAGGAAAAAGAAACGTCATCATGTAATATTGTAGCATCAATATAATACATATAACCACCGACATAGAAATTTCCAACATAAATATATGTTGGTTAGCAAATAACACAGGACCACACCACGAAAGGCCCATCAAATCACCGCATTTCTATATAAAAAATAAATTACACTCCACTATCTCCCCCACGGCCAAAATAAATATTTCATGAGTTATAAAACATAAGGGGTATTAGTTTTCCGAAAAGTCAAATTTCTTTAGTTTTGACCAAGTTCAGAGGAAAAAATATCAACATCCACGATATTAAACATACTGATTTCATATTATGAATTTTCATATATTTCTTTGCAAATTTTATCAAATTTAAAATGTTTGACTTCTTAAAACAGTAATACACCATATATTTTAAAATAGAATGAGTAATTTGTTTTTAAGAAATCTAACAACAACAACGACACAACAAAGTTCTTCCAACCCTTCTAGTTTTGAATTAATGCTGCTCCGAATATGGAGCTTCACGTTTTCTGGAGAATAAGGCCGAGACGGGCAATTTTAACATGATCCTGACAAACAAGAACATGTGATTCTAGAAAAAACAGCACAAGTTGATTCAGCCACTGCTCCGTTTTTATTTTCCTTCTTCCTTGTTGGCGGAGAAGGAGGTCCCACCACTACTCAATATTGTGCGACGTTGTCGCGAACTTAACACATAGAGGACAATGTATTTCAAAGCACAGTGGTATCTTTACCTTGTTGCTTGCAGAGCTTTTTTTAAACAAAAGATTATCCCCGGGATTGCATCAAATGATGCACACTGCAATTATTGCTTGTAGAGTGACTCCCTGAAAGTCTCAAGCCTGGACTGAACTGGTTTTTTTAAATGGAGACAAAAGCTTTGCCACATCCATTAAATAAGAGAGAATATTGTTGTTGGGGATGGAAAGCAACAATGAGCTGCACAAATTCATTAACACGGTAAATATGCACACTACACAGCTCCCGCCATTTGTGATGAACTTTAAGGACAACTTCAACCAACAAGTAACCAGCGGAATAACACAAACAACATGCACATGTGACACAGGATTTAATGTGAAAAAACCACCTCAAGTTGAGGAGTAAAAAACCATGGCTATGGACCGACGGGTTCACACAACTTCACTATGAGAATGATGAGTACAAAGTCTTCTCTAGAACCTCTAGAGAGATTTACAACACGGTCGCCACATTGCCAATCGGCAACAGCAACAACAACCACAAGAGGCAAGATTTCAGCAAAGTGGAGTACACACAGCTTTTGTCCCTTTAAGTATTTTGCAAACTTATTTTAAACTGCTGAACTAAACAGCACCAAATTTTGCACACAAGTAGACACATGAGTTCCTGAGATCCCCTCAAAATTTAAGCTGAATTAGACACCGTTTTCCTACCCAAACTATTCGTCTCCCAAAACTACTCTATTCTGAAACTGCAGCAGTCAGAGATGACAAAACCACTCTGAAATCTGATGCTCCACTAACCCAATCCTCAAACCAGCTAACCCGATCGAAGTACTCAAAGTAAGGAATGATCTCACCAAGTTTGAGGTCGATCCCAGCATGTTTGAGCCTCCAATCACTAGATTGAACACTGTCTAGTGAGATGCTCCAAATCTGGACAAAATCTCCACTTCTTCTTCTTCCTCTCTCTCACAGATTGTGTTCCTCTTTTGTCTGTGCTCTTTCTCACTCTCACGAATGGCAGCCATGACGAGAAGGGGTGGACGTGCTAGGGTTTTATTCTTGCTCCCTTCACCAAGGAACTCTCAGAACCGTTCGATGCAACGAAGATCGGCGGCTGACATGTATTGGACTTATGGGATGATGCTGCCTGCCAACACACCTCCATGTGGAGGAACATAGCCCAACAAACTCCCCCTCCCGACATCATGGAGGGTCTCATTGCCTTCCGTCAGCCATGTCAGTGAGCCAGCGGCATAGTTCGAGATTCTTCCTTGTCACCGCTTTAGTCAACATATCAGCCCCATTGTGATTGGTGCGAACCTTCTCAAGTTGCATTTGCTTGGAATACAACACATCTCGAATCCAATGATGGTGTACTTCTATACGCTTAGACCTTGAATGAAAACTTTCATTCTTACTCAACCGAATGGCACTTTGTTTGTCACAAAACAACACATACTTGTCTAGCTTAAAAACAAGCTCACAAGCCAAACATTTCAGCCACAATAGCTCTTTGCTCGCCTATGTTACTCCAATGAATTCAGCTTCAGTTGTATTGAGTGCCACACACTTTTGCACCCAGCTTTGTCATGACACTACTCCCCCTGCATAGGTAACCAAGTAACCTGAAGTAGACTTCCTTTTGTCTACATTTCCATCCATGTCAGAATCTAGAAAAAAACAATTAGCTTGGCCTCACCAGCACCAAAGCAAATCTTTAGATTTGTACTGTTGCCCCGGATATATTGCAAAATCCACGTCACGTCTTCCCGATGAGGTCTTCCTGGATTAGACATATATCTGCTCACAGTACTAACTACATGAGCAATGTCAGACCTTGTACACACCATAGCATACATCAAACTCCCAATTGTTGAAGCATAAGGAACATGATGCATTTCATTTTTCTTCTCATGAGTGGTAGGACATTGATTTTTGCTCAACTTGAAATGGGCTACTCGTGGACAACTTACAACTTTAGCATTCTCCATCCTAAACTTCTGAAGTACCTTCTCAATGTACTTCTCCTGAGACAAGTACAACTTGTTGGAATTTCTGTCTTGCTCAATTCTCATTCCGAGAATGTTCTTTGCTGGACCTAAGTCTTTCATGGCAAAACATTTGCTCAATTCCTTCGTCAACTTAGCAATCTCAAAGACATTCTTGCCAACAATTAGGATATCATCAACATAGAGCAATAATATGATAAAATCATCACCTGATAACCTCTGAATAAACACACAATGGTCTGAGCTACACTTCTTGTAGCCTTGCTCCCCCGTGATAGTTTCAAACTTCATGTACCATTGTATTGATGCTTGTTTCAAGCCATAGAGACTTTTCTTCAGCTTGCACACATAGTCTTGTTTTCCCTTCACAAGAAACCCCTTAGATTGCTTCATCTATAATTCTTCCTCCAACTCACCATGAAGGAATGCAGTCTTCACATCCATTTGCTCAACCTCCAAGTTGACATTTGCTGCCATGCCAAGGATTACTCTAATGGATGTCATCTTCACAACCGGAGAAAAGATCTCATCATAGTCAATGCCTTTTCTGTATCCGAATAATTTTACAACTAGCCTGGCCTTGTACCTTTGATGTGATGTGTGATCTTCTTCCTTGATTTTGTAGACCCACTTGTTCTTCAAAATTTTCTTGCCTTTGGGAAACTTCACCAACTCATAAGTATAATTCTTATGCAAGGAATCCATCTTTTCTTGCATTGCATTTTTCCACTCCTCCTTGTGCTCATCTTCCATTGCGTCTTCCAAGCATTCAAGTTCTGAACTATCAAATAATAACACCACGTATTGATCTGAGGGATACCTACTGGAAGGAATTCGACCCCTGTTGGATCTTCTGAGTGCCGCGGCTCGTGGACTTTCTAGTGTTGGTGCTTCTTGCTGATCTGGATCATTAACTTCGACATCACACTCTTGCTGCTGTTGGGGAGCATATTCTTCACCTGCACCACCATGTACATCATCTTTTACATCTTCTGCATCTGCTTCAACTTGCACAGGGACTGGAGCTGCAGGAACTGGGTCAGAATCAATCATGTCTTGTTGCTCTCGAGGAGGAACATGCCCCTTTGTATTCATAATATCCTCAATTGTTTGGTCTTCTACAAACACAACATCATGACTTCTCACAACTTTCCTTGCCATAGGGTCAAACAACTTGTAACCAAACTCATCAACACCATAGCCAAGAAAGATGCATTGTCGTGCCTTTGAATCAAGCTTTGACCTTTCATCTTGAGGAAGATAGACAAAGGCCATGCACCCAAAAACTTTCAGGTGGTCATATGAGATGTCTTTGTCACACCAAAACCTGTTAGGAACATTTATACGTCCCAAACGTATCTATAATTTCTGCTTGTTTCATGATCTTTTGGGTGACATTGTTATATGTTTTGCTACACTTTTATATCTTTTTATACATATTTGGACTAACCTACTAACTCAGTGCACCCAGTGCCAGTTTCTGTCCGCTCGTGTATTTTTTGCAAGGGCTTTTACCCAATTTTCCGGAGCCCAAAAACCCCGAGAAAAATATATAAAAAATTAGTACCAGAAGATTCAGGAAGCACGAAAGGGGGCTAGGGGCCGCCCAAGCGACCTGTGGGCGCGGCCCACCCCTAGGCCGCGCCGGGAGGTTTCCTGGGAGGGTTCGACGCCTTCTGGTGCCTTCCTTTCGCCTATATTTACCCCTCGACGAGGAAAACCCTACACGGGATCCAGAATCACAAATTTCTCCACTGTTCCGCCGGCGCAGCGCTTCCGAGATTGGGAGCGTCAGGAGACCTCTTCCCGGGACCCTGCCGGAGGGAGGATTGACCTCCGGGAGCTTCTCCACCGCCGTGGACGCTTCCCGGACGTGCCGTGAGTAGTCCTCCTTGGATCATGAGTCCACGACCAGTAGCTATGTGATGTCTTCTCTCCAATCTTGTGCTTCCACGATTAGTCCTTGTGAGCTGCCCTACATGATCAAGGCACCTATGTAATTTTCATGCTATTGCTATGATTGGTTTGTTGGGATCTGATGGATTATGAGATTATGTTCAGATTGTTATGAGTTATATATTTGATAATCCTTTTATATTATGTTCTTTAGTGATTCATGCATGTTCTCCGTTGCTTTGTATTGCTTTGCCCGAGTAGTAGATTGCAACTCCAAGAGGGAGCGTTATGCATGATTGTGGGTTCATGCCCCCTGATGTCTAGCTTGAGTGATAGAAGCATGAGACTAGGGGATGTGTTGTTGCCACTAGGGATAAAACAACGGTGCTTGTGACCATGGTTGCAAGGATTGTTTACCTTATGCATAGTTCGTTAATGCAGTTGGCCGTTGCTTTGAGTTTACACTTTGGGTGGGGCTTGCAACTTAATACCAGCGAGATGTTCTGGATAGATATCTCAAGGTGGATGATTAGTAAGTAGATGTTGATGAATAAACGGTCTACTTGTCTTGGCATACTGCCCATTACTATTGAGCCACTAACTTTCAAGTAGCATAATTAGCATTGCGGTGCGTTCATAATTCTGTAAATTGCCCACCCAAGCATAGTTGTTTATCGTCTTTTGGAAGAGAGACATCACTAATAAACATCATGTGACTCCGGTCCATATCACCACCATTGCTTACACCTCCATCATTTACTGCTTTCATTTACTTTTTCGTTGCAATCATTATTATTATTCCCGCTTGTGTTTTGATCATTTGCAAACTACAAGGTCGGAGAGATTGACAATCTCTCTGTACTCAATGGGAGAAAAGTTTTTTTTGTGTGTGCAGGTCCACGTCTTCTGCTAGCGCCAGGGTGGGAGACACCTACTTGTTGATCCTAGGAGTCCTCCTGGTTCGATAAACCAGGATTTCTAGAGGGAGGTGAATAGACTGCTTGACAAATTTAAACCTAGCCTTTTCCTAATTTTGATAGTTGGAAGATGGTAGCATTTATTGCAAGTCAAACACAACCTACACGTGCAAGTGTACGAGTATAGAAGCGGAAAGTAAAGACATGGATATGCAAAGTAAGGAGTTTTGTTTAGGAAAATCAAACGGAAAGATTGACACGGTGATTTTTAGCGTGGTTCCAATAGGTGATGCTATCATACATCCACGTTGATGGAGACTTCAACCCATGGAGGATAACGACCGCACTAGTCCATGGAGGGCTCAACCCACAAAGGGTCCATGGAGAAGCAACCTTGTCTATTCCATCATGGCTTACGTCCACGAAGGACTAGCCTCACTCGGGGTAGATCTTCATAAAGTAGGCGATCTCCTTGCCCGTACAAACTTCTTGGTTCAACTCTACAACACGAAGTAGGAGGCTCGCAAGCGACACCTAACCAATCTAGGAGACACCACTCTCCAAAAGCTAATAGATGCGATAGTACAATGAACTACTTGCTCTTGTGTTTCAAAAGATAGTCTCCTCAACACTCATTCACTCTCTCATAGATTTGGCTTGGGTGGAAGTGATAGAGGCAAGGGTCCTGATCTTTCGATGAGATGGTGGCTGTCGATTTGGTGGAGACGAATTTGACAATCCGACTACAGACATGCACGATGTTGCGCCTTAGCAATCGCTAAACCAACGCAAAGAGGTTATTGACCACGCCGGAGCACGATCAACCTGACCACGAAGGTCTCTTCTTACAAGCAATCGAAGAACAAGCAAGAATATGATAAAAGCAGCCTGACTATTGTGAATATATATGAAGTATTGATAAGGATGGGGATCCGAAAGCGATCTTGGTCTGGTCGTTCGACACAAACGAAGTACGCGAAGTTACAATGGCTAACTTTTAACTAAACAAACCTCCTAGTCTAAACCCTAATCTAGTCTACTACTATTTATTAAGAGCGGCGGCCGCCTAGGCGCCGGTTCACGAGACGCCGCGACGTTCAGAGGCCGGATATTGTACAGCTCCATAAACGGTTGTTGACAAGACGTGTTGGCCCAACATAATGTACAAGCACACCAATTAATATTTGTAGTGATGGTTTCTTCCACCGTATCCCGGGTTGTCTTCGCGTGTGTGTTCTTGATGCAAGAGGATAGCTCCTCCTTCCTGATGCATGTATGAATAAGAGCATGGTAGAGCCTTGGCTGATTGTACGTGTAGTACCACACACATAATAAGTTCCACGCAATGAGCCAAGGAATGTGTGTGCTTGCATGGTCATAATCTCTCATCTTCATATTCATTTTGCAGATCCCTTCAATCATTCTGCACAATAAATGGAATGGTCTAGTATTTTTGTCCCTGGGAATAAAATATAATATTATATAATTATTAAAAGAAATTACCTGAAAAATGTGTCGTGGTATATTCTCTTTTATAACTATTTTTTTATAACTATTTGTTGCATTTACCGTTTATATGACAATTATGCCCATCAAGTTGACATAGATATTTTTTCTAAGAGGTATGTGAAGCGGAAATTGCAATCGACCCTCTTATCGAGAAGTTAAATTTAGTTGAAAAAAAATGAGTATTTGAAAGAAAAATTAAAAACAATTGAAGAAGAGAAGATTAATTTGGAGTTATATGTTGCCGATGTCATCAATGCTCACAAGATCAAGATGGATGCAACGCGCTTGAAGATTAGAAAGATTAGAAAATATGCCCTTCATAAAGAGGCTTGGTATCACTATGTTGTTGGATCAATTGTTACCTTAGTTTCGATCTTGATCGCATTTGTTGTTGCATTTAAATGTTTTAGCTAGAAACTCTTGTATTTTGTTTTATGAGAATAAGTGTGTACGAATTTCATGTGTGTACTTGTACTAATTTAGTTTTTTGGTCTTATGTAATGAAGATGAACCGGCAATGGATGTACGATGACTGACCCTCTCCCCAGTTCATTGATGGCTTGTAGAGTTTTCTGTGTGCGGTTGAGGCAAACCAGCGGGATGATTTTATGTGGTGTCCATGTGTTGTCTGTAAGAATGATATAACTTACTCTAAGTCAAGAGTTATTCACGTCCACCTGTTTACGTCCGGTTTCATGTCCGGCTATAACTGTTGGACCAAGCACGGAGAAAGAGGGGTTCTAATGGAAGAGAATGAAGAAGAAGAGGATGATAACGGCTATCCTTTGTTACATGAATACGATGATACTACAATGGGAGAAGAAGCTGAAGTAGAGGCACCGAATGACCTCCCTGATGATCTTGGTCAGGCCATTGCTAATGCAAAGAGAAACTATGCAAGTGAAAAGGAGAAGCTGAAGTTGCAGCGCATGTTAGAGGATCACAAGAAATTGTTGTACCCAAATTGCAAAGATGACAAGAAGAAGCTGCGTACCACACTGGAATTGCTGCAATGGAAGGCCGAGAATGGTGTATATGACAAAGGTTTTGAAAAGTTGCTGAAAATGTTAAAGAAGATGCTTCCAAAGGACAACGAATTGCCCGATAGTACGTACGAAGCAAAGAAGGCTATCTTCCCTCTAGGATTAGAGGTGCAGAAAATACATGCATGCCCTAATGACTGCATCCTCTACCGCGGTGAGGAGTATGAGAATTTGAATGCATGCCCGGTTGCGGTGCATTGCACTATAAGATCAGCCGCGATGACCCTGGTAACAATGTTAAGGGCCAGCGCCCTAGGAAGAGGATTCCTATCAAGGTGATGCGGTATGCTCCTATAATACCACAATTGAAACGTTTGTTCCAAAACAAAGAGCATGCCAAGTTGATGCGATGTCACAAAGACAAGCGTTAGAAAGACGGGAAGTTGAGAGTACCCGCTGATGGGTCGTAGTGGAGGAAAATCGATAGAGAGTGGCCGGACTTTGCAGATGATGCAAGGAACTGTTGGTTTGGTTTAAGTGCATATGGCATTAATCCTTTTGGGGAGCAGAGCAGCAATCATAGCACCTGGCCCGTGACTCTATGTATCTATAATCTTCCTCCTTGGTTGTGCATGAAGCAGAAAATTCATTATGATTTCAGTGCTCATCCAAGGCCTCAAGCAACCCCGCAACGACATTGATGTGTACCTAAGGCCATTAGTTGAAGAACTTTTACAGTGGTGGGATATCAAAGGTGTAAGTGTGTGGGATGAGCACAAACAGCAGGAATTTGACCTACGAGCATTGTTGTTTGTAACCATCAATGACTGGCCTACTCTTAGTAACCTTTCAGGATAGACAAACAAGGGATACCAGGAATGCACGCATTGTTTTGATGATACCAAAAGTATATACTTGGATAAATGTAAGAAGAATGTGTACCTAGGACATCATCAATTTCTTTCGATCAATCATTTATTTAGAAAAGAAGGCAAGCATTTCAAAGGTGAGGCAAATCACCCGAAGAAGCCCGACCACCGTACTGATGATCATATACTTGTCACGCCCAAGATGCGACCCTATCCTCAATTTGGCACGAAGGCCTCATCAGGGATAGAAGCGCATCTCGTCGTATCGCAAGAATGGATATCGTTACAAGTACATGTACTGAAAAGAAGAGATTTACATAAAGAGTTTGCTTACACTCGCCACAAGCTACATCAGAGTCACAATAGTACATTACATAAACATCAAGAGTAAGAGCAGGGTCCGACTACGGAAGAAAACAAATTAGAAAATGAAACGACGTCCATCCATGCTATCCCAGGCTGCCGGCCTGGAACCCATCCTAGATCGATGATGAAGAAGAAGAAGAAGCAACTCCAAATGAACAATCAACGCGCTCGCGTCAAGTAACCTTTACCTGTACCTGCAACTGGTGTTGTAGTAATCCGTGAGCCACAGGGGACTCAGCAATCTCATTTCCAAAGGTATCAAGAATAGCAAAGCTTATTAGGTGAGGCATGGTTAAGTGGTGAGGTTGCAGCAGCGATTAAGCATATGTATGAGGTGGCTAACTTACGAATACAAGAATAAAGAGGGGGAAGATCTACGCAAAACGGACGTGAACTACTGATGACCAAATGAATAATCCTTAACACCTACCTACGTCAGACATAACCACACCGTGCCCTCGATCGGAGAAAGAACTCACGAAAGAGACAGTCACGGTTACGCACATAGTTGGCATATTTTAATTAATTAACTTCGAGTTATCTAGAACCAGTGTTAAACAAAGTTTCCACGTTGCCACATAACTGCGGGAACGGCTTTCCGAAAGATTTAACACTCCATGGGTGCTCCAACTAGTCCATCACAAATTACCGCAAGCCGTATAGAAATCCTCAATCACGAAGCTCGCGATCTCGTCGGATTCCCTAGTGGAAAACCTCAACTCTGAGATTACCCAAAGCATCACCGGAATCCCGATGCAGAAGATATCTCGTCAACGGTAAAACTAATCCAGCAAGGCCTCCCGATGTGTCGACGATCCCGATAGGAGTCGCGTACCTCGTTCTCAGGACACGACGGATGAGGGATGGTTACCACGCCAAACGCCGAGTTGCCCCGGGTAGCGTTAATAAGCTGCTCTATTTTGGACCAACACTCATGCGGAGCACTGGCCCGAGGGTTATTTAAATTATCCTCGGGGTCCGGAAAGTCCCTATGCAATTTATTAGGTGATTAGGCAAATGTAGTACCAATGTTGGGCCTTGCCAGACCAGCTTTAATCTAAAACGAATTATCAAGGGGGTCCCCATAACAACCCAGATCGTGTTAGGAGCGCTCATTTATGGAACATAACACCGGTAGCCGGAAACTAAGGGGGCAAAGGTGGAACAAAACACCAGGCTAGAAAGGCCGAGCCTTCCACCTTTTACCAAGTATATAGGTGCATTAAATTAAATAGCATTTAATATGGTGATATAACAAGGAACCCATGCTTTCACATGGAAGCATCTGCACCTGCAACTAGCAACGCTAAAACAGGGTTAAGCAAGCAGTAACATAGCCAATCAGTGGTTTGCTAGGTCGAACAGGTTGAAGGTTTCATGGCATTGTTGAGAGGCTGATATTAAACATGTGGTAGGCAACGAGACATAAACGATAGAAGCGATAAGCTAGCATGGCAATGATAGTAATGGTATCTGGGGAAATGGTCATCTTGCCTGAGATCCCCCTTGGAAGAAGAATGCCTCCGTGAAGCAGACGAACCGACGTAGTCGAACGGGTCCTCACATCCGACACGCTGCGGAACTCTATCAAGACGAATCAAACCGGAAACACAAATCAACACACGGAATTCATGACACGATGCACAACACAAATGATGCATGAGCAGCTGAATATATGCAAGTCACGGCATGACAATTCACACAATCAAACACTACACATTAAGTGAAGTTCAATATGCAACGAGTTGCATATTGACGAAACGTCACATATGAATTATTTAGTTCACTCCCGGTTATTTACACGGCAATATTAGTGTTGTCAAACATGCAAGAGGTGAAGCAGAAATTAAACTACCTATCTAGACATTTTAAATGAGGTCGGCAACGACATATAGCATCTCCGAGATTGATATCACATGTTAATTTAAAATTCTGCCCAGATCTGAATTAACACATTTAATTAGTTGTTAAACATCAAAACAAATAGGTTCACGTGATTCTACGCGTCATTTCAAGCAATCTACACATAAAGAACATCTCCAACGGAGCTACGGTTCAAAAGATACAAGCACCGCAAGATATGATGGCATGGATGCAATATGTGTGCAACGACAGTCACGAGCACTTAAAAACATACAACCACCAAGAGAATATGAAACTACACAATATTCTAAGAAAGTTTCATGTAGGACACGATCAGATCGGAGCTACGGTTCAACAACTACGAGCAAAACAAGAAATGACTACAATCTGCCAAAATCAGCCACATAGCATCTTCTACACCCCACAACTCCGATATGCCCAAGCAAGGCATGGCACGAAAGAGGGCAAGAAGCACTACTACAAACAACTAAGAACAACTAGCATGGCATCATGGAACACTAGGAAAACAAGTCACAAAATGGCTTCCCACACACTATTTCAGACTTAGTGAAAATTACACCTCGTGAAAGTGCAGTTTCCGATCTGAAGCAACATTGACAGCAGCAAAAACTATAGCTACATGACTCGAAATGGCATGAAAATTTACAGCATGCTAGAGAAACACAAGGGGTACAACTAACTCCATTGGACCAACCTCAAAAGAGCTACAGATCACAAGCTAGAAGCAAAACAAAACAGCAACAAAATATAACAGATTCCAGACTTAGAAATATTTCAGCTCCTCAAAATCAGCACTATTTCTAGCAACTTGAGAGCAAGCAAATCACACCTAAACATGCATCTCTATTGCAACCAAAAATACCAGGGGCTAGTCTAAACACCCAAGAACAACTCCCTAGTTGACAACTTAATCAAACGACGCACGGAATAAATTCTACGAAAATGACAAGAGGACAACATAGCAAAATATCGCGCGAACTAACTTGCTCTAATTCTAAAACTAATTCACAGAAAAAAATCCCATGGAATTTTCTACGCCGGAAACATATAAAATATGTGGGGTTGCACACCAAAATAAAGCCACACATAAATGCGGGAAAATAACCTAGATACGGGAAAATAAACTAGCGGCAATCCCTACACGCAAAAATACCAATGGCCGCTGTAAAATACATGGAATAATAGTTCCTAAAACATGAACATTTCCAATATGGCATACGAGTAATCCGGACTTGCGCGAAAATTAAACACGGGACGAAACAATATAGGACAGCACGTGTTCCTAGGCATACGGCACGCTAAACGATGTCAAACAATTATGCAAGTTTCAAAAACGGATTCTTCGTGAGAGACTACACGAAAACCATATACTACATGTTCCGATCCGACTAACGGAATAAAAGTTACGGCCGTTTTAATATACGGTTATTAACTGGAATTTAATAATTCCTAAAATTCCTAAAATCTAAATGGGCCGAACTATAATGATGCTACACACGGGGGAAGGAGGCTCACCTCGGTTGGGCCTCTTGTCCAGCTCGTGATGGGCCTGGAAGGAGGCTGGTGGGGGAGCCTCCCTGGCCTGGGCCAGCTCGGCCTCGTGGCCAACTGGGCCGGTTGCGGGGCGCTGGAGAAGCAGCTGGGCGAGCGGCTCGGGGCGCTCGAGGGGCGTCTCCCTCCCGTCGTTGATCGAGCGAGGCCACGGCCATGCCTCTGCTGCCCAGCGAGGCAGCACAGATCGATGGAGGGGGAGGACCAGGGGTTCGAAGGCGGCGGATCCAGGCCGCGTGGCGCAGATCCGGGAAGAGTCCGGTGGCTGGCAGCAGGCGCCCATGGCGGCGCGATGAACGGCGGCGGCGCGAGCTGGAGACCGAGGCAACGCAGATCGGCATCGGCGGCGACTCAGGGAGGCGGCCGCCTCAGCTCTCTGCGAGCGGCGGCCGGAGGAGCGGCCATGGCGGCGGCCGGCGGTGCTGGCGGCGAGGCACGGCAGCTCGGGCTGCTGCCTCGGGCTCGGGAGGAGCTGTGGGAGTCTGCGGGCATGGGAGGGCTCCTGTGGTCGCCCGGACAATGTCCGGCGGCCATGGACAATGTCCGGTAGAACTAGGAGACGAAAATTTAGGCCTCTAATTGTGGATCTGAGGGCTGAAAATGAAGGGGAGGAGTGGATTTCAGGATTGGAAGAGGTGGGGCTTGAAGTTGGAGTTTTGCTAGGGGGGTGGCTGCAATGATGACTAGGAGGAACCCTAGTGGAGTGAGAGAGGACTCTCCATGGGGTGGTGCTTAAATAGGGTTGGGCTATGGTGGGTGGACCTCGTCCGTCCGATCGCGATCCGACGACCACGAACGGAGGATGTGGCTAGGTGGCACTAATGGGATCTGTAGATGGGCTAAGACGAGAGGGAAACGGGCACCCGGCAACGTATTTAAAAACACCAACAGACGTCCGCCGGTAGCCCGAATACGGTGCCGCAACGGGCGACCGTTCGGGTACCAGACGGTCTCCGATTGCGACGAAACTTGACACGCAGCCTACCTATATTAAAATAACACCGCACGTCAAATCTCAACCCAATCAGAGAAAGTTTTACGCACACTTTAAAAACAGGGTTTCGACGGTGACGCGGGCGCGTGCGTGTGCGGTCGGACTCAGAACGGACAACGACGAGAACCGGCAACTAACAACGGATGCAAGTTTTGAAAACGGGCGGCAACGGAGACGTTGATGCAATGCTGATGATGCGGATGATGCGATGATGATGCGACAAATAAAAATAGACACACGACGAAAACGGAAAGAGAGGGGAATCTGCTCGGCGTCGGTCTCGGGCTGTCACAACTCTCCTACACTACAAGAGGATCTCGCCCCGAGATCCAAGAATGAAAGGGGGAGAGGTTGAGAAAGAACAAGAGGCAAAAACTTAGTCGCTTCTTTGACAAATGAGTGAAAGCAACGATCCTTGAATGTTGCAAAGAGATGAGGAATGATATGGAAAAGAAGCAAGAATTCACGGAAAATTTCGGCAGCACTTCGGTAGGAAAATGGGACAAAAAATTCGAAAAGGTAGGAGAATTAGACAATATTCACAACAAACAAGTAAATAGAGCAAGGGAACACCATGATCTTGATAGAACAACAAGATTGACCCAAAAGAGCAATATCACAATGCCTCCGGAACAATAGAATATGATCTAGCTCAAGCGGAAGAAGAGAATGAAGAGAAGAATGCCAACTATCATCACAATAGAATTGAAGAGCCTCCGGACAAAGAATTGACGTAGTGGTTGGAAAACCAACAACGAAAAGAACCAGATAGTAGTGGGCTTATGAAAATCATCTCAACAAATATGAGGTGACAACCAACCACTAAAAGAAACAAGGATAGCTTGGGAGCAACAAGAAATGGACACTTCTTACACCAAGAGGGTACATTGAGAACTCGGATTAACGACAAGCACCATGATAGCATAATCCATAGGAAAAGCTTTAGGTGAAATCCAAACCAAGATAGCTCAATGAAGAAATCATGGGTTGAAATATCTCATGATCATAGAATTGGTGGTTTTAATTATCTCATTCTTGAAAGGAAATCTCTTCGAGGCTCCTACACTAACAAGAATGCTATAATACCACCGCAAAGGATAAAGGAAGAACAATTGCACATAGAAATGCAAGAGAAAGGATACTTGAGGTTCTCCAACAAGAATCTTGAAGAACACTTAAGAAAGAATGAAATATTGATGAACCACCATGAAGGACCACCGTATACAAATGAATGATGCAAAAAATATTAAGGTAGAAAAGAATAAGATTATGACCTTGCCAAGATTTAGATGAAGCCTCGCGGAGAGAAACTTGATAGAACTTAGAACTCCGGAAAAGAAAAGATAAGAACACTTGAGAAAAGAATTGATATCATTAGCCACTCCGGAAGAAGAATTGAAATCATTTGATGAAACAAGAATAAGAATTATGTTAAGCTAATCCTTCATCAAGTTAAATTGACGACAATCAACGGATTTAGCATACAATTTATTTCTCTTGAAAGAGTCTTGAAGAGACAGAGAGATAAATAAAGCACAAAATAGAAGAAATGTTGCAAGAAACACCGGTAAGAATTCACAATTGAATGGGAACACCACGAATTAATGGAGAAACATGAGAATGAAGAGCTCATGAGCCACCTGAGAGAAAACTTGAACAAGGCACCGGATAATCGAGAGACGAACGAAGAGACAACAATTGAGAAGAATTGAGGATGAAAGCTGAAAGCTGAGAACGAAGAATCTTCTAAAATGATGGCCTTCGGAGGAACGAGAAATAAAAACAACTCAGAGAAGCACCGGATAGCACGAAAGGGATTACTCATGATTGGAACAAATAAGATGATGACACCAAGCTGAAATGATGAATCTCCTAGCTAATGAACCAAGATTTGAGAGAAACACCTCTTCGGTCTTCAAAGGAGAGAATGATGAGAAGAACACCACCAAGAATAACTAAGGCACTCCGGAATAATGAAGAATGAAAGGTTGAGCCAACGAATGAATTAATTCAAATTGATCTTGAGAAGGAATATGACTGATGAAATTCATACTTACGTCATAGTTGAAAAGAATTAAAGATCTCCGGAGGATTACAAGAGCTATAACAGATCCTGGGAAAAACCTGTGGGTTATGGGCCCACTCAAAGAAACCACCATTGAAACAATTACTAACAAAGGAAGATACTGCACCGGTAGAAATGAAAACTAGATGAGGTTGAGAACCTCGAAATAATTAAAAGAATTGAGAACAAGAATTCTGAGATAACTTCAATGCTCCGGATAGAATAGAGAGAAACGACAACAAGAAGATAGACTAATAAAAATTTCTAACCTAGGAAAGAATTACAAGGATGAAAAGGATATGATGAACACGGACAACTGAATTAAATTCACCGGTAAGGATGACAAGAATGAACAAATATGACACGAATCTCCTGAGAATCTTCACAATGAATCACCGGGTAAGAGAGAAAAGAACACCCAACGGAGCACAATGAAAAGAAAACTCCTGGATAAAAATTGAATCACTGAAGAAAAAGGGCGGGAGGGCGGGGAAAAACAAAGACAACTTGGGAGAGATGAGACAAACTCCGGAAAGAATTCAGAGAATGATCTGCATCAATTTAGAGAGGGATGAATTCAGTTGAAGAGAAGCACACCGGTTGGAAAAGAATTAGTCATGACGACTCCGGTTGACAAAACTGATGAGACAATTGATTGAGCAAAAGGATTAGCACTCTCACATAAAAAAATAAGAACACAGATTAGGAAAGATCTGAAATCACCACTTGACATCGAAGCAACACGAATTACCACATTCAACAATACAAAGGATGAGGCTTATGAAACAAGCCAGAACAAACTCCTGAGAAAGATTTCGTTCGATATTTTCGTGGATAGGAATCCACTAGATGTCGAACCCCAACCTAACATCATGCATTTGTTGGAAGATTGTCCTATAAGTAACTACTTGAATTCCCACCTATGAATTCCCGAAATATCTGGTCATGCAATCTGGTACACGGATACACGGAGTAGTTCACAAAACTCCTAAACTAACCCGTCACCTGTATCACATCCGTCAACACACAACCAGAATCTCGGACCTTCATCTACAACAGACCCTCGTGATCACAACGATACAGAGTATGGCAGTACTCCCGAACAATCTGCACCAGTACTGGGGACATCGGGGTTATCTCGCCACTACTAGTATTGAAGCAATTACGAACATCCTTCGTTCTGAGATACTAAGAAATCTGAATGATAACGATGTGCTCAAGAATCCCCTGGAGCTCAACTCCCCTGAAACTTAAAGCAGATAGGAGGCACCAAGACAGAACTCTGTCACATCGGCATCATATAGATTCCAATAATATCCGTGTGATCCTAAAAAAATTTGAGTGGGAACAGGAGTAGAATTAAATTATTACATCAAGATTCCTCACTAGAGCATAGAAGAGGAGAAAAAAGAATCCTACCCTCCGATATATAACTAGACTCAAAGTAGTTTTTCACTAGACTCGACTCAGCCAAGTTCGATCAATCAAGGGGGCTCCTAGGTCGGTACTGCTGTGATACCAACTTGTCACGCCCAAGATGCGACCCTATCCTTAATTTGGCACGAAGGCCTCATCAGGGATAGAAGCGCATCTCGTCGTGTCGCAAGAATGGATATCGTTACAAGTACATGTACTGAGAAGAAGAGATTTACATAAAGAGTTGGCTTACACTCGCCACAAGCTACATCACAGTCACAACAGTACATTACATAAACATCAAGAGTAAGAGCAGGGTCCGACTACGGACGAAAACAAATTAGAAAATGAAACGACGTCCATCCTTGCTATCCCAGGCTGCCGGCGTGGAACCCATCCTAGATCAATGAAGAAGAAGAAGAAGAAGAAGAAGAAGAAGAAGAAGAAGAAGAAGAAGAAGAAGCAACTCCAAATGAACAATCAACGCGCTCGCGTCAAGTAACCTTTACCTGTATCTGCAACTGGTGTTGTAGTAATCCGTGAGCCACAGGGGACTCAGCAATCTCATTTCCAAAGGTATCAAGAATAGCAAAGCTTATTAGGTGAGGCATGGTTAAGTGTTGAGGTTGCAGCAGCGATTAAGCATATGTATGACGTGGCTAACTTACGAATACAACAATAAAGAGGGGGAAGATCTACGCAAAACGGACGTGAACTACTGATGACCAAATGAATGATCCTGAACACCTACCTACGTCAGACATAACCCCACCGTGTCCTCGATCGAAGAAAGTACTCACGAAAGAGACAGTCACGGTTATGCACACAGTTGGCATATTTTAATTAATTAACTTCGAGTTATCTAGAACCAGTGTTAAACAAAGTTTCCACGTTGCCACATAACCGCAGGCACGGCTTTCCGAAAGATTTAACCCTGCAGGGGTGCTCCAACTAGTCCATCACAAATTACCACAAGCCGCATAGAAATCCTCAATCACGAAGCTCCCGATCTCGTCAGATTCCCTAGTGGAAAACCTCAACTCTGAGATTACCCAAAGCATCACCGGAATCCCGATGCACAAGATATCTCGTCAAAGGTAAAACTAATCCAGCAAGGCCGCCCGACGTGTCGACGATCCCGATAGGAGTCGCGTACCTCGTTCTCAGGACACGACGGATGAGCGATGGTTACCACGCCAAACGCCGAGTTGCCCCGGGTAGCGTTAATAAGCTGCTCTATTTGGGACCAACACTCATGCGGAGCACTGGCCCGGGGGTTGATTAAATTATCCTCGGGGTCCAGAAAGTCCCTATGCAATTTATTAGGTGATTAGGCAAATGTAGTACCAATGTTGGGCCTTGTCAGACCAGCTTTAATCTAAAACGAATTATCAAGGGGGTCCCCATAACAACCATGATCGTGTTGGTAGCCGGAAACTAAGGGGGCAAATGTGGAACAAAACACCAGGCTAGAAAGGCCGAGCCTTCCACCTTTGACCAAGTATATAGGTGCATTAAATTAAATAGCATTTAATATGGTGATATAACAAGGAACCATGCTTTCACATGGAAGCATCTACACCTGCAACTAGCAACGCTAACACAGGGTTAAGCAAGCAGTAAGATAGCCAATCAGTGGTTTGCTAGGTCGAACAGGTTGAAGGTTTCATGTCATTGTTGAGAGGCTGATATTAAACATGTGGTAGGCAACGAGACATAAATGATAGAAGTGATAAGCTAGCATGGCAATGATAGAAGCGATAAGCTAGCATGGCAATGATAACAGGGGAAGGAGGCTCACCTCGGTTGGGCCTCTTGGCCAGCTCGTGATGGGCCTGGAAGGAGGCTGGTGGGGGAGCCTCCCTGGCCTGGGCCAGCTCGGCCTCGTGGCCAACTGGGCCGGTTGCGGGGCGCTAGAGAAGCAGCTGGGCCAGCGGCTCGGGGCACTCGAGGGGCATCTCCCTCCCGTCGCTGATCGAGAGAGGCCACGGCCATGCCTCTGCTGCCCAGCGAGGCAGCACAGATCGATGGAGGGGAGGACCAGGGGCTCGAAGGCGGCGGATCCAGGTCGCGTGGCGCAGATCCGGGAAGAGCCCGGCGGGTGGCAGCAGGCGCACATGGCAGCACGACGAACGGCGGCGGCGCGAGCTGGAGACCGAGTCAACGCAGATCGGCATCGGCGGCAACTCGGGGAGGCGTCCGCCTCAGCTCTCCGGCGAGCGGCGGCCGGAGGAACGGCCATGGCGGCGGCCGGCGGTGCTGGCGGCGAGGCACGGCAGCTCGGGCTGCTGCCTCGGGCTCGGGGGGAGCTGCGGGGGTCTGCGGCATGGGAGGGCTCCTGTGGTCGCCCGGACAATGTCCGGCGGCCATGGACAATGTCTGGTAGGGCTAGGAGACGAAAATTTAGGCCTCTAATTGTGGATGTGAGGGCTGAAAATGAAGGGGAGGAGTGGATTTCGGGATTGGAAGAGGTGGGGCTTGAAGTTGGAGTTTTGCTAGGGGGGTGGCTGCAATAATGACTAGGGGGAACCCTAGTGGAGTGAGAGAGGACTCTCCACGGGGTGGTGCTTAAATAGGGTTGGGCTATGGTGGGTGGACCTCGTCCGTCCGATCGCGATCCGACGACCACGAACGGAGGATGTGGCTAGGTGGCACTAATGGGATGTCTAGATGGGCTAAGACGAGAGGGAAACGGGCACCCGGCAATTTATTTAAAAACCCCGACACACGACCGACGGTAGCCCGAATACGGTGCCGCTACGGGCGACCGTTCGGGTACCAGACGGTCTCCGATTGCGACAAAACTTGACTGGCCGCCTACCTATATTAAAATAACACCGCACGTCAAATCTCAACCCAGTCAGAGAAAGTTTTACGCACACTTTAAAAACAGGGTTTCGACGGTGCCGCGGGCGCGTGCGTGTGCGGTCGGACTCAGAACGGACAACGACGAGAACCAGCAACTAACAACGGATGCAAGTTTTGAAAACAGGCGGCAATGGAGACGTTGATGCAATGTTGATGATGCGCATGATGCGATGATGATGCGACAAATAAAAATAGACACACGACGAAAACGGAAAGAGAGGGGAATCTTCTGGGCGTCGGTCTCGGGCTGTCACAATACTTCATATGGTAAAGGATTTACAAGTAATTTTTGGAAAGGGTCGTGGCGGACAATCTGTTTCGAATGACGCTAACTGACTTGCAAAGATATGAAATCTTGCATATAAGAATTCAGAAGAGACTCAAATAATATTCCTAGATAACCTGAACATAAACTCAAAATTCATCAGATCTCGACAAACACACCGCAAAAGAGTATTACATTGGATAGATCTCCATGAAGATCATGAAGAACATGGTGTTGAAGATCAAATAGAGAGAAGAAGCCATCTAGCTACTAGCTATGGACCCGTAGGTCTGTGGTGAACTACTCACACGTCAACGGAGTTGCAATGGTGTTGATGTAGATGCCCTCCGTGATCAATTCCCTCTTTGGCAAATTGCCGGAAAAGGCTCCCAGATTGGATCTCTCGGGAACAGAGCCTCCTGGCGGCATAAAGTATTTTTGTGGCTCTTTTTGGCGATTAGGGGACATTTGGGAATTTATAGGCCAAGAATTAGGGTTAGGAGAACTACACGGGGACCACAAGCCAGGGGGCGCGTCCACACCCCCCCCCAAAAGGGCGCGCCCACAAGGCTTGTGGCCTCTCGAAAACTGCCTTGCCCCCTGCTCCAAGTGTGTTGCGTGTCTTCTGGTCCAAGAAAATTTTTTTCGGAGATTTTATTCTGTTCGGACTCCGTTTAATATTCCTTATCTGCAATATTCAAAAATGTGGAAAAACATAAACTGACACTAGGCTCTAGATTAATAGGTTAGTCCCAAAAATAATATAAAACAGCATATAAATGCATATAAAACATCCAAAACATATAATATAATAGCATGGAACAATCAAAAATTATAAATACATTGGAGATGTATCAGAAATCTTCTTTAAATGCCTGCTCAGTATGAAGGTCCCGTCTGGATACTAGTCGAATATAAAGGGAATAATAAATATGGAAGAGAAAAAAATCCAAAACCTGAAGTCTCATGACTGCCACGTGATTATGATGCAATTGCTTTAGGTTGCATTGAGGGGGCTTCTACCGGCAAATGTTTGATCAGCCATTGTGAAGCTATGTGCATTCCTAAATGCAATCTCTCAGAAGGTAACAAATCGACAAATCCTACCAAGGTTACAGAATGAATTGGTGCAATGTCTTATCAGTTTCGAGTTGGTGTTCCCACCATCCTTCTTCAATATCATGACGCACGTCCTAGTTCACCTAGCCGAAGAGATTGCCTTTCTGGGCCCTGTATTTCTACACAATATGTTCCCCTTCGAGAGGTTCATGGGAGTCTTAAAGAAATATGTTCACAATCGTGCTAGGCCAGAAGGAAGCATCTCCAAGGGCCATGAAATAAAGGAGGTCACTGAGTTTTGTGTTGACTTTATTCCTGATCTTAAGCCGATTGGTCTTCCTGAATCGCGACATGAGGGCAGACTGGATGGAAAAGGCATACGAGGAATGGATTCTATAATATGTAGGGACAAACATTCTTGGGCACAAGCACACTACACAGTTCTACAAAATTCCACCTTGGTGGCTTCATATATTGAGGAACACATGGATATTGTACGCTCCAAAAACCCGGAGCAGTCTGATCCCTGGATCAAATGTACACGCATGGCGTCATGCGGCGGTTGGTTGCAAACACATCTCATGCATGACCCTGAAGTTGGACATGACCTGTACTTTCTGGCCAAGTCACCATCTTTGACTATATTGACTTTCAAAGGGTACGAGATAAATGCGAATGCATTTTACATGATCACCCAAGATAAAAAGAGCACTAACTGAAACAGGGGTGTCCGCTTTGATGCAGCAAACACCAACAATAGTCTAAAGGACGCATATTATGCTTACATAGAGGAGATATGGTAACTTGACTATGGAAACAATTTGAAGGTCCCTTTTTCGGTGCAAATGGGTCAGTGAAAGGAGACGGGGTAAAGGAAGACCTGCGGTACGGAATGACAACAGTGGATCTCAACAATCTTGGGTACATAGATGAACCATTCGTCCTAGCCAATGACGTGGAGCAGTTTTTCTATGTGAAGGACATGTCTAACAAGCCGAGAAAAAGAAAAGATAAGGAAGAAAATACATCATACGATGAGCCAAAGCGCCACATAGTTCTTTCGGGGGAAAGAAACATCGTGAGAGTGGAGGACAAGACACACATGTCACAAGATTATGAAAAGTTTCATGAAATTCCTCCCTTCAAACTTGGCATGGTATCATCATTTCATCACATAGCATGTGCTAAAAAGTTGGGAGGGTTACAACAAAAACTGGATGCACTTCGTGTACAAACTAGACAATCTCTTTCGAAGTATCACAGTTTCGCACAAATACTCGTCTCTTACAAAGGCATTTCTTTTTAAAAAACTTATTTCAACTCCAGATTTTTTCTGCGCTCAATATGTACCATTCAAAGCAACGTCATCAATTTTCAACCCTTTGCCACCTCATTTGCTATTTTTCATGCATTTAATGAAAAAAAAATTGAGCTAAATGACCCTGAAATTGAAAAGCACTACAAATGAACTCTGAAAAGGCTGAAACTGGGCATGGTATCATCATTTCACCCACATAGCATGTGCTAAAAGTTGTGAGGGTTATGGCAAACATTGGATGGACTTCGTGTACAAACTGGACAATCTCTTTCGAAGTATCACGGGTTCGGACGGATACTCATCTCTTACAAAGGCATTTCATTTTTTTAAACTTATTTCAACTCTAGACTTTTTGTGCGGTCAATATGCATCATTCAAAGCCACGTCATCAATTTTCAACCCTTTCTCACCTCATTTGCTATCTTTCATGCATTTAATGATTTTTTTGAGCTAAATGACCTTGAAATTGGAAAGCGCTACAAATGAACTCTGAAAAGGCTGAAAGTTGGCATGGTATCATCATTTCAACCACATAGCATGTGTTGAAAAGTTTGGAGGGTAAAGGCAAAAAGTGGATGCACTTCGTGTACAAACTGGACAATCTATTTCGAAGTATCAGGGTTTCGAACGAATACTCTTCTCTTACTAAGACATTTGATTTTTTTAACTTATTTCAACTCCAGACTTTTTGTGTGCTAAATATGCATCATTCAAAGCCACATAATCAATTTTCAACCCTTACTCACCTCATTTGCTTATTTCCATGCATTTAATGATTTGTTTTTAGCTTAATGACCCTGAAATTGAAAAGCACTACAAATGAACTCTCAAAAGGCTGAAACTTGGCACGGTATCATTATTTCACCCACATAGCATGTGCTAAAAAGTTGGGAGGCTTACAACAAAAACTGGATGCACTTCGTGTACAAACTGGACAATCTCTTTCGAAGTATGAGGCTTTCGCGCGAATACTCATCTTTTACAAAGGGATTTCATTTTTTTACTAACCTAAAAATTACCAAATTTAATATAATGATAAAACACACTAATATTAAACATCAGAAAAAATAATGACTCAAAAATCTATTTTTAAACTAAAGTTATTCACAAACTAGTGATTCACACAAATTTCAAAATTTTCAAATTTAGACTATGTAAATTTGAAAAATACTAGCACTAAGAGAAATTTTCTAGTTTTTTGACCTAAACCAAAAAGATTCATTCTAGAACTATAAATAGTCTAACAGTTATTCCAAATTTAAAAAGAAAATATGTCCTGTTTAGAAAAACAAAAACAATAAAAAAAGAAAATAGACCTTCAGTCCCGGCTCGAGTCACCAACCGGGACTAAAAGTCCTTTCCCGCACGGAATTTGGACCAACGAAAATAGACCTTTAGTCCCGGTTGGTGGCTACAACCGGGACTAAGGAAGTGTGCTAGTGGGCCACGCGCCCCACCTTTAGTCCCGGTTGGAGCCACCAACCGGGACTAAAGACACTTTAGTCCCGGTTCGTGGCTCCAACCAGGACTAAAGGTCTCTACATATAATCCTCACCCGTTTTCGGTCCTGATCTCTCCCATTCGATCCCCACGACGCCGATGCCTTGCCCCAACGGCACTAGGCTGCCGGAGCTTGCCTCCGCCCCCGAAGCCGTCCTTGTCCTCACCGCCTCTGACGCCAGCTGATACGTCCATTTTGCATCATGCTTTCATGTTGATGTTTATCACTTTTTGGGCTGTTATATTACCTTGTGGTACCATACTTATGCCTTTTCTCTCTTATTTTGCAAGGTTTATTTGAAGAGGGAGAATACCAGCAACTGGAATTCTGGACTGGAAAAGGAGCAAGTCTGAGTCCTGTATTCTGCACAACTCCAAATGCCCTGAAAATCAACGTGAAATTTTTTGGGAATATATAAAAAATACTGGGCGAAAGAAGTACCAGAGGGGAGCTACCAGGGCCCCACAAGCCTGGTAGCCGCCACCCCCCTGACGGCTACAGGGCTTGTGGGCACCCTGACGGCCCACTGCCCCCCCTCTTTTGCTATATGAAGGGTTTCGTTCCAGAAAAAATCAGAGCGGAGATTTTTCGTGGATTCTCCGCCGCCACGAGGCGGAACTTGAGCAGATCCAATCTAGAGCTCCGGCAGGACGATCCTGCCGGGGAAACTTCCCTCCCGATGGGGGAAATCGTTGCCATCGTCATCACCAACACTCCTCTCATCGAAGGGGAGTCATCTCCATCAACATCTTCATCAGCACCATCTCCTCTCCAAACCCTAGTTCATATCTTGTAACCAATCTCCGTCTCGCGACTCCGATTGGCACTTGTAAGGTTGCTAGTAGTGATGATTACTCTCTGTAGTTGATGCTAGTTAGATTACTTGGTGGAAGAGTTTATGTTCAGATCCTTGATGCTACTCATTACACCTCTTATCATGATTATGATTATGCTTTGTGAGTAGTTACTTTTGTTCCTGGGGACATGGGATAAGTCATGCTGATAATAGTCATGTGAATTTGGTATTCGTTCGGTATTTTGATATGTTGTATGTTGTCTTTTCCTCTAGTGGTGTTATGTGAACATCGACTACATAACACTTCACCATGTTTGGGCCTAGAGGAAGGCATTGGGGAGTAGTAAGTAGATGATGGGTTGCTAGAGTGACAGAAGCTTAAACCCCAGTCTATGTGTTGCTTCGTAAGGGGCTGATTTAGATCCACTAGTTTAATGCTATGGTTAGACGTTGTCTTAATTCTTATTTTGTAGTTGCGGATGCTTGCGAGAGGGGTTAATCATAAGTGGGATGCTTGTCCAAGTAAGGGCAGTACCCAAGCGCCGGTCCACCCACATATCAAACTATCAAAGTAACGAACGCGAATCACATGAACATGATGAAACTAGCATGACAGAAATTCCCTTGTGTCCTCGGGAGCGTTTTTCCTCCTATAAGACTTTGTTCAGGCTTGTCCCTTGCTACAAAAGGGATTGGGCCACTTTGCTGCACCGTTGCTACTACTTGTTACTTGTTACTTTTCACTTGCTACGTTTCACCTTGCTAAACCATCACTTGTTACCGCTACTTTCAGTGGTTGCAGTTATTACCTTGTTGAAAACTGTTTATCAGAGCCTTCTGCTCCTCGTTGGGTTCGACACTCTTACTTATCGAAAGGACTACGATTGATCCCCTATACTTGTGGGTCATCACCAGACGCCCGCTCTTCCTCCACGAGCCCCTCCGGCCCGCCGATGAGCCTTTGCTGCGCCCCGGCCCTCCTCCCACGGTGAGCTTCACCGGCCTCTCCTTCCCTCCTCGATTTGTCCGCCCCAGCCCCTCGTCGTGCCCAAGCGCGGCGGTGCCATGGCCGTCGGCCAGCCCGAGCACGCAGGTTATGTGAATGTTGTTTATTAGTTTATCTAGATGCTCATAGATGTTCAATTCTGTTTATCTAGAACAAAAGTAGAAATTGTTTTGAAATTGTTGCCATGGTTACGTAGTACGATATGTTCAGAAAATATTATGTGAATGCTTTTGTTTGCCCCACCTGAACTTGCAAGGGTATACGCTCCAAGTACAATCTTCATTAATGAAATAGACTCCCTATGAAACAGTCTTGTGCTTTTATATCTCTGTTTTCAATTAAGCTTGACAGACAAATGGAATGAAAATATGAAACTGCCAGTTCCTTTATTTTATTTATCTTCATTTAGAAAATACCTTGGCCCAATTTGTCGGTAGAAAATATGTACGATGATAACTTACTTCTTTAGATATATATGATATTTCACCCTAAGCTTAAATAGTAGGAATTTCAATAGTTGTAGAATTTTTTCTCGACATCGACGATGCCCGCCCGCATCCTCGTTGTTGACTTGGTGGCGACAACCTGCTTGAGAGATGTCATGTCCGGGACTGGGTTGTGCCGGGCTGGCACTGGGAGGTGCTACCTTCCGAGGCGCACAGCTTGGTGAGGAACCGGGCTCCCGTCGTCGACCCGGAGCTTCTTTGGTGGCGATCGTGTGGGCCACTTTCGGAGCAGAGGCAGCCGGTGATACGTCCCAAACGTATCTATAATTTATGCATGTTCTATGATCTTTTGGGTGACATTGTTATATGTTTTGCTACACTTTTATATCTTTTTACACATATTTGGATTAACCTACTAACTCAGTGCACCGAGTGCCAGTTTTTGTCTGCTCATGTCTTTTATCAGGGGCTTTTATCCAATTTTCCGGAGCCTCGAAAATCCCGAGAAAATATATAAAAATCAACGTAACATAAGCTTCCAGATCACCGAAGATGGGCCACACGGGGGGCAGGGGGCACCCATGCGACCTCCTGGCGCGGCGAGGCCCCTGGCCGCGCCCACAAGCCGCCTGGTGGGCGCCACCTCTTCTGACACCCACCTTTGGCCTATATTTACTCCTCCGCGAGGAAACCCTTCCATCACATCCAGAATCACGAATTTCTCCATTGTTCCGCCACCGCAGCGCTTCCGAGATCGAGTGCGTGAGGAGACCTCTTCCCGGCACCATGCCGGAGGGAGGATTGACCTCCGGGAGCATATCCACCGCCATGGACGCTTCCCGGACGTGTCGTGAGTAGTCCTCCTTGGACCATGAGTCCATGACCTGTAGCTATGTGATGTCTTCTCTCCAATCTCGTGCTTCCATGATTAGCCCTTGTGAGCTGCCCTACATGATCAAGGCATCTATGTAATTTTCCTGCTATTTCTATGCTCGGTTTGTTGGGATCCGATGGATTATGAGATTATGTTCAGATTGTTATGAGCTATATATTTGATTATGCTTTTATATTATGTTCTTTAGTGATTCATGCATGTTCTCCGTTGCTTTGTATTGCTTTGTCCAAGTAGTAGATTGTAACCCCGAGAGGGAGCGTTATGCATGATTGTGGGTTCATGCCCCCTGATGTCTAGCTTGAGTGACAGAAACATGAGCCTAGAGGATGTGTTGTTGCCACCAGGGAGAAAACAATGGTCCTTGTGACCATGGTTGCAAGGATTGTTTACCTTACGCATATTTTGTTAATGCAGTTGTCCGTTGCTTTGAGTTTACGCTTTGGGTGGGGCTCGTAACTTAATACCAGCGAGATGTTCTGGATAGATATCTCAAGGTGGATGATTAGTAAGTAGATGCTGATGAATAAACGTTCTACTTGTCTTACTATTGAGCCTCTAACTTTCAAGTAGCATAATTAGCGTTGCGGTGCGTTTATAATTCTGTCAATTGCCGAGTTATAATTTGTTTACCCAAGCATAGTTGTTTATCGTCTTTTGGGAGATAGACATCACTAGAGAACATCATGTGACTCCGGCCAATATCACCACCATTGCTTACACCTCCACCATTTACTGCTTTCATTTACTTTTCCGTTGCAATCACTATCACTATTCCCGCTTGTGTTTTGATCCTTTGCAAACTACAAGGCCGGAGAGATTGACAACCTCTCTGTACTCATTGGGAGAAAAGTTATTTGTGTGTGTGTGCAGGTCCATGTCTTCTGCTTGCGCCAGGGCAGGGGGCACGCCTACTTTTTGATCCTAGGAGTCCTGCTAGTTCGATAAACCTTACAGTCTCTGTGTAAGGGAAAACTTGCTACTAACTTCATCTCCACCGTGCACTTGGATTAACCAACGAGGAGCGAGAAGTATATTCATCATCTCGTCATTAAGCAAGTTTTCTGGCGCCGTTGCCGGGGACTCCAGTCTTCAAGATAGGCGAGTTGCCTGCTATCTTTTTCCTTTGCTTTTTAGTCTTGTTAGTTTGCTTTCTAGTTTTTGCTTTAGAGTCTTATACCAAAAACCACAAAAAAATAATTGCTTTGTTCTTGCTTGTTGCCGCTGCTATGGGTTCCACTGAGAACACCAAGTTGTGTGACTTCACTAGTCACAACAACAATGACTTTATCTGCACTCCTATTGCTGCTCTCGCCACTCGGGTTACGTCCTATGAGATTAAACCTGCTTTACTGGACCTTGTTATGAAAGATCAATTCTCCGGTGCTGGAGATGATGATGCTTTGCACTTGAAAAATATTGTTGAGCTCTGTGATATGCAAAAATATAAAGAAGTAGATGGTGATATTGTTAAACTTAAGCTTTTTCCTTTCTCCTTGAGAGGAGGAGCTAAAGTGTGGCTTCAATCTTTGCCTAGGAATAGCATAGATTCTTGGGATAAGTGCAAAGATGCTTTTATTGGGAAGTATTACCCGCCTGCTAAGGTTATCCAGTTAAAGTAACATTATGAATTTTAGGCAACTGGATAATGAACATGTTGCTCAAGCTTGGGAACGAATGAAATCTCTTGTTAAGAATTTCCCTACACATGGTTTGACTACTTGGATGGTTATCCAAACTTTCTATGCAGGATTGAACTTTACCTCGCGGAATCTGTTAGACTCGGCCGCGGGAGGAACCTTCATGTCAACTACACTTGGTGCTTCCACAAAGCTATTGGATGAGATGATGACAAATTATTGTCAATGGCACACCGAGAGAGCTCCAACAGGTAGGAAGGTAAACTCTGTTGAGAAGATCTCCTCCCTTAATGATAAGGTTGACATGATCATGACTTTACTCACTAAGCAAGCTCCTATCCAACAGGTAGGTAGGAAGGTAAATTCTTTGGTTTCTCAAGAAAGAGAGCAAGTTGATGTTAATTTTATCTCTAGGAACAACTTTAATAATAATGCTTATAGGAGTAATTTTGGTAGCAATCCTAGACCTTTCCCATCCAACAACTATGAAAATAGTATGACCTATAGTTACACTCCTAATGATAAAAGAATGCCTAGTTATGAATAACTTTTAGAGATAGAGAAGGCTACAAAGAATTATATGCACATCCAATATGAACAAAACACGGCCTTCTCTAGACAACTAGATGATCATTCTTATATTTTGCAAAACATTGGAAGACAACTTGAGAGCCTGAATAGTGAGATTTCCAATCTCCAAACTAGACGCACCACCACGGAGACCCCAATATACAATATGTCTCACACACAGGAAAATTTGATAAATCAAATGGTAGCCAAACCCGAAGTGGTTGTATCTCAAGAAGAGGAAGATAGGATTAAGAGCCTTCCTACACACACTACCATTGCTACTATACAAGTTGTTGAGGACCTCAAAACTTTTAGCACCCATCACACCCCTAGTCCCAATGGACCTATTAATGGTGATGCTAGTACCTCAACTATAGGACTAGAAGGTCCTTTGAATTTAGAGACTACCAACAGAATGAGCTTAGATGACATTACTACCACTTTAATTAATGGTAGTAACCATGATTTTGACAATTGTAGTCTTTCAGGAGTTATCACTTTTTTGCAAAGAATGGCTAAAGACCCCCACACTAGTACACTCAATATTGCCTTCACCGAGCATATTACCAATGCTCTTATTAAAGTTAGGGAGAAGAATCTCAAGCTAGAGACTTCTATTCCTAGAAAACTATAAGATTGTTGGGATCCTATGGTCAATATTAAATTGAATAATATCTCTTGCTTTGCTTTATGTGATGTTGGCGCTAGTGCCTCCGTTATGCCCGAAAGAATGTATGATATGCTTGATTTGAAACCTTTTGATCAATGTTCTTTTGGTGTTCGTCTTGTTGATTATTCCATAAATAAACCTTTAGGGATAATTGATGATGTTCTTCTTGTTGTCAATTATAATGATGTGCCCGTTCATTTTCTTATTATGGACATTAAGTGTGATCCTTCATGTCCAATTATTTTGGGACATCCTTTTCTCCGCACTGTAGGTGCTATCATTGACATGAAAGAAGGGACCATTAGATTCCAATTTCCCCTTAAAAAGGGAATGGAAAGCTTCCCTCGAAAGAAGATTAAGTTACCTTATGAGTCCGTCATTCGGGCAAGTTATTCTTATGGAGTTGATAATACTTGATCTTTTTGCATCATGCCTAGCTCAAAGGCATAAAAGAAAGCGCTTATTGGGAGGCAACCCAATTTGTTTTAAATTTCTATTTTTAGTGGTCTTGATGCTTGTTACAACTGTAGCAACATCATTGTATCTTTATTTTCAAGATTTGTGCCAAGTTTTAACCTCTGATTGCAAGAAAGTTCAAAAGTTGTGACATGCTGTCCAAAAACAGATTATGTCTGCTTGACGGAACAATTCGCCAAAAATCACCAGATCATATTTTTGATCTAAATTTTTTTGAAAGCATGCTCTATATAATTGTCTTTCTAGCATCTGTTCTGAGTTTTTTTATTTGAGTTGCAGAAGTGCCTTGAAAAAATTATTTACTACGTGATGTTCTGTTTTTCACAGATTCTGCCACGTTTTGCATTTTCATCATTTTGGAAAGCTCAAGCTTGCTTTTCCTTTGCAAAAACCTTTTCGCAATCATGAGAAATAGTATATTTTCAAGAAAATATTTATTTCCAGTAGGTAGTTAATTATTTTATCTTGGGTACTAACCACTCTAATCAGCTTATGATGAGTTTCGTATGAAGGGAGTTTTCAAGTATGCGATGGAAGATGATGAAAGAAGATCCAGGAGTGTCAAGCGCTAAAGATTGGGATGCACCCATGCACCCCAAGAAATATTCAAGGAGAATCAAGCGTCTAAGCTTGGGGATGCCCCCATGCATCCCCTTCTCTATCAACAATCATCAGTTCGTCCATCTCCATGCTATATTTTTATCACTTCATATGTTATGTGCTATACTTGGAGCGTCTCGTTCTTTACTTTTTGGTTTGTTTTAGTTTTTCTTGCTGATCATAACAATTCGGAACCTATCCTACCTTGTTTGGGAGTGAAACACGCTCCATTCCACTCTAAAACACAACATAGATTTTCATGTTCTCTATCTTTTCGTAGCTGCTGTCATGCTTAGCTCTTAGTTTTCATGATATATCTTTTTAAGAGCTTTTATTTAGGTTGCTTTTGGAACTCTCTTGAGTTATCATTCTTATCTTGTTTAGAGAGTGGCTCGTTGCACTGAGTTGTGTGTCTTGCATGAGTAGGTAATTGAGGTTGCTATTTAAGTATAGTAGTAACTTGCAATAGTTTTGAGGTATCGATTTGAGTAACGTTTGGACTATTGGTGCCAAGAGCTTGAGCCTATAAGTGATAGGTGTCATATTTTGGGAAATTCGTGTGTTCTTCAAAAACTAAAAATTAGTTGAGAACTCTATCTACTAAATTGATCGCTAACCTCTCGAGGGGTTGGAATATATAGAGTACCCTCACGTTACCATGAGTCGAGGATGCGCAAGAATAAACAAACCCCCAAACACTCCTCCTCGGGGTACTTGTCTCTTTGTGAATTTCCTGACTAGATAGAGAGTTACCGATAATAAGTGTATGAGTCTTTGGACTAATGCGAGTATTCGATTGTTGGCACTTCCACCATCCATATTTTGCTAGCCTCTTCGGTACCGTGCATTGCCCTTTCTCATCTTGAGAGTTGGTGCAAACTTCGTTGATGCATCCAAACCCTTGGCATGATACGCTCTCTCATCATAAGCCTCATTATATCTTTCCTCAAAACAGCCACCATACCTACCTATTAAGGCATTTCCATAGCCTCTTGATACATTGCCATGCAACATCCACCATCTCATGACTTGATCTTCATGTCATACATGCTTTTGCTTGATCGAGGAGACGCATGATAGTTGGGCCTTGCCCTTATTATTGCTACATGACACGCTAGTTTCACTGCATATCTTGCTACACTGGCAGAGGCATACATTTGCATACATCATGATAATTTTCACTTGTCCTTATGTGAGTACTTCTTATAAAGTGTGATGATCTTATTTTTATTCTTGTAAAACATACGCTTGCCCTTAAGTGAGGAAAAGATCCCAAAGAGGACAAATGAAAAGATCCCAAAGAGGACAAATGAGAGATAAAAAGAAAGAGCTAAAGAGGCCACAAAAAATAAAAATAAAGAGAAAAATAAAAATAAAAAAAGGAAATAAAAAGAGAGAAGGGGGCAACACTACTATTCCTTTTGAAAGATCCACACTAGTACTCCATTTCTATATTTGTACTACATGGAGATTATCATTCATGCATAACAATGTGGGGACCCTTACACTATAGAACTTGGCTTGCATATTCCAATGATGAGCCTCCTCAAATGAGCTCTAGATCTTCATGAGCAAGCACGTTGGATGCACCCCCACTAGTTCCATTGTAGAGCTTACCTTAGCTCATAATTGCGTCTGTTGCATGGGAATCCCTACTCCTCACATCGTATCTATTATTTGGCTTTCTCTCGCCTATGGTTGTTCTCATTGATGTGAGCCTTTCACACCTTTTTGTCTTCCTTCCCCATCATTATAATATTTGCCATCCTAAGTGCCAACATATCTTGATTGTGCTCATCCATTGCATGAGTGCTCAAAGTCGAAAGGGAGAGGATCATTTTGACTTGTGCCTCACTAGTGGTCTCGGGATGAGTCAAAATAAGATTCCGAAGGAGACCAAGTGCGAGGTTTAGTAGATTGAGTTGTCACTTCAAAATATTTTATCTCTAAACCCATCTCCCGCTTCTTTCACGCAAACACCATTTGGAGACATTCGAGTCACGGACAGCGAGAGCTCTTGCACCTTTATGTTCTTACTTTGCTAAATTCAATACTAAATATAGACTCTTGCTTGTTATTGTCTTGACTTGAATTGCATATCTTACTTGCTTTACTTTGAAGTTCTTATATGTGTGTTAGCATGTCACCACAAAAATTATTGTGTTATCATTTACCTACTCGAGGACGAGCAGGAATTAAGCTTAGGGATATTGATACGTCCCAAACGTATCTATAATTTCTGCTTGTTCCATGATCTTTTGGGTGACATTGTTATATGTTTTGCTACATTTTTATATCTTTTTACACATATTTGGACTAACCTACTAACTCACTGCACCTAGTGCCACTTTCTGTCTGCTGATGTCTTTTTTGCAGGGGCTTTTACCCAATTTTCCGGAGCCTCAAAAATCCTGAGAAAAATATATAAAAATCAACGTAACGGAAGCTTCCAAGCCACAGGGGGGCCAGGGGGCACCCAGGCGACCTCCTAGAACGGCCTGGCCCCTGGGCACGCCCACATGCCGCTTAGGTGGGCCCCACCTCTTCTGACGCCCTCCTTTGGCCTATATTTACTCCTCCGCGACGAAACCCTTCCATCACATCCAGAATCGCAAATTTCTCCATCGTTCCGCCGCCGCACCACTTCCTAGATCGGGAGCGTCAAGAGACCTCTTCCCGGCACCCTGTCGGAGGGAGGATTGACCTCCGGGAGCTTCTCCACCGTCATGGACGCTTCTCGGATGTGCCGTGAGTAGTCCTCCTTGGACCATGAGTCCATGACCAGTAGCTATGTGATGTCTTCTCTCCAATCTTGTGCTTCCATGATTAGCCCTTGTGAGCTACCCTACATGATAAAGGCATCTATGTAATTTTCTTGCAATTGTTGTGCTCAGTTTGTTGGGATCCGATGGATTATGAGATTACGTTCAAATTGTTATGAGTTATATATTTGATTATCCTTTTATATTATGTTCTTTAGTGATTCATGCATGTTCTCCGTTGCTTTGTATTGCTTTGCCGAAGTAGTAGATTGTAACTCCAAGAGGGAGCGTTATGCATGTTTGCGGGTTCATGCCCCCTGTTGTCTAGCTTGAGTGACAGAAACATGAGACTTGGGGATGTGATATTGCCACCAGGGAGAAAACAACGTTGCTTGTGACCACAGTTGCAAGAATTGTTTACCTTACGCATAATTCGTTAATGCAGTTATCCATTGCTTTGAGTTTACGCTTTGGGTGGGGCTCGCAACATAATACCAGCGAGATGTTCTGGATAGATATCTCAAGGTGTATGATTAGTAAGTAGATGTTGATGAATAAACGGTCTACTTGTCTTGGCGTACTCCGACTATTATTGAGCCTCTAACTTTCAAGTAGCATAATTAGCATTGCGGTGCGTTTATAATACTGTCAATTGCCCAGCTGTAATTTGTTTACCCAAGCATAGTTGTTTATCGTCTTTTGGGAGATAGACATCACTAGTGAACATCATGTGACTCCGGTCCATATCACCACCATTGCTTACACCTCCACCATTTACTTCTTTCTTTCAATTTTCCGTTGCAATCACTATCACTATTCCCGCTTGTGTTTTGGTCCTTTGCAAACTACAAGGCCGAAGAGATTGACAACCTCTCTGTACTCGTTGGGAGCAAAGTTATTTGTGTGTGTGCAGGTCCACATCTTCTGCTTGCGCCAGGGTAGGGGACACCTACTTGTTAATCCTAGGAGTCCTCCTGGTTCGATAAACCTTACAGTCTCTCTGTAAGCGAAAACTTGCTGCTGACTACATCTCCACCTTGCACTTGGGTAACCAACGAGGAGCGAGAAGTATATTCATCATCTCGTCCTCAGCCGGCCCCTGAGGAGGAGGTACATCCCCATGTTAGGGAGGAGGACGAGCACGTCCGTCGCTACATGGAGGCGTTGGACGTCAGGTTCTCCGATACCTCGCAGGTTCTTCAGGGATCTCACCCGAGCTATGATCCTGTGATGGTTCCTTCTCTTTTGGTGTCCAGCGCCCGCGCCTCAGTACAGCGGCAACTCTTTGTTGGTTGATCAGTTTGATAATATTAGAGAGATGTATTAGTAATAATATTCGAGAGATGTATTACTGATAATACTCGAGATGTATTTGAGATTATATTCAATGATATTAATTCAATGACGCATTAATTAAGTGGATTATTCGATGTATTAGTGATATTATATATATGATGATCTTGCTAGCATAAGTGAATACTAAATTGTTTTATCCTTTTTCTCGATTAGTTAAGGTATGGACGGTAGAGAGAGAGACCATGATCAAGATTATGTCTTGTTCGACATGATATTCTCCAGGAACAAAGAGAATGAAGAAGCAGATGATGGCCCACTATACCTTAACCCATCCAGTGAGGGAATTGAGGAAGAACAACCAAGATACGAAGGGGAATGAGACAATGATGACAGAATTTTTTTTCTCGGATTAACAAAGTCCGACGAGGTATATATTGGGACTATGGTGATCATTAGATGTATTAATTGATCTCTATAGATATTAACGGACCTCTTCTTTTAGCCCTCCGGATCGAGCAAATCTTCTACAAGCATGATAGTATGAAGCCCGGCCAAAAAGTCTCCTGAGGGTACAAGGTACAAAATCAATGAGATAACACTAGGTGGCCAACTAAATGCTCCCAAAAAGAATGCGAACAAATTTGTACGTCAATGCGGAGTTGTTGTGAGGAACCAAATCCCGATCTCCATTCAAGAATGGCATAGGCCAAAGCAAGATCGAGAAGTTAGTTTCATGGACGAAAGAGCCAAAAGTCTGCTTCGGGATACGCTCATGACACATTTCACCCTTCTAGAGCATTTTTGAGATGCACAATGGGAGAAAGTCAAGAAGTTTGCTGTTAAGAAGATGGCCACACAATTCTGCAACTAGTAGAAAAGGTTATGGGCCGACTTCAGCAAACAAGACAAGACTCCAGAATTCAACGAGAGGTTAAAAGATCACTGGGACTTATTTGTGGAGTTCAAGCATTCAGAAATAGCTATGGAGTGGGCGAGGATAAACAAGAAAAATGCTCAAAAAAGAGCATCACCATTCTCTCGGGCCAAGTGGCTACAAGAGTGCCATACCTAAGTGGGATGAATACGAGCAAAAGATGATTGATGCAGGGGTCACTCCGCACACATTGGCTTAGCCCGAAAGGTGCGGGAATTAGTTTTATGGAAATGGGGGAAATTAGACCCAAAGACAAGGGAGATTCTAGAGCAGGCAAGTCTTAAAAATACCTCTGATGCTATATTTTCTGCAATAGAAGATGCTCGAACAGGGGTGTTGCATCCCGAGAGAGAGAACGACAAGCTTACACGCGCCCTCAAGAATCCTGAACACCCGGGACAAACATGAGGCAAAGGCGTTGTTCCGTGGGTTGACGGGTTTAAGGACTGGAACGACTCTTACAAAAGTCGTTCAAGAAAGAAGAATCAGGAAGCAGCCAAGAAGAAGCAGGATGTTGACTGGCTTGAGGATTTGGAACACAAATTTTTGCAGCGGCATGAGCAGATCGACACAAGCTTGAGTTAGCTCAATTCGGAGCTCGTATGCGAAAGTTATGGCAGTTCAGGGCAGGATTTCACTCTCAAGCGGAAGTACCAGTGGGGTACAGTGGTAGTACCTCTCTAGCGGTACTTCCACCCTCCCCTGTCGGATCTCTTCCGCTTATATTTTTCTTCTCGCATCTGCGGGGTCTTTTTCCATTTTGAGGGGTAGTACCGCTTGGAGGGAGCGGTAGTACCGCTGGGGCAAACGGTAGTACCGCTCCGACGGCACTACCGCCCTGATATATTTGTTGTTTGCACGTTTTTCTTGAAACTTCCGTTCCAGCGGAAGTACCGCTTGCCTGAGCGGTACTATCGCTTGTGCGCTGACTGAGTGCACAACGGTTCAATTTGGGGAGGCATATAAAAGGGGGTCTTCTTCCCCGATAGTTTGCAATCAGTTAAGCTCGCGTTCTTCCCCCATTGTTGATCTTCTTCGATCTTGCTAACTCTCAATCCCTCCAATGATTCTTGCTAGTTCTTGAGGGAAAAGAGAGAGGAGATCTATATCCACATTTCCACCAATCACTTTCTCCTCTTTGTGAGGGGAACCCCTTGGATCTTGATCTTGGAGTTCTTTGTGATCTCCTTGTTCTTCCTCTCATATTCCTCCATAGCTTTTGGTGTTGTGAAGGTATTTGAGTGTTAGGGACTTGACCACTTCATGTGTTCTTGCCATTGCATTAGTTGCATCAGTTTGAGTTCTCCACGGTGATACATGGAAGTGAAATTCGAGAAGCTTATTACTCTTGGGTGATTGGTACCTTGGAGCTTGTTATTCTTGGGTGTTTTGGCATCCTAGAAGCTTGGTGGTTACCTCGAAGCCATACTCCATTGTGGTGAATATTCGTGGTGTTGTTGGGAGCCTCCAATTTAGTTGTGGAGATTGCCCCAACCTTGTTTGTACGGGTTCGATGACCGCTCTCAAGGGTCCCTTAGTGGAATCACGACATCTTCCATTGTGCGAGGGTGTGAGGAGATTACGGTGGCCTTAGTGGCATCTTGGGGAGAATTGGGCCTCCACACCGCTCCGAATGGAGATTAGCATCCGCAATGGTGTGAACTTCCGGATACATCATCTTCTCTGTGTGCCTCGGTTATCTCTTACCCGAGCCCTTTGCTTATGCACTTTACTTTGTGATAGCCATATTATTTCTTGTTATATATCTTGCTATTACTTAGTTTTTTATCTTGCTTAGCATAACTTGTTCGTGCACATAGGTGAGCATATTTGTTCTAGATTTTGTGCTTAACAAATTAATCATTAGTTTTATTCCGCATTTGTTCAAGCCTAAACAATAATTATTTTAAAGCTCCTATTCACCCCCCCCCCCTCTAGGCAACATCCACGATCTTTCAACTTGGTTTGAGAGATAAATGGTATTTCTCTCGTTTGTTTGGTTTGCAAACTAAGAAAAAAATTCAGCTCACACATCATGGACATCTCATACTTCTCAGACATCAACCTTCCAAGATTCTCACTAGAATGTTGGTTAGTAGATCCAAAGATAATATCATCCACATAAATTTGGCACACGGATAGTTTGCCATTAACCCTTTTAGTGAATAAGGTTGCATCAATTTTACCAATCTCAAAACCCTTTTCGATAAGAAACTTTGTTAAGCATTTGTACCAAGCTCGAGGGGCTTGTTTAAGACCATTAAAAGCTTTACGGAGTTTATAAACATGATTAGGTTTCACAAAGCCGGGGGTTGTTTGATATAAAACTCCTCATCAATTTCACCGTTTAGAAAAGCACTTTTGATATCCATTTGGTAAAGAGTAATATTATGGTGATTGGCATAAGCGAGAAGAATATGAATGGCTTCAAGTCTAGAAACAGGGGCATAGGTCTCACCGTAGTCCATAACTTCGACTTGCTTGTAACCTTGAGCTATGATACATGCCTTGTTGCATACCACTTGGCCATCTTCATCGTTCTTGTTTTAAAACACCCATTTTGTACCAATGATGTTGTGCTCGTCATTGAGTTTCTCCAGGAGCGTCCAAACTTCATTCCTCTCGAAGTTGTGTACCTCTTCGTGCATGGAATTCACTCAATCCGGGTCTTGAAGTGCTTCTTATACCTTTATAGGCTCAATGCTAGAGATAAATGAGTAACGCTCACAAAATTTAGCTAAACGAGTTTTAGAGCGACTGATTCTCTCGGTTTGTATGTCATCAGAGATTAGATTTAGCGGATGATTCTTGTCCACGTGTGCTCGAACTCATGATCGTTTTCTTGTTGGATGGTGGATCTTCCTCATCGTCATCTTCTTCTTCATTGTTGTTGAAGGTTTCATCTCCTTGAGGTGGTGGTGAAGAAGGTTAGGGTGGATCATCACGATGTACTTCCTCCTCCTCTTCATCATGTTGTGTACCACTTGTGGATGTCTCCATGTCATTTTGTGGTTCGCCTTGTCGTGAAGTAGAAGCTTCCACTTGTGTTGACGAAGTGCTTTCCTTCACCTCTTTGGGACAAATCTTGTCGATGGAAAAATCTTGAACGGTTTCTGAAGGTTCCTTATCTCCTATATCATTTGGCAATTGTTTGACTTGCAAACCACTAGAATCATCAAACTTCACATCTACCGTCTCTTCAACTTTTCGAGTGAAGTTGTTGTAGACACGGTAAGTGTGAGAGTTCGATCCGTAACCAAGTAGGAAATCTTCATGAGATTTAGGAGCAAATTTAGAATGATGGTGCTTATCAAGAATGTAGCACTTTGAGCCAAATACCCGAAAGTATCTTACTTGGGGTTTGTTACTGATGAGTAGCTCATGTGCCGTTTTACCAAGTAGCTTGTGTAAGTAGAGTCTGTGTGTGGAATGACAAGTTGTTTCCAGGACTTCTGACCAAAATTATCTTGGCATCTTGTATTCGTCGAGCATCATTCTAGCCATCTCTATGAGAGTTTGGTTCTACCTCTCAACAACTCCATTTTTTTGAGGTGTGTACGTCACTGAGAACTCATGTGAGATACCCTCTTTGTCAAGAAAAGTATCCACATTTTTGTTCTTGAACTCCGATCCGTTCTCGCTCCAAACTTTCTTGATCTTCACTTAAAACTTATTTTGGGCTTTCCGAGTGAAGTTCTTCAAGATCTTTTGTACTTGCGACTTGTCATCAAGAAAGAATACCCACATAAATCTGGAAAAATCATCAACAATAACTAGACCAAAAGAATTTCCACCGAGGCTCTTATAAGCATTGGGACCAAAGAAATCCTTGTGAAGTAGCTCGAGTGGCCTTCTAGTAATCATTTTGTTCTTCACAGGATGACTGCCACCGACTTGTTTTCCAGCTTGACAAGCACTACGAAGTCCGCCTTAGTCAAAGATAACATCTTTAACACCGAGAATAAGATCACATTTGATAAGTCTGTCTAGATTACGCATTCCAACATGCCCTAGCCTTCTATGCCATAACCAACCTTTAGAAGATTTTGCAACAAGACATGTACAAGGTTTTGATTTTTAGTGAAGTCGACAATGTATAGATCACCTCTACGAAAACTAGTAAAGACCATGTTATAATTATATCAATGATGTCAGCTGTGCTTCCCTGGCAATAGCGCCAGAAAAATGCTGACTCCATAACAGCAGACCTTCCCTTGCAACGGCACCAGAAGAATGCTGCTAGCACTCTCCGGCAATCGAAACTAGAAGAATGTTGTTGACGGCCCACCAGCGCGTGGGATCGTAGCAGTTTTCGAGGGTAGAGTATTCGACCCAAATTTGTTGGTTCGCACGACGGGAGGCGAGAGAATACTCTTGAGTATTAGCAGCTGAATTTGTCAGATTCAACCACACCTGAAAGATGTTGGGGAACGTCGCATGGGAAACAAAAAATTTCCTACGCGCACGAAGACCTATCATGGTGATGTCCATCTACGAGAGGGGATGAGTGATCTACGTACCCTTGTAGATCATACAGCAGAAGCGTTAGAGAACGCGGTTGATGTAGTGGAACGTACTCACGTCCCTCGATCCGCCCCGCGAACAATCCCGCGATCAGTCCCACGATCTAGTACCGAACGGACGGCACCTCCGCGTTCAGCACACGTACAGCTCGACGATGATCTCGGCCTTCTTGATCCAGCAAGAGAGACGGAGAGGTAGAAGAGTTCTCCGGCAGCGTGATGGCGCTCCAGAGGTTGGTGATGACCTTGTCTCAGCAGGGCTCCGCCCGAGCTCCGCAGAAACGCGATCTAGAGGAAAAACTATGGAGGTATGTGGTCGGGCAGCCGTGAGAAAGTCGTCTCAAATCTGCCCTAAAAGCTCCATATATATAGGAGGAGGGAGGGGGACCTTGCCTTGGGGTCCAAGGGACCCTCAAGGGGTCGGCCGAGCCAAGGGGGGGAGGACTCCCCCCCCAAACCGAGTTGGACTTGGTTTGGTGGGAGGAGTCCCCCTCCCTTCCCACTTCCTCCCTTTTTTTTTCCTTTGATTTCTTTTTCTTGGCGCATAGGCCCCCTTGGGGCTGTCCCACCAGCCCACTAAGGGCTGGTGTGTCTCCCCAAAGCCTATGGGCTTCCCCGGGGTGGGTTGCCCCCCCCCCCCGGTGAACTCCCGGAACCCATTCGTCATTCCCGGTACATTCCCGGTAACTCCGAAAACCTTCAGGTAATCAAATGAGGTCATCCTATATATCAATCTTCGTTTCCGGACCATTCCGGAAACCCTCGTGACGTCCGTGATCTCATCCGGGACTCCGAACAACATTCGGTAACCAACCATATAACTCAAATATGCATAAAACAACGTCGAACCTTAAGTGTGCAGACCCTGCGGGTTCGAGAACTATGTAGACATGACCCGAGAGACTCCTCGGTCAATATCCAATAGCGGGACCTGGATGCCCATATTGGATCCTACATATTCTACGAAGATCTTATCGTTTGAACCTCAGTGCCAAGGATTCGTATAATCTCGTATGTCATTCCCTTTGTCCTTCGGTATGTTACTTGCCCGAGATTCGATCGTCGGTATCCGCATACCTATTTCAATCTCGTTTACCGGCAAGTCTCTTTACTCGTTCCGTAATACAAGATCCCGCAACTTACACTAAGTTACATTGCTTGCAAGGCTTATGTGTGATGTTGTATTACCGAGTGGGCCCCGAGATACCTCTCCGTCACACGGAGTGACAAATCCCAGTCTTGATCCATAATAACTCAACTAACACCTTCGGAGATACCTGTAGAGCATCTTTATAGTCACCCAGTTACGTTGCGACGTTTGATACACACAAAGCATTCCTCCGGTGTCAGTGAGTTATATGATCTCATGGTCATAGGAATAAATACTTGACACGCAGAAAACAGTAGCAACAAAATGACACGATCAACATGCTACGTCTATTAGTTTGGGTCTAGTCCATCACGTGATTCTCCCAATGACGTGATCCAGTTATCAAGCAACAACACCTTGTTCATAATCAGAAGACACTGACTATCATCGATCAACTGGCTAGCCAACTAGAGGCATGCTAGGGACGGTGTTTTGTCTATGTATCCACACATGTAAATGAGTCTTCATTCAATACAATTATAGCATGGATAATAAACTATTATCTTGATACAGGAATTATAATAATAACTATACATTTATTATTGCCTCTAGGGCATAATTCCAACAGTCTCCCACTTGCACTAGAGTCAATAATCTAGCCCTCACATCACCATGTGAATTACATTGTAATAAATCTAACACCCATACAGTTCTGGTGTCGATCATGTTTTGGCCGTGGAAGAGGTTTAGTCAGCGGGTCTGCTACATTCAGATCCGTGTGCACTTTGCATATATTTACGTCCTCCTCCTCGACGTAGTCGCGGATGAGGTTGAAGCGTCGTTTGATGTGTCTGGTCTTCTTGTGAAACTGTGGTTCCTTTGCTAAGGCAATGGCACCAGTGTTGTCACAGAACAAGGTTATTGGATCCAGTGCACTTGGCACCACTCCAAGATCCGTCATGAACTGCTTCATCCAGACACCCTCCTTAGCCGCCTCCGAGGCAGCCATGTACTCTGCTTCACATGTAGAATCTGCTACGACGCTTTGCTTGGAACTGCACCAGCTTACTGCACCCCCATTAAGAATAAATATGTATCCGGTTTGCGACTTAGAGTCGTCCGGATCTGTGTCAAAGCTTGCATCGACGTAACCTTTTACGGCGAGCTCTTCGTCACCTCCATACACGAGAAACATCTCCTTAGTCCTTTTCAGGTACTTCAGGATATTCTTGACCGCTGTCCAGTGATCCACTCCTCGATTACTCTGGAACCTACCTGCCATACTTATGGCCAGGCTAACATCCGGTCTAGTGCACAGCATTGCATACATGATAGAACCTATGGCTGAAGCATAGGGGACGGAGCGCATATGCTCTCTATCTTCATCAGTTGCTGGGCACTGAGTTTTACTCAATCTCGTACCTTATAACACTGGCAAGAACCCTTTCTTGGACTGTTCCATTTTGAACCTCTTCAAAACTTTATCAAGGTATGTGCTTTGTGAAAGTCCTATCAGGCGTTTTGATCTATCCCTATAGATCTTAATGCCTAGAATGTAAGCAGCTTCTCCTAGGTCCTTCATAGAGAAACTTTTATTCAAGTAACCTTTTATGCTCTCCAAAAGCTCTACGTTGTTTCCAATCAGTAATATGTCATCCACATATAATATTAGAAACGCCACAGAGCTCCCACTCACTTTCTTGTAAATACAAGATTCTCCAACCACTTGTATAAACCCAAATGCCTTGATCACCTCATCAAAACGTTTGTTCCAACTCCGAGATGCTTGCACCAGTCCATAACTGGATCGCTGGAGCTTGCACACCTTGTCAGCATTTTTAGGATCGACAAAACCTTCGGGTTGCATCATATACAACTCTTCCTTAAGAAAACCGTTAAGGAACGCCGTTTTGACATCCATCTGCCAGATTTCATAATCGAAAAATGCAGCTATTGCCAACATGATTCTGACGGACTTAAGCATCGCTACGGGTGAGAAGGTCTCATTGTAGTCAACTCCTGGAACTTGTGAAAAACCCTTTGCCACAAGTCGAGCTTTATAAACGGTCACATTACCGTCAGCGTCCGTCTTCTTCTTAAAGATCCATTTGTTCTGAATAACCTTGCGGCCCTCAGGCAGTATCTCCAAAGTCCACACTTTGTTCTCATACATGGATCCTATCTCGGATTTCATGGCTTCTAGCCATTTGTTGGAATCTGGGCCCACCATTGCTTCTTCATAATTTGCAGGTTCATTGTTGTCTAACAACATGATTGATAAGACGGGATTACCGTACCGCTCTGGAGCAGCGCGTGATCTCGTCGACCTGCATGGTTCAACAGAAACTTGAACTGGAGTTTCATGATCATCGTCATTAACTTCCTCCTCAACCGGCGTCGCAATGACAGAGGTTTCCCCTTGCCCTGCGCCACCATCCAGAGGGATGAGAGGTTCGACAACCTCGTCAAGTTCTATCTTCCTCCCACTCAATTCTCTCGAGAGAAACTCCTTCTCGAGAAAAGTTCCGTTCTTAGCAACAAAACACTTTGCCCTCGGATTTGAGATAGAAGGTGTACCCAACTGTCTCTTTTGGGTAACCTATGAAGACGCACTTTTCCGCTTTGGGTTCCAGCTTTTCAGGCTGAAGCTTTTTGACATAAGCATCACATCCCCAAACTTTAAGAAACGACAACTTTGGCCTTTTGCCATACCACAGTTCGTATGGTGTCGTCTCAACGGATTTCGATGGTGCCCTATTTAAAGTGAATGCAGCTGTTTCTAATGCATAACCCCAAAATGATAACGGCAAATCAGTAAGAGACATCATAGATCGCACCATCTCCAACAAAGTACGATTTCGACGTTCAGACACACCATTACGCTGTGGTGTTCCAGGCGGTGTTAACTGCGAAACAATTCCACATTGTCTTAAGTGAGTACCAAACTCGAAACTCAGATATTCACCCCCACGATCAGACCGTAGGAACTTGATCTTCTTGTTACGATGATTTTCCACTTCACTCTGAAATTGCTTGAACTTTTCAAATGTCTCAGACTTGTGCTTCATCAAGTAGACATAACCATATCTACTTAAATCGTCAGTGAAGGTGAGGAAATAACGATATCCGCCGCGTGCCTCCACGCTCATTGGACCACACACATCGGTATGTATGATTTCCAACAAGTCACTTGCACGCTCCATTGTTGCGGAGAACGGAGTCTTAGTCATCTTGCCCATGAGGCATGGTTCGCACGTGTCAAGTGAATCAAAGTCAAGTGACTCCAAAAGTCCATCAGCATGGAGTTTCTTCATGCGCTTTACACCAATATGACCCAAGCGGCAGTGCCACAAAAATATGGCGCTATCATTGTTCACTCTAACTCTTTTGGTCTCAGTGTTATGTATATGCGTATCGCTATCAAGATTCAATATGAACAATCCTCTCACATTCGGTGCATGACCATAAAAGATGTTACTCATAGAAATAGAACAACCATTATTCTCAGACTTAAAAGAGTAACCGTCTCGCAATAAACAAGATCCAGATATAATGTTCATGCTCAACGCAGGCACTAAATAACAATGATTTAAGTTCATCACTAATCCCGATGGTAGCTGAAGTGACACTGTGCCGACGGCGATTGCATCAACCTTGGAACCGTTTCCTACGCGCATCGTCACTTCGTCTTTCGCCAGCCTTCGTCTATTCCGCAGTTCCTGCTTCGAGTTGCAAATGTGAGCAACAGAACCGGTATCGAATACCCAGGAACTACTACGAGAGCCGGTTAAGTACACATCAATAACATGTATATCAAATATACCTGATTTTTCTTTGCCCGCCTTCTTATCTGCCAGATACTTGGGGCAATTGCGCTTCCAGTGACCCATACCCTTGCAATAGAAGCACTCTGTTTCAGGCTTAGGTCCAGCCTTGGGTTTCTTCGACGGATTGGCAACATGCTTGCCGCTCTTCTTCGAATTGCCCTTCTTGCCTTTGCCGTTTCTCTTGAAACTAGTGGTCTTGCTCACCATCAACACTTGATGCTCTTTACGGAGTTCAGACTCTGCGACTTTCAGCATCGCAAACAACTCGCCGGGAGACTTGTTCATCCCTTGCATGTTGTAGTTCAACACAAAGCCTTTATAGCTTGGCGGCAGTGATTGAAGGATCTGTCAGTGATAGCTTCTTGCGGGAGTTCAATCCCCAGTTCAGCTAGACGGTTTGAGTACCCAGACATTTTGAGCACATGTTCACTGACAGACGAGTTTTCCTCCATCTTGCAAGCATAGAATTTATCGGAGGTCTCATACCTCTCGATCCGGGCGTTCTTCTGAAGGATAAACTTCAACTCCTGGAACATCTCAAATGCTCCATGACGCTCAAAGCGACGTTGAAGTCCCGGTTCTAAGCCATACAAGACTGCACATTGAACTATTGAGTAGTCCTCCTTACGCGCTAACCAAGCGTTCTTAACATCCTGATCAGCCGTAGCGGGTGGTTCATCTCCTAGCGCAGCATTAAGGACATAATCCTTCTTCCCAGCTTGTAAGATTAGCTTAAGATTACGAGCCCAATCTACAAAGTTGCTTCCATCATCTTTCAACTTAGCTTTCTCTAGGAACGTATTAAAATTCAGGATGACACTTGCGTGAGCCATGATCTACAACACAAATATATTCAAAGTGGACTTAGACTATGTTCAAGATAATTAGAGTTTAACTTAATCAAAGTATATGCTAAACTCCCACTCAAAAAGTACATCTCTCTAGTCATCTGAGTGGTTCATGATCCACTTACACTATCCCAAGTCCGATCATCACGTGAGTTGAGTATAGTTTCAGTGGTAAGCATCCCTATGCTAATCATATCAACTATATGATTCATGATCGACCTTTCGGTCTCATGTGTTCCGAGGCCATGTCTGCACATGCTAGGCTCGTCAAGCTAAACCCGAGTGTTCTGCGTGCGCAACTGTTTTGCACCCGTTGTATGTGAACGTTGAGTCTATCACACCCGATCATCACGTGGTGTCTCGAAACGACGAACTGTAGCAACGGTGCACAGTCGGGGAGAACACAATTTCGTCTTGAAATTTTAGTGAGAGATCACCTCATAATGCTACCGTCGTTCTAAGCAAAATAAGGTGCATAAAAGGATTAACATCACATGCAATTCATAAGTGACATGATATGACCATCATCACGTGCTTCTTGATCTCCATCACCAAAGCACCGGCACGATCTTCTTGTCACCGGCGCCACACCATGATCATCCATCAACGTGTTGCCATCGGGGTTGTCGTGCTACTTATGCTATTACTACTAAAGCTACATCCTAGCAAAATAGTAAACGCATCTGCAAGCACATATGTTAGTATAAAGACAACCCTATGGCTCCTGCCGGTTGCCGTACCATCGACGTGCAAGTCGATATTTCTATTACAACATGATCATCTCATACATCCAATATATCACATCACATCGTTGGCCATATCACATCACAATCATACCCTGCAAAAACAAGTTAGACGTCCTCTAATTTTGTTGTTGCATGTTTTACGTGGTGACCAAGGGTATCTAGTAGGATCGCATCTTACTTACGCAAACACCACAACGGAGATATATGAGTTGCTATTTAACCTCATCCAAGGACCTCCTCGGTCAAATCCGATTCAACTAAAGTTGGAGAAACCGTCACTTGCCAGTCATCTTTGAGAAAAGGGGGTTACTCGTAACGATGAAACCAGTCTCTCGTAAGCGTACGAGTAATGTCGGTCCAAGCCGCTTCAATCCAACAATACCGAGGAATCAAGAAAAGACTAAGGAGGGCAGCAAAACGCACATCACCGCCAACAAAAACTTTTGTGTTCTACTCGAGAAGCCATCTACGCATGAACCTAGCTCATGATGCCACTGTTGGGGAACGTCGCATGGGAAACAAAAAATTTCCTACGCGCACGAAGACCTATCATGGTGATGTCCATCTACGAGAGGGGATGAGTGATCTACGTACCCTTGTAGATCGTACAGCAGAAGCGTTAGAGAACGCGGTTGATGTAGTGGAACGTCCTCACGTCCCTCGATCCGCCCCGCGAACAATCCCGCGATCAGTCCCACGATCTAGTACCGAACGGACGGCACCTCCGCGTTCAGCACACGTACAGCTCGACGATGATCTCGGCCTTCTTGATCCAGCAAGAGAGACGGAGAGGTAGAAGAGTTCTCCGGCAGCGTGACGGCGCTCCGGAGGTTGGTGACGACCTTGTCTCAGCAGGGCTCCGCCCGAGCTCCGCAGAAACGCAATCTAGAGGAAAAACTATGGAGGTATGTGGTCGGGCAGCCGTGAGAAAGTCGTCTCAAATCTTCCCTAAAAGCTCCATATATATAGGAGGAGGGAGGGGGACCTTGCCTTGGGGTCCAAGGGACCCTCAAGGGGTCGGCCGAGCCAAGAGGGGGAGGACTCCCCCCCCCCCAAACCGAGTTGGACTTGGTTTGGTGGGAGGAGTCCCCCTCCCTTCCCACTTCCTCCCTTTTTTTTCTTTTCCTTTGATTTCTTTTTCTTGGCGCATAGGCCCCCTTGGGGCTGTCCCACCAGACCACTAAGGGCTGGTGTGTCTCCCCAAAGCCTATGGGCTTCCCCGGGGTGGGTTGCCCCCCCCCCCCCGGTGAACTCCCGGAACCCATTCGTCATTCCCGGTACATTCCCGGTAACTCCGAAAACCTTCCGGTAATCAAATGAGGTCATCCTATATATCAATCTTCGTTTCCGGACCATTCCGGAAACCCTCGTGACGTCCGTGATCTCATCCGGGACTCCGAACAACATTTGGTAACCAACCATATAACTCAAATACGCATAAAACAACGTTGAACCTTAAGTGTGCAGACCCTGCGGGTTCGAGAACTATGTAGACATGACCCGAGAGGCTCCTCGGTCAATATCCAATAGTGGGACCTGGATGCCCATATTGGATCCTACATATTCTACGAAGATCTTATCGTTTGAACCTCAGTGCCAAGGATTCGTATAATCCCGTATGTCATTCCCTTTGTCCTTTGGTATGTTACTTGCCCGAGATTCGATCGTCGGTATCCGCATACCTATTTCAATCTCGTTTACCGGCAAGTCTCTTTACTCGTTCCGTAATACAAGATCCCGCAACTTACACTAAGTTACATTGCTTGCAAGGCTTATGTGTGATGTTGTATTACCGAGTGGGCCCCGAGATACCTCTCCGTCACACGGAGTGACAAATCCCAGTCTTGATCCATACTAACTCAACTAACACCTTCGGAGATACCTGTAGAGCATCTTTATAGTCACCTAGTTACGTTGCGACGTTTGATACACACAAAGCATTCCTCCGGTGTCAGTGAGTTATATGATCTCATGGTCATAGGAATAAATACTTGACACGCAGAAAACAGTAGCAACAAAATGACACGATCAACATGCTACGTCTATTAGTTTGGGTCTAGTCCATCACGTGATTCTCCCAATGACGTGATCCAGTTATCAAGCAACAACACCTTGTTCATAATCAGAAGACACTGACTATCATCGATCAACTGGCTAGCCAACTAGAGGCATGCTAGGGACGGTGTTTTGTCTATGTATCCACACATGTAAATGAGTCTTCATTCAATACAATTATAGCATGGATAATAAACTATTATCTTGATACAGGAATTATAATAATAACTATACATTTATTATTGCCTCTAGGGCATAATTCCAACAAAAGATTAGTATCTTCAAGCAAAGTAGTAACAGCAAAGTAGCAAGTAACGGTAGTGGCAAGGAACAGTAGTAGTGACAGCAGTAGCAAGTAGCAACAGTAGCAAGCGACAGTAATAGCAATAGTAGCAGCAGAGCAAGACAAGTAACAGTAGTAGCAACAGTAGTAACAGTAGCAGAGCAAGACAAGTAACAGTAGCAGCAACGGTAGTAACAGCAGCAGAGCAAGACAAGTAACAGCAGCAGTAGGACAAACTCGTAGGCAATGGGTCGGTGATTTGTTTGGATGATATTCATCATGCAACAGTTATAACACGGAGACATATGTGGCTAGCTCCTGTTCGTCAATGTGATGTAGGCATGCATTCCGTGTGTCGTCATACGTGCTTAGGGAAAAGAACTTGCATGACATCTATTGTTCATCCCTCCCGTGGCAGCGGGGTCCAAAAGGAAACCACGGGATATTAAGGTTCTCCTTTTAATAAAGAACCGGACCAACGCATTAGCACTTGGTGAACACATGAACTCCTCAAACTATGGTCATCATCGGGAGTGGTTCTGATTATTGTCACTCCGGGGTTGCCGGATGATAACACATAGTAGGTAACTACAACTTGCAAGATCGGATCTAAAACACACATATATTGGTGACAACATAATAATTTCAGATCTGAAATCATGGCACTCGGGCCCTAGTGACAAGCATTAAGCATGGCAAAGTAGTAGCAACATCAATCTCAGAACATAGTGGATACTAGGGATCAATCCTCATCAAAACTAACTCGATTACATGATAGATCTCATCCTACTCATCACCGCCCAACGAGCCTACGAATAGATTACTCACGAACGACGAACAGCTTCATGGAATTGGAGAGGGAAGAAGGTTGATGATGACGATGGCGACGATTTCCCCTCTCCGGAGCCCAAGACGGACTCCAGATCTGCCCTCCACATGAAGAACAGGTGGTGGCGGCGCCTCCGTATCGCAAACGCGACGAAAACTTCTCTTTTTTTCTGGGACGAAAGTGAACTTATAGACCTGAGGTTGGGGGCAGAGCCGTGTGGGCCCCACAAGCCTACCCACCGCCACCAGGGCGGGTGGCGGAGCCAGGGCTTGTGGCCCACTGGCCCACCCCCTCAGGTGGAACTTGGCGCAGATATTTTTCATATTTTCCAAAAATGCTCCCCGTAAATTTTCAGGACGTTCGGAGAACTTTGATTTCTGCACAAAAATAACACCAAGGCAATTCTGCTGAAAACAGCGTCAGTCAGGTTAGTTCCATTCAAATCATGCAAATTAGAGTCCAAAACAAGGGCAAAAGAGTTTGCAAAATTAGATACGATGGAGACGTATCAACTCCCCCAAACTTAAAACCTTGCTTGTCCTCAAGCAACGCAGTTGACAAACTGAGAGAGAAAGAAAAACTTTGACAAACTCTGTTTGATCTTGTTGTTGCAAATATGTCTAACTCATATCCAGAATTTCAGCAAGATCACAAGTTAACCACATAACCAAATGACACAAAGATCTCACGGTAAGCTAATATCAATGGCATAATCAGCTAACGAGCAAATAATAATGAGTTTCAAATACCAACACTTCAATCAAAACAAGCATGAAGCAATATGAATAGGTGGTATCTCCTAGCTCTTTCTGAGACCGCAAAACATAAATGCAGAGCACTTTCAAAGATCAAGGGCTGACTAAACATTGTAATTCATAGCAACGAAGATCGAGTCATAGTCATACTCAATATCAATCAAAAGCAAAGCATAAAAATGACAGACGTGCTCTCTAATTGGTGCTTATATAAGAGGAGGATGACTCGACAGGAAAATAAATAGACAGGCCCTTCGCAGAGGGAAGCATTGATTTGCAGAGGTGCCAGAGCTCAAGCTTTGAAAACAGAGATAATAATTTTGGGTGGCATGTTGTCATTGTCAACGCAATGACCAAGAGTTCTCAATATCTTCCATGCTACTCATCCTATAGGCGGTTCCCAAACAGAAAAGTAAAGTTTTAACTCCCCCACCACCAATCAATCACACTCCACGGCTAGCCGAATCCTCGGATACCGTCCATACTAACATCAATCCAGGGGGAGTCTTGTTTTACAGTTATGTTTTCGATTTAAGCGTGGAACTGGGCATTCCAATTACCGGCCCCTTTCTCGTGAATGACAGTGAATAAACACATGTCGAGGATAACACTCCTAGCATGGAAGATACCAATAGCCCCTGTCACCACATGAGCGGTTCCGGCATGCAAAACAGATTATTTCTTGAAGGTTTAGAGAGTGGAACATGCAAATTTACTTGGAACGGCAGGTAGATACCGCAAATAGGTAGGTATGGTGGACTCTCATGGAAAAACTTTTGGGTTTAATGGAAGTGGATGCACAAGCAGTATTCCGCTTAGTACAAGTGAAGGCTAGCAAAAGACTGGGAAGCGACCAACTAGAGAGCGACAACAGTCATCAAGATGCAATGAGTTTGACTAACATTAAATGCAAGCATGAACAGGATATAAATCACCATGAACACGAACATCATAGAGGCTATGTTGATTTTGTTTCAACTACATGCATGAACATGCACCAAGTCAAGCCACTTGAAACATTCAAAGGAGAATACCATCCTATCATACTACATCATAGTCATCTCAAAATCTATGTTGGCATTCAAGACAAACCATTATAAGCTCTTAGCTAAATAAGCATGACATCATAAACTATGATCTCTAAGTTCTCATTGCAAACATGGTTCTCTCACAACAAAGCTAAATCTGGGTCGACAAGCTAGTCATATTTACAAAAACAAAATAGATAGAGTTCATACCAGCTTTTCAGTCTCAGTCACTTCATCATATATCATCATTATTGCCTTTCATTTGCACGATCGAACAATGTGAACAATAATAAGATGTAAGATCCCAATTTTCCTAATTGGGAATGTTCTACAACTGTAGCTAAGCATCTATGCATTTTGTTTGCAATAAAGTTTTGCATTTGATTTCCGTCAAATACTTGCTTTTGCTTTTCTATTTTCTCCCCACGAGAAATGCCCCGACAAAATTCTTGCAAGCAAGAAAGAGCGGAGGAAATTGACCCTCCAAAATGTGAGGCACTTTTGAAAATAATTGAGCCAAGAAAAACCAGAAATTTATGAGAAAATAATTTGAAAAAGAAAATATAGCATAAGGAGTTTTTCTGAAAAAAACATTTTTTTAAAAGTTCTTATTTTGATTTTGGAAAAATGATAAACAATTAGAAAATATTTTTGTGATCCTTTTGGTATATAATACCCTATATTAATATATTTATGTTTCCTTTTATTCTTTTTCTCTTGCTATTTTAAAAGAAATACAAAATCGGGAGATATATTTTTTTTAGGAAGGCGCCATGGGCGCGATTTACTTGGGCCAGATCCCCACATCGCCGGGAGCCACATCCCGTGGCCAACCGCCACGAGCACCCCCTCTCACCCCTTTTCTTTTTTTTCTTTTCTTTCTTTCTTTCCTTTCTTCTTCCTTCCTTCTTTCTTCCCCACGAGCCCCTTCCTTCCCAGCGACTGGCCCTTCCATGGCCGAGCCCTACATCGCCGGCCCCGATTCCCTTCCCCTTTATGCCCCCTCTCCCCCCATATAAAACCCCGCACCCCAGCCCCCTCCTCGCCCCGTTCCACCGCCCCGCCGCCCCTGCCCAAGATCCACGCCGTCACCTCGCCGGAGCCGAGCTCCACCCGGCCACCCCGAGGCCCCGGCGCCCTGCTGCTCCTTCCCCGCCCCCGAGCTTGCCCCTCCGCCACCACAGATCGACGGAGGAGAAGCCCCGTCGTCTCCCCGACCCGCCGCCACTGCCGTAGACCCACCGGAGCTCCCCCTCCTCGCCCCACCGCCTGGGCCATCGCCAGAATCTCGCCTGAGAAGAAGCAGCCCCCTGTGAGCCCCTGTTTTGTTTTCTCAACCGTTAGATCTAGCGTAGACGGTGTAGATTAGAAACTGGATACCTCTTTGGTTTTAGTTAAAAGACCTCCCGGTTTTTACCCCACTTACTGTTAGCCAAAGTGTTTTTGTTATACTTCGGCCGTGTGCTAGTTTTCCCTACAGCAAACGAGCCCGCAACCAATCAAGGGCTGCCACGTGTACCCCTGTCTGTTAGAATCAGTTTCTCTTTTTTTCGGTTTAATTCCAAAACAGAGAAAGTTTCAAAAATGTTTTGATCATTACTTTTGATCCAGAATTCCAATGGAGTTGAAACTTGTTCCAGTAGATCACAATTGTTCTGTAGTTTTCAAAAACATATAATTTGTCTATGTTTGAAATTTGCAAATTTGAATTAGATCAGATTTAGTTTAAACCTTGTTTTGCTTATTCCAGGAGTTTAAAATAGATTTTTATTTGATTCTTTTTGCTACTGGTTCCTAGTGATTATATATTTCTGTAGTATAAGTTTCAAAAAAAAATTACTTGGGGTTTTAACAGAAACAATTTCTGCATTAGTTAGGTGAAGTGAATTCTTTCACTTTATGCCATAGCTACTTTATGCTTGTGATATTATTTTACTTATTGATGATTGTAGTGCTTATGGTGTGTATTTGTTTGTATCGGTATATCACCCGGAGTGTGAAGCTTGTTACTTAGAAGCGCTCGATCAAGACAACTATCATCAAGGCAAGTCATTTTGATCATACTATTTGCCTATGTTTTCTATGCATGGTAGTTTCACCTTTCTTTGCCCAATTGCATGCTGAGTAGGTACTTGGAAATTATAGTTATAGGTTGTAGTATCATGTGGTAGGCACACAACAACCCCGATACTTGGCCCGGGACGACAAATTTCATATTGCTATGCTTGAGTAGACGGGATTCTGGTTGAGTGCATAACACGAGTGATGCGAGGATAATTAAATAACCAAGACCGATTAAGTCAAGATTTTAAAGACCTCGTGAAGCAATGCAACTCTGGGTGAACGACGGTTTGACGGGCTCCCTGGAGAAACCAGTGGACGACCCCGGAATGCTTCGAGACGTGCCATGACATCTTGCGGAAAGCTTCACCCAGGCTCGAAGAGATGGACGGAGGCTTCAAGACCCAAGGCTTACCTGCACAGCCACAAGTCATTATGGGCGTTGGCTTGGTTGGACAACGCGACGACTCTAGACAGGCGGTGCTAGCAGATGTAGAAGAACGGTAGGAATGGATGGGCACCGACACGGATTCAGAGGGACTCGTTGAAAGACCATGTTTTGATCATCCGGTCTTCAAACACCCAGAAGTGCGAGGACATACTCGGAGGCGATCAAATCTTGTGGGGAACGTGTGCAAAGCTCTGCAGAGTGCCCAAACCTAATCGATTAGCCGTGTCCACGGTCATGGACAACTTGAGCCGAAGGCATTGAAATTTTCCTAAACTCTCGACACAACTTAATAATGATGTGGGAATTATCAACAACTCGGGTACGAGAATTGGTTGGTGGAACCATCTCGTTAACAACAAACTATGTAGTAATATTTTCTGCTTTCAGCCCTCTCTTGTTGTAGGAGAAAATTGGCTTTATGCTAAAACTTATAGCCCCACCTACCAAATATGCATGTAGAGATAGTTGGTTATTATTTTTCCCCTCTCTTTGATGACTTGCCGGCATATTCCATATGCTGACCTACACGGCTGCAACGTATCATGTTGTAGAGTACTTTTCCGACCAGGAGTGAGGCTACGATCTACGCTCAACGACATGCCCTGGAGTCGGATGGACTCGTCTACCTGATGCTTCCGCTAGTCTTCGTTAGATATCTCATGAGATGGCCTTCAGCCACTTTATTGTAATTCATTATTGTAATAAAGTACTCGATATGAGATTTCGATTAATAAAGTTGTGTGGTTGAACTCTTGATATATATACATTGATGTACTGAGTGTGTACCAGCATGATCTTGGGATGGTACGGAAACACCAGAGGCTTGACTCGTATTGAGTCGGGTCGCTACAGAAATGGTATTCAGAGCACACGCTGACCGTAGGACGTAACCTCTAGGAATGGAAAAGCCTTAGGAAGAAAACTATTTTCTAATGTCTATAAATCCTCTATTTCCTCTTCTAATGATTTCTGACTTCTCTCCGATTTTCCAATATTTTAGATGGCCACATTCATCCCCGTTAAGTTCACGGAGTTTTGCCAGCCCGACGCCACTATGCCTTTCGGAAAGGAGCTGATACAGATCACCAAGGACTTGAGGATTGCTCTGCCGACTATCACAGGGAAGCCTACTTCGTCTTACCCGAAGGATTCACGCTACAGGATTGAGGTGCACGTTCCCGGAAGGACATTCGAGCCGCGCACTGAGCCTGTGGACTTCAAGTTCATCGCACCCAACTGGATTCTTGGAAGGGACATGGCGGTCCATTGTGCACTCGGGCGTATCAAGGAAGTGTACAGAGGCTGCCCTATTTCACCGGACCTATTCACGGTATCCCGGAGAGGAGAAGATGGAGAAATCATCTCAAGCAAGACCAAGGACGCTCTCCTGTCCTATGCCCAGACCTTGGAGAAGCACAGCGGGACTCTGGAGCATCGTGTGATCAAGGACGCCAGGAAGATCAAGCAACTGTCGCACCGCAAACTCGAACTCGAAGAAGCAGCCCGGGAAGCCCACTATGAGCACGAATTGGAGGTGAAGGACTTCCTGGAAAGGATCGAGAAGCTGAAGACTCGTGTCGCATACCTGGAGGAGGAACTGGACATGGGCGAGAACCTTCATCCCGAAGGAGACGTAGCCCCCTTGATCAGCAATGAGGAGGACTATGAAGAAAGCTCCACCGAAGGACCCACCACCATGCTTTTCTGAGGAGGACACTTAGACTAGTCCATCAAATTTATCTTATCGTTAAACGCTTAGGCCGATGTTTAGGTTATCGAATTTTGTATCCCCATATGTGAACCTTTTGTGATGGTATTGAATAAAATGGGTGGTGTGATGCTTGTTTGTTGCATTTCATATGGGTATGTAATTACTCTTTAGACCATTGTTCTATGCTAATCTCACCCCTCTACAAACACCAGATGCCTCCGAGACGTGCCCCTACTTCCAACTTTCCGCCGGAACTCACTCAGTTGATTCAGCAATAGAATACCCTGATGCAGCTGATCATCCAGAACCAGAACAATAACAACAACCATCATCCACCCCAGGCCGACAATCTCACCCGTTTCCTTAGGTTGAACCCTCCGACTTTCTCCAGCAGCATTGAGCCCATTGTGGCAAATGATTGGCTCCGCAAGATGGAGCGGGAACTAATCACTGGTGGTTGTACGGAAGCTGAGAAGGTGTGCTTTGCCGCGGATCAACTTGAAGGCCCTCTAGCTGCATGGTGGGAGAACTACACCACCACATACCCCATTGCTGGAGTCACTTGGGAGCAGTTCAAGCAAGCCTTCCACACCGCACATGTCTCAGCTGGTGCAATGAGTCTGAAGAAGCGTGAGTTTCGCAACTTACGCCAGGGAAATCGCTCTGTGGCTCAGTATGTCGATGAATTCAGCATGCTCGCCCTTTATGCACCTCGAGATGTGGCCGATGATGCGGCCAAGCAGGAAAAGTTCTTGGAGGGACTCAATGATGAGCTGAGCATTCAGCTGACTGTAGCCAACTTCAACAACTACCACGAGCTGGTAGATAAGGCCCTCATCTTGGAGGGGAAACATCAGCAGATGGAGAACCGCAAGCGGAAGTATGGCAATGGAAAGTTCAACTCCGGCACTCAGCAGAAGCCTCGCTACACCCCCTATTCAGGGAATACCGGGACTCGATCCAGTAAGTTTGGAGGACACGTCCAGCATAACCACCCAGTGCACAACCATGGAGGTCACAACCATGGAGGAAATGGGAACCACCGCAACAACAGCAACTTCAAGAATGGCGGTACCGGCACTCAGCATCATTCAGCTCCAGCTCAAAAGGATCTGAATCACATCACCTGCTTCAAGTGTCAGAAGATGTCACATCCCTAACCCTTAAGCTAGATAGCATTGTGCTCATGTCTTCTTTGCATTTGCATCTAAGAAGTTTCAACAAAAACAACAAAGTGGCAAAGGAAAAACTCTAAACCCCAGCCACCATTTCAAATAAAGGAAAATTCAACTAGTTCAAAAACAATGAACCCAAAATGGCCTCAAGAAATGTTCAAACTTTCTGATAAATCATGAAAGTAAATGAGCATTGGAGAAAACTATTTCCTTGACACTTCAAGCATTTTAAATAAATGCAAAAGCCACTGGTTTCAAATTTAAAATTTTGAAAACAGAAACTATAATTTTCAAAAAATGTTGAAAGTCTTGGAAATGAGTGGGGATATTATAACAAACATTTAAGGAGGTCAAAATTAGTTTTTACTTTTTGTTCTGGAGCTGAAATAATTAGCAAAGCAACAAATAGCAAAACAGAAAATCAAAAACAGAAGTAAAAGGAAAAGTCTTACCTGACGCCCAAGCCACGCCCATCCCATCTCGCCGCTCGTCCCCTTCCCCGCGCCAGTAGGCAGCAGGAGGTGGACGCCGCCTCCTCCGGCGCGGCCACGCACCTGCGTGCCTGTCTGGCCGCCGGTTCGCGCTGGCGACGACGGGGATAAGCTCCCCAGAGCCTCCCCTATCCATTCCCCGCCTCGGTTCTCCTCCTCCGCCCGGATCCCCTCCTTCTCCCTGCTGCCGCCATTAGAGCCGAGATCGAGCTCGAGCTGGCCGTTGCCCTGGCCATAGGAACCCCTCCGCGAGCACGCCATTAGCTCCGCCTCATCGCCCTGGTCATTCCTGCAGAAGTCGAAGCTTCCTCGCGCCCTGCAACGCCCGCAACGCCGTTGTCTTCCTCCTCCGGCCGCCGGACCTCTCCCGTCGATTCGTCGCCCCCAGGCCTTCCCCGAGCCGTCTGAGCTCTTCTCTGCACCCCCTGTGAGCATGCGATGGTTTTCCCTAAGCTTTCCCCGTTGATCCCCTCCTCTAGCCCTAGTTTCACCGGAGCCCGACGAGCACCGCCGCTGCCGCTCGTCGCCGGTAGCCCTCCGATGTCCAGCTCGTCCTCCCGAGAGCATCAGCAGCTCCAGGACGACGCGTAGATGCCGTAGCAGCTAAGATCTAAGCGTGGATCCCTCTGATTCAAAGCCCCTGACGACGCCCGAGCTTCGGCCGCCGCTCCGGCTCGTCGCCGATGCCTCTTCCGGCGACCCTAGCCTCCCCAGTTGGTCCAGCCAGATCGGCCACTTCGCGAGCTTGCTATAGCTGCCAACCACGTGCGATTTGGTGCTGTGCAGCGCCGTCTAGGTCGCCTCCGGCGAGCCCTCCGCCGCGGGTTTGGTCGCCGGCGACCACCCTCCGGTGGCCGTCGACGTGGCCGGCCATTAGGGCCTAATCGCCCTCCTCTGAGTCGCTACCAGAGGGCCCCACGCCTGGTCAAACCCCAATTAGGGGCTGGTCAGCGCGGGATTAGTCCCCGAGAGGCTGACCAGTGGGGCCCCCCTGTCAGGTTTGACCTGCACAGGTCGGCTGACCTGCTGACGTCAGCCTGATGCAATAAATGGAATTTCCAGTATAAAAATAATTCAGGAAATTGCTAAAAATTGCAAAAATCATAGAAATTAATCTGTAACTCCAATGAAAATAATTTATATATGAAAAAGTATGAGAAAAATTCAAGGATTCTGATTATGCTATTTTCAGATATGTTTGAAAAAGTTACAGAACCCTAAATTGTGAAATAAGGAATACTTCAATTCTTTTAATCACTTTATAAATGGAATTTGCAAAAATATCCAAATTTCATCATAAATACAATAATCACACAGTGCCCTAGAGGTAAATCAGTACCATAACATGACATTCATGCATGTTAACATTAGGTTGATCTGAGCATCAGGTCGAATCAATTAAACCGGTATCCGAGAATACCCGTTTGAATTGCTATTCGAATATGATTCAAATCAACTCTAAACTTAAAACATCTTGATTATAATAACTTATCACTTGCATTCTCATGCCATGCTCATGCACCATTTTGATTGCATATGATTGTTATTGAATGTTGCCATTCATTTCGGTAGGCTCCGCACCCCCGGATTCCACTGAATATCCGTCTGACGAATATCGTTCCTCCTCTGAGCAACAAGGCAAGCACCCCTTTTGATCATCCCGATAAATCCCATGTTCTTGCTTCTGCACCTATTTATTGCATTAGGATCAAATGCTTCAACTGCTTTTGCCACGATAGTTGAACCCACTTCCTTTGCATGACTTAATCTTGTCACAGTAAATAGCCGAACCTTGCAACCTAGCATACCTGGTAGTTGCTTGAGCTATGATGTGCCTTTTCCTGCTATGCATGCTATGCTTAGAGTTGTGTATGGTCTGTCATCTGGGAGATGAACACAAATGTGCAATGTGTTCGGTGAGCAAAGGTCGTGTGTTGAACTTGATTTGGTAAAGGTACCGGTGAAAGGCTGTGTAGGAGTACATGGCGGGTTGTTTCATTGGAACCGTCCTTAGGAACTGAGTTCCGTGTATGTAATCCAAGACTAGATACTACCACATGTTGGGCCCTGAAATATGACCCCGCTCGGCCTATTAATCGCGTAGTACTCGGTCCAGGAGTTGCAAGTAGTTTCTGGTGTTTATAGCAATGCTGGAGGCCGTGCATGGTGCTGACCTGAGAGGTGGACCGTGATGCGGTAGGCAGTGGCACGGTGTACCAAGTGGCACCCGGATGGTGGGCTTGGGAACCCTGCGCACATCGTTTGAGGCCGTGGCGGAAACCTCGGCCGGACTTTCGTACGGGTTACTCTCAGATAGGCGATAAACCTGGACTAGGTACTAGTGTGGTTAACGGTCGTGGCCGACTCCCTCGCTGGGCTTCCGCTTGAAGGTTGCCGAGGTGCATGACGTGCACATGGCGATAAGTGGCGGGAGCGTGTGTGACGAAGTACACCCCTGCAGGGTTATGATCTATTCGAATAGCCGCGTCCGCGGATATGGACTACTTGGAGACATATGTTGTTCATAGATAACTTCAATGGCTACTCATAAAATTGTCAAGATAAGCGTGAGTGTCGTGGACGGCATTTCCGTATGGAGACGGAATGATTCCACGATAGTGTATTTTTGTGGTGTTAGTGGACTCGTGTGCGAGAAAACAAGTTGTCAAAACTAATTTCAAAAAGCAAATGGTCTAGCCACGAGTCAAATGCTGGCTTTCCGCATGAAACCCCACAACACCTTCTTGATACCTTGCATGAGTAGTTAGTCATCCTAAAGTCTTGCTGAGTACCTTCGTACTCATGTTTGCTTAATAAATGTTGCAGAGGTTGCTAATGACCCTAATGGAGGGTTCTTCGTAGACATCGACGACGACGAGTAGCTGGTGTCCCAGCTACGATCTCGCCCTACGTCGGCTCTGTAGTATAGTCAGGCCATGTGCCTTCTAGTTGCTCTTTCTGTACCCAGACAGTTTATAACTCTTCCGCTGGTTTGTATTTGTATGACTGCTATTATGGGTCGAGAGACCCTTAATGTGTAATATTATGTGTGTGGCTCTTCCGAGCCTCTTAAATAAAGCTTGTATGTTTATGGTTATGTTGTGATGCCATCGATGTATCTATACATATCGGTATGCCATGCGTACGTGTGTCTTACTTGATATGTATGGGGTTCGAATACCTAGTCGTGAACTTTAGTAGTACTCCTTACAAGGAAATGCCCCTTTGTGATCCAACGAGCCTTGGTAGTTCGCTACTGCTCCGGACACATTGGTTGACCGGCATGTGTCCTTCTTAGCTGTTGTGTCTGTCCCCTTTGGGGAAATGTCACGCGACGTAATGGAGTCCTTGTAGCTTGCTACGACTCGCCTACGTTCGTTGATGACCGACACCTGCTTTGTTGGGTCATGTATGCCTGTCCTTGTGCGGAACTGCCACTTTGGTTTATGACTAGACATGTCGATCCGGGTTCTTTGACATTGGATTGCTAGCGACACTATCGCATACGTGAGTCAAAAGACGCAAACGGTCCCGGCTAAGGTAAGGCTGCAGCCGTAGAGTTAACCGTGCGTGAGACCACAAAGGGATGCGATGTGTTACAGGCTGGATTCCTATGGCTTAGGATCGGGGTCCCGACATCGTTGGTATCAGAGTCTGACTGACTGTAGGATTACTAAGCCAAACTGGTCGAAGTTGAGTCTAGAATTGCTTTAGTTATATATAAGGGAATTGTTTGTGGAAGGGAACGTAACACTCTTGTTCTCTTCTCAAGATATTCTATTCTGGTCATCCTCGTCTTTTCTGCGGGAATTAAGGACTAGGTTACTCATCTTCTCCTAGGCTCGGATTTTTGATCTGTAGATTATAGGACTACGGGTCGAGAGATATTGGGTTTCTTTTATTCCTAGGAAGCAGGAAGTAAGTTTGATGATCAGAGAGTTGAACTTGATAGTTGAGTGGTGACGCTATTTCATTTTGGGTTGTCTCAAAATTTGTTTTGAGCATTTACAGCCGTTATGCTGCCCAATTTTGCATTCAGAGCTCTAATGCTTTTTGCATTACTCTCTATTTACAGATGCCTGGACGTCCTTCTCGTCAGGTGGTACGTCTGACCAGGTGCATTGATGTACCGGGTCATACGGCCATGCTGGTCAGGATGATGTCGGTGTGCGGTTACCGCTGGTACCCCGAGTACACAGTGGAGGAACAGTACCGAGACTTCAACCAGAGCCAGTACATCTGCACTGTTAGGGTATTTCCAGACTACCCTGGAGCGGAGAAGCCAATCCATTGGTCCTATGGGTTGGGGGTCACCGTTGACATGGCAGTACAAGATGCTGCCTATTCAATGCTGACCATTATGAGAGCGAGACATGCACTGCTGCAGAATTCAGAGTTCTGCTATGTTCCGGCCTCTCAGTCTGGTGAAGAGGGATACCTCAGTGGAGTCTATTTTGATTCTTCTATGGAGGATCCACTTCTGCAGTCCACTGTTGAGATGCTAGAGAACAGAGACAGGGATGCTCGTGCTCTCCGCATGGAGCTTTATGCTACCCGTGCCCGTCTGTGGACAGCTTTGACGCAGCTGGCACCGGTAGTCCAGACAGGGTATGGAGAGATGGAGATGTTGAACCCTGTTAGGACCCATCTTCCGGCCCACGTTGACTGGCCAGCTATAGGAGGAGTCACACCTCTTCGGGGACCCCTCTTACCACCAGTCAGGGGACCAAGGCCACATCCGTGTCCCTATGGATCCCAGGGATCTCAGGCTAGAGTGTTTCCTGATCCGCAGATTGAGCTTCCGGGTCATGGAGGTAATCTCTATGAGATGTTCTATGCGGATGCCTGAGCTATGAGCGGAAGGATAGTATGGTAGTAGCCGTATGTTCACAGTCTGGGTGACTTGTGGAGTATGGTAGTAATGTGAAACGAATTCCGGAGGCCTAGATAAATAATGTATAGGAAGCTTGTAAGCCTCTGATGAGTAGTTCCACCATTTCAGTAGTTTGCTCTTCGAGTAAGTTTGTACTGAACTATGTAAGGGTGTGTATGAACCATGGTGTATATATAGCAGTTGCTTGTTACCATGTTGCCCGGATATTCATTTCCGCATCCCGTGTGTTCAGTACATTCTTAATCCATAGTTAGTATTGATATGATATCGGTCTAAGCTATGAGTTTGTTTGTCAGGATGGTGTTCACCAGGTTGAACCGTGCCCCTGCTCATGAGCAAGGTGAGGGTAGTCAAGCGTCGCAGGAAGACCTGCCTCACCCACCTTCTCTGGTAGAAGTGATGCTTGAGGCAGAAAGAAACAAAAGGGAGACCAACCGACTGCTAGAGCGTATTGAGCAGAATACGGCTCGACAGCCTAGGAATGCTGCAGTGTCCCTCAATGACTTTGTGAAACTGAATCCTCCAAAGTTTCATCATTCCGTCGATCCCCTCGACGCTGATGACTGGCTATGCAGCATCTCACGCAAGATTCGCTCGGCAAATGTGTCTGAAGCCGACAAGGTGACCTTCGCGACGTATTTTCTGGAGGGACCCGCCAATCTGTGGTGGGAGAATTTTGAAGCTATGCGTCCCGCTGAACCAGTGGCCACATGGGCAGACTTCAGTGCAGCTTTTCGTCTGCACCATATTCCGGAGGGCCTGATGGACAGAAAGAGAGAGGAGTTATGTGCCTTCACCCAGGGCAAGTTGTCTGTGGATGCCTATAGCCGCGAGTTCGGTAACCTCGCCCGCTATGCAACAGAGGAGGTGTCTACTGACGCCAAGAAGCAAGCAAGATTCCGTAAGGGTCTGAGCCCTGAGCTCTGTCGAGACCTGCACCTCCATGAGTGTGCAAGCTTTCAAGCCTGGTCAACAAAGCGATCAGTGCGGAGACTGGTCATACTGACTTCGAAGCCACAAGGAAGCACTCCCGTGACTTTGGCTCGTCCTATGGTTCCGCGTTTCTAAAACACAGGCTGTGGGTTCCAAACAGTTCTCTGCCGCCAAGATACACTCCGAGGCCATCCTACGTGGCGCCTCAGACGAATCAGGAAAATCCTCCAGCAAAAGCTTATGGTGGTCCAGCTAGCAATGCTGCACCACGTGCCAACCAGGTGATATGCTACAAGTGTGGAGAACCAGGGCATTATTCCCGTGAGTGTCCTCAGAATGTGGGTGCCAAGCAACCCGGAAAGTCCGTCGGGCAGGCCAAGTCGGGCAAAGCGTTTTATGTGAAGCCAACTCCTGCACGTGGCCGTGTGAACTATGTGTCAGCAGAAGAAGCTGCAGAGGATCCCGACGTCATGCTGGGTACGCTTCTTGTTAATCATCACCCAGCGTCCGTTCTCTTTGACACTGGGTCTTCTCATTCCTTCATTTCAGAAAGTTATGCACAGTTGCATAACATGTCATTTTGTGATATGCCAATCCCATTGGTTGTCCAAACCCCTGGTAGTAAATGGCAAACCTCTAGGATAACCTATGATAATGAGGTTCTAGTAGACAGGCTAGTTTTTCTAGCCTCATTTATAGCATTGAAATCTTCGGATATTAATATCATCTTGGGCATGGACTGGTTGTCAGCTCACTATGCCAAGATTGATACTCACTCTAGAAATGTCCAGCTTACCCATCCCTCGGGTGAGATAGTTAATGTCTCTACTCGAGTTGCCAAATGCCAGCTCTATTCCCTAAATGCCAACCCTCTTCCGGAACTTGAAGACATTCCGGTAGTCCGTGACTTCCCGGATGTTTTTCCAGAGGAAATGCCAGGAATTCCACCTGACAGAGATGTAGAGTTTGTGATAGATCTCGTTCCGGGAACTGTCCCAATAGCCAGAAGACCTTATAAGATGGCACCCCTGGAGCTAGCCGAACTTAAGAAGCAATTAGATGAGGCCTTGAACAAGGGTTTCATTCGTCCTAGCTCTTCTCCTTGGGCTTGTCCCGTCCTCTTCGTCAAGAAGAAAGACGGAACGGATCGGATGGTTGTAGATTACCGACCAGTTAACCTGGTCACAATAAAGAACAAGTATCCGCTCCCCAGGATCAACGATCTGTACAATCAGCTCGCTGGATCCTCAGTCTTCTCCAAAATGGATTTGAGGTTGGGATACCATCAAATCAAGATTAAGAACGGGGACATTCCAAAAACGGCCTTTGTTACTCGTTATGGCCAATATGAGTACACCGTTATGTCCTTCGGGTTAACCAATGCCCCAGCCACCTTCTCTCGACTAATGAATTCAATCTTTATGGAGTATTTGGATAAATTCGTCGTAGTATACCTCGATGATATTCTCATCTACTACAAGAATGAACAAGAACATGCCGAGCATCTAAGGCTGGTATTGATGAAACTTCGAGAGCATCGCCTTTATGCCAAATTTTCAAAATGTGAATTCTGGTTACCAGAAGTGACCTATCTAGGCCACGTAATCTCTGGTAAGGGTATTGCTGTCAACCCCGAGAGAGTTCAAGCTGTCCTTGATTGGACTCAACCTGAATCGGTTAAGCAAGTTAGGAGTTTTCTTGGTCTAGCGAGCTATTGTCGCTGCTTCGTCGAGAATTTCTCCAAGGTTGCAAAGCCTCTGACTGAACTCCTCAAGAAAGATAAAAAGTTCGAGTGGACACCACAGTGTGAGCATAGTTTTCAGGAACTGAAAAGACGCCTGACTTCCGCACCTGTGTTGCTACCACCAGATTTTTCTAAGGACTTTGTTATCTATTGCGACGCCTCGCGACAAGGATTAGGTTGCATTCTCATGCAAGATCGTCATGTGATCGCATACGCATCTCGACAGTTGCGTCCACATGAGGATAATTATCCCACACATGACCTTGAGCTTGCAGCTGTGGTCCATGCACTAAAAACCTGGCGACATTACCTTTTGGGTAATCGTTGCGAAATATTCACTGATCACCAAAGTCTGAAATATATCTTCACCCAGCCGGATTTGAATCTCAGGCAAAGACGGTGGGTTGAGTTGATCTCGGATTACGACTTAGGGATAACTTACACCCCGGGGAAGGCCAATGTTATGGCCGATGCACTAAGTCGTAAATCTTATTGTAACAATTTGATGCTACAACAAGGTCAACCACTTCTCCATGAGGACTTTCGGAAGTTGAATCTTCATATTGTTCCTCAAGGATTCCTTTCTACCCTGGTGGCGAAGCCTACTCTTAAGGATCAAATTGTAGCTGGCCAAAAGCGTGACAAGGGTATATCACGGATCAAGGAGAATATTTTTAGCGGAAACGCTAAAGAATTTTCCATGAATGATCAAGGTGTGGTGTTCTTTCAGAATCGTTTAGTGGTTCCTAAGAACCCACATCTAAGGCAGTTAATCCTTAAGGAGGCTCATGATTCCCCTCTCACCATTCATCCCGGTAGTACTAAGATGTATCAGGACCTACGCCAGAGGTTCTGGTGGACTAGGATGAAGAGAGAAATTGCTGAGTTCGTTGCTAACTGCGATGTTTGTCGTCGAGTTAAGGCAGAACATCAAAGGCCTGCTGGCACCCTTCAACCTTTAGCTATTCCTGAATGGAAATGGGATAAAGTTAGCATGGATTTCATTACCGGATTTCCCAAGACCAAGAAAGGAAATAATGGTATCTTTGTGGTCATTGACCGTCTTTCCAAAGTGGCTCATTTTCTTCCTGTTCGTGAGAGTATAACAGCTAGCCAGCTAGCAGAGTTATATATCTCTCGAATAGTGTCTCTTCATGGTGTTCCCCTGGAAATTAACTCGGACCGTGGGAGTATCTTTACTTCTCGCTTCTGGGAAAGCTTTCAGAATGCCATGGGGACTCACTTATCTTTTAGCACTGCTTTCCATCCCCAGTCAAGTGGTCAAGTAGAAAGAGTGAATCAAATCCTAGAAGATATGCTCCGAGCTTGTGTTATTTCGTTCGGTATGAATTGGGAGAAGTGCCTTCCGTTCGCCGAATTCGCTTATAACAATAGTTATCAATCAAGCCTGGGCAAAGCCCCATTTGAAGTTCTCTATGGACGAAAATGTTGAACACCTCTTAATTGGTCAGAAACCGGAGAGAGGCAACTCTTTGGCCCGGACATGATCCAGGATGCAGAAGAGCAGGTTCGCATTATTCGTGAAAAGTTGAAAACAGCCCAGTCTCGTCAAAAGAGCCAATATGATCGTCATCATAAGGCTGTGACCTTTGAAGTTGATGAGAAGGCTTACCTTCGGGTTACACCTTTGAAGGGTACCCATCGATTCGGTATCAAGGGCAAGTTGGCTCCTCGTTACATTGGACCTTTTCGCATTCTTGCCAAACGAGGAGAAGTTGCCTACCAGTTGGAACTTCCTCTGCATCTTTCCAAGGTTCATGATGTTTTCCACGTCTCGCAACTCAGGCGTTGCTTTTCGGATCCTATCCGTGAAGTGGACCACGAAACGCTTGATCTACAAGATAACCTTTCTTACCGAGAATACCCCGTGCATATTCTTGATCAAGCTGAGCGTACCACTCAACGTCTAAACCTCAAGTTTCTTAAAGTTCAATGGTCAAATCATTCTGAAAAGGAGGCAACTTGGGAAAGAGAGGATCGTCTCCGACTCGAATATCCTGCGTTATTCCCGACGACTTCTAAATCTCGGGACGAGATTCTTTTGAGTGGGGGTGAGTTGTCACATCCCTAACCCTTAAGCTAGATAGCATTGTGCTCATGTCTTCTTTGCATTTGCATCTAAGAAGTTTCAACAAAAACAACAAAGTGGCAAAGGAAAAAACTCTAAACCCTAGCCACCATTTCAAATAAAGGAAAATTCAACTAGTTCAAAAACAATGAACCCAAAATGGCCTCAAGAAATGTTCAAACTTTATGATAAATCATGAAAGTAAATGAGCATTGGAGAAAACTATTTCCTTGACACTTCAAGCATTTTAAATAAATGCAAAAGCCACTGGTTTCAAATTTAAAATTTTGAAAACAGAAACTATAATTTTCAAAAAATGTTGAAAGTCTTGGAAATGAGTGGGGATATTATAACAAACATTTCAGGAGGTCAAAATTAGTTTTTACTTTTTGTTCTGGAGCTGAAATAATTAGCAAAGCAACAAATAGCAAAACAGAAAAACAAAAACAGAAGTAAAAGGAAAAGTCTTACCTGACGCCCAAGCCAGGCCCAGCCATCTCGCCGCTCGTCCCCTTCCCCGCGCCAGTAGGCAGCAGGAGGTGGCCGCCGCCTCCTCCGGCGCGGCCACGCACCTGCGTGCCTGCCTGGCCGCCGGTTCGCGCTGGCGACGACGGGGATAAGCTCCCCAGAGCCTCCCCTATCCATTCCCCGCCTCGGTTCTCCTCCTCCGCCCGGATCCCCTCCTTCTCCCTGTTGCCGCCATTAGAGCCGAGCTCGAGCTCGAGCTGGCCGTTGCCCTGGCCATAGGAACCCCTCCGCGAGCACGCCATTAGCTCCGCCTCATCGCCCTGGTCATTCCTGCAGAAGCCGAAGCTTCCTCGCGCCCAGCAACGCCCACAACGCCGTCGTCTTCCTCCTCCGGCCGCCGGACCTCTCCCGTCGATTCGTCGCCCCCAGGCCTTCCCCGAGCCGTCTGAGCTCTTCTCTGCACCCCCTGTGAGCATGTGATGGTTTTCCCTAAGCTTTCCCCGTCGATCCCCTCCTCTATCCCTAGTTTCACCGGAGCCCGACGAGCACCGCCGCTGCCGCTCGTCGCCGGTAGCCCTCCGATGTCCAGCTCGTCCTCCCGAGAGCATCAGCAGCTCCAGGACGACACGTAGATGTCGTAGCAGCTAAGATCTAAGCGTGGATCCCTCTGATTCAAAGCCCCCGACGACGCCCGAGCTTCGGCCGCCGCTCCGGCTCGTCGCCGACGCCTCTTCCGGCGACCCTAGCCTCCCCAGTTGGTCCTGCCAGATCGGCCACTTCGCGAGCTTGCTATAGCTGCCAACCGCGTGCGATTTGGTGCTGTGCAGCGTCGTCTAGGTCGCCTCCGGCGAGCCCTCCGCCGCGGGTTTGGTCGCCGGCGACCACCCTCCGGTGGCCGTCGACGTGGCCGGCCATTAGGGCCTAATCGCCCTCCTCTGAGTCGCTGCCACAGGGCCCCACGCCTGGTCAAACCCCAATTAGGGGCTGGTCAGCGCGGGATTAGTCCCCGAGAGGCTGACCAATGGGGCCCCCCTGTCAGGTTTGACCTGCACAGGTCGGCTGACCTGCTGACGTTAGCCTGATGCAATAAATGGAATTTCCAGTATAAAAATAATTCAGGAAATTGCTAAAAATTGCAAAAATCATTGAAATTAATCTGTAACTCCAATGAAAATAATTTATATATGAAAAAGTATCAGAAAAATTCAAGGATTCTGATTATGCTATTTTTAGATATGTTTGAAAAAGTTACAGAACCCTAAATTGTGAAATAAGGAATACTTCAATTCTTTTAATCACTTTATAAATGGAATTTGCAAAAATATCCAAATTTCATTATAAATACAATAATCACACAGTGCCCTAGAGGTAAATCAGTACCATAACATGACATTCATGCATGTTAACATTAGGTTGATCTGAGCATCAGGTCGAATCAATTAAACCGGTATCCGAGAATACCCGTTTGAATTGCTATTCGAATGTGATTCAAATCAACTCTAAACTTAAAACATCTTGATTATAATAACTTATCACTTGCATTCTCATGTCATGCTCATGCATCATTTTGATTGCATATGATTGTTATTGAATGTTGCCATTCATTTCGGTAGGCTCCGCACCCCGGATTCCACCGAATATCCGTCTGACGGATATCGTTCCTCCTCTGAGCAACAAGGCAAGCACCCCTTTTGATCATCCCGATAAATCCCATGTTCTTGCTTCTGCACCTATTTATTGCATTAGGATCAAATGCTTCAACTGCTTTTGCCACGATAGTTGAACCCACTTCCTTTGCATGACTTAATCTTGTCACAGTAAATAGCCGAACCTTGCAACCTAGCATACCTGGTAGTTGCTTGAGCTATGATGTGCCTTTTCCTGCTATGCATGCTATGCTTAGAGTTGTGTATGGTCTGTCATCTGGGAGATGAACAGAAATGTGGAATGTGTTCGGTGAGCAAAGGTCGTGTGTTGAACTTGATTTGGTAAAGGTACCGGTGAAAGGCTGTGTAGGAGTACATGGCGGGTTGTTTCATTGGAACCGTCCTTAGGAACTGAGTTCCGTGTATGTAATCCAAGACTAGATACTACCACATGTTGGGCCCTGAAATATGACCCCGCTCGGCCTATTAATCGCGTAGTACTCGGTCCAGGAGTTGCAAGTAGTTTCTGGTGTTTATAGTAATGCTGGAGGCCGTGCATGGTGCTGACCTGAGAGGTGGACCATGATGCGGTAGGCAGTGGCACGGTGTACCAAGTGGCACCCGGATGGTGGGCTTGGGAACCCTGCGCACATCGTTTGAGGCCGTGGCGGAAACCTCGGCCGGACTTTCGTACGGGTTACTCTCAGATAGGCGATAAACCTGGACTAGGTACTAGTGTGGTTAACGGTCGTGGCCGACTCCCTCGCTGGGCTTCCGCTTGAAGGTTGCCGAGGTGCATGACGTGCACATGGCGATAAGTGGCGGGAGTGTGTGTGACGAAGTACACCCCTGCAGGGTTATGATCTATTCGAATAGCCGCGTCCGCGGATATGGACTACTTGGAGACATATGTTGTTCATAGATAACTTCAATGGCTACTCATAAAATTGTCAAGATAAGCGTGAGTGTCGTGGACGGCATTTCCGTATGGAGACGGAATGATTCCACGATAGTGTATTTTTGTGGTGTTAGTGGACTCGTGTGCGAGAAAACAAGTTGTCAAAACTAATTTCAAAAAGAAAATGGTCTAGCCACGAGTCAAATGCTGGCTTTCCGCATGAAACCCCACAACACCTTCTTGATACCTTGCATGAGTAGTTAGTCATCCTAAAGTCTTGCTGAGTACCTTCATACTCATGTTTGCTTAATAAATGTTGCAGAGGTTGCTAATGACCCTAATGGAGGGTTCTTCGTAGACATCGACGACGACGAGTAGCTGGTGTCCCAGCTACGATCTCGCCCTACGTCGGCTCTGTAGTATAGTCAGGCCATGTGCCTTCTAGTTGCTCTGTCTGTACCCAGACAGTTTATAACTCTTCCGCTGGTTTGTATTTGTATGACTGCTATTATGGGTCGAGAGACCCTTAATGTGTAATATTATGTGTGTGGCTCTTCCGAGCCTCTTAAGTAAAGCTTGTATGTTTATGGTTATGTTGTGATGCCATCGATGTATCTATACATATCGGTATGCCATGCGTACGTGTGTCTTACTTGATATGTATGGGGTTCGAATACCTAGTCGTGAACTTTAGTAGTACTCCTTACAAGGAAATGCCCCTTTGTGATCCAACGAGCCTTGGTAGTTCGCTACTGCTCCGGACACATTGGTTGACCGGCATGTGTCCTTCTTAGCTGTTGTGTCTGTCCCCTTTGGGGAAATGTCACGCGACGTAATGGAGTCCTTGTAGCTTGCTACGACTCGCCTACGTTCGTTGATGACCGACACCTGCTTTGTTGGGTCATGTATGCATGTCCTTGTGCGGAACTGCCACTTTGGTTTATGACTAGACATGTCGATCCGGGTTCTTTGACATTGGATTGCTAGCGACACTATCGCATACGTGAGTCAAAAGACGCAAACGGTCCCGGCTAAGGTAAGGCTGCAGCCGTGGAGTTAACCGTGCGTGAGACCACAAAGGGATGTGATGTTTTACAGGTTGGATTCCTATGGCTTAGGATCGGGGTCCCGACAGAAGACGGGACACTATGCCACTGAATGTCCCCAGAACATGCAGGGAAATGGAAACGGCAACGGCAACTCTGCAGCAAAGAAGCCCAATCCTTTTCCTCGAGCTCAGGTGAATCACATTGATGTTGAAGAGGTCTATGATCACCCCGATACTGTGGTTGGTAAGTTTTTGCTAAATTCACGTCCAATATTGGTACTTTTTGATTCTGGTGCAACGCATTCATTCATATCAAGGGTAGTTGTGGAAAAGTATAGTTTGCCAACTAGAACCCTCAGCCAGCCTATTAAGGTCAGCTCCCCAGGAGGCATGATGACAGCTGGGATAGGATGCCATGCTTTGAGTCTCAACATCGGGAACCATAAGTTTCCCACCAACCTCATCGTATTAGAGTCTCAGGGATTGGATGTAATCCTAGGCATGGATTGGTTGGCCAAGTACGAAGGGAATATTGATTGTGCCCTTAAGTCTATTTTTCTCACCACCCCTGAGCAAAAGCGGATTAAGTACGTGTCTCAGCGCCCGACACGGAGTAAACGGGTAAACTCACTCACGGGAGTAGTCCAGGAGGAAGTACCGATTGTCCAAGAATACCCAGATGTATTTCCGGAGGAATTGCCGGGCATGCCACCTGATAGAGAGATTGAGTTCCTTATTGAGCTACTACCCGAAACAGCCCCAATATCCAAGAGACCCTATCGGATGCCCGCAAATGACTTGGTAGAAATAAAGAAGCAAATTAAGGAGTTGTTGGACAAAGGGTATATTCGCCCAAGTTCTTCACCCTGGGGAGCCCCAGTGCTCTTGGTTGAAAAGAAGGATAAGTCCTTGAGAATGGTTGTCGATTATCGTGCATTGAACGAGGTGACCATCAAGAACAAGTATCCCTTGCCGATGATCAATGATATGTTTGACAAGTTAGTTGGAGCCCGAGTGTTCTCCAAGATCGATCTTCGATCCGGGTATCATCAGCTGAAGATTTGTGAACAGGATATACCCAAGACAGCCTTCACCACTCGGTACGGCTTGTATGAGTACACGATCATGTCATTTGGATTGACTAATGCTCCGGCATATTTTATGAATCTGATGAACAAGGTATTTATGGAATACTTGGACAAGTTTGTCGTGGTGTTCATCGATGACATACTGATATTCTCCAAGAACGAGGAGGAACACAAGGAACATCTGCGGCTAGTTTTGGAGAAACTTCAAGAGCATCGGTTGTATGCAAAGTTCAGCAAATGTGAATTTTGGTTGAAGGAAGTCGGATTCCTCGGACACGTCATTTCAGGAGAAGGAATAGCAGTGGACCCTGCCAAGGTCGCAGCAGTCACCGAATGGGTAGCACCCACCTCAGTTAAGGAGATCCGCGGTTTCCTCGGACTTGTCGGATATTACCGGAGGTTCATTGAGAATTTCTCAAAGATCGCCAAGCCCATGACAGAGTTGTTGAAGGAGTCCAAGTATGTTTGGACTGAGGAATGTGAATCCAGTTTTCAAGAGTTGAAGAAACGTCTGGTTACAGCCCTAGTGCTGATATTGCCGAACATTCGGAAGGATTTCCAGATTTACTGTGACGCTTCTCGTCAAGGACTCGGAGGAGTGCTCATGCAAGAAGGTAAAGTTGTAGCCTATGCATCCAGACAGCTCAGACCCCATGAGTTGAGTTATGCCACGCATGACTTGGAGCTAGCAGTCGTAGTGCACGCTCTCAAGACTTGGAGACATTTCCTGATCGGAAATAGTTGTGATGTTTACACTGATCACAAGAGCCTGAAATATATCTTCACGCAGAAGGAGTTGAACCTCAGACAGAGGCGATGGCTAGAATTGATCAAGGACTATGACATGAGATTGCATTATCACCCAGGCAAGGCAAATGTTATAGCCGATGCGTTGAGCCGCAAGAGTTATGTGAACACACTCATAGCAGGAGGATTACCCCAGGAGTTAGCCGATGATCTCCGAGAGCTCAAATTGGAAATAGTTCCAAGAGGATTTGTAGCCACCCTGGAAATTTAGTCCACTTTGACAGAAAAGATCCGCGAAGCACAGAAATCAGACAAGGAGATAGCTGAGATTAAGCAGAAAATGAAAGACGGGAAGGCTAAAGGTTTTCGTGAGGATGAACACGGAACTTTATGGTTTGAGGATCGCATTTATGTGCCCAATGATCCCGAACTCAGGAAGTTGATACTGCAGGAGGCCCATGATTCCCCGTACTCGATACACCCCGGCAACACCAAGATGTATCTGGATCTGAAAGAAAGTTTCTGGTGGACAGGAATGAAGAAAGACATTGCCGAGTTTGTAGCAATATGCGATGTTTGTCAGCGAGTAAAAGCCGAGCATCAGAACCCAGCAGGTTTGCTTCAACCTCTGCCAATACCAGAGTGGAAATGGGAAAAGCTTGGTATGGACTTCATCACAGGATTACCCAGGACCCGTTCTGGCTATGATACCATTTGGGTTGTGGTCGATCGTTTGACCAAGGTAGCTCACTTCATTCCCGTGAAGACTACTTACATGAGTGCCAAGCTGGCCAAGATATATATGACCAGGATCATATGTCTGCATGGGGTACCGAAGAGTATTGTGTCAGATAGAGGGACTCAGTTCACATCAAAAATTTGGCACCAACTTCATGAAACCTTGGGAACGAGATTGGAGTTCAGTACAGCTTTTCACCCACAGACAGATGGACAGACCGAGAGAGTCAATCAGATTCTGGAGGACATGTTGAGATCTTGCGCACTAGACTATGGGTCTAGTTGGGATGACAATTTGCCTTATGCTGAGTTCTCATACAACAACAGCTATCAGACCAGTCTGAAGATGGCCCCTTTCGAAGCTCTATACGGAAGGAGGTGTAGAACACCGTTGATGTGGGATGGAGTTGGAGACCGACAACTTTTTGGTCCCGGCCTTATCCGAGATTCTGAAGAGAAGGTCAAGCTGATTTGTGACCGACTCAAGATAGCTGAGTCCAGGCAGAAAAGTTATGCTGACAGCAAACGCAAGGAAGTAACATACGAAGTGGGAGACCGATCATATCTTCGGGTGTCTCCACTTCGAGGAATCAAGAGATTTGGTGTGAAAGGGAAGTTAGCACCCCGATTCATTGGCCCCTACAAAATTCTTGAACGTAGAGGCGAAGTTGCATATAAACTGGAACTGCCGGAAGGATTGTCCGGAGTTCATGATGTCTTCCATGTTTCCCAGTTGAAGAAATGCCACGCTGAGATGGCTCATGTTCTGTTGAGAGATACAGTGCCCTTAGAGGCCATACAGCTTGATAGTGATCCGACGTATGAGGAGAAACCCGTCAGGATTCTCGAGACTACCAATAGAGTTACCCGCAGCAAGATCATCCAGTTTTGCAAGGTGCTGTGGAGCCACCACACCGAGGAAGAAGCCACCTGGGAACAAGAAGAAGATCTTCGTCGAGACGACCCGCACCTATTTTCTAGCCAACCCGAATCTCGAGGGCGAGATTCATCTTAAGGTGGGTAGGTTTGTAACATCCCAATTTTCCTAATTGGGAATGTTCTACAACTCTAGCTAAGCATCTATGCATTTTGTTTGCAATAAAGTTTGCATTTGATTTCCGTCAAATACTTGCTTTTTCTTTTCTATTTTCTCCCCACGAGAAATGCCCCGACAAAATCAGTGCAAGCAAGAAAGAGCGGAGGAAAATGACCCTCCAAAATGTGAGGCACTTTTGAAAATAATTGAGCCAAGAAAAACCAGAAATTTATGGAGAAAATAATTTGAAAAAGAAAATATAGCATAAGGAGTTTTTCTAAAAAAAACATTTTTTAAAAAGTTTTTGTTTTGATTTTGGAAAAATGATAAACAATTAGGAAATATTTTTCTGATCATTTTGGTATATAATACCCTATATTAATTTTTTTTTGTTTCCTTTTATACTTTTTCTCTTGCTGTTTTAAAAGAAATACAAAATCAGGAGATATATTTTTTTAGGAAGGCGCCATGTGCACGATTTACTTGGGCCAGATCCCCCCATCGCCGGGAGCCAGATCCCCTGGCCAACCGCCACGAGCACCCCCTCGCACCCCTTTTTTTTCCTTTCTTTCTTTCCTTTCTTCTTCCTTCCTACTTTCTTCCCCACGAGCCCCTTCCTTCCCAGCGACTGGCCCTTTCATGGCCGAGCCCTACATCACCGGCCCCGATTCCCTTCCCCTTTATGCCCCCTCTCCCCCCTATAAAAACCCGCACCCCAGCCCCCTCCTCGCCCCGTTCCACCGCCCCGCCGCCCCTGCCCAAGATCCACGCCGTCACCTCGCCGGAGCCGAGCTCCACCCGGCCACCCCGAGGCCCCGGCGCCCTGCTGCTCCTTCCCCGCCCCCGAGCTTGCCCCTCCGCCACCACAGATCGACGGAGGAGAAGCCCCGTCGTCTCCCCGACCCGCCGCCACTGCCGTAGACCCACCGGAGCTCCCCCTCCTCGCCCCACCGCCTGGGCCATCGCCAGAATCTCGCCTGAGAAGAAGCAGCCCCCTGTGAGCCCCTGTTTTGTTTTCTCAACCGTTAGATCTTGCGTAGACGGTGCAGATTAGAAACTGGATACCTCTTTGGTTTTAGTTAAAAGGCCGCCCGGTTTTTACCCCACTTACTATTAGCCAAAGCGTTTTTGTTATACTTCGGCCGTGTGCTAGTTTTCCCTGCAGCAAACAAACCCGCAACCAATCTGGGGCTGCCACGTGTACCCCTGTCCGTTAGAATCAGTTTCTCTTTTTTTCTGTTTAATTCCAAAACAGAGAAAGTTTCAAAATTGTTTTGATCATAACTTTTGATCCAGAATTCCAATGGAGTTGAAACTTGTTCCAGTAGATCACAATTTTTCTGTAGTTTTCAAAAACATATAATTTGTCTATGTTTGAAATTTTCAAATTTCAATTAGATCAGATTTAGTTTAAACCTTGTTTTGCTTATTCCAGGAGTTTAAAATAGATTTTTATTTGATTCTTTTTGCTACTGCTTCCTAGTGATTATATATTTCTGTAGTATAAGTTTCAAAAAAAATTACTGGGGGTTTTAACAGAAACAATTTCTGCCTTAGTTAGGTGAAGTCAATTCTTTCACTTTATGCCATAGCTACTTTATGCTTGTGATGTTATTTTACTTACTGATGATTGTAGTGCTTATGGTGTGTATTTGTTTGTATCGGTAGATCACCCGTAGTGCGAAGCTTGTTACTTAGAAGCGCTCGATCAAGACAACTATCATCAAGGAAAGTCATTTTGATCATACTATTCGCCTATGTTTTCTATGCATGGTAGTTTCACCTTTCTTTGCCCAATTGCATGCTGAGAAGGTACTTGGAAATTATAGTTATAGGTTGTAGTATCATGTGGTAGGCACACAACAACCCCGATACTTGGCCCGGGACGACAAATTTCATATTGCTATGCTTGAGTAGACGGGATTCTGGTTTAGTGCATAATACGAGTGATACGAGGATAATTAAATAACCAAGACCGATTAAGTCAAGATCTTCAAGACCTCGTGAAGCAATGCAACTCTGGGTGAATGACGGTTTGACGGGCTCCCTGGAGAAACCAGTGGACGACCTCGGGATGCTTGGAGACGTGCCATGACATCTTGTGGAAAGCTTCACCCAGGCTCGAAGAGACGGACGGAGGCTTCAAGACCCAAGGCTTACCTGCACAGCCACAAGTCATTATGGGCTCTGGCTTGGTTGGACAACGCGGCAACTCTGGACAGGCGGTGCTAGCAGATGTAGAAGAACGGTAGGAATGGATGGGCACCGACAGGGATTTAGAGGGACCTGTTGAAAGACCATGTTTTGATCATCCGGTCTTCAAACACCCAGAAGTGCGAGGACATACTCGGAGGCGATTAAATCTTGTGGGGAACGTGTGCAAAGCTCTGCAGAGTGCCCAAACCTAATCGATTAGCCGTGTCCACGGTCATGGACAACTTGAGCCGAAGGCATTGAAATTTTCCTGAACTCTCGACACAACTTAATAATGATGTGGGAATTATCAACAACTCAGGTACGAGAATTGGTTGGCGGAACCATCTCGTTAACAACAAACAATGTAGTAATATTTTCTGCTTTCAGCCCTCTCTTGTTGTAGGAGAAAATTGGCTTTATGCTAAAACTTATAGCCCCACCTGCCAAATATGCATGTAGAGATAGTTGGTTATTATTTTTCCCCTCTCTTTGATGACTTGCCGGCATATTCCATATGCTGACCTACACGGCTGCAACGTATCATGTTGCAGAGTACTTTTCCGACCAGGAGTGAGGCTACGATCTATGCTCAACGACATGCCCTGGAGTTGGATGGACTCGTCTACCTGATGCTTCCGCTAGTCTTCGTTAGATATCTCATGAGAGCCACTTTATTGTAATTCATTATTGTAATAAAGTACTCGATATGAGATTTCGATTAATAAAGCTGTGTGATTTAACTCTTGATATATATACATTGATGTATTGAGTGTGTACCAGCATGATCTTGGGATGGTACGGAAACACAAGAGGCTTGACTCGTATTGAGTCGGGTCGCTACATAAAAGTGCTCGTGCATTGGACTAAGCTGAATCTGCAGGCAAACACAAAGGAGAAGACAAAGTAATATGGCTCTTTTGAAAGCTAAACAGGTAAGCATGCAAGAACCACTAAGCATTGGAACTAATATCTTCTACCTTCACCCAAAGAAAAAGAAAATATTTACACGGGAGAACTCCCAACAAACAAAAGAAGAAAGAAAAATCTTTTTGGGTTTTCTCAAAAGGACACAAAACAAGAAAACAAGAAAACGAAAATAAACTAGCATGGATAATATAGTGGCAAAGTGTAAAAACCGGCTAACAAAGTGAAAGCATAAGCATGAATGTAAAGTCAGTGAGAACACGTACTCCCCCAAGCTTAGGCTTTTGGCCTAGCTTGGTCTACTCCCAAGGTGGGAAATAACCAGCTCCGGAATACTTCAGAGCAGACTGTGGATGCCACTGCTGTGTGAGATCCTCTCGCTCCCACTGATGAACTGGCGTCTGGTACTCGACGGGCGGCTCGGGCATGGGCGCATGTGGTTGGGCCAAGCCCCAATATGCGTAGATGTCCGCGGGCATAATAGTGTACCTGCCTGCATGAAGATCGAACAAAGAAGGAACAGGCAAAGTAATAGTCTCTCGAGTACCCTGACTAAATTCCAGGTTATAAATCATCTGTCTGCTGGCATCTCTATCCAGAAAATCATGGCAAACCATGCTGTCATAATCCAGATATTTCTCAGGGAGAAGCATCTCTCCTTCCTCTCCCAGTCTAATGGGTATCTCAAAGTGTCTGGCAAGACGGGTAGCGTAGTTACCTCCATAGACGACACCCTTGGAACGGTTGATGTTCCACCGCTGGGCCACTATAGCACCTAGGATGTAAGTCTTATCGTTCTAAAGGCCTTCGCGCAAAACCGCAAGCTCTGGAGAACTAAGTGATCCAGCCTCCCCACGGCCAATCAAACATTTTCTCACAAATAATGAGAAGTACCGAAGCACAGGAAAATGTATGCTAGCAATTCTAGCGCGAGACACTCCTCTCTCCTCTCCAACAGCAATAGAACCAGTGAAATCCTCCAAGTCCCGTGGACGAGGGTCACGGATATCCCCAACATAAGGTAATTTGCATACATTGCAAAAATCCTGCAACGTCATGCACTGGGGGACATCGTATATCATGAACTCAACCATGGGAGGATTCTTCCTTGGATAAAAGTTGAAGCTTTGAACAAAAATGTTGGTGACGAGGAGGTACTGTGAGCACTTATCTTCAACGAACGCAGTAAGACATGCGTTCTCCACCAAGTAATAAAAGTCTTCATAAAATCCCGCGGCGCGCAAAAATTCATCACTTGGCCACTCGCACGCTCGAACTTCTGTGACTCGAGGGACTACGTACTTGGGGTGGTTCTTCTCATCCTCCTTGGGGTTAAGGCTTGAAGAGCCTCTCAAGAACCTCTTCATCTTTTCCTTTTTCTAGCTTTGTAAAATTCTGAAATTTTTAGAGACTTCGAAAGAAAAGTGAATAAAGATTAACCCAACTTGTAGCAACTACTCCTACTAGTGCCTAGAGACCGTATCACGCGCTAAAACTACTTGGGACCAGCTAAAATCAACCTTTCTAGCTCAAGAACATGGTCACCAAGGTAGCAAGAATACGCGAAGGATAAAGCACTAGAGCAAAAACTAATTGGACCAATGGAGGAGTCACTTACCAAGGAGTAATTTCCCCAAAACGGTTCGGAGAATGGTGCTTTGAGCAAGGATATCGAAAATCACAGCCAAATGAGCAAGAACACGGGTTTGAGCTACGAAAAAAAAATTCTGGAGGTGGAAGAAGAGGCTGGGAGCTGGAATGAGTGGAGGGGGTCCCTGTGGGCCCCACAAGCTTGCACTCCGCCACTAGGGGGTGGGTGGCGGTGGCAGGGCTTGTGGCCCACTGGTCTGGCCCCCAGGCCAGCTCTCAGGCCCAGTAATTTTCAAAAAATTCAGAAAAAATCATACTAAATTTTCAGGACCATCGGAGAACTTTTATTTTTGAGGTATTTTTCTCCGGGACACTAAAACAGAAAACAGGAAAAACTAAACTAATGATATCATTTTTCTTCTAAGCAAAAGAAAATGAAAGCTTTAAAACATAGGTATGTGACTCTTTGATTCATCCGTTTCATGGACATTGAAAGAAATCCGTCAATGGGATTGATCAAGTCCTTATGACAAAACCTTCTCGAATCGCAAGAGAGAATGGAAAATTTTCGAATAGCCACTAAGTCACCTCAATGGGGATATGTATCTACCCAACAAGCAAATCATACTTCATCTTGACACGAGGAATAGGGCATTCAAAGCTCCCAATAAGAATCGATGAAGTCTTTTCGATAGCATTGATGCAATGTACTTGATATCGTTTCTTCGGAAAGTGCACTGTGTGCTCATTACCGTTGACATGGAAAGTGACATTGCCTTTGTTGCAATCTATAACAGACCCTGCACTGTTTAAAAAGGGTCTTCCGAGGATGACATCCATGGCATCGTCCTCGGGAATATCCAAGATAACAAAGTCTGTTAAGATAGTGGTATTAGCAACCACAACAGGCACATTCTCGCAAATGCCGATAGGGAAAGCAGTTGATTTGTTGGCCATTTGCAGAGAAATTTCAGTGGGTGTCAACTTATCCAACTCAAGTCTACGATGAAGAGAGAGCGGCATAACACTAACACCGGCTCCAAGGTCACATAAGGCAGTTCTTGCGTAGTTTCCTTTAATGGAGCAAGGTATAGTGGGCACTCCGGGATCACCAAGTTTCTTAGGAGTTCCACCTTTGAAAGTGTAATTGGCAAGCATGGTGGAGATCTCAATATCTGGTATCTTCTGTTTATTAGTCACGATATCTTTCATGTACTTGGCATACGGAGACATTTTGAGCATATCAGTTAACCGCATCTGCAGAAAGATGGGTCTTATCATCTCAACGAAGCACTCAAAATCCTCATCATTCTTTTTCTTGGATGGCTTAGGAGGAAAGGGCATAGATCTCTGAACCCATGTCTCCCTTTCTTTACCATGCTTCCTAGCAGTGAAGTCATTCTTATCGTATTTCTTAGGTTGTGGGTTATCAGGATTAACCGTAGGTTCAATCTCCACATCCTCATCATTGCTAGGTTGAGCATTATTATGAACATCACTGTCCATAATGTCACCAGGTTCATGCTCATCACCTGATTGTGTTTCTGCATCAGACACAGAAATATCATTAGGTTCTTCAGGTGTGATAGTATTTGGTGAACTGGCATGCAGGATTCTATCATCCTTCTTCTTCTCCTTAGGATGACTAGGTGTATCAGCATTGATTCCGTGAGAATCTTGATCAATTCTCTTAGGATGACCTTCAGGATACAAAGGTTCCTGAGTCATTTTGCCTCCTCTAATAATGACTCTGACAGAGTTGTCATTTAATTCATTGAGCAAGTCATTCTGAGCTTTAAGTACTTGTTCTACCTGAGTAGTAATCATAGAGGCATGTTTACTCAGAAGCTTCAGATCATTGACATTTCTGTCTACACAAGCACTTAAATGGCTAATCATACGAGTACTTTGTTCCAAATGTCTGCTAACATAATCATTGAATCTCTGTTGTTTGGCAACAAAGTTATCAAATTCATCAAAGCATAGGCTAGCAGGTTTATCAAAAGGAATATCACTCTCATCAAACCTACGCAGAGAATTCACTTCTACTACCTGTATCGGGTTATCGAGACCATGGATCTCTTCGATAGGTGGTAGATTTTTGACATCTTCAGATCTAATGCCTTTCTCTTGCATAGATTTCTTGGCTTCTTGCATATCTTCGGGACTGAGGAATAGAATACCTCTTTTCTTAGGAGTTGGCTTAGGAGGTGGCTCGGGAATAGTCCAAGCATTATCGTTGATCAAGATGTTATTCAGTAGGGTCTCAGCTTGTTCTACAGTTCGTTCCCTAAAAACACAATCGGCACAACTATCTAGGTGGTCTCTAGAGGCATCGGTAAGTCCGTTATAGAGGATATCAAGTATCTCGTTCTTCTTAAGAGGGTGATTAGGCAAAGCATTTTGTAGCTGGACGAGCCTCCCCCAAGCTTGTGGAGGACTCTCTTCTTGGAGTTGGGCAAAGTTGTATATTTCCTGCAAGGCAGCTTACTTCTTATGGGCAGGGAAATATTTCTCACAGAAGTAATAGACCATCTCCTAGGGACTACTCACACATCCACGAGCAAGAGAGGTGAACCAGGCTTTAGCATCATCCTTTAGAGAGAAAGGGAACAGCTTAAGGATATAGTAGTGGCGGATCTTCTCCTCATTAGTGAAAAGGGTGGCTATATCGTGTAGTTTGGCAAGATGGGCTACGACTGTCTCAGACTTATAACCGTGAAAAGGATCATATTTGACTGGAGAGATTATCTCAAGATCGACAGAGAATTCATAATCCTTATCGGTGATAAAGATAGGTGAAGTGGCAAACTTCAGGTCATATTTCATCTTAGCTTTCAGAGATTTTTCCTTCCACTTGAGAAGTAATTTCTCAGCGTCATAGGCATCCTTACACGCAAGAAAATCCTCAGCTATCTCTCCCTCCATAATGTAACCCTTAGGTATATCAGGCAATTCATATCTAGGAGAGCTAGATCTAGCAGGAGCAAAAGCAGGTTCTATCTCAATAGTATTGGCAGTATCAGAAGCATCACGAGCATTGGCAGTACTCTAGCAATATGAGCATCAAGGAACACCCCTAGTGGAACATCAGGCAAAGTAGTGTCTCTACCAGTATCAAGCATAGCATCATCAGGCATAGCATCTCTAGCAGTATCAAGCATAGCATCTCTAGCAATATCAAGCATAGCATCATCAGGCATAGTATCAAGCATAGTATCATCAGGCATAGTATCAAGCATAGCATCTCGAGCAATAGCATCATCATCATCATCAAGCATAGGCGACATATCAAGATTTCTAGCAGGAGGTGATGTCGCAAACTTACTCATAACTGAAGGTGAATCAAGTGCAGAGCTAGATGGCAATTCCGTACCTCCCCTCGTGGTTGAGGGCAAGACTTTGGTCTTCGGATCCTTCAGATTCTTCATAGTGATCAGCAGATATAAATCCCAAGTGACTCAGAGAATATAGCAATACCTCCCCGGCAGCGGCGCCAGAAAAATACTTGATGTCAGTTGTGCTTCCCTGGCAATAGCGCCACAAAAATGCTGACTCCGTAACAGCAGACCTTCCCTTGCAACGGCACCAGAAGAATGCTGCTAGCACTCTCCGGCAATCAAAACTAGAAGAATGTTGTTGACGGCCCACCAGCGCGTGGGATCGTAGCAGTTTTCGAGGGTAGAGTATTCGACCCAAATTTGTTGGTTCGCACGACGGGAGGCGAGAGAATACTCTCGAGTATTAGCAGCTGAATTTGTCAGATTCAACCACACCTGAAAGATTAGTATCTCCAAGCAAAGTAGTAACAGTAAAGTAGCGAGTAACGGCAGTGGCAAGGAACAGCAGTAGTGACAGCAGTAGCAAGTAGCAACAGTAGCAAGCGACAGTAGTAGCAATAGTATTAGCAGAGCAAGACAAGTAACAGTAGTAACAGTAGCAGAGCAAGATAAGTAACAGTAGCAGCAACGGTAGTAACAGCAGCAGAGCAAGACAAGTAACAGCAGCAGTAGGACAAACTCGTAGGCAATGGGTCGGTGATTTGTTTGGATGATATTCATCATGCAACAGTTATAACACGGAGAGATATGTGGCTAGCTCCCGTTCGTCAATGTGATGTAGGCATGCATTCCGTGTGTCGTCATACGTGCTTAGGGAAAAGAACTTGCATGACATCTATTGTTCATCCCTCCCGTGGCAGCGGGGTCCAAAAGGAAACTACGGGATATTAAGGTTCTCCTTTTAATAAAGAACCGGACCAACGCATTAGCACTTGGTGAACACATGAACTCCTCAAACTATGGTCATCATCGGGAGTGGTTCTGATTATTGTCACTCCGGGGTTGCCGGATGATAACACATAGTAGGTAACTACAACTTGCAAGATCGGATCTAAAACACACATATATTGGTGACAACATAATAATTTCAGATCTGAAATCATGGCACTCGGGCCCTAGTGACAAGCATTAAGCATGGCAAAGTAGTAGCAACATCAATCTCAGAACATAGTGGATACTAGGGATCAATCCCCATCAAAAGTAACTCGATTACATGATAGATCTCATCCTACTCATCACCGCCCAACGAGCCTACGAATAGATTACTCACGAACGATGAAGAGCTTCATGGAATTGGAGAGGGAAGAAGGTTGATGATGACGATGGCGACGATTTCCCCTCTCCGGAGCTAAAGACGAACTCTAGATCTGCCCTCCAGATGAAGAACAGGTGGTGGCAGCGCCTCCGTATCGCAAACGCGACAAAAACTTCTCTTTTTTTCTAGGACGAAAGTGAACTTATAGACCTGAGCTTGGGGCCGGCAGAGCCGTGTGGGCCCCACAAGCCTGCCCACCGCCACCAGGGGGTGGCGGAGCCAGGGCTTGTGGCCCACTGGCCCACCCCTCACGTGGAACTTGGCGTAGATATTTTTCATATTTTCCAAAAATGCTCCCCATAAATTTTCAGGACGTTTGGAGAACTTTGATTTCTGCACAAAAATAACACCAAGGCAAATCTGCTGAAAATAGCGTCAGTCCAGGTTAGTTCCATTCAAATCATGCAAATTAGAGTCCAAAACAAGGGCAAAAGAGTTTGGAAAAGTAGATACGATGGAGACGTATCAATCAACAAAACACTTGGCAATCTACTTCCATAAATAGCACACTGAAACCAAAGTCCGCTAATCTAGATACGGAAAGAAGATTGTAGCCAAGAGTTTCAACAAGAATGACATTTTGAATGGAACTATCATGAGATATGGACACCTCACCAAGACCAAGTACCTTACCCTTGGAGTTGTCTCCAAAAGTCACATACCTTCGTGGTCCATGGTTTGGTGTAATCTCACGAAACATGTCTATATCTTCGGTCATGTTATCGGTTCATCCACTCTCAAGTATCCACTCCTTTCCTCCTGCCATGTAGTCTCTAAGGTTTGCTATAAGACTTAGGCTCTTCATGGTCTTCTCATACTCGATTTCAAACTTCTCATCTTCATCATAGTAGTCGTGCTCTGATGACGAGTTGATGGATATACTTCTCGCCCCTTGTTGGTTACCCCAAGTGGAAGGTGGAGATGTAGTCAGCAGCAAATTTCTCTCACATGGAGACTATAAGGTTTATCGAACCAGAAGGACTCCTAGTCTCAACAAGTAGGTGTCTTCCACCCTGGCGCTAGCAGAAGACGTGGACCTGCACACACAACAAATAACTTTGCTCCCAACGAGTACGAAGAGTTTCTGAATCTCTCCGGCCTTGTAGTTTGCAAACGATCAAAACACAAGCGGGGAGGTAATAGTGATTGCAACGAAAAAGTAAATGAAAGCGGTAAATGGTGGAGGCGTAAACAATCATGGTGATATGGACCGCAGTCACATGATGTTCACTAGTGATGTCTCTCTCCCAAAAGATGATAAGCAACTATGCTTGGGTAAACAAATCACAGTTGGGAAATTGGCAGAATTATGATCGCACCGCAATGCTAATTATGCTCCTTGATAGTTAGAGGTTCAATATTAATGAGAAATACGCCAAGACAAGTAGACCGTTTATTCATCAGCATCTACTTACTAATCATCCACCTTGAGATATCTATCCAGAACATCTCTCCGGTATTAAGTTGCGAGCCCCACCCAAAGTGTAAACTCAAAGCAACGGACAACTGCATTAAGGAACTATGCGTAAGGTAAACAATCCTTGCAACCGTGGTTACAAGCACCGTTGTTTTCTCCCTGGTGGCAACAAGCACATCCCCTGGTCTCATGTTTCTGTCACTCAAGCTAGAAATCGAGGGGCCCGAACCCACAATCATGCATAACGCTCCCTCTTGGAGTTACAATCTACTACTTGGCCAAAGCAATAAAAAGCAACAGAGAAAATGCATGAATCACTAAGGAACATAATATAAAAGGATAATCAAATATATAACTCGTAACAATCTGAACATAATCTCATAATCCATCGGATCCCAACAAACCGAGCATAGCAATAGCAAGAGAATTACATAGATGCCTTGATCATGTAGGGCGGCTCACATGGACTAACCATTGAAGCACAAGATTGGAGAGAATACATCACATAGCTACAGGTCATGGACTCACGGTCCAACGAGGAATACTCACGGCACGTCCAGGAAGCGTCCATGGCGGTGGAGAAGCTCCCGGGGGTCAATCCTCCCTCCGGCAGGGTACCGGGAAGAGGTCTCCTGACGCTCCCGATCTTGGAAGCGCGGCGGCGGCGGAACGATGGAGAAATTCGCGATTCCAGAAAGTCTGCGAGGGTTTCCTCTCGGGACCCTAAATATAGGCCAAAGGAGGGCACCGGAGGAGGTGGGAGCCACCCAGGTGACCACCTGGCACGACCTAGGGCCTGGCCGCGCCAGCAGGCCGCGTGGGAGGCCCCTGGCCCCCCTCTGGCCCTCCTTCGGTGATCCCGAAGCTTCTGTTTCGCTGATTTTTTATAGATTTTTTCTGGATTTTTTCGGGCTTCGAAAAATTGGGTAAAAGCCCCTGCAAAATAGACATCAGCAGATAGAAATTGGCAGAGAGTGCATTGAGTTAGTAGGTTAGTCCAAATAAGTGTAAAATGATATAAAAGTGTAGCAAAACATATAACAATGCCACCCAAAAGATCATGGAACAAGCAGAAATTATAGATACGTTTGGGACGTATCAACATCCCCAAGCTTAATTTCTGCTCGTACTCGAGTAGATAAATGATAACACAATAATTTCTGCTGTGACATGCTAACACACATATAAGAACTTCAAAGTAAAGCAAGTGAGATATGCAATTCAAGTAAAGACAATAAGAAGCAAGAGTCTATATCTAGTATTGAACTTAGCAAAGTAAGAACATAAAGGTGCAAGAGCTCTCGCTGTCCGTGACTCAAATGTATCCAAATGGTGTTTGCGTGCAAGAAGTGGGAGATGGGTTGAGATCATAAAAATTATTTTTTAATTGAGAACTCAATATACTAAAATTTCACACTTGGTCTCCTTTGGAATCTTATTTTGACTCATCCCCAGACCACTAGTCAGGCACAAGTCAAAATGATCCTCTCCCTTTCCATTTTGAACATTCATGCAATGGATGAGCATAAGCAAGATATGTTGTCACTTAGGATGGTAAATAGAATAATGATGGGGAAGGAAGACAAAAAGGGTGTGAAAGGCTCACATCAATGAGGACAACCATAGGCGAGAGAAAGCCAAATGATAGATATGATGTGAGGAGTAGGGATTGCCCTGTAACGGATGCACATATGAGCTAAGGTAAGCTCTCTAATGGAACTAGTGGGGGTGCATCCAACTTGTTTGCTCATGAAGACCTAGAGCTCATTTGAAGAGGCTCATCATTGGAATATGCAAACCAAGTTCTATAGTGTAAGGGTCCCCACATAGTTATGCATGAATGATAATATCTATGTAGTACCAATATAATAATGGAGTGCGAGTGTGGATCTTTCAAAAGGAATAGTACTGTTTCCCCTTTCTCTCTTTTTATGTCTTTTATTTCTTTTTATTTTTCTCTTTTTTTATTTTTTGTGGCCTCTTTGGCTCTTTCTTTTTATCTCTCATTTGTCCTCTTTGGGATCTTTTGTTTTGTCCACTTTGGGATATTTTCCTCACTTAAGGGCAACACTCTATGGTTTACATAAAAAGAAAAATCATCACACTTTATACGGAGTACTCAACATAAAGACAAGTGAAAACTATCATGATGTATGCAAATGTATGCCTCTGCGAGTGTAGCGGGATATGCAATGATACTAGCATGTCATGTCGCAATAATAAGGGCAAGGCCCAACTATCATGCGGCTCCTCGATCAATCAAAAGCATGTATGACATGAAGATCAAGTCATGAGATGGTGGATGTTTCATGGCAATGTATCTCGGAAAGGCTATGGAAATGCCTTAATAGGTAGGTATGGTGTTTGTTTTGAGGAAAGATATAATGAGACTTATGTATGACAGAGCGTATCATGTCATGGGTTTGGATGCACCGGCGGAATTTGCACCAACTCTCAATGTGAGAAAGGGAAATGCGCGGTACCGAAGAGGCTAGCAGAATATGGATGGTGGAAGTTCCAACAATCGAATACTCACATTAGTCTAAAGAACTCATACAGTTATTATCGGTAACTCTCTATCTAGTTAGGAGATTCACAAAGAGACAAGTACCCCGAGGAGGAGTGTTTGGGGGTTTGGTTATCCTTGCGCATCCTCGACTCATGGTAACGTGAGGATACTCTATATATTCCAACCCCTCCAGAGGTTAGCGATCAATTTAGTAGCTAGAGTTCTCAACTAATTTTAGTTTTTGAAAAACACACGGATTTACCAAAATACAACACTTATCACTAATAGGCTCAAGTTCTTGGCACCAATAGTCCAAACATTACTCAAATCAATATCTCAAAACTATTGCAAGTTACTACTATAATTAAATAGCAACCTCAATTACCTACTCATGCAAGACACACAACTCAGTGCAACGAGCCAACTCTCTAAACAAGATAAGCATGATAACTCAAGAGAGTTCCAAAATCAACCTAAATAATAGCTCTTAAAAATATAAGCATGAAAACTAAGAGCTAAGCATGACAATAGCTACGAAAGGATGAAGAACACACGAAAAAGATAAGCATGAAAACCTATGTTGTGTTCTAGAGTGGAATGGAGCGTGTGTCTCTCTCAAACAAGTTAGTCTAGGTTCCGACTTGTTATGAACAGCAAGCAAAACTAAAACAAACTAAAAAGCAAATAGTGGGACGCTCCAAGCATATCACATATCATATGAAGTGATAAAAATATAGCATTGAGATGGACGAACTAATGATTGTTGATAGAGAAGGGGATGCACGGGGGCATCCCCAAGCTTAGACGCTTGAGTCTCCTTGAATATTTCTTGGGGTGCATGGGGTCATCCCCAAGGTTGAGCGCTTGACACTCATGTATCTTCTTTCATTGTCTCTCCCATCGCATACTTGAAAACTCCCTTCATACGAAACTCATCATAAGCTGATTAGAGTGGTTAGTACCCTTAATAAAATAATTCATTACCTGCTGGAAATAAAGATTTTTATGAAAAGCTACTGCTTATTATGAATGCCAAAAGGTTTTTGCAAATAAAAAGCAAGCTTAGGATTTGCAAAACAATGAAAACGTAAAACATGGCAGAATTTGTGAAAAACAGAACAGCATGTAGTAAATAATTTATTCTCGGAACTTTTGCAACTCAAATCAAAAAACTCACAACACATGCCAGAAAGACAATTATATAGATCATGCTGTAAAAAAATTAAGATCAAAAATATGACCTGGTGATTTTTGGCGAATTTTTCCGTCAAACAGACAGAATCTGTTTCTGGACAGCATGTCACAACTTTTGAACTTTCTTGCAATTGGAGACTACAACTTGGCACAAAGCTTAAAAATAAAGATACAATGATGTTGCTATAGTAGTAACACACATCAAGACCACTAAAACAGAAATAAAAAACAAATTGGGTTGCCTCCCAACAAGCGCTTTCTTTTATGCCTTTGAGCTAGGCATAATGCAAGAAGATCAAGTGTTATCAACTCCGAAAGAATAACTTCCCCGTGTAACAGACTCATAAGGTAACTTAATATTCTTTCTAGGGAAGTGTTACATTCCCTTTTTAATAGGAAATTGGAATTTAATAATTCCCTCTTTCATGTCAATGATAGCACCAACGGTGCGGAGAAAAGGACGTCCCAAAATAATTGGACATGAAGGATCACATTCAATGTCCATAATAAGAAAATCAACGGGCACATAATTATCATTGACAATAATAAGAACATCTTCAATTCTCCCTAAAGGTTTCTTTATGGAAGAATCAACGAGACGAACACCAAAAGAACATGGATCAAAAGGTTTCCGATCAAGCATATCATACATTCTTTTGGGCATAATGGACTTACTAGCTTCAACATCACACAAAGCAAAGCAAGAGATATGGTTCAATTTAATTTTGACCATAGGGTCCCAACCATCTTCTAGTTTCCTAGGAATAGAAGTCTCTAGCTTGAGCTTCTCCTCCCTAGCTTTGATAAGAGCATTGGTAATATGCTCGGTGAAGGCAATATTGAGTGTACTAGTGTGGGGGTCCATAGCCATTCTTTGCACACACAAAAAAGGTGATAACTTCGGAGAGACTACAATTGTCAAAATCAATAATGTTGCTATTAAGTAAAATTGTAGTGTCATCCTCTACGTTTGATTTGCTCTCTATTATAAGAGTTAGGACGTCTTCCCAAGTTTGGGGACGTTTAGGAGCAACTTCAAACCAAAGATCTTGTGGCTTCCCCACGCAACCATGCCAAGGGCATAATTCTTCATAATGACTAGTATAGTCACATGGTTTACTTGTAAAAAGACCCCTAGTGGTAATTGGAGCAATAGAGGAGAAGATGTAACCATTATTGTTGTGACTAGTGGAGTCACCCAACATGGTGTTCTCAGTGGAACCCATAGCAGCAACAACAAGCAAGAACAAAGTAACAGATTAATTTTTTTGTGGTTTTTGGTATAGGACTCTAAAGCAAAAATTAAAAAGCAAACTAACAAGACTAAAAAGCAAAGGTAAAGGATAGTGTGCAACTCCCCTATCTTGAAGACTGGAGTCCCCGGCAACGGCGCTAGAAATTCACTTGATGACGAGTTCATGGATATACTTCTCGCCCCTCGTTGGTTACCCCAAGTGGAAGGTGGAGATGTAGTTAGCAGCAAATTTCCCTCACACGAAGACTGTAAGGTTTATCGAATCAGAAGGACTCATAGGCTCAACAAGTAGGTGTCTTCCACCCTGGCGCTAGCAGAAGATGTGGACCTGCACACACAACAAATAAATTTGCTCCCAACGAGTATAGAGAGGTTGTCAATCTCTCCGGCCTTGTAGTTTGCAAAGGATCAAAGCACAAGCGGGAAGGTAATAGTGAATGCAACGGAAAAGTAAATGAAAGCGGTAAATGATGGAGGTGTAAACAATGATGGTGATATGTACCGGAGTCACATGATGTTCACTAGTGATGTCTCTCTCCCAAAAGACGATAAACAACTATGCTTGGGTAAACAAATCACAGTTGGGCAATAGACAGAATTATGATCGCACCGCAATGCTAATTATGCTCCTTGATAGTTAGAGGTTCAATAGTAATGGGCAGTACGCCAAGGCAAGTAGACCGTTTATTCATCAGCATCTACTTACTAATCATCCACCTTGAGATATCTATCGAGAACATCTCTTTGGTATTAAGTTGCGAGCCCCACCCAAAGTGTAAACTCAAAGCAACGGACAACTGCATTAACGAACTATGTGTAAGGTAAACAATCCTTGTAATCGTGGTCACAAGCACCGTTGTTTTCTCCCTGGTGGCAACAAGCACATCCCCTAGTCTCATGTTTCTGTCAATCAAGCTAGACATCGAGGGGCCCGAACCTACAATCATGCATAACGCTCCCTCTTGGAGTTACAATCTACTACTTGGCCAAAGCAATAAAAAGCAATGGAGAACATGCATGAATCACTAAGGAACATAATGTAAAGGATAATCAAATATATAACTCATACCAAATCTGAACATAATCTCATAATCCATCGGATCCCAACAAACCGAGCATAGCAATAGCAAGAGAATTACATAGATGCCTTGATCATGTAGGGCAGCTCATAAGGACTAACCATTGAAGCACAATATTGGAGAGAAGACATCACATAGCTACTGGTCATGGACTCATGGTCGAAGGAGGACTACTCACGGCACGTTCAGGAAGCGTCCATGGCGGTGGAGAAGCTCCCGAGGGTCAATCCTCCCTCCGGTAGGGTGCCGGGAAGAGGTCTCCTAACGCTCCCGATCTTGAAACCGCTGCAGCGGCGGAACGATGGAGAAATTCGCGTTTCCAGAAAGTCTGCGAGGGTTTCCTCTCGGGACCCTAAATATAGGCCAAAGGAGGGCACCGGAGGAGGTGAGACCCACCCAGGCGACCTCCTGGCACGGCCTAGTGCCTGGTCGCGCCAGCAGGCCCCTGGCCCCCTCTGGCCCTCCTTCGGTGATCCCGAAGCTTCTATTTCGCTGATTTCTTATATATATTTTCTGGATTTTTTTGGGCTTCGGAAAATTGGGGAAAAGCCCCTGCAAAATAGACATCAGCAGACAGAAACTTCCAATGGGTGCACTGAGTTAGTAGGTTAGTCCAAATATGTGTAAAATGATATATAAGTGTAGCAAAACATATAACAATGTCACCCAAAATATCATGGAACAAGCAGAAATTATCGATACGTTTGGGGCGTATCATGCTCCACATTGTCATCGTCAAATGAAGTATTCTCGTCATAAGAGTTAAGAGATTCGTTAGAGTTTTGACCATAACAATGTTCAAGTTTATGAATCTGAATGGCTTCAACAATGATGTTATTGATGGTAATGACATGTCCTTTAGCATGCATGAGGTCACAAAGCTCAAATAGACAATTATCAATGTTTGGATCATTGGGCTTCATTTTGTGAAAGACAATAGATTTTTGGAAAATGACATCAAGATTTATCAAGGAGTAGTCGGGATATCTATTCTCCAAATATTTCCACAAAGTATATGCACACTCAAAGTTCTTCATTTGATTAAGCACATTTCTTGGCAGTCATCTAATGATGACATTAACAGTCTTAAGATTGCCAAGCATAATAACTTCTTCATCATGAGAAGGATGTAAGGGGTCAATGGGAGGCACGTAGGGATTTTCAACATACTTGCTCAAATGAAATTCATAAAATATGTCAAGCATTTCGTGTTTCCATTGACTATAGTACTCCCCGTCGAGAATAGACATTCTACAACTAAGACTTGCCAAACTAGACACATCCATCTTCCTCCAATGGTGATTAAACCAAGGATATGGAGACCAAAGCGTTGATACAAATTGCGGGATCACTGGAAGGGATTTCTAGAGGGGGTGAATAGACTGCTTGACAAATTTAAACCTAGCCATTTCCTAATTTTGATAGTTGGCAGGTTTTAGCATTTATTGCAAGTCAAACACGACCTACATTTGCAAGTGTACGACTATAGAAGCGGAAATTAAAGACATCCATATGCAAAGTAAGGAGTATGGTTTAGGAAAATCAAACGGAAAGATTGACACGGTGATTTTTAGCGTGGTTCCAATAGGTGGTGCTATCATACATTCACGTTGATGGAGACTTCAACCCATAGAGGATAACGGCCGCGCGAGTCCACGGAGGGCTCAGCCCACGAAGGGTCCATGGAGAAGTAACCTTGTCTATTCCATCATGGCTTACGTCCACGAAGGATTAGCCTCACTCGGGGTAGATCTTGACAAAGTAGGCGGTCTCCTTGCCCGTACAAACTTCTTGGTTCAACTCCACAACACGAAGTAGGAGGCTCCCAAGCGACACCTAACCAATCTAGGAGACACCACTCTCCAAAGGCTAATAGATGCGATAGTATAGTGAACTACTTGCTCTTGTGCTTCAAAAAATAGTCTCCTCAACACTCATTCACTCTCTCACAGATTTGGCTTGGGTGGAAGTGATAGAGCCAAGGGTCCTGATCTTTCAATGAGATGGTGGCTGTCGATTTGGTGGAGACGCCTTTGACGACCCGACTACATTGTGCACGACGTTGCGCCTTAGCAATTGCTAAACCAACTCAAAGAGGTTATTGACCATGTCGGAGCACGAACAAACTGACCACGCAAGCAATCAAAGAACAACAAGAATATGATAAAAGCAATCTGAATATTGCGAATATATATGAAGTATTGATAAGGGTGGGGATCCTAAAACGGTCTTGGTCTGGTCGTTGGACACAAACGAAGTACACGAAGTTGCAATTGCTAACTTTTAACTAAACAAATCCCTCAGTCTAAACACTAATCTAGTCTACTATTTATTAAGAGCGTCGGCCGCCTGGGTGCCGGTTCACGGGAGGCTACGTCGTTCAGAGGCCGGATATTGTATAGCATAATATACAAGCACACCAATTGATATTTGTAGTGATGGCTTCTTCCACCGTATCTCGGGTTGTCTTCGCGCATGTGTGCTTGATGCATGAGGATAGCTCCTCCTTCCTGATGCATGTATGAATAAGTGCATGGTAGGGCCTTGGCTGATTGTAAGTGTAGTACCACACACATAATAAGTTCCATGAAATGAGCCAAGGAACGTGTGTACTTGCATGGTCATAATCTCTCATCTTCATATTCATTTTGCACATCCCTTCAATCATTCTGCACAATAAATAAAATGGTGTGGTATTTTTGTCCCTGAGAATAAAATATAATATTATATAATTATTAAAAGAAATTACCTGAAAAATGTGTCGTGCAATATTTATATACTTATATATGGTGTCTATGCCCACATCATCCTACCCTTCTTTAAAATAAAGTCGTCCTCGGCGTTGCTTAATCTGAAATATGGCCAACAAAAGAGACAAAGCATACATGTTGTATATGTATATGTCATCCATTTTTACTTTCCTTGTTTTTTGCACATATGACACATGTATACATGAGTAACTTTCATATCTTATGAAATATGAAGCAAAAATATTATCACAAGTAGAAGGCATGAAAATATTGCAACTCAGTTTGCACATATAAGTGAAGTCCTTATTCATATCAAATGATTGACAATGTTCATCATTAAACCATCCTAACATTGGTGAATATGCTTTCATTGTTTCAAACTTACATGCTACAACATGCTTAAATAAACAAACATGCAACAAGTCATTTGACATAAAATCATCACCAAGATTAGAGGTCATATCAAAATGATTAAAAATTGGCATAATTGTTTTTAAAAATATTTGACGCACTGATGAAACGAGTGCTCCATGCATGCAATACCGTGGTGTGACACTAGTATAAAACAGGCCTTTGGTTCGAAGCATTAGTCCCGATTGGTTTTTGAACCGGGACTAATGTTGCCACTAGTCCCGGTTCATGAGGCTAGGCTTTAGTCCCGGTTTACTAGGAACCTCTAGTCCCGGTTTGTGTTATCAACCAAGACTAAAGGGGTGGTGGTAGGGTTGCATCAGGCTGGGGCCCATGCGAGGGCAATTAGTCCCGGTTAGTAATACAAATCGGGACTATAGATAGATCTTTAGTCCGGGTTTGTATCACCTCCGGGACTAAAAGTATCACTATAAATAGTGCTTCGTCCAGCCCAAGCCCAAGCTCTCTGTTTTCTCCTTTCTCTCCTTTGTTCTCTTCCCTTGCTCGAGTTCATCCTCAATTTCTTCCCAGATTTGTCAAGATTTGAGGCACCCCATCCATCCAAGTGTTCACAAAGCTTAGCAACATTGTCCTTTCATCTCTCATTGCTAGATTAGCTCATGTAATGCTCTATAATTATAGTGATTTGTGGGTTTTAGTTTGGAGTAATTATATGGGAGTTTATTTGATTTATGTGCAATCTGAGCTCAAATTAACTTCTTAGTTTGCATATGTGTAGGTGTGGTTTACTTAGTGCCTTCATGTCTCCGTCCTAACCACCGTCAGTCGCCCGCACCGTCTCGTCGCCGTCACCGTCTTGGTGATCCTCTTGTTCTTATCCTTTTTATTCCAAAAAATCTTATTTGTATGATTTAGATAGTTTTCTTACATGTATGATTGTTTGTAATACATAGTGCCATGGTCTTGATATCTGTCCTCGTCGGCCCTCACCAGGTTTATGATTCGGACGTGGTATATTCTCTTTTATAACTATTTTTTTGCATTTCTCATTTATATGACAATTATGCCCATCAAGTTGACATAGATATTTTTATCTAGGAGGTATGTGAAGCGGAAATTGCAACCGACCCTCTTGTCGAGAAGTTAAATTTAGTTGAAAAAGGAAATGAGTATTTGAAAGAAAAATTGAAAAGAATTGAAGAAGAGAAGATGAAATTGGAGTTGTATGTTGTCGATGTCATCGATGATCACAAGATCAAGACGGATGCAACACGCTTGAAGATTAGAACTATTAGAAAATATGCCCTTAATAAAGCGACTTGGTGTCACTATGTTGTTAGATCAATTGTTAACTCAGTTGCGATCTTGATCGCATTTGTTGTTGCATTTAAATGATTTAGCTAGAAACTCTTGTATTTTGTTTTATGAGAATAAGTGTGTATGAACTTTATGTGTGAACTTGTATTAATTTGGTCTTTTTGATCTTGTGTAATGAAGATGAACCGGCAATGGATGTACGATGACCGCCGCTCTCCCCAGTTCATTCATGGCTTGCAGAGTTTTCTGCGTGCGACTGAGGCAAACCAGCAGGATGGTTTTTTGTGGTGTCCATGTGCTATCTGTAAAAATGATAAAACTTACTCTAAATCAAGAGTCATTCATGTCCACTTGTTTACATCCAGTTTCATGTCTGACTATAACTGTTGGACCAAGCGCGGAGAAAGAGTGGTTCTAATGGAAGAGAATGAAGAAGAAGAGGATGATGACGGCTATCCTTTGTTACATGAATACAATGGTACTACAATGGGGGAAGAAGCTAAAGTAGAGGCACCAGATGAACTCCCTAATGATCTTGGTCAGGCCATTGCTAATGCAAAGAGAAACTACGCAAGTGAAATGGAGAAGCTGAAGTTGCAGCGCATGTTAGAGGATCACAAGAAATTGTTGTACCCAAATTGCGAAGATGACAAGAAGAAGGTGGGTACTGCACTAGAATTGTTGCAATGGAAGGTAGTGAATGGTGTATATGACAAGGGTTTTGAAAAGTTGTTGAAAATGTTAAAGAAGATGCTTCCAAAGGACAACTAATTGCCCAACAGTACGTACGAAGCAAAGAAGGCTATCTGCCCTCTAGGATTAGAGGTGCAGAAGATACATGCATGCCCTAATGACTGCATCCTCTACCGCGGTGAGGAGTATGAGAATTTGAATGCATGTCTGATATGTGGTGCGTTGCGCTATAAGATCCGCCGCGATGACCCTGGCGACATGTTGAGGGCCAACGCCCCAGGAAGAGCATTCCTGTCAAGGTGATGTGGTATGCTCCTATAATACCACAATTGAAACGTTTGTTCCAAAACAAAGAGCATTTCAAGTTGATGCAATGTCACAAAGACGAGCGTAAGAAAGACGGGAAGTTGAGAGTGCCCGCTGATGGTTCATAGTGGAGGAAAATCGAGAGAGAGTGGTCGGACTTTGCAGATGATACAAGGAACTATTGGTTTGGTTTAAGTGCATATGGCATTATTCCTTTTGGGGAGCAAAGCAGCAATCATAGCACCTGGCCCGTGACTCTATGTATCTTTAACCTTCCTCCTTGGTTGTGCATGAAGCAGAAGTTTATTATGATTCCAGTGCTCATCCAAGACCCCAAGAAACCCATCAACAACATTGATGTGTACCTAAGGCCATTAGTCGAAGAACTTTTACAGCTATGGGATATCAAAGGTGTACGTGTGTGGGATGAGCACAAACAGCAAAAATTTGACCTACGAGCATTGCTGTTTGTAACCATCAATGATGGGCATGCTCTTAGTAACCTTTCAGGACAGACAAACAAGGGATACCACGCATGCACGCACTTTTTAGATGATACCAAAAGTATATACTTGGATAAATGTAAGAAGAATGTGTACCTAGGACATCATCGATTTCTTTCGATCAAGCATCTCTTAAGAAAAGAAGGCAACCATTTCAAAGGTGAGGCAGATCACCCGAAGAAGCCTGACCACCGTACTGGTGATCATATACTTCATATGGTCACGGATTTAAAAGTAATTTTTGGAAATGGTCCTGGCGAACAATATGTTCCGAATGATGCTGACGGACACGCACTCATGTGGAAGAAGAAATCTATATTTTGGGACCTACCTTATTGGAAAGTCCTAGAGGTACGCTCTGCAATAGACGTGATGGACTTGATGAAGAATCTTTCCGTGAACCAGCTAGGATTCTTGGGCGTGTATGGGAAGACAAAAGATACACCGGAGGCACCGGAGGACTAGCAACGTATGCATGAACAAGACGGCATGCATCCAAAGCAGTGTAAAGGTCCTGCCAGCTACGCTCTTACCAAAGAAGAGAAGGAAATCTTCTTTGAATGACTGCTCAGTATGAAGGTCCCATGTGGCTACTAGTCGAATATAAAGGGAATAATAAATATGGCAGAGAAAAAATTCTAGAACCTAAAGTCTCATGACTCCCACGTGATTATGACGCAATTGCTTCCAGTCGCATTGAGGGGGCTTCTACCAAAAAATGTTCGATCAGCCATTGTGAAGCTATGTGCATTCCTAAATGAAATCTCTTAGAAGGTAATCGATCTAGAAATTCTACCAAGGTTACAGAATGATTTGGTACAATGTCTTGTCAGTTTTGAGTTGGTGTTCCCACCATCCTTCGTCAGTATCATGACGCACGTCCTAGTTCACCTAGTCGAAGAGATTGTCATTCTCGGCCCTGTATTTCTACACAATATATTCCCCATCGAGAGGTTCATGGGATTCTTAAAGAAATATGTTCACAACCGTGCTAGGCCAGAAGAAAGCATCTCCAAGGGCCATGAAATAGAGGAGGTAATTGAGTTTTGTGTTGACTTTATTCCTGATCTTAAGCCGATTGTTCTTCCTGAATCGCGGCATGAGGGCAGACTAGATGGAAAAGGCACGCTAGGAAAGGATTCTGTAATATGTAGGGACAGGCATTCTTGTGCGCAAGCACACTACACAGTTCTACAAAATTCCACCTTTGTGGCTTCATATATCGAGGAACACCTAGATATTGTACGCTCCAAGAACCCAGAGCAGTCTGATCCCTGGATCAAACGTACACACATGGCGTCGTTAGACGGTTGGTTGCAAACACATCTCATGCATGACCCTGAAGTTGGACATGACCTGTACTTGCTGTGTTGGAATTATGCCCTAGAGGCAATAATAAATATAGTTATTATTATAATTCCTGTATCAAGATAATCGTTTATTATCCATGCTATAATTGTATTGAATGAAGACTTATATACATGTGTGGATACATAGACAAAACACTGTCCCTAGCAAGCCTGTAGTTGGCTAGCTAGTTGATCAAAGATAGTCAGGGTCTTCTGATTATATACAAGGTGTTGTTGCTTGATAACTGGATCACGTCATTAGAAGAATCACGTGATGGACTAGACCCAAACTAATAGACGTAGCATGTTGATCGTGCCATTTTGTTGCTACTGTTTTCTGCGTGTCAAGTATTTGTTCCTATGACCATGAGATCATATAACTCACTGACACCGGAGGAATGCTTTGTGTGTATCAAATGTCACAATGTAACTGGGTGACTATAAAGATGCTCTACAGGTATATCCGAAGGTGTTCGTTGAGTTAGGATTTGTCACTCCGTGTGACGGAGAGGTATCTCGGGGCCCACTCGGTAATACAACATCACACACAAGCCTTGCAAGCAATGTGACTTAGTATAAGTTGCGGGATCTTGTATTACGGAACGAGTAAAGAGACTTGCCGGTAAACAAGATTGAAATAGGTATGCGGATACTGACGATCGAATCTCGGGCAAGTAACATACCGAAGGACAAAGGGAATGACATACGGGATTATATGAATCCTTGGCACTGAGGTTCAAACGATAAGATCTTCGTAGAATATGTGGGATCCAATATGGGCATCCAGGTCCCGCTATTGGATATTGACCGAGGAGTCACTCGGGTCATGTCTACATGGTTCTCGAACCCACAGGGTCTGCACACTTAAGGTTCGACGTTGTTTTATGCGTATTTGAGTTATATGGTTGGTTACCGAATGTTGTTCGAAGTCCCGGATGAGATCACGGACATCGCGAGGGTTTCCGGAATGGTCCGGAAACGAAGATTGATATATAGGATGACCTCATTTGATTATCGGAAAGTTTTCGGAGTTACCGGGAATGTACCGGGAATGACGAATGGGTTCCGGGTGTTCACCGGGGGGGCAACCCACCCCGGGGAAGCCCATAGGCCTTGGGGGTGGCGCACCAGCCCTTGGTGGGCTGGTCGGACAGCCCAAGAGGGCCCTATGCGCCAAGGATAGAAAATCAAAGAGAAAGAAAAAAAAAGGAGGTGGGAAAGGAGAGAAGGACTCCACTTTCCAATCCTAGTTGGACTAGGATTGGAGGAGGACTCCTCCTCCCCTTGGTGCGCAGCCCTTGGGGCTCCTTGAGCCTCAAGGCAAGCCTCCCCTCCCTCCTCCTATATATATGGAGCAATTAGGGCTGATTTGAAACAACTTTTCAAAGGCAGCCCGACCACATACCTCCACGGTTTTACCTCTAGATCGCGTTTCTGCGGAGCTCGGGCGGAGCCCTGCCGAGATCAGATCACCACCAACCTCCGGAGCACTGTCACGCTGCCAGAGAACTCATCTACCTCTCCGTCTCTCTTGCTGGATCAAGAAGGCCGAGATCATCGTCGAGTTGTACGTGTGCTGAACGCGGAGGTGCCGTCCGTTCGACACTAGATCGTGGGACGGATCGCGGGACGGTTCGTGGGACGGTTCGCGGGGCGGATCGAGGGACGTGAGGACGTTCCACTACATCAACCGCGTTCACTAACGCTTCTGTTGTGCGATCTACAAGGGTACGTAGATCGGAAATCCCTTCTCGTAGATGAACATCACCATGATAGGTCTTCGTGCGCGTAGGAAAATTTTTGTTTCCCATGCGATGTTCCCCAACAGTGGCATCATGAACTAGGTTCATGCGTAGATGTCTTCTCGAGTAGAACACAAAAGCTTTTGTGGGCGGTGATGTGCGTTTTTCTGCCCTCCTTAGCCTTTTCTTGATTTCGCGGTATTGTTGGATTGAAGCGGCTTGGACCGACATTACGCGTTCGCTTACAAGAGACTGGTTTCATCGCTACGAGTAACCCCCTTTGCTCAAAGATGACTGGAAAGTGTCGGTTTCTCCAACTTTAGTTGAATCGAATTTGACCGAGGAGGTCCTTGTATAAGGTTAAATAGCAGTTCATATATCTCCGTTATGGTGTTTGCGTAAGTAAGATGCGATCCTACTAGATACCCATGGTCACCACGTAAAACATGCAACAACAAAATTAGAGGACGTCTAACTTGTTTTTGCAGGATATGCTTGTGATGTGATATGGCCAACGATGTGATGTGATATATTGGATGTATGAGATGATCATGTTGTAATAGATAATATCGACTTGCACGTCGATGGTACGGCAACCGGCAGGAGCCATAGGGTTGTCTTTAAACTAACGTTTGTGCTTGCAGATGCGTTTACTATTTTGCTAGGATGTAGTTTTAGTAGTAATAGCATGAGTAGCACGACAACCCCGATGGAGACACGTTGATGGAGATCATGGTGTGGCGCCGGTGACAAGAAGATCGTGTCGGTGCTTTGGTGATGGAGATCAAGGAGCACGTGATGATGGCCATATCATGTCACTTATGAATTGCATGTGATGTTAATCCTTTTATGCACCTTATTTTGCTTAGAACGACGGTAGCATTATGAGGTGATCTCTCACTAAAATTTCAAGACGAAATTGTGTTCTCCCCGACTGTGCACCGTTGCTACAGTTCGTCATTTCGAGACACTACGTGATGATCGGGTGTGATAGACTCAACGTTCACATACAACGGGTGCAAAACAGTTGCACACGCGGAACACTCGGGTTAAGCTTGACGAGCCTAGCATGTGCAGACATGGCCTCGGAACACATGAGACCGAAAGGTCGATCATGAATCATATAGTTGATATGATTAGCATAAGGATGCTTACCACTGAAACTATACTCAACTCACGTGATGATCGGACTTGAGCTAGTGTAAGTGGGTCATGAACCACTCAAATGACTAGAGAGATGTACCTTTTGAGTGGGAGTTTAGCAAGTAATTTGATTAAGTTAAACTCTAATTATCTTGAACATACTCTAAGTCCACTTTGAATATATTTGTGTTATAGATCATGGCTCACGCGACAGTCACCCTGAATTTTAATACGTTCCTAGAGAAAGCTAAGTTGAAAGATGATGGAAGCAACTTTGTAGACTGGGCTCGTAATCTTAAGTTGATCCTACAAGCTGGGAAGAAGGATTATGTCCTTAATGCTGTGCTAGGAGATGAACCACCCGCTACGGCTGACCAGGATGCTAAGAACGCTTGGTTAACACGTAAGGAGGACTACTCAGTAGTTCAATGTGCAGTCTTGTATGGCTTAGAACCGGGACTTCAACATCGCTTTGAGCGTCATGGAGCATATGAGATGTTCCAGGAGTTGAAGTTTATCTTTCAAAAGAACACCCGGATCGAGAGGTATGAGACCTCCGATAAATTCTATGCTTGCAAGATGGAGGAGAATTCGTCTGTCAGTGAACATGTGCTCAAAATGTCTGGGTACTCAAACCGTCTAGCTGAGCTGGGGATTGAACTCCCGCAAGAGGCTATCACTGACAGAATTCTTCAATCACTGCCGCCAAGCTATAAGGACTTTGTGTTGAACTACAACATGCAAGGGATGAACAAGTCACCCGGCAAGTTGTTTGCGATGTTGAAAGTCGCAGAGTCTGAACTCCGTAAAGAGCATCAAGTGTTGATGGTGAATAAGACCACTAGTTTCAAGAGAAACGGCAAAGGCAAGAAGGGCAATTCAAAGAAGAGCGGCAAGCATGTTGCCAATCCGACGAACAAACCCAAAGCTGGACCTAAGCCTGAAACAGAGTGCTACTATTGCAAGGGTATGGGTCACTGGAAGCGCAACTGCCCCAAGTATCTGGCTGATAAGAAGGCGGCCAAAGAAAAATCAGGTATATTTGATATACATGTTATTGATGTGTACTTAACCGGCTCTCGTAGTAGTGTCTAGGTATTTGATACCGGTTCTGTTGCTCATATTTGCAACTCGAAACAGGAACTGCGGAATAGGCGAAGGCTGGCGAAAGATGAAGTGACGATGCGCGTAGGAAATGGTTCCAAGGTTGATGCAATCGCCGTCGGCACAGTTTCACTTCAGTTACCATCGGGATTAGTTATTAACTTGAATAATTGTTATTTAGTGCCTGCGTTGAGCATGAACATTATATCTGGATCTTGTTTATTGCGAGACGGTTACTCTTTTAAGTCAGAGAATAATGGTTGTTCTATTTCTATGAGTAACATCTTTTGTGGTCATGCACCCAATGTGAGAGGATTGTTCATATTGAATCTTGATAGTGATACACATATACATAACATTGAGACCAAAAGAGTTAGAGTTAACAATGATAGCGCCATGTTTTTGTGGCACTGCCGCTTAGGTCATATTGGTGTAAAGCGCATGAAGAAACTCCATACTGATGGACTTTTGGAGTCACCTGACTTTGATTCACTTGACACGTGCGAACCATGCCTCATGGGCAAGATGACTAAAACTCCGTTCTCCGGAACAATGGAGCGTGCGAGTGACTTATTGGAAATCATACATACCGATGTGTGCGGTCCGATGAGCGCGGAGGCACGCGGCGGATATCATTATTTTCTCACCTTCACTGACGATTTGAGTAGATATGGTTATGTCTACTTAATGAAGCACAAGTCTGAAACATTTGAAAAGTTCAAGCAATTTCAGAGTGAAGTTGAAAATCATCATGACAAGAAGATCAAGTTCCTACGGTCTGATCGTGGGGGTGAATATCTGAGTTTCGATTTTGGTGCTCACTTAAGACAATGTGGAATTGTTTCACAGTTGACACCGCCTAGAACACCACAGCGTAATGGTGTGTCCGAACATCCTAATCGTACTTTATTAGAGATGGTGCGATCTATGATGTCTCTTACCGATTTTCCGTTATCGTTTTGGGGTTATGCATTAGACAGAGCTGCATTCACTTTAAATAGGGCACCATCAAAGTCCGTTGAGACGACACCATACGAACTGTGGTATGGCAAAAGGCCAAAGTTGTTTTTTCTTAAAGTTTGGGGATGTGATGCTTATGTCAAAAAGCTTTAGCCTGAAAAGCTGGAACCCAAAGCGGAAAAGTGCATCTTCATAGGTTACCCAAAAGAGACAGTTGGGTACACCTTCTATCTCAAATCCAAGGGCAAAGTGTTTGTTGCTAAAAATGGAGCTTTTCTCGAGAAGGAGTTTCTCTCGAGAGAATTGAGTGGGAGGAAGATAGAACTTAATTAGGTTGTTGAACCTCTCATCCCTCTGGATGGTGGCACAAGGCAAGGGGAAACCCCTGTTGTTGCGACGCCGGTTGAGGAGGAAGTTAATGATGATGATCATGAAACTCCGGTTCAAGTTCCTATCAAACCACGCAGGTCGACGAGACCACGTGCTGCTCCAGAGTGGTATGGTAATCCCGTTTTGTCAGTCATGTTGTTAGACAACAATGAACCTGCAAATTATGAAGAAGCAATGGTGGGCCCAGATTCCAAGAAATGGCTGGAGGCCATGAAGTCCGAGATAGGATCCATGTATGAAAACAAAGTGTGGACTTTGGAAGTACTACCTGAGGGCCGCAAGGCTATTCAGAACAAATGGATCTTTAAGAAGAAGACGGACGTTGACGGCAATGTGACCGTTTATAATGCTCGACTTGTGGCAAAGGGTTTTTCACAAGTTCAAGGAGTTGACTACGATGAGACATTCTCACCCGTAGCGATGCTTAAGTTCGTCAGAATCATGTTAGCAATAGCCGCATTTTTTGATTATGAAATCTGGCAGATGGATGTCAAAACGGCGTTCCTTAACGGTTTCCTTAAGCAAGAGTTGTATATGATACAACCCGAAGGTTTTGTCGATCCTAAGAATGCTAACAAGGTGTGCAAGCTCCAGCGATCCATTTATGGACTGGTGCAAGCATCTCGGAGTTGGAACAAACGCTTTGATGAGGTGATCAAAGCATTTGGGTTTATACAAGTGGTTGGAGAATCTTGTATTTACAAGAAAGTGAGTGGGAGCTCTGTGGCGTTTCTAATATTATATGTAGATGACATATTGCTGATTGGAAACAATGTAGAGTTTTTGGAGAGCATAAAGGATTACTTGAATAAAAGTTTCTCTATGAAGGACCTAGGAGAAGCTGCTTACATTCTAGGCATTAAGATCTACAGGGATAGATCGAAACGCCTGATAGGACTTTCACAAAGCACATACCTTGATAAAGTTTTGAAAAGGTTCAAAATGGAACAGTCCAAGAAAGGGTTCTTGCCAGTTTTACAAGGTACAAGATTGAGTAAGACTCAGTGCCCAGCAACTGATAAAGATAGAGAGCATATGAGCACCGTCCCCTATGCTTCAGCCATAGGATCTATCATCTATGCAATGTTGTGCACTAGACCGGACGTTAGCCTGGCCATAAGTATGGCAGGCAGGTTCCAGAGTAATCCAGGAGTAGATCACTGGACGGCGGTCAAGAATATCCTGAAGTACCTGAAAAGGACTAAGGAGATGTTTCTCGTGTATGGAGGTGACGAAGAGCTCGCCGTAAAGGGTTACGTCGATGCAAGCTTTGACACAGATCCGGACGACTCTAAGTCGCAGGCCGGATACGTATTTATTCTTAATGGGGGTGCAATAAGCTGGTGCAGTTCCAAGCAAAGCGTCGTAGCTGATTCTACATGTGAAGCGGAGTACATGGCTGCCTCGGAGGCGGCTAAGGAGGGTGTCTGGATGAAGCAGTTCATGACGGATCTTGGAGTTGTGCCAAGCGCACTGAATCCAATAACCTTGTTCTGTGACAACACGGGTGCCATTGCCTTAGCAAAGGAACCACGGTTTCACAAGAAGACCAGACACATCAAACGACGCTTCAACCTCATCCGCGACTACGTCGAAGGGGAGGACGTAAATATATGCAAAGTGCACACGGATCTGAATGTAGCAGACTCGCTGACTAAACCTCTTCCACGGGCAAAGCATGATCAACACCGGAACTGTATGGGTGTTAGATTTATTACAATGTAATTCACATGATGATGTGAGGGCTAGATTATTGACTCTAGTGCAAGTGGGTGACTGTTGGAATTATTCCCTAGAGGCAATAATAAATATAGTTATTATTATAATTCCTGTACCAAGATAATCGTTTATTATCCATGCTATAATTGTATTGAATGAAGACTTATATACATGTGTGGATACATAGACAAAACACTGTCCCTAGCAAGCCTCTAGTTGGCTAGCCAGTTGATCAAAGATAGTCAGGGTCTTCTGATTATATACAAGGTGTTGTTGCTTGATAACTGGATCACGTCATTAGAAGAATCACGTGATGGACTAGACCCAAACTAATAGACGTAGCATGTTGATCGTGTCATTTTGTTGCTACTGTTTTCTGCGTGTCAAGTATTTGTTCCTATGACCATGAGATCATATAACTCACTGACACCGGAGGAATGCTTTGTGTGTATCAAACGTCGCAACGTAACTGGGTGACTATAAAGATGCTCTACAGGTATCTCCGAAGGTGTTCGTTGAGTTAGTATGGATCGAGACTGGGATTTGTCACTCCGTGTGACGGAGAGGTATCTCGGGGCCCACTCGGTAATACAACATCACACACAAGCCTTGCAAGCAATGTGAATTAGTGTAAGTTGCGGGATCTTGTATTACGGAACGAGTAAAGAGACTTGCCGGTAAACGAGATTGAAATAGGTATGCGGATACTGACGATCGCATCTCGGGCAAGTAACATACCGAAGGACAAAGGGAATGACATACGGGATTATATGAATCCTTGGCACTGAGGTTCAAACGATAAGATCTTCATAGATATGTGGGATCCAATATGGGCATCCAGGTCCCGCTATTGGATATTGACCGAGGAGTCACTCGGGTCATGTCTACATAGTTCTCGAACCCGCAAGGTCTGCACACTTAAGGTTCGACGTTGTTTTATGCGTATTTGAGTTATATGGTTGGTTACCGAATGTTGTTCGGAGTCCTAGATGAGATCACGGACGTCGTGAGGGTTTCCGGAATGGTCCGGAAACGAAGATTGGTATATAGGATGACCTCATTTGATTACCGGAAGGTTTTCGGAGTTACCGGGAATGACGAATGGGTTCCGGGTGTTCACCGGGGGGGCAACCCACCCCGGGGAAGCCCATAGGCCTTGGGGGTGGCGCACCAGACCTTGGTGGGCTGGTGGGATAGCCCAAGAGGGCCCTATGCGCCAAGGATAGAAAATCGAAGAGAAAGAAAAAAAAGGAGGTGGGAAAGGAGAGAAGGACTCCACTTTCCAATCCTAGTTGGACTAGGATTGGAGGAGGACTTCTCCTCCCCTTGGTGCGCAGCCCTTGGGGCTCCTTGAGCCTCAAGGCAAGCCTCCCCTCCCTCCTCCTATATATATGGAGCAATTAGGGCTGATTTGAAACAACTTTTCAAAGGCAGCCCGACCACATACCTCCACGGTTTTACCTCTAGATCGCGTTTCTGCGGAGCCCGGGCGGAGCCTTGCCGAGATCAGATCACCACCAACCTCCGGAGCACCGTCACGCTGCCGGAGAACTCATCTACCTCTCCGTCTCTCTTGCTGGATCAAGAAGGCCGAGATCATCGTCGAGCTGTACGTGTGCCGAACGCGGAGGTGCCGTCCGTTCGGCACTAGATCGTGGGACGGATCGCGGGACGGTTCGTGGAACGGTTCGCGGGGCGGATCGAGAGACGTGAGGATGTTCCACTACATCAACCGTGTTCACTAACGCTTCTGTTGTGCGATCTACAACGGTACGTAGATCGGAAATCCCCTCTCGTAGATGAACATCACCATGATAGGTCTTCGTGCGCGTAGGAAAATTTTTGTTTCCCATGCGACGTTCCCCAACATGCTTGCCAAGTCACCATCCTTGACTACGTTGACTTTCAAAGGGTATGAGACAAATGAGAATACATTTTACACGACCTCCCAAGATAAAAAGAGCACTAACCAAAATAGTGGTGGCCGCTTTGATGCAGCAAACACCAACAATAGGTCAAAGGACACATATAATGGTTACATAGAGGAGATATGAGAACTTGACTATGTAAACAATTCGAATGTCCCTTTGTTTCGATGCAAATGGGTCAATCTGAAAGGAGGCGGGGTAAAGGAAGACCCGCGGTATGGAATGACAACAGTGGATCTCAACTATCTTGGGTACACAGATGAACCATTCGTCATATCCAATGATGTGACGCATGTTTTCTATGTGAAGGACATGTCTCACAAGCCGAGAGAAAGATAATATAACGAAGCGAATACATCATACGATGAGCCATAGCGCCACATAATTCTTTCAGGAAAAGAAACATCGTGGAAGTGGAGCACAAGACACACATGTCACAAGATTATGAATATTTTCACGAAATTCCTCCCTTCAAAGTGAATATTGACCCAATCATCATGTTAAATGGTGAAGATTGTCCATGGTTACGGTACACAGGGACACACGCAAAGAAAAAGTTTTGTACCCAACATTCCAATCTCGGATGTGACCGATATCACCGTCGTCACTTTCTTCTTAGTGAGTTTTCGGGCTTTTCTGGAAAGTCCCACTTCAGACAAACCGAATGGAATCTTTGTGTAAGATTTAGGGTATATATATGTGTGTTTCGGCATTTGAAACGCGAAGAAAAATTATGTAGCTAGGAGTTAATCAGTGCAATTATGTGCATTTCGAAGTATCACTGTTTCGGACGAGTACTCATCTCTTACAAAGGCATTTCATTTTTGTTAACTTATTTCAACTCCATGCTTTTTGTGCGCACAGTATGCATCATTCAAATCCATGTCATCAATTTTCAACCCTTTCTCAGCTCATTTGCTATTTTTAATGCATTTAATGATTTTTTTTAGCTAAATAACCCTGAAATTGAAAAACGCTAAAAATGAACTCTGAAAAGGCTGAAACTGGGCATGGTATCATCATTTCATCCACATAGCATGTGCTAAAAAGTTGGGAGGGTTACAGCAAAAATGGATGCACTTCGTGTACAAACTAGACAATCTCTTTCGAAGTATCACGATTTCGGACGAATACTCATCTCTTACAAAGGCATTTCATTTTTTTAAAATTATTTCAACTCCAGACTTTTTGTGCGGTCAATATGCATCATTCAAAGCCACGTCATCAATTTTCAACCCTTTCTCACCTCATTTGATATTTTTCATGCATTTAATGATATTTTTTTGAGCTAAATGACCCTGAAATTGAAAAGCGCTACAAATGAACTGTGAAAAGGCTGAAACTTGGCATGGTATCATCATTTCACCCACATAGCATGTGCCAAAAGGTTGGAAGGGTTATGGCAAAAACTGGATGTACTTCATGTACAAGCTGGACAGTTCTTTTGAATTATGAGGGTTTCAGACGAATACTCATCTCTTACAAAGGCATTTCATTTTTTAAACTTATTTCAACTCCAGAATTTTTGTGCGCTCAATATGCATCATTCAAAGCCACTTCATCAATTTTCAACCCTTTCTCACCTCATTTGCCATTTTTCATGCATTTAATGTTTTTTTGAGCTAAATGACCTTGAAATTGGAAAGCGTTACAAATGAACTCTGAAAAAGGGTGAAACTTGGCATGGTATCATCATTTCACTCACATAGCATGTGCTAAAAAGTTGGGAGGGTTAAGGAAAAAAGTGAGTGCACTTCGTGTACAAACTCGACAATCTCTTTCGAAGTATGAGGGTTTCATACGAATACTCATCTCTTACAAAGTCATTTCAGTTTTTAACTTATTTCAACTCTAGACTTTTTGTGTGCTAAATATGCATCATTCAAAGTCATGTCATCAATTTTCAACCCTTTCTCACCTCATTTGCTATTTTTCATGTATTTAATAATTATTTTTTTAGCTTAATGACCCTGAAATTAAAAAGCGCTACAAATGAAATCTAAAGAGGCTGAAACTTGGCATGTTATCATCATTTCATCCACATAGCATGTGCTAAAAAGTTGGGAGGGTTACGGCAAAAAGTGGAAGCACTTCATGTACAAACTGGACAATCTCTTTCGAAGTATCAGGCTTTCGGACGAATACTCATCTCTTACAAAGGCATTTCATTTTTTTAATAACCTAAAAATTACCAAATTTAATATAATGATAAAACACACTAATATTAAACATCAAAAAAATAATGACTAAAAATCTATTTTAAAATTAAAGTTATTCACAAACTAGTGATTAACACAAATTTGAAAACTACTAACACTAACAAAAAATTTCTAGTTTTTTTGACCTAAACTAAAAAGATTCATTCCAAAACTATAAATAGTCTAACAATTATTTCAAATTTAAAAACAAAAATTGTCTTGTTTAGAAAAACAAAAACAATAAAAAGGAGAAAATAGACCTTTAGTCCCGGCTAGAGCCACCAACCAGGACTAAACGTTCCTTCCCGCGCGGAATTTGGATCGCCGAAATCTGACCTTTAGTCCTGGTTGATCGCTACAATCGGGACTAAAGGTGTCTGCTAGTAGGCCACGCGCCTCACCTTTAGTCCCGGTTGGAGCCACCAACCGGGACTACTTTAGTCCCGGTTGGTGGCTCCAACCGGGACTAAAGGTCTCTACATATAATCCGCGCCCGTTTTTGGTCTTGATCTCTCCCATTCGATCCCCTCGACGCCGACGCCCTACTCCAACGCCGCCACCCTGCCGGAGCTTGCCGCCGCCCCCGAAGCTATCCTCGTCGTTGTCGCCCCCGACGTCGGCCGCCCCGCCTCTTTCACGAGCCCCTCCTGTCCGCTGGTGAGCCCCTGCTGCGCCCCAGCCCTCCTCCCATGGAGAGACCCACCGGCCTCTCCTTCCCTCCTCGATCTGTTCGCCCCAACCCCTCACCGTGCCCAAGCGCGATGGTTATGTGAATGTGTTTATTTTTTTTATCTAGATGTTCAATTATGTTTATCTAGAACAAAAGTAGAAATTGTTTTGAAGTCGTTGCCATGGTTAGGTAGTACGGTATGTTCACAAAATATTATGTGAATGTTTTTGTTTGCCCCACGTGAACTTGCAAGGGTCTACGCTCCAAGTACAATCTTCATTGATGAAATAGACTCCATATGAAACATTCTTGTGCTTTTATATCTCTATTTTTAATTAAGCTTGACACGCAAATGGAATGAAAATATGAAACTGCCAGTTCCTTTATTTTATTTATCTTCATTTAGAAAAAACCTTGGCCTCATTTGTCGGAAGAAAATATGTACAATGATAACTTACTTCTTTAGATATATATGATATTTCACCCTAAGCTTAAATAGTATGGATTTTAATAGTTGTAGAATTTGTTCTCGACATCGACGATGCCCGGCCCGCATCCTCGTCGTCGACTCGATGGCGACAACCTGCTTGAGAGGCGCCATGTCTGGGACTGGGCTGTGTCGGGCTTGCACTGGGAGGTGCTACCTTCTGGGGCGTGTGGCTTTGTGAGGAATCGGGCTCCGGTTGTTGACCCAGAGCTTCTTCGATGGCGGTCGCGTGCGCCATTTTCGGTGCGGAGGTAGACGGACCCCGAGGAGGAGGTACATCGTCGTGTCACGGAGGAGGACAAGCACGTCCGTCGCTACATGGAGGCGTTGGACGTCAGGTTCTTCGATACCTGGCAGGTTCTTCAGGGATCTCAACCGAGCTATGATCATGTGATGGTTCCTTCTCTTTTGGTGTCCACCGCCCGCGCCTTAGTAGAGTGGCACCTCTTTGTTGGTTGATCAGTTTGATAATATTCGAGAGATGTATTAGTCATAATATTCGAGAGATGTATTCGAGATTATATTCGATAATATTAATTCAATGATGCATTAATTAAGTGGATTATTCAATGTATTAGTGATATTATATATATGATGATCTTGCTAGCTTAAGTGAATACTAAATTGTTTTATCTTTTTCTTGATTAGTTAAGCTATGGACGGTAGAGACAGAGACCATGATCTAGAGTATGTCTTGTTCGACCTTTTACGCTCCGGGAACGAAGAGAATGAAGAAGTAGATGATGGCTCACAAGACCTTAACCCATCCGGTGAGGGAATTGAGGAAGAACAACCAAGAGACGAAGGACAATGAGACAATGATGACAAACAATTTTTTCTTGAATTAACAAAGTCCGGCCAGGTATATATTTGGCCTCTGGTGATCATTAGATGTATTAATTGATCTATATATATATATATATATATATATATATATATATTAACGAACCTCTTATTTTAGCCCTCCGGACCAAGCAAATCTTCTACAAGCATGACAATATGAGGCCCGACCAAAAAGTTGTGTGAGGGCACAAGGTACAACATCAACGAGATAACACTAGGTGGCCAACCAAATGCTCTCAAAAAGAATGCAGACAAATTTGTACGTCAATGCGGAGTTATTTTGAGGGACCAAATCCCGATCTCCATTCAAGAATGGCATAGGCCAAAGCAAGATCGAGAAGTTAGTTTTGTGGACGAAAGAGCCATAAATCTGCTTTGGGATACGCTCATGACACATTTCATCCTACTAGAGCATTTCTCAGATGCACAACGGGATAAAGTCAAGAAGTTTGCTCTTAAGAAGATGGCCGCACAATTCTGCAACTGGAAGAATAGGTTATGGGCCGACTTCGGCAAACAAGACAAGACTCCAGAATTCATTGGAAATTACGAGAAGTTAAAAGATCACTCGGACTTATTTCTAGAGTTCAAGCAATCAGAAACAGCTATGGAGCGGGCGAGGATAAACAAGCAAAATGCTCAAAAAAAGAGCATCGCCATTCTCTCGGGCCAGGTGGCTACAAGAGTGGCATACCTAAGTGGGATAAATACGAGCAAAAGATGATTGATGCAGGGATCACTCCGCAAACATTGGCTTGGCCCGAAAGGTGCAGGGATTGGTTTTATGGGCATGGGGGGAAGTTGGACCCAAAGACAAGGGTGATTCTGGAGCAGGAAAGTCTTAAAAATGCCTCTCACGCTATACTTGCTGCAATAGAAGATGCTCGAATGGGGGTGTTCCATCTCGAGAGAGAGATCGATGAGCTTACACGCGCCCTCAAGAATCATGAACACCCGGGACGAACATGAGGCAAAAGCGTTGTGTCCGTGGGTTGAGGGGTTTAAGGACTGGAACAACTCTTACAAAAGTTCAAGAAAGAAGAATCAGGAGGCAGCCAAGAAGAAGGAGGATGCTAACCGGCTTGACGATTTGGAACACAAATTCTTACGACATCACGAGCAGATCGACACACTTAGCTAGCAAAGGACATCTCAGCGGCTCGAGCAACCAGATCTAGCATTGGATAGTACCGTCCCATCAATGCCGAAAAGCAGCATGGGTTCCACGGGGGTCCTTGTCGACGATGCACTGTTGGCTCGCTACCCCGTGGATGAATCATCGAGACAAAAAGTTGTGAGCTACACATGAAACTCAAGAACATATCAATGAAGGTAGCGGTCGTTATGCTTTAACAGATCCCCCTCAACCTTCCATTGCACTCCGATTCCACCTGGCTATGCTCGTGTCGGGGTGAAGGAAGTGATGACGGGATATGAGTGACTAGGGCTCGACATTCCTCGAGTTGAAGGGCAGCAGACACTGCAAGAAGTCTTATGTGGTCTCTCCTTATGGAGAAAGGACTGCATTGTCTTTCCAAGGCCACGGACTGTTCCTCCAAGTCCGCAGCGTCAGCCAACTCCAACCCACCACCCTGACACGGAGCGCAGCGCTAGTCCGCCACCGCTTCAGCCGACTCCATCCCCTCCCGACATGGAGCCCGACGTGAGTCCGCCACCGCATCAACCGACTCCACCCCGCCCCGAGATGTAGCTCAGTGTGAGTATGCGGTCATTTAATTTTTTGATGAGGAACCAGAGTCCAAAGCAGAAGAGAGCGCCAAGGAAGAAACCCTCCCTCCTCCCAAAAAGAAGTTGGCTTACGAGAAGACCACGGAGGAAAGAGACGCCACGGTCGCTTCCAAATTGAAGTCCCATTTTGCATCGAAACTGCCCTCGCCGCCAAAGGAGATAGTACCTCTGCAAACCGTACAGCGCATTGTGGCAAATCTTGCTAAACTTCCTCCAAAAAAAAGTAAATCAGGCTATCAACACTCTATTAGAAAGTCATATCAAAAAGGGCTAATAACGAAGGAGTCAGTCCATAGTATAAAATATAGGAAAACCATTCCCCACCTCGGAGAACAGTCAGTGGAATCGATTTCGCCGCTCAAGATGGGTACCGAGCTCGTAATCAATCCCGCTACTGCTAAAGAGATGGCTAGAGAGGTCGGTGTCACTATTGAACAACTCCTAGGCGATAAGGAAATGCCCACGGTGGAAGGGGGTAAACTAACATGGACATTTGCCCCTCGGGCGACCTCTCGTCAGGCCTAAGCTTGTCGAGGAGCTACCAACGCAAATGTACAGATTGCATACCTCGTACATGAGGGAAGCAAAACTTAGGCGAGAGAGCCTCATGGTGAAAGTCAAGGCACAGCATTTCTTCAATGAAAAAGATTTGTGGATTGATAATCCAGAATTGTGGCAGTTATTAAATCAAGATGCACTCGACAAATCTATCGTCAGTTGCTATTGTGTGTAAGTGATTTTTTCTGTAATTTAATTCTCTAGCTCATCAGCTTGTTCATTTGGCTTTAATTATCATTATTATATTCTTTTATGTGGTGTTATGCAGAATGAAGATGTTTGAAATGAAAAGAGATGGAGCCTTTGGCATTGGCTTCATCGACCCAAATACCATTTGTGATCAGACGTTAATAAAGCACAAAGATGAAACAGAGGAGAACTTGTTCTGGTTTTTGGAGATACTAAATACCTAACCAAAAATCTTATTTCCTTACAACTTCAGGTGAGTGTTACTGTCTTGTACTATAAATTCTATTTTGCTTACTCGATGTTAAGTGTACGTATAGTACTTGATGAGTTATGCATGCCCGCTTATACAACGCAGTTTCCATTAGATCCTGCTAATCATTACGGTTGACGAGGAAAAAGTTCAAGTATTGGACTCACTAAGAAAAGACCCTATAGAGTACATGGAGCTAAAGTTGATGCTCGACACGTAATTTCAATCATTATCACATTATGTCGGCCTCTTTAGTTCATTTCCTAATATCAAGTAATCAATGACTCATTTATTCTTTTTCTTTATCGGACAGGGTTTGGACACGGATCATCAAGAAGTTTCGCGGTGAATGAAACCAAAGCTGGAATGGTCAACGTCCAAGGTAATTAAGTAGTACTAGCTACGTTCGCACATCTCTTTAGTTCTAGTTTCAATACCATTATAATGCTTGATTATTATCTGACGGAATTCCATTCTCGTAAAGTGGTGCATGCGGCAGGAACATGAGACTGATACATGTCCATACTATGTTTGCGAGAACATTCGCTTTATCACCAAACGGATGAGCAAAGATACAAGAACTCTTGGGGTACTTAAACACTATTCTCAATTTTTTTTATCATGGTCTAACATATATATACACAACTAATATATTGATATTGGTCTCCTTCTTTAAAGATGAACAAGATGCAGGAGAGGCTCCTACCAAAGGAACGCATACGAGCACTTCAAAAGGAAATTTCGGGATTTTTGCTTGAGCGGGTCATAAATCCCGAAGAAGAATACCACTACATCAATTAATGCATGCATGTAATTGATCTGCAAGTTGTTGGAGAAATTGTATATATGTGTGTATATATGCATATATATATATATATATATATATATATATACATGGTCCTACGAGAAATTATATGATATATGATTGGTCCTACGAGAAATCCTATGATATATACATAACGTGTATGGTATGAAATAGCGTAAGATATGTTTAAAATGAAAAAGAATTAAACGGAAAACAGAACATGAAAAGCAAAAAATAAACAATAAACCCAAAACCCCAAATCTCCAAATCCCCAAATCCTTTAGTCCCGGTTGGGGTAATCAACTGGGACTAAAGGTCCTCACCCCCCGACGCACGCTGCCAGTCACGTAGAAGGTAATTAGTCTCGGGTCATGGCATACCGTGACTAGGGGGCTTTAGTCTCAAGTTATTAGTTCGGTTGGTGAATCGGGACTAAAGGTCCTTACAATCTAGACTATAGCCATGTTTTTTACTAGTGCGAGAAAACAGCAAACAGCGCATATTTGTTGTCAATCCGTTGGTACAGCGGAAATCGAGGGTAGTACTACAGGCTCGCGATGTCTCGGTGCGTGAGGTGGAAGTCAAATACGCTCGAAACTGAAAACACAAGAAATGACCAGGCGTGTGACTTGTAGACTCGTAGGTAGGTGGACGACGCCAGAAAAAAAAATACGCGGCGGACGCGGAGTGGTATATGATGGACATATAACAAACGAGATCGGATGGTGATTTTCCTTCTCATGAACAACCAACTCGCGGCAAGAAATTTAGGTGGACAAAACAAGTACGATCTAGTAGATAATTTTCTATCAAATCAATCTAAACCAGCACTAGTGTTAGATGAATGCAACCAAAAATTCAACAAAGCAAATACTAGATGCAAAAATTGCTGAAGGCTAAAAAGGTAGGTACAACCATAACTAATCTTTTTTTTTTGCCTTTTTTGTCGGTTGTAGGACACAAAACAATCTAATCTAATAAAACTGTAATCTCTCACCGATGAACCTGAAAACTGATACCAATTGATAGAGGCAAGGGTCCCAATCTTTCGATGAGATGGTGGCTATCGATTTGGTGGGGACAACTTTGACGATCCAACTACAAACATGCACGATGTTCTGCCTCACAATTCGCTAAACAAACTCCAAAAGGTTATTGACCACGCCGGAGCACGATCAACCTAACCATGAAGGTCTCTTCCTGCAAGCAATCGAAAAACAAGCAAGAATATGAAAAAAGCAATCTGAATATTATGAATATATATATGAAGTATTGATAAGGGTGGGGATCCGAAAGGGGTCTTGGTCTGGTCGTTGGACAGAAACAAAATACACGAAGTTGCAATGGATAACTTTTAACTAAACAAATTTCGAGTCTAAACCCTAATCTAGTCTACTACTCTTTACCTATTAATAAAGCACATATTGCTTCTGTGGTACGTCATTAAAAATGCTCCTGAAGTTGGCATAAATTACTCACCATGCCACTTATAAGCTAGGAAAAACGATTCGGTTTTTCCATCACAAGTCGCTGCGTCATTTGTTTGTTTAAAAAAGGCCGAACCGAAGTTGGCTAACAAAATTGTTGTATCTTGATGGCTCGAACCCTGCCTTTCTAATTGGCACAACCGAGTTCGATTCCTGTGTTTGGACTTTTTTGGCTTATTTTTTTCCTTTTTATTTACTTTCTCTTCTATCAGGCTGATTCAAATAATATACGTACGAAATCAAAACATTGCTACGTTCAAACCAAACTTCGTAATTTAATAAGATCTTGGAGTTTCCTGAGTATTAAGGAGCAGTTTCAAGAATTATAATAAGGAAGGAAATAAATTGTTTGAATAAGGAAGGAAAACAGACGGGAAATAAGGACGGAAAGAGGGATTTAAAGTCTGTGCCAGATAATCAAGGCGAGGCAGAAGGCGGGGGCGTCGGCAGAGACGAACGAAAAGGACATCGAGGGTAAGGTGAAGGAAGAGGCAATCATGTCCCTCTCAATGGTGATGGCCTTCGTGGTGTCGCTGGTGTGACCGCGTTTGCTGGTGTTGGAGCATGGGCAGTTCTGTATTTCAGGAAAGGCCAAGATGATGATGACGATGTTCAAAGACTGGATGAAGAAGTGTTCAACAAGACATACCGACACGAGGGAGAGAAGTCTATGCGGTTCCAAGTGTTTAAGGACACCGTCAAGTGGATCGAATCGCAGCCCCATTCATCCACGAGAAGTTGCTTCCACCTAACTGTTTTGCAGACTTGACAAGGGATGAGCGCCCGTGCAGCCAGTCCTGTATTTCTTGCTGAGAATCAGGAAGGTATCTTCTTTTGCAACTTTTTTTATTCTTACATATACATGATGCACTTGCTAGCTTTAATTATGATGATTTTGCCCTGCTGTTGTGGATGTAAAAAAAAATTTGTGACAGATTAAAAAAAGGAAAGAATGGATAGGTAAATAAGGAAGCAAATGCAAAGAAGGAAAAAAGATGTCTCGCCAGCTTTTCAGCAAATGCAAATAAGGAAAAAATGATGTCTTTCTTTGGGACGAGAATACTCACACATGAAAGGAAGGCGATCCAATCCTTCACGTTGCATGAGGAGCAAGCTGGTCGTTCAAATGATAGCAGTGTCGTAGCCGAAAATTGATTTAATTTCACATGTGGCATACAAAAAAATGACAAATACATATTTTTAAATGGGCTTCTTTTTGTTTTCTTGTTATTGGGCCAAAATTTGTGTTATTTTTGTACAGCTTACAAATTACATTTTTTTCAAAATGAAATTTCACTGATTCGTGATTAATACATAGAATTTTCCATAGTTTTTTTAATTTTTTGGAAACTTATAAATATGTTTTTCGATTTTTCTTAAAAAAGGGCATCAAGGTGCCCGAGCACTACAACTTCTCTCTACACTACAGTGTGATATATATTCGTCTATACTTATTACATTGGTCTGGTTTTATTTTCTGACTCAATCTGGTTTACATGTGTGACGACTCATGAGCAAGCTGGCCATTCAGACTCATTACATCGATCTGGTTTTGTTTCGTGGTAGAGGATAAAAATGGACAACTATACACGAGGGACTCGATCTGGTTGAGCCTAGAAAAATTGATCGATCACGGAGTATGAATTCATAAATCAAATCTTGAAAATAATCATGACAAAAATTTTGATGTTGAATTGATGCTTCGGAAGAGAAGTTTGACAATGAAAAGCATCTATCGCAAGGCAACGATGCAAACATTTACAAGGAGATGAACGAATAAGAAGTAAAACCCATAGTATAAGCAAGAACAAATATTTTCGTCGACTCTTTTTCTATAACAGGATTTTCATCCAACTTAAATCTTTGATAGTTTATCTCTCCAGTCTTTCTCGTGACACCTTTTCTTTCAATTTAATCTACGGTTAATTTATTTTTCTTCCATTACAACGCACGGACCCTTTTACTAGTATTTATTAAAAGTGGCGGCCACCTAGGTGCCGGTTCACGGGACGCTGCGTCGTTCAGAGACCGCATATTGTAGGGCTCCATAAACGGTTGCTGACAAGACGTGTTGGTCCAACGTAATGTACAAGCACACCAATTGATATTTGTAGTGCTCGCTTCTTCCACCATATCCTGGGTTGTCTTCGCGAGTGTGTGCTTGACGCAAGAGGCTAGCTCCTCTTTTTTTTTTTAAAGAGAGAAGGAGGTTAAACCCCCGGCCTCTGCATCAATCGATGCATGCAGCTATCTTATTAATTATTTCATAAAGGTCTAACAAGAATATACATCAATCCATCCAAAGCCACCACTCACACCTACAAACTCGATAATGTGGAGTGCTCTCACTTCACATATCTAAGACCGGTGTTGTTTCCAGTCCATCCACATAACGTATCGGGAACAACAGCCGATGCAGCACACCTAAAACGCACACCTCACGCACACGTTTTACCAGCCGCCATCATCCTCGAACCACTGACCCATCTTCAGGAAAGAGATCCGCATCATCCTTGCCAGTCCAATCATCCGTCGACGCCACCACGGCGCCCAACGGCGCCACCGCCCTGCGCTCATCCGTCCATATGCGAAGACTCCGGAAGATCTGTCGTGCGTAGCACCTGCCAACCAGGCATGACTCAGCGTAGCACCTGTCGGACAGGCATGACTTGACAGCTCCACCGAAATTCCGTGCAAGACGAAGCCGCTCCACCTCCTGCCTCAGTCTGCCAACGCTGCTCCACAAACGATGCTCCCAAGAGAGAAACGACACCGCAGTACCGCCATCGTCCGATCTGGATGACCAGATCCTAGGGTTTCCCCCGAAGCAGTGCCCACCACCAGCAACCGTTCAGGACCCACACAGTGCCCACCACCACTCAGCCCTCAAGACGACGCCTTCAGGAAGGTCACGATGTCAAGGACGCCGCCGCCGCCCACCGGAGTTAGGGTTTTCACCCGAGAGGCAAGGAAGGGGACCAGAGGAGCAGATGTATACCGACATCTCCAAAAAGAATAACAGCGCCCTTGAGCGTCGTCGTCGGCGCGGCCGGCCTGGGCCAACCAAAGGGTTTCCCCCAATCCGAATCTCCTCCACCGGCTTCACCCACAGGAAGGGCCCCGGCAACCACGCCGGCACCGCCAAGAATCCGCAGGAAAGAGGCCCACAGATCAGGACCTGGGGGCGCAGGTGGCGGTGCAGGCAGCGCCCGATGAAGGGGAACAGCACACCTCCACAACGACGCTTCCAAGAAAGATAGCGGCACCCGCGGGCGTCGCCGTCGCGGCTCCGATGAAACCAGAGCAAGGATTTCTCCCGGAGCTGCGTTGGATATCCACCGCCACCAACCGCTGAGCATGGCCGCCACGCACCATCACGACCCCCAGCCAAGGCCACTGCACCGCGCGCCCTGGACACTGTTCGTGCCCAGCCGACCAGCGCAGTCGCACCCGGCTGCCGCTCCCTACCACCAGGGCCGAGCGCCGCGCTAGATCCGGCCATGGAGCCCCGGATCCGCCCTCCACCGTCGCCGATTGGCGAGATCACACCGGATCCCGCAACCGCCGACGCGGGGCGCCGCCGTCAGAGCCCGAAGGCCGACGCGAGGGGGCCCGCCGCAGCCATCCCCGGGGCGCGTGCGGCTTCGCCGGCGTCCCCTCCGGCAGCGGCGAAGCGGGAGGGAGGCGGAGAGGGGGTCCGGTGACGGCGCGGTGCGTGTCTCTACGCGGAGAGGATACGCGTCGGCGACGTGCTCGCGAGGCGCTGGACTGAAGGAGCACGGGCCGGGCAGATCGGGAGCCGGGGCAGCGGCGTGGAACTGGTGAGATGGGATGGCGGCGGCTGGCGCACGAGATGGGGTGGCGACGGCTGGCGCACGAGAAGCAGCTCCCCCTTCCTCATGCATGTATGAATAAGAGCATGGTAGAGCCTTGGCTGATTGTATGTGTAGTACCACACACATAATAAGTTTCATGTAATCAGCCAAGTAACATGTGTATTTGCATGGTCATAATCTCTCATCTTCATATTCATTTTGCAGATCCCTTCAATCATTCTATACAATAAATAAAATGGCATAGTATTTTTGTCCTTGAGAATAAAATAAAATATTATATAATTATTAAAAGAAATTACCTAAAAAAATGTGTCGTGTAATATTTACATACATATATAGTAGTACAAATGCCCGTGCGTTGCACCGGGCTAGAAAAAAGTGCAAAACCTAATTGTTTTGCCATTATGCGTCATTAATTTTAATAAATGTCAATTATAATGTTAAATGTAAGATATCTATTTTTGGACGGAAGAAGTTTCTTTTAAAGTTTTAAAATATAGACGGAAGAAGTTTTGTTTAAAGTTTTAAAATATAATGTAATGCTTACATAAAAATTGTTTTAGAAATTGAAACAATGTTGCTGGAAGTTTAATACAACAATATTTGACCTTTGAATTGCTAAGCTTAAAAAAGTGCTGCTCCAGAGAGGAAACCACGTCTATAGAAAGCCATTAAACAGTAACAGTAGGGGAAAAAACTATTTCTACCCCAAGTTAAGCGCTATTAAACAAATGCACCATATTCTTGATTTAAAACAGTTGTAATATTCATCTAGTTCCTTTTCAGTTTCATAGATTAAAAAATCCAAGGCCTGAAAGTAAGTTTTTTCCAGTTCAACACAACTTAAAATAATGGTCATGCAGTTAAAACATTAAAACATTCTTACCAGTAATTGTTTGCAGGTTTCAGGAGGCAACTGATAGTTCTCAACTGGAGTTATGATGACATGAAGATCAACAATCGTTGCCCCCCCGTAAATTATCAATCCATGATTATAAGCCAAATCCCCAGAGAGCAATGAGATGAAATATCTGTTGGGGAACGTCGCATGGGAAACAAAAAATTTCCTACGCGCACGAAGACCTATCATGGTGATGTCCATCCACGAGAGGGGATGAGTGATCTACGTACCCTTGTAGATCGCACAGCAGAAGCGTTAGAGAACGCGGTTGATGTAGTGGAACGTCCTCACGTCCCTCGATCCGCCCCGCGAACAATCCCGCGATCAGTCCCACGATCTAGTACCGAACGGACGGCACCTCCGCGTTCAGCACACGTACAGCTCGACGATGATCTCGGCCTTCTTGATCCAACAAGAGAGACGGAGAGGTAGAAGAGTTCTCCGGCAGCGTGACGGCGCTCCGGAGGCTGGTGATGATCTTGTCTCAGCAGGGCTCCGCCCGAGCTCCGCAGAAACACGATCTAGAGGAAAAACTATGGAGGTATGTGGTCGGGCAGCCGTGAGAAAGTCGTCTCAAATCTGCCCTAAAAGCCCCATATATATAGGAGGAGGGAGGGGGACCTTGCCTTGGGGTCCAAGGGATCCCCAAGGGGTCGGCTGAGCCAGGGGGGAGGACTCTCCCCCCCCCCCCAAACCGAGTCCTACTTGGTTTGGTGGGAGGGAGTCCTTCCCCCTTCCCACTTCTTCCTTTTTTTTTCTTTCCTTTGATTTTTTCTCTCTTGGCGCATAGGGGATTGGTGGGCTGTCCCACCAGCCCATTAAGGGCTGGTGTGACCCCCCCAAATGCCTATGGGCTTCCCCGGAGTGGGTTGCCCCCCTCCGGTGAACTCCCGGAACCCATTCGTCATTCCCGGTACATTCCCGGTAACTCCGAAAACCTTCCGGTAATCAAATGAGGTCATCCTATATATCAATCTTTGTTTCCGGACTATTCCGGAAACCCTCGTGACGTCCGTGATCTCATCCGGGACTCCGAACAACATTCGGTAACCAACCATATAACTCAAATACGCATAAAACAACGTCGAACCTTAAGTGTGCAGACCCTGCGGGTTCGAGAACTATGTAGACATGACCTGAGAGACTCCTCGGTCAATATCCAATAGCGGGACCTGGATGCCCATATTGGATCCTACATATTCTACGAAGATCTTATCGTTTGAACCTCAGTGCCAAGGATTCGTATAATCCCGTATGTCATTCCCTTTGTCCTTCGGTATGTTACTTGCCCGAGATTCGATCGTCAGTATCCGTATACCTATTTCAACCTCGTTTACCGGCAAGTCTCTTTACTCGTTCCGTAATACAAGATCCCGCAACTTACACTAAGTTACATTGCTTGCAAGGCTTGTGTGTGATGTTGTATTACCGAGTGGGCCCCGAGATACCTCTCCGTCACACGGAGTGACAAATCCCAGTCTTGATCCATACTAACTCAACTAACACCTTCGGAGATACCTGTACAGCATCTTTATAGTCACCCAGTTACGTTGCGACGTTTGATACACACAAAGCATTCCTCCGGTGTCAGTGAGTTATATGATCTCATGGTCATAGGAATAAATACTTGACACGCAGAAAACAGTAGCAACAAAATGACACGATCAACATGCTACGTCTGTTAGTTTGGGTCTAGTCCATCACGTGATTCTCCCAATGACGTGATCCAGTTATCAAGCAACAACACCTTGTTCATAATCAGAAGACACTGACTATCATCGATCAACTGGCTAGCCAACTAGAGGCATGCTAGGGACGGTGTTTTGTCTATGTATCCACACATGTAAATGAGTATTCATTCAATACAATTATAGCATGGATAATAAACTATTATCTTGATACAGGAATTATAATAATAACTATACATTTATTATTGCCTCTAGGGCATAATTCCAACAGTCTCCCACTTGCACTAGAGTCAATAATCTAGCCCTCACATCACCATGTGAATTACATTGTAATAAATCTAACACCCATACAGTTCTGGTGTCGATCATGTTTTGGCCGTGGAAGAGGCTTAGTCAGCGGGTCTGCTACATTCAGATCCGTGTGCACTTTGCATATATTTACGTCCTCCTCCTCGACGTAGTCGCGGATGAGGTTGAAGCGTCGTTTGATGTGTCTGGTCTTCTTGTGAAACCTTGGTTCCTTTGCTAAGGCAATGGCACCAGCGTTGTCACAGAACAAGGTTATTGGATCCAGTGCACTTGGCACCACTCCAAGATCCGTCATGAACTGCTTCATCCAGACACCCTCCTTAGCCGCCTCCGAGGCAGCCATGTACTCCGCTTCACATGTAGAATCTGCTACGACGCTTTGCTTGGAACTGCACCAGCTTACTGCACCCCCATTAAGAATAAATACGTATCCGGTTTGCGACTTAGAGTCGTCCGGATCTGTGTCAAAGCTTGCATCGACGTAACCTTTTACGGCGAGCTCTTCGTCACCTCCATACACGAGAAACATCTCCTTAGTCCTTTTCAGGTACTTCAGGATATTCTTGACCGCCGTCCAGTGATCCACTCCTGGATTACTCTGGAACCTACCTGCCATACTTATGGCCAGTCTAACATCCGGTCTAGTGCACAGCATTGCATACATGATAGAGCCTATGGCTGAAGCATAGGGGACGGAGCGCATATGCTCTCTATCTTCATCAGTTGCTGGGCACTGAGTCTTACTCAATCTCGTACCTTGTAACACTGGCAAGAACCCTTTCTTGGACTGTTCCATTTTGAACCTCTTCAAAACTTTATCAAGGTATGTGCTTTGTGAAAGTCCTATCAGGCGTTTTGATCTATCCCTATAGATCTTAATGCCTAGAATGTAAGCAGCTTCTCCTAGGTCCTTCATAGAGAAACTTTTATTCAAGTAACCTTTTATGCTCTCCAAAAGCTCTACGTTGTTTCTAATCAGCAATATGTCATCCACATATAATATTAGAAACGCCACAGAGCTCCCACTCACTTTCTTGTAAATACAAGATTCTCCAACCACTTGTATAAACCCAAATGCTTTGATCACCTCATCAAAGCGTTTGTTCCAACTCCGAGATGCTTGCACCAGTCCATAAATGGATCGCTGGAGCTTGCACACCTTGTCAGCATTTTTAGGATCGACAAAACCTTCGGGTTGCATCATATACAACTCTTCCTTAAGGAAACCGTTAAGGAACGCCGTTTTGACATCCATCTGCCAGATTTCATAATCGAAAAATGCAGCTATTGCTAACATGATTCTGACGGACTTAAGCATCGCTACAGGAGAGAAAGTCTCATCGTAGTCAATTCCTGGAACTTGTGAAAAACCCTTTGCCACAAGTCGAGCTTTATAAACGGTCACATTACCGTCAGCGTCCGTCTTCTTCTTAAAAATCCATTTGTTCTGAATAGCCTTGCGGCCCTCAGGCAGCATCTCCAAAGTCCACACTTTGTTCTCATACATGGATCCTATCTCGGATTTCATGGCTTCTAGCCATTTGTTGGAATCTGGGCCCACCATTGCTTCTTCATAATTTGCAGGTTCATTGTTGTCTAACAACATGATTGATAAGACGGGATTACCGTACCACTCTGGAGCAGCGCGTGATCTCGTCGACCTGCGTGGTTCAACAGAAACTTGAACTGGAGTTTCATGATCATCATCATTAACTTCCTCCTCAACTGGCGTCGCAATGACAGAGGTTTCCCCTTGCCCTGCGCCACCATCCAGAGGGATGAGAGGTTCGACAACCTCGTCAATTTCTATCTTCCTCCCACTCAATTCTCTCGAGAGAAACTCCTTCTCGAGAAAAGTTCCGTTCTTAGCAACAAACACTTTGCCCTCGGATTTGAGATAGAAGGTGTACCCAACTGTCTCTTTTGGGTAACCTATGAAGACGCACCTTTCCGCTTTAGGTTCCAGCTTTTCAGGCTGAAGCTTTTTGACATAAGCATCACATCCCCAAATTTTAAGAAACGACAACTTTGGCCTTTTGCCATACCACAGTTCGTATGGTGTCGTCTCAACGGATTTCGATGGTGCCCTATTTAAAGTGAATGCAGCTGTTTCTAATGCATAACCCCAAAATGATAATGGCAAATCAGTAAGAGACATCATAGATCGCACCATTTCCAATAAAGTACGATTACGACGTTCGGACACACCATTACGCTGTGGTGTTCCAGACGGTGTTAACTGCGAAACAATTCCACATTGTCTTAAGTGAGTACCAAACTCGAAACTCAGATATTCACCCCCACGATCAGACCGTAGGAACTTGATCTTCTTGTTACGATGATTTTCCACTTCACTCTGAAATTGCTTGAACTTTTCAAATGTTTCAGACTTGTGCTTCATCAAGTAGACATAACCATATCTACTTAGATCGTCAATGAAGGTGAGAAAATAACGATATCCGCCGCGTGCCTCCACGCTCATTGGACCACACACATCGGTATGTATGATTTCCAACAAGTCACTTGCACGCTCCATTGTTCCGGAGAACGGAGTCTTAGTCATCTTGCCCATGAGGCATGGTTCGCACGTGTCAAGTGAATCAAAATCAAGTGACTCCAAAAGTCCATCAGCATGGAGTTTCTTCATGCGCTTTACACCAATATGACCCAAGCGGCAGTGCCACAAAAATATGGCGCTATCATTGTTTACTCTAACTCTTTTGGTCTCAATGTTATGTATATGCGTATCTCTATCAAGATTCAATATGAACAATCCTCTCACATTCGGTGCATGACCATAAAAGATGTTACTCATAGAAATAGAACAACCATTATTCTCAGACTTAAAAGAGTAACCGTCTCGCAATAAACAAGATCCAGATATAATGTTCATGCTCAACGCAGGCACTAAATAACAATGATTTAAGTTCATCACTAATCCCGATGGTAGTTGAAGTGACACTGTGCCGACGGCGATTGCATCAACCTTGGAACCGTTTCCTACGCGCATCGTCACTTCGTCTTTCGCCAGCCTTCGTCTATTCCGCAGTTCCTGCTTCGAGTTGCAAATGTGAGCAACAGAACCGGTATCGAATACCCAGGCACTACTACGAGAGCCGGTTAAGTACACATCAATAACATGTATATCAAATATACCTGATTTTTCTTTGCCCGCCTTCTTATCTGCCAGATACTTGGGGCAATTGCGCTTCCAGTGACCCATACCCTTGCAATAGAAGCACTCTGTTTCAGGCTTAGGTCCAGCCTCGGGTTTCTTCGGCGGATTGGCAACAGGCTTGCCGCTCTTCTTCGAATTGCCCTTCTTGCCTTTGCCGTTTCTCTTGAAACTAGTGGTCTTGCTCACCATCAACACTTGATGCTCTTTACGGAGTTCAGACTCTGCGACTTTCAGCATCGCAAACAACTCGCCGGGAGACTTGTTCATCCCTTGCATGTTGTAGTTCAACACAAAGCCTTTATAGCTTGGCGGTAGTGATTGAAGGATTCTGTCAGTGATAGCTTCTTGCGGGAGTTCAATCCCCAGTTCAGCTAGACGGTTTGAGTACCCAGACATTTTGAGCACATGTTCCCTGACAGACGAGTTTTCCTCCATCTTGCAAGCATAGAATTTATCGGAGGTCTCATACCTCTCGATCCGGGCGTTCTTCTGAAAGATAAACTTCAACTCCTGGAACATCTCAAATGCTCCATGACGCTCAAAGCGACGTTGAAGTCCCGGTTCTAGGCCATACAGGACTGCACATAGAACTATTGAGTAGTCCTCCTTACGTGCTAACCAAGCGTTCTTAACATCCTGATCAGCCGTAGCGGGTGGTTCATCTCCTACCGCAGCATTAAGGACATAATCCTTCTTTCCAGCTTGTAAGATTAGCTTAAGATTACGAGCCCAGTCTACAAAGTTGCTTCCATCATCTTTCAACTTAGCTTTCTCTAGGAACGTATTAAAATTCAGGATGACACTTGCGTGAGCCATGATCTACAAGACAAATATATTCAAAGTGGACTTAGACTATGTTCAAGATAATTAGAGTTCAACTTAATCAAATTATATGCTAAACTCCCACTCAAAAAGTACATCTCTCTAGTCATTTGAGTGGTTCATGATCCACTTACACTATCCCAAGTCCGATCATCACGTGAGTCGAGAGTAGTTTCAGTGGTAAGCATCCCTATGCTAATCATATCAGCTATATGATTCATGATCGACCTTTCGGTCTCATGTGTTCCGAGGCCATGTCTGCACATGCTAGGCTCGTCAAGCTTAACCCGAGTGTTCCGCGTGCGCAACTGTTTTGCACCCGTTGTATGTGAACGTTGAGTCTATCACACCCGATCATCACGTGGTGTCTCGAAACGACGAACTGTAGCAACGGTGCACAGTCGGGGAGAACACAATTTCGTCTTGAAATTTTAGTGAGAGATCACCTTATAATGCTACCGTCGTTCTAAGCAAAATAAGGTGCATAAAAGGATTAACATCACATGCAATTCATAAGTGACATGATATGGCCATCATCACGTGCTTCTTGATCTCCATCACCAAAGCATCGGCACGATCTTCTTGTCACCGGCGCCACACCATGATCATCCATCAACGTGTTGCCATCGGGGTTGTCGTGCTACTTATGCTATTACTACTAAAGCTACATCCTAGCAAAATAGTAAACGCATCTGCAAGCACATATGTTAGTATAAAGACAACCCTATGGCTCCTGCCGGTTGCCGTACCATCGACGTGCAAGTCGATATTTCTATTACAACATGATCATCTCATACATCCAATATATCACATCACATCATTGGCCATATCACATCACAATCATACCCTGCAAAAACAAGTTAGACGTCCTCTAATTTTGTTGTTGCATGTTTTACGTGGTGACCAAGGGTATCTAGTAGGATCGCATCTTACTTACGCAAACACCACAACGGAGATATATGAGTTGCTATTTAACCTCATCCAAGGACCTCCTCGGTCAAATCCGATTCAACTAAAGTTGGAGAAACCATCACTTGCCAGTCATCTTTGAGCAAAGGGGGTTACTCGTAACGATGAAACCAGTCTCTCGTAAGCGTACGAGTAATGTCGGTCCAAGCCGCTTCGATCCAACAATACCGCGGAATCAAGAAAAGACTAAGGAGGGCAGCAAAACGCACATCACCGCCCACAAAACCTTTTGTGTTCTACTCGAGAAGACATCTACGCATGAACCTAGATCATGATGCCACTGTTGGGGAACGTCGCATGGGAAACAAAAAATTTCCTACGCGCACGAAGACCTATCATGGTGATGTCCATCCACGAGAGGGGATGAGTGATCTACGTACCCTTGTAGATCGCACAGCAGAAGCGTTAGAGAACGCGGTTGATGTAGTGGAACGTCCTCACGTCCCTCGATCCGCCCCGCGAACAATCCCGCGATCAGTCCCACGATCTAGTACCGAACGGACGGCACCTCCGCGTTCAGCACACGTACAGCTCGACGATGATCTCGGCCTTCTTGATCCAGCAAGAGAGACGGAGAGGTAGAAGAGTTCTCCGGCAGCGTGACGGCGCTCCGGAGGCTGGTGATGATCTTGTCTCAGTAGGGCTCCGCCCGAGCTCCGCAGAAACACGATCTAGAGGAAAAACTATGGAGGTATGTGGTCGGGCAGCCGTGAGAAAGTCGTCTCAAATCTGTCCTAAAAGCCCCATATATATAGGAGGAGGGAGGGGGACCTTGCCTTGGGGTCCAAGGGATCCCCAAGGGGTCGGCCGAGCCAGGGGGGAGGACTCTCCCCCCCCCCCAAACCGAGTCCTACTTGGTTTGGTGGGAGGGAGTCCTTCCCCCTTCCCACTTCTTCCTTTTTTTTTCTTTCCTTTGATTTTTTCTCTCTTGGCACATAGGGGATTGGTGGGCTGTCCCACCAGCCCATTAAGGGCTGGTGTGACCCCCCCCAAATGCCTATGGGCTTCCCCGGAGTGGGTTGCCCCCCTCCGGTGAACTCCCGGAACCCATTCGTCATTCCCGGTACATTCCCGGTAACTCCGAAAACCTTCCGGTAATCAAATGAGGTCATCCTATATATCAATCTTTGTTTCCGGACTATTCCGGAAACCCTCGTGACGTCCGTGATCTCATCCGGGACTCCGAACAACATTCGGTAACCAACCATATAACTCAAATACGCATAAAACAACGTCGAACCTTAAGTGTGCAGACCCTGCGGGTTCGAGAACTATGTAGACATGACCCGAGAGACTCCTCGGTCAATATCCAATAGCGGGACCTGGATGCCCATATTGGATCCTACATATTCTACGAAGATCTTATCGTTTGAACCTCAGTGCCAAGGATTCGTATAATCCCGTATGTCATTCCCTTTGTCCTTCGGTATGTTACTTGCCCGAGATTCGATCGTCACTATCCGTATACCTATTTCAACCTCGTTTACCGGCAAGTCTCTTTACTCGTTCCGTAATACAAGATCCCGCAACTTACACTAAGTTACATTGCTTGCAAGGCTTGTGTGTGATGTTGTATTACCGAGTGGGCCCCGAGATACCTCTCCGTCACACGGAGTGACAAATCCCAGTCTTGATCCATACTAACTCAACTAACACCTTCGGAGATACCTGTAGAGCATCTTTATAGTCACCCAGTTACGTTGCGACGTTTGATACACACAAAGCATTCCTCCGGTGTCAGTGAGTTATATGATCTCATGGTCATAGGAATAAATACTTGACACGCAGAAAACAGTAGCAACAAAATGACACGATCAACATGCTACGTCTGTTAGTTTGGGTCTAGTCCATCACGTGATTCTCCCAATGACGTGATCCAGTTATCAAGCAACAACACCTTGTTCATAATCAGAAGACACTGACTATCATCGATCAACTGGCTAGCCAACTAGAGGCATGCTAGGGACGGTGTTTTGTCTATGTATCCACACATGTAAATGAGTCTTCATTCAATACAATTATAGCATGGATAATAAACTATTATCTTGATACAGGAATTATAATAATAACTATACATTTATTATTGCCTCTAGGGCATAATTCCAACAATATCACCAAGTAAAAAAGTTTCAGAAGCTCGAACGTACTGAGAGAGGCACAGTAGTGTGTGCTCCTTGTGAGTCCTTGAATGTGACGTACGCAAGTTGTGACCAATCAGTTTCACTGATGAAAACACGAGCAAATATTTAAGAAACACTCTTCCGCTCCAATGAAAACAGACGCTGCAATAAGTAATTAACACATGCAGTGCCTATGAACGTGGCCTGGGAAGCTACGATGTAGATCAATGGTACTTAAAAATAGAGAGAATCATCAATCCGTTGAGTATGTGCTACCTAATCGATTTAGCCTGTTTCATATCAACTAATTGATGTTGTTGGACGATATGGAGAATTAAGCATAATCGATCTGAACAGAATCAATCAGATGCGAGTTAATCTACCCAACTACATATCAGTTGATGACTGTTGCACATCTGTACTGGGAGCCAAATCTAATAAATCTGGACAGGGTCGATCTAGCGTGCCGTACATTGAGATCGTGTGTCTAAGCACCAGTATACAAAGCTTACCCACAAATTTTTCGACGTGTGGATCATGAAAAGAAATTTGGGCCACCGTGGTGCAGGCTCGCAAGAAAGGCCCGCGTGCAATGAGGCGCTTTATTTAGGAGATCTATGTGAGGTGAATCAGGCACTACTGCAGAAGCGCAGGGAACCCATGATCAATTGCTTGCCATCACGTGTATCCTGACCTCTCCATCTCCTCCTTCTATCGAACACCGGCACTACTCCCTGAACCCACGTCCTCCTCATCCTCTACCCTCTACACTCCAATCTTAGAACCTTAGCACCCATGGCCCTCCCGTCCTTCGCACTTGTGCATCTCACTCTAAGCACTAGGCTTGAGATGGACTCAATAACCTGGAAAAGGAGCGATTTTTGCAGCTGCAGGACATGGCGAATGAGGACCAGATTGAAGGGAGGTAGGAAAAGAGGATGGCGCCGTCGGGGTCCAACCCGCTGCACAACCTGCGATGAGCAGTCGCCGTTCCTGCTCGATCGCTCGCCGATGCATGTATGGATTCGACGAGGTTTTCTGCTCTGCTCTGCTATTACCTCTTCTTCGTATGATCGATTGCACTTGCACGTGATGATGTATACTACCACAACATATAGTACCATATTATACGTATTACTTCTTCAGGTTGGTTGCATTGCATGTCTAACAATTGTACTGTACATACCGCACAAGGCTCATCGATCGTCTGTCATGTTCAAGCACCAAGGCTTTGTGGAGATGTATTGGTGCCTCGACAGAATTGTTTCTGCTGTATCCAAGTAAAATCCTTCATTCAGAAGGCTGAAGCTATAGAAAATTTGCTTCTCATTTCCTACAAGAAAATAGCCAAAGCTCTGTATTCTCTTACCATCTCAAACAAGAACCAATCGAGTTCTCCTCTATACTCTCACATTGGACTGCTCATCTATTCCATGCATTGTCACACCACACGATTAGGGAGTTGTGGTGTGCAAAGGAACAAATTAACGCCTTTTGTTCCACTTCAGAATTTCACGATACCAGTAGTACATAGGAAGAAACTACTCCTAGTTGACATGTAAATCAAGACCACACTGGGCAAGCGGACATCATCAGCTGAGTGACACAACAGTTAGTTTCAAGTGTGTTTCCCTTTTTGCTGTTGTCTCTTGTGCTGAGAAGAAACGGAATGAAAGCCAATGATATCAAGGAGGAAACATACGAAGAACCTGACTGACATTCTCCATGCATGTCCTACCTTAAAATCATGGTGTCTTAGAATCAGCCATCGTCGTCCCCGCTGCCGAAAGTGCGCCGCGAGCAATCCAACCGCTGCAGTCAAAGCCAAACGACCAACACTAATTATGCAGCCTCTACTGATTAATCATACGCGTCAGTTTATTCCCTTCGACCGGGAACGAGACAAGGGCAGGCAGCAGAGCCGCAGTACATATTCCAGAGTGACACGAGGAGGAAGAGAACAGAGCTGAGCTAGCTACATAGCCAAACAAAGCAAACCAAACCGCTGCTATCCTACTGATGTGAAAATACCTCTGCTAGTAGGTTTGGTGAAACTATGGATAGTGCTAGTCCTTGGCTCCGGCCGGCTCGTCGACGACGACGGTGATCCTGTCCTCGTCGAGCAGGCTGTAGAACTCGCGGGTGTAAAAATGTGTCGTGTAATATTTACATACATATATATGATGTCTATGCCCACATCAGGAAGAGATTGATTCAGTGAAAAACAACTTGGAGAGGTTAGAAATCAAGATTCAAATGGTAGGGTTGGAATATCTTGATATTAACACATGAGTAGATGGCGCTTTTTCAGAAAAATGGATATGGTAAGTGTATGTGTGTTCTGAGTGCTTCCTCTATGAAGGAGATGTGATGGAGGGGTATATATAGGCACCTCCAAAAATCGAACCGTTATAACATTATTCCCAACTTGATGAAACCGAAGTGAAACTCACTAGCATCGACTAGTACAAAATATGATAACTTTTGTCTTTTCGGTGGGACTGATATATGAATATCGGTGGTATTGATTTTGGCTGACCTAGTCAGTTTTCACAACTCAATGGGACTGATTCTTGAAACTCGGAAGTTCTGATTTAAGAAGTTGATTACCCGAGCCGGCACACTGATTTCGGTTGCACCGATATGGCACTTGGTGTCACCGAGATTCTACGGTTTGGCATGTGATCTGTCTGGTGTAAAACTCGGTAGGGCCAAATGAAAAAAGTTGGTCGCATCGAATTTTGGACTTTGTGGATTTTGACAGAGTATTTGTGAGAGAATTTCATGAGTATTTTTGTGGATATCTCTAAACACTTGAAGAACTAGATTATCATAGTCACCTTATCCCCTTTTTAATAGTATTGTCTTTCCTATGGACTCAAGTACGATTTCTTACAAAATATAAAATATAGAGTCTTGAATCTTGAAGCTTGGCCAATCCTATTTCTTTCCTTCCTTCGGGCTTCTCTTCACAATCCTTAATAAATCCTCTTTGTGATCCATATCTGAAATATATTAGATAAAAGTATTAGTTCAAGAAACAATATGTGTTGTCATGAATTATCAACACCATCAACAAAGCATATGTGTTTTCACAGATGTTGAGCTGGTTTGTTTCATGATGCAGTCAGCAAGTACCGCCCACAACATGGTTGTTCAAACGTGTGAAAAAAATAAGGGGTTTGAGTAGGTATTATGGTTGGCTATCAGAAATAATGAGGTGTCAAAACGAGTACGTCTGAAAGCTGATCGGCGCCCCACATCCCTGAAGTCGCGGTCTCATATGTCATGTTTATCATTTTTCAAGTACTCTCTCCCTTCCTAAATATAAGACCTTTTAGAAATTGCACTATAAACTACATATGAATGTACTTAGACATATTTTAGAGTATAAATTCATTCATTTTGCTCCGTATGTAGTCTTCTACTGAAATCTTTAAAAGGTCTTATATTTTGAAACGGAGGGAGTACATGATTAAGTTATTTTAAATATTTGTTTTGATACCAAATTTATTTTTTCATATACATTGTACAGTAAATATTTTGTATGCATGTACAAAAATTAATTATATTCCCTTTAATATTTTTCATACGAGTTGTACATTTTTTAAACATTAGGAACATATTTTATATGTATGGCTAATATATTTTATATGCTTGGTAAACATTTTCAAAAATATTTATTTATTATGTCAACTCGTTTCCAAAGGCCATGTACATTTTTAATACTGTTCATCAAGAACATATTTTTATGTTTTTAAAATTCCAACACATAACTTACATTTTGTGAAACATATATTTTGATTTCAGTTTTTTTCATACGATAGAAACATTATTTTATTCGTGTATAACATTTTAACGTATGATTAACATTTTCAAACGATATACATAGAGAATAAATCCAAAAATATTTAAATGTAAGAAATTAGAAAACAAAATATAAATACGAAAAAATAGGAAGAAAAAAACAAACTTTAGTGCCCCGTGAGGTGGGCAGGCCCATCATCACAGGCGCGAAGCCAGGTTTAGTCGTAAATCACTAATTAAGAAATATATTTTTAAAAGATCACCCCACCTTTCCAGATTGCACCAAGTGACATACTAATATCTGTCACTTCTCGTAACATACATGGAAGTTTATATATATATATATATATGTATATATATATATATATTTGTTATTTTTAAAACGTTTTGTCTCTTAAATCTTGTGTCCAAATCCCGTATCCATCTTTGGATTCCTCGCATCGAGATTTTTAAAACTAGAGCCCATGTTAATATATTTTGACGAAAAAACGTGTCGTTTGTGAAAGAAAAAATATATGCTTTTCTCTATCTCTGAGAGGCACGACTGTGCCTCTCGCGAAAATAAACTTGTGCCTCTCACAGAAGTAAAATTATGCTTCTCATGAAAGAAAAAAAAACACATTTTTCTTGTTTCCTAGAGGCATAGTCGTGCCTTTCACACAAAAAACAGAAAAAATTATTATTATTTTTCGTTTCAGCGATGCAAGAACGTGCCTCTCGCTAAAGAAAAAAACATTTTTTTTAATTTTCAAGAGGCCCGACCAGCGAAAGTAAATCCTTGCCTCTCGATGAAGAAAAAAAATGCGTTTGTTTTTATTTTCCGAGATGCATGGCCGTCGCTCTCACAAAAACAAGTCCATGCCTGTCGCGAAAGAAAAAAGGTGTTTTTGTGAAAGAAACAATAATGATGCAAAAAAATAAAAATAAATTCATCCAAAAGCTTAGGAAGACCGGTAGAAAACCAAAAAGCCCAAAAAACCCTCTAAAAAGCCAAAAGCGTATGCGAAAAAATGAAATAAAATAAAACAAAATTCAAAGAAAACGCTCAGAGCGCAGCGCGACATGTGACGATGGCTGAGAACGCGCTAAGTGACGACGTCTAGAAGTGATTGTTGAAAGATTTACAAAGAAGCGTTTGCCAACTATTGCTCTCAATTTAGTCGCGCGAGCTGGCCCTATATCATATTTATAGTGAGGCAGTATTTGATCTCTTCGCCTCAAGCTTCCCCCATGTGTAGCTACCGAGCCGGCCCATCAATCAAAAAAAGATCAGGTGATGTTTTCTGTTCTCTTTTCTTATTTAGTTTTGTTTAGGTTTTTGTCTTTTCTTTTTCGTCGGTTTTGTGTTTCCTCATCTCATTTTTACATTTATGCTTTATTTTTCTTCTATTTTTTCCTTTCTTTATGGGTTTTCTCTACTTGCCTTCGTTCCTTCTATTTTTTGCACTAGTTTTTTGTCTTCTTTTCCTTTCTGTTCTATTCACTTTTCTTTTGTTTCTTTCCTGGGTTTTTCTTCATTATGCTTAGTTTTTTGATCAGTTTTATTTGTTTTATTTATGATTCTTTCTCAGTTTTCATCATTATTAAGTTTTTTTCAACACATGTCCAATTTTTTTCCAATACAAAGTGTACATTTTCAATATACATTTTCTGGATCCACGTTGTACATTTCTCAAACCATGGATGAAGACTTTTTTGAATACATGGAAACCATGTTGAACATTTTTTAATGGTAATAAACGTCTTTCGCAAACTGCACGAACGTTGTCCGAATACACGATTAATATTTTTCAATTATGCATCCAAAGTTATTTCTGGATATATTTAGAATATTTAATAATAACACAAGCAAAAGAAAAGAAAAGGTAAATCAAAAAACAAAAGCTAAAATGTGGGGGAAAAGAAGGAAGAGAAAAAGCGCAAAAGCCCGTGGGGCCTGCTGGGCGGCCCCTTCTGAGCGGCGAGGCTGCTTGCGCGTCCTTTGCTGGTGGAGGACGAGATCTCGGCATGCAGTGCTATCTTTACTTTCGATGCAGAATGCAGAGCGACTCTCCCCGAGAGCCTCTAGCCTGGACTGAACTGGGGAAATCGGGCATTGCTCGCACTGCTGCGTTCGTGAAAGATCACCTCCGTCAGTCAGACAGACGGACAGATATGCATGCACTCTCGTTATATATGGGTCACTATTCGATGGCGCCGCCCATAATATACGTGCTTTGTAGATTACTGTTGAGTTAAGACGCTAAATTGACGTCTCGCCTGACGCATGTGGCCGTAGAGCCTGGACGTTGGTGGCGGTCGTTGTCCCCGGAACCGAACGAGTGGTAGCATCTATGATTACATTAGATTAGATTAGATTAGCATGTCCTTGAACTGCTGTTAGTGTTGGGTCACATGTCGCTGTCTCTAGCTAGCCGCGGCTAAGTTAGTTTGTAGGAGAAGATTAGTTAATTAGTCACTGATTTGATGCTAACATGGCCTTATCGTTCTGGTTTATGCCTGCCAGGTAATCTCATGCCTGCCCCTCTTATGATCAACCGTATTTCCAATCATCATCGTCGCAAAAAAGAATGTACTCCTTATCTGTGTTAGTTTGGTATAAGTATTTCATAGATTTATTTTTGTGAACTAGGCTTGGTGTGTAATCAAGTTTAAAAATCTTAGTACTCATATTTAAAAGATTGTGCGCATCCCTAGTTAGTGCAAAGGCCGGGGAAGTAAAATCCTAACACGTCAATACTAGGAACCCTCTCACGTCACTCCTTGGACAATGGGGAGGGCGCCCCAACCACCGCCGCGTCCAGCACCCTCTTCTCCCTCCCTCCTCCCTCGCCGCCACTAGCATCCTTTTCTTCCTCCCTCCTCCCTCGCCGCCACTAGCATCCTTTTCTTCCTTCTCGCGCGGGGCCTTCGCCACGGGGCAACACGGTTGGGATGGGACACCGCCATGGCGAGCGTCGTGGTGGGGCGGCGGCGGATCCCCACGCCGGTGTCGTTTAGGATCAATGACGCATGATAGGCTTTGAGGTGGCGGGTCGTGCACGTGAGGGGATGGCGGCCGATTGGAATCTGCCCCGATCTAGCGTCCATCTTCAGCCGGCAGCACGGGCTGTGGACAGCGTGGGCCGGTGTCCTCCGCCATGGCGGCGCTAGCGACGACGTGGTGGAGGCAGCGGTGTGGTAGCGGTCATGGTGCTCCTGTCACATCAAGGCAACAATCTGCATGGTTGGTTCTCCTTGATCTCACTACAAGAAATGTGCTTGTTTATGACAAAAATATTGACCTAGCTCAAATTGTTCATAGATCTATGACCAAAATTTACCACATAATCATGGGGTGTCTAATAAGGTCTAGACACTATGACATCATGACAATTTCTTCTAGGAAGGTCAATAGTCCATTGCACCAAATGGTCATAGAAATGTACACTATCTATGCTCTTATTTAGGTCTCACATGAAGAAATTAATAAGGACATAGGCTTGAAAAGAGGTGACTCGACATACACCTCAGCATTTTTGCCTATGTGTGAGCAAGTGTTAATTTTGTTTTCTCGGCCTTATAGCATAACGAAACTAACGTTTGGGACCCATATATTGTGTGGCAAATGCAACCTACTACCGGTACACACATTTGATGTGTGGGACCAACTAACATGCTCACCAAATGACCGATGGGACCCAGGGCCGGTCCTGAGATTTCAGGGGCCCGGGGCAAGACAACATAAAGGGGCTCTATAACCATATAAAATTTGAAGTATTTGTTTTATATCTTGATTGCAAATAAATACTCAGGACACTAAACTTATGTTGCATTGTCATCTCAACTATCAAAATAATCAGGGTCATAAATATTCACAGTAAAAGTTGCCAATTGACACCTATATTTTTGTATTATTTGATGAATCAGTAGCACTATCGTGATTACTCAATATATTCTCATCATATATATTTTCGCTAGGTTGTTGTTCAACCGTAAGTAAAGCTAATTCCTTTGAATTCCGAGTTGTAGAAGTACTAATTTATGTTCTAAAAAATATCTCCTTTGGGGACACAAACAAAACAATCCTTTTTTCTCGAATGCAACACAATGATTGTTTTTGTCCTTACCATATGGATACTGTCAATCTTGCTAATTAGCACACAAACGTATAAAACAAGAAATTAAGAAGACCGTTAAAAGAATAGTAATGCTAAGAATTGTAGGGAACAAGGTACCAGGATGGCTATAAAAATAGAAATTGCAAGACTTTGCTGCTGCCTAGGAGTCACGAACAAACATCCGATTTCGTCTTTTCTAATCCCAATCAAGACAAGAAACCGGAGTGTGGGAAAGAGATATGTAAGAGGATGATTTTGACGGACGAATGCAAGATCTGACAATAGTATAAAAACTAGATGATTTGCGTTGAATAGGAGGTTAATGGGAATCTGAAAAATTGCAATACATTCTTCCATTATCGTGTCCAACTAAAGAAATCACAATTAGACGACGCAGGCGGGGTGCCGTCGACCTTGGCATGGCTGATTTGTTGCCTGTTGGGGAAGAGAAGGAGTAGAAGCCGAGAAGACTGCGTCATGCGCGTGCGGGAAGCACGGAAGTAATCAATCTTTTTCATACGATCCCACGATGGATGAGAAGTAATCGATCTGTAACAACCATTCCCTCTTTTTTTTTGAGACATTTATGGATCTGTTACATGGCCTATTATCCACGTATAGGAAACCAGGCCATCGGGGGGCCCTTGATACTCGGGGGCCCGGGGCGGCCGCCCCCTCTGCCCCCCCTCAGGGCCGGCCCTGATGGGACCCGCTAACCCACAGGCCCATGCATGACATGTTACTAATTCTTTCATGTATTTGTTGGATACAAGGTACAAATATACATAAAATAGTTAGACAAGATATTTGGTTGGCTTTATAAACCTTATTCAAGATTCACGTAGTTCAAATTTGAACTATATTCAATGAATAGTTTAAAATGTATTTAATGTCTAAAAGATGGCAAAGAGCACGAGGGCAAGACAATGCATCAATGAGCGCAAGCTACAACTTTTTTACATGAATGTTGTCAATTCATTTTTCCCTTCCAGAACTTCTTCTCATTTATGTTTAATCAAATTAACTAGTTATTCCTGATGAAGAGTTGTTCAATTTCTCGAGCCAGATTGGTTTTCGATTTTGTTGGATAATTTGAGCTTGCAACAATGAGAGAAAATTTTGTTTCTCTTTTGGTGAGCCTAGCACATGAGAAATGATTTAATTTTTGGCAAGGGAAAGGAATCCATTGCGGCTTCTGCAATTTTTGTGGATAATTATTGGTCTTCTTTTACGTCATGTCACGACTCTATCGGGGTTGTTCCTAGTAACAAAGGTAAAGGAAAATTGGGAGGTGCTATTCCAGTTTCTGCACCTTTTTGAGATCGTGTGTTGCAGAAACCTCTCCTAGATGAGTATATCAAGATCAATGTCGATGCCAGTTATATGGAAAGTATTAATGCCGCAAGTGTGGGCATGGTTGCTAGATAGTAATCTGGGGAAGTTATTATTTCTTCGTGGGACTTTCTTGGCCAGTGTACTAGCGTGTATGAAGCTGAACTGCGTGCATGCCGAGTGGGCCTTTATATCGATATTACCCTTCACCAATCCATTATTCTAGAGACCGGTTATGCTTTTGTTTGTTATTTCCTTGTAAATGAGAAGCCGGATAGGTCTCCTATCGTCGACGTGAAGAGAGAAACCTTGAGTATATCCAGGTTGGTCAAGAATTGTAAAATTGAGAAAATTAACTGGCTAGCCAATGGAGTGGCTCACGAAATTGCGAAGTACAACTTCATTAATAAATCTGATGGCATTCTTCTTAATAGTCTTAGTTGTATGAGGACATATACTTTAACGACAATGTTATGTGCCTTTTGCTTCTTACAAGTCTTAGTTGTATACCGACTAATTTGAGGTAGGTACTTGATCTAGTACTTCTAGATTTGAGATTTGTAAATACTTCTACGATCCTTTTGAATAATCAAGTGATCTTTATGTACTAAGTGCATCCTTCACAAGCAATATTTTTGTTCTCATGTAAATGTGCATGTATTAAACATATGTATTTACACTGATGCAAAACTTGCTGCATTTTTTCATATTTAATGCTATGATATTATTCTGTTTCTTTCATTTTTATTCAATATTTGCTTATCATCTACAACCCTTCATGCTCTCAGAATTCTAAAGAGCAAGATAATGAAAACCTTCTCTGGAAGAGGAAGATAATGAAAGCCATCTCTTGAAGATGAAGATAATGTGGCATCTGCTTTGTTCTTTGAAATGGCGTGACTATTTGGTTTCGTTGTTTCTATTTTATTTAATGCTGAAACATATCAAACATGTTTGTAATATAATATTTCCTTGAGTTGTGATATTCGATGTTGCTACATGTAATGCCCTTGTTACAATTACAAAAACTGTGGCCCTACGGAATTGTACAAGGCTGGCAACAAATGAGAGTAATTCAAAAATCAAAAAGAAATTTACCTATGCACAAAAAACGTATGGACTTAACTGAATGATGATTTGTTTAGATTTTTTGTGAGGCCCAAACAATTTTTTTATGAATCCATAAATGGGCCAAACTCTTAGGCTTGGCCCATCAACATACTAGATTTTGATTCGGCTCATGGTTGGATCCTATGCGGCAGCCACATCATCATGTATGCCATGTCATTGCTTGCGCCACATGGACAACTCCATGGCAGATCCTACGTGGTTAAAACACATGGCTGATGACCAAAATTTTGGTCAAGGATTTTACAACCAAAATTTTGGTCATTGGTAGCTATGACCAAAACTTCAGAGGAAGCCATGTTTGTTCGTTCTTGACAGACAACTATTGACCTTCTGAATTTGGGTCATAAGAAGGTCATAAACGAAAAACAATGACAATCCAGTGACCAAAATGGCGGAGCATGGATGGACGTATTTCTTAGAGTGTGTGGCCATCGATGTGACATAAGAGATCTTGCCCAAGGATATCTGGATCGGATAAAATCCAGTTGTGCGTAACCATATCATTCTACGCTTCTCCATGAGGGCGCGGCGCGGACCTCTGTTTGTTTGTTGACACCATGGTATATGTCGGTATCTCGATTTCCATGATGTAGACAGCGGTGGAGAAAGCCATGATGGCTGAGATCGGAGGATTAGTATGGTGGAGGGGACCTTGGAAGCGATGGAGTCAACGAGATGTTTGATATTTTTCAAAAGCATAAGTGACAAGTGGGGGTGCGAGCGCCGAAGGATTTCATTTTTGGTGGTGCGACTCGGATGCCGAGTCGTGACTTTCAGGATGAAAACCTAAAGTCTGGCATTTATTGGTTGTGCTTGACAATTCCCTTGCTGGAGGTATTGTTTTGAGAGCTCGAACTTTCCATAAGATCTTAGATCGGATGATGACGACGCTTGTGCATCGTTTCTTTCTTGAAGACGTCGTTTTTTAAGACCTTTTATGTTTTTTGGATGTTGTCTTCGGTGATGGTTTGTGTACTGCTATTGAGAGGAGTTGATCATTGTGGCGAGACCTCTCTTTTTCAGGTTACGTGTGTTATGGATGTCTTTGAGACATCTTATTGATGCAGAGATTGAATGTAATTAGTAGGTTTGCGGTATTAATATATTTTTCTTTTAAAAAAAGTTTGGTAAGTACTATGGCATATTTGTAAAACCTGGGAGAACGTCAAGTCTGCATGAACGCGTGAGGTTAAAGTCCATTTTTCCTCTCCTTGTGATGCGATTAATAAGTCGATTAAGCCAAGTTAGAGGTTGCTGCGCGTGCTGCAGCAGGACCGCGGTATGGAACGCACGTTACGCGCAAAATAATTCGACCTGTGAACCAACTGCTGCTTTTTTTGTTTTGTTTTGTTTTCTCTAATCTAATCTAAAAAGGTGAAAATGGGTCCCTTTTGACGTGCAAACCTGGGCTGCACCGAGCTTGGTTTGACTCTCCTAGTTCTCCGAGAAAACAATCAAAATAGTCCTAATCCGATCCAGCTTGTTCCCATGCCTTGAGATTAGATACGGTATTGCAGACATGTGCGAGCTGGTAGAACTCGCACCGTTTCTCTCCAATCGGTGGTGTCACCACCTCGCACGCCGCGGTCAAATCCTTTCCCACGCTTGGATTTGCATCGTCCAACTGCTTACTAAAGCCATCAAAAACTATTATGTCCAAGCGTCTACTCATGACATAATCTTTCAATTACAGGGGTTTATGTACGTATTTGCTTTGACAAAAAGGAAAAAATATCCTGGATTCTATGAAACTTGAAACTGAATTCTATGAAAAAGATCCTGGGAATGCATGTGAAACTGTCTCTTAACTTACGGTTCTCAACCCTACAGATTAAACAGGCTCCACAATATTTGCACGAAAAATAGAGTTTTGTAGACTGTATGAAATTACATATTTAATCTCAAAAGCCAGTTACTCCATGTGGGTTTGTGTTACTTCATTTCGCCGGGTATATATCCCGGTTTGTTTCACTGAACTGACCCCTCTGTGCCGGTTAAATTCACCAAATGCCCCTGAACTAAAACGGACGCCGGCCAAACGTCAACGACATTTTTTTGATACTGCAATCTTGCGATTTTTCCTTCCAGACCAGCCGATGCAATGTCTCATCAGGCGATTCTGACTCATCGCGAGCCATCCATCATGTTGTGTTGGGTGAACCAGGGCTATCAATCAATCAAAAATCCCTAATGCAACATGCATGGCACACTCAAGCTTGACACAAACACGGACAGCACCACCAGCCAACAGCCCTACCTCACCTAATCCATGCTAGTATGTTCCTCGGAAGCCTACCAACACACACACGGTTGGCACTAACACGACGGCAGGACAGCATGCATGTGTCACAAGTTGAGCTCCGCATGTATCCATGCTCTGTCCATCTCCATCTGCATGCATGCAAGCACCTACCTGGAACGCCATTTTAGACCCTTGGATGAGAATGAGATGGGTCTAGCTCCATGACCCGTCTCATCCTCATCCTTCCGTTGGTCACGCTGAGCGAGGATGCTGTTGGTAAAACGAAGCGACGAGGCTGAACTAGTACATGCATGGTACTCTAGCAGCTAGTCTTTCACTGGCGTTGGTGTTGGTTGGAGAGTAGCTCTCGTGAAGTCTCAACAGAAGTTGAGTAGAGATGAGACAAAGCCATGCCATCTAGGGCTGAGCTACATTAGATGGGATGATGGATCACTGTCGAGCTGAGAAGGTGGTGGCGTCTCTTTGATTGACGACGCAAGTGTGTGGCCATGTGGGCGGAAGGAGGAGGACGTTGGTGACCGGAGGTCGTTGTCTCGCAACCCAGGTAGAGTATTTTGCGGATTAATAAGATCGCCATGCCCTCCTGTCCTCGAACTGCTCTTTGCGTTGGTTCACATGTTGTTGTCTCTAGCTGGGACGATTATGGGCTCTCTCAGGATATGTATTCGTGTCGTTCGGTGATTATTAAGAACATGGCCTTATCATTGGCGTGGGCTAAGGGTCATACCATTTCTGCCCTCTCATAATCCTTCTATCTCTACCTTGTGGTTGTGGTGCTGGATGGTTAGAGCATCTACACCGGTAAGACACGTGGCTACATTGGAATTTATGTATCCATACGTGCGGAAAAATGGGTTTATCTCCTACCCTGGTCCTGATCATCTATTTTTTTTTACCGATCCTAATTGCACATATGTTCCAATCAGGGGCGGAGAGGGGGGGGGGGAGCAGGGGCTTGCAACCCTTTCCCTAACGATCGACGGAACCTGAAGTATGTAGTGTGTATTTGACTGATATGAGTAAGTACGTATGTACCAACGTCGATAATACTTTTCATAAGTAAGGTGATCCTCTCATTCAAATAATGGCACTCTCTGTAATTAACATGATCATCCCATCCAACGCTCGATGATACTTTTTAATTAACGTGATTCTCACCTCCAAAGAATGATACTCTATATTTCTCGTCTAAAGAATGATACTCCTCATAATTAACACAATTATCTCCTACGAAGAAAGGTACCCTACATAATTAATGTGATATTTTCATGTAAAGAATGATATAGTTCAGAATTAACGTAAACCAACAAAAATATGAAGCAAAATTAAACCACGACTCACAGTCACGATCGTGGACTCCCCTTTAATTGTAGAGTTTTTTTCTAGTCATGTGATCCTAGTCCCTCCGACTACATGGCTCCCACTCCCATCCACCACGTCTACTCGTTGGGACACCTCTTCGCTGGCACGCAGATGAACACATTTGTTAGTTTGGTTATGCTTCTGTATGTTACAAGAATTTATGTTTAGTTTGGCTAAACTTTTGCTTTGGTATTTGTGTTAGGCAACATCTTCGTTTTGCTTTCATTCAAAAAATGTGGGAACAAATATGGCAGTATTCCGTTTTATCTGTTTATACCATGTTTTCATCTCTAGCTACATGGGCCATGTCACTTTGTTTTCTATTATACGGACGTTGTGATATCTTTACACACACATCATTTTTGTACATCCAAGCATGAAGCATCGCATACTATACCCAACGAAATTCTACAGCAAATGTGTAAATCTAACCGAGTTCGTAATTAAGAATGTAAATGTGAAGACCACAACTTCAAATGATTAATCTTTATGACCAAAACTATTCCATCAAGCATATTTCTATACATCTCATCCTTTTCAGAAAAAAAAAACTATACATCTCATCTTTGTAAAAGCCCGAAACTCAGCTTCAAACAATCAAGGCGTTGGATCCGTTATCTGAAAGTTAAGGGTATCTTTGATTCAATTTTGTTCTTACGAGTATTGGAGAATTAAAATCCTCAGGCATTTTTCCATTGTGGGTTGTTTGATAGAAATGAGTTATATATAAAGTTTTTGTAAGAATTCATTTACCCACCATTTCGTATGGATTTTTTTCATGCACCCAAACCTCTTGAAAAACACATGTGTCTTCCCCTGTTACAATTAAACGGATTTTGGTAAAAACAGAATCGGTTGCCATTGTGGGTTGCCATTCGAGTAAGCGCGTCATGTGCACTCACAAGGGCTTTTTTAAGAGCAGATTTCTCGTTTGGTATCCCACAACATTGGGCTAGTTTATTACCAGGATGCTCGTCTAGTTGAACATGATGGTTTCAATGAAATGAAATCAGAGGGGCCGCTCTTTTTTCCAAACAAAAATCTTCGTTTAGGGGCCCGTTTGGAGTTCCTCCGCTCTACGGCCCTGCTTCCGAAGCGGACAGAGTTGTAGCTAAAATTCGTGAAGCGGTTGTACATATGCTCTATAGATCTTAAATTTTAAGGAGCTGGTGAATTACCGAGAGTCCTAGGTCTCTATGACACTCCTGAACTAGCTTGCGCCAATTACTCAACCAGGGTCTGGCAGTTCTAGTTTCTTGGGATGACATTTCTGACAGAAAGCATGACAATTTGTTAATTTTAATGCATTTTTCATCTGAAAACTGCAACCGTCAGATCTCGATCCTGCGGCTACGAGCCCATTCGTGAGGATTTTCTTCTGGAGAACGGTCGCCAGATACTCCCTCCATCAGAGTTTATAAGACATGCACGTGTACCTAGGTCGTTAATTTGATTTATATAAAATATATTATTTAACATAAAAATTACATCATTAGAAAATAGAACATCTAAAGTTTCTAATGATATATTTTTTGTAATATATGCCTCTTATTAAGTTATAGTTAAATTGACGACCTAGATACACGTACCGGACTTATAAAGTGAAACGGAGGGAGTAGCAATTCCTATCACTTTCATCCAATACTTCTAATAAAGTAGAGTTGTTAAGTGGCTTTGACAGGAGGGCATCCCACGGCGTTACGCGCAACTTCGACCCGCGACCAACTGATAAAGCTGTTTAGACGAACCAAAGCCGTTTTTTTAACGTGCAATGCAGGATACCCGGCTTAGTCTTTGACCCCCGCGAACTGAGCCATGAGCCCCATGACGACGCCATGACACACGCCATTGCTGCCACGTGCTGATCTACTGGGAACTGCGATGGCTTCATTTTTTTTTGGTCCGTACCTTGATCGTTTAGTTATTACTCCCTCCGTCCCAAAATAACTGTCTTAACTTTGTATAAAATTGCACTAAGCTTAAGACATTTATTTTGGGACGGAGGAAGTACGGCGCTGCTATACGTACGACAAAGTACGTACGATTTTCGTCCGATCCTACGTGGCAAAACTTGCGACGCGCGGATAAACTGAGGCGAAAATGCTTCACAGACGTTCTGGGTTCGAGTTTGGGCCGGGGCTGGATCGAACTGTTTCCTGTTCAGTATGCCCCGCCTCCTAAATAGTAACGTGTAATTTTCTTTACAAAGCAAGCTACCTTATCTTATCCCCTCCGTGTGCTGAATGGAGTCTTCTAGCTTGTACCAGCTCTTGCTCCATCGATTTGCTACCAATCTGTACAAATATCTCACCAAAGTTAGATGCTAGCGACGGCAGGTCAGCAGGCTCATCAGAGGCGGAGGATCTCATGGTCTCATGGTCTGTCCCCATCGATTGAGCTTGCAGGCCAGCAGGCTCATCGGAGGCGGAAGTCATGGCGAGCTCCTGGACGCTGAGCAGGGTGTGCACGAGGGGAGAGGGAAGGGACGCTAGCCGCTTGGCTCAGTTGGTCGCAGAAGTTTGCTTGGACATACTTGGGGATGGAGCTCGTTGCAAGCTCCAATGGCACAGGTTAGTTCCAAATTTCTAGAAGCTCCCTTGTAGGAAATTTAATGGTTAGTAGTCGATGCATACTTGAATCTGGCCTGTATTGTATCTGGTAACTGAGAGCAAATATGACAGTGGACTATGAATGCGCTATTTCCATACTGTAATCGACAATGTAAATCATGACTGATTAAATATGAGATTTCAGAAAATATTTTGGTCATACAGACTTCATACTGAACTAGAAAAAATAGTGACACTGATAAATCAATTGCTGATAAATAGCGTTGAAGGAAAATCATGGTTCCTCCCACAACAAAGAAGTATAATCATGGTTACAATGACCAATATAGACGCTTGCATCTAGTGCTATAAGCCAAATTGATCGGTTCAGAAGCATTACAGAGTGTGTCTGTCTCATCCATTCAAGTTAGCAGGTAGCAATTCCATGACATCTTTCTTTCCCTTCAAAGTTATTAAAAAAACCAATTAGCCATTGACAAAGTAATTTTGGACAAATAATTGATAGTACGACTCTAGCACCTGTAGAATGTCAATGTAGGAGCTGATTTGAATTGATGTAGCAGGTTCACTTGTTTGGAGTTGCTGGAACAAAAACAAGTAGTTATCTTGTTTGTCACATATATTGGTAATCTAGTATAGTATTGCAAAATCACCACAACTAAATACCTGATACTCATTTGGAAAGAAAGAAAAGCTTCCAACATCACGTCCCTCACAGTATGTATTTCCCTAAAGAAAAAAAAAACCTTGTGACAAGGCAAAGAATATGAAGTAACATATAAACTATAGTTGAATGAAATATTACCTCGGTTTGTTTTGATGGAAGAGGATTACTTTCTTGCCCATTTTTTGATTTGCTGCCGTCTTTCTGCAATAATGTAGTGCTCACACTTCAGCAAGGAGTAACAGTAAGAAAGAATTTCCTACAAAAAAGACTAAATTTACATACCTTTCTCCCTTTTTGACTTGACACTGCTTTTGTTCTTTTTGGTACCTGTTGCTTCTTCGCTCTTAGTCGTTTGACCACTTGATCTACTTTAGATTCCTTTCTTTTTGAGGGAGGGCGACCGGCACTGCGAACATGGATTGGGTTGAGTACAATTTTTTCCTTGTTTACCATTGTAGCATCATGTTTTGAAGTAGGATCCTCCTCCAGAATTTTATGGGTAGTTCGGTATGTATCAATCTTTATCTGTAACTCATTAAAGCCATCCATAACCAAATCATGCAATGCATCAGACTCAACCCCATTTTCTGCCAGTTCACGAGAACGCTTGCACAAATTATCGTAACGTTGCACAATTGGTGTATTCAACCTATCATCGTAGGAGATCCGAAAAAGATTCATATGTAGCTCTACTCCTTGAATCTGTCCAAAAGACATTTCTCAGTCGTCCGTCCTCGACCACATCCATAACATGGAAAAAGTCTGGATCCTTTGACTGCATACGAAGGAAGTATTGATAAACCGCATGTGCATCTCCGGCACCAAGCTGCAACCTTCTTGTCTCTTGCAAATAGTTTCTGCACTCCTTTTCACCAAACTGAAGTTTATCATAGCCACCAGCTTGCATAACAAGAGAACCAAAATTCTTGTTCATTCGGATTCCTGCTTGATCATTCAATTCTAGTGTCCTTTTGGCATGCAAGTCAAGTTTCTTATGACACCTCAGAAATCTGGATTTGCTTGGACTTATTGGATGATTGTGGCCAACGGTAACAGAACTAATGCAAAACTTATCTCCATGGCGAGAAAAATTACTCTTAGCTGGACACTGCATCCTTGTCGATGGATTAGGTTTAAATGAGTTCTTTGACAAGTATTGAGCTTTCCCTTGTCTACTACAAGCAAGAGTAAAATAATGAAGCTTGTTGTCTTCATCGTATCTAGTGGTTCTTCTTACTACACCAAACCCCTTCTTTCTTGCATAACCTTTGTAGAACTTAACAGCATCATCCTCGCTATCAAACATGAGCCCCTTCTTAGGTTCCAACATCATGATCGGTTCTACTTGTTGGTCCTCCAAATGGTCACCATTCTCCTCCACAAAGAAAACATCTGCATCATCCTCTTGAAATATCATGTTCTGTTCGGCCACTTCATCGGAAATTAAATTTGACTTCATCATCTATGTAAAATTGCCAAAAATAAAACAGATCAGTGAGCATACACCCGCCGTAGGACCTTAAAAAAGAAATAACCAGGAACAAATTAAATCTAAACAATGCAAAAGATACACACCTCTGATTAGGTGCAGATTACATGTGAATGAGACATATTTGTAGATTAGCAGGGAAGAACTCGTGAAGGATGGCATGGAACAGATTTGATCGAATACATGTATAAGATACTCACCTTGTACTGTTGTCTGGACCTGATTATTTGCCCTTCTAATTGATCTTCTTTGCAGTGGTGCAGATCATGTCTGTCTGGGATGGATTTGTAGATCGGCAGGGAAGATGTGATAAGAAAGATGAGCCGTCATGGGAAGAGGAGGCGTGAAAAGATACAGAACGAGAAGGTGGAATCGTGGAGAAGTTTTGATGGGTTTAGGGCAGAGTAATATGGGTCCCGTATGGGTATGGGTTTGGGCTGGACCTTGGGTTGCCATAAGTAGCACGGAAGGATGTTTCAGCCGGGGCAGAGCGTACAGGTGGAATCGTACAGTTATCGGACGTAAAACGTCGTACGTGAAGCAATTTCGGAGGAAGTATTACGAAACTAAAATCTCCGGTAATTCCGTTCGTGAAAGTGTGTGGGGGTTCTCCGCTGAAACGGGCCATCTCTAGCAGCGGTGATAGATAATCAGGCATTGCTAATCGCTTGTACTACGTACTGTTCCCTGGCTGATGCGAAGAGAAGATTGGCAATCAGCAACAAGCACGACCATGGCACGTACGGCGAGCGTCCCACCACGTTGCGCGCAATTTCGACCTGTGATCTGATCAAATAATACTCCGTATATATTCTTTCGACAAAGAATGAGATCAACTAATATCTTTGTTTCTTCTTTCTTTTCTCTCATCCTGGAAAAACTGTTTTCTATTTTGTAAACGAACAAAAGCCGGGTTTGACGTGCAATCGTGGCAACACAGAATACGGAGCTTGACCCTACGAAATGACCGAGATACTTTTAAAATGTATTCCCTTCGTTCTAAAATAAATGTTTCAAGCTTTATATAATTTAATATAAAATTAAGATATTTATTTTAAAACGGAGCAAGTAACTTTTTTTTGAGTTGGTTTACAAAAATAGCAACTTAAGATATGTATCCAACTTGTTTTTTCTTTATGAACCGGGCATTACTCCTTTTCATTAACTAAAAAACAAACGGGAATACAAACCACTAAGAGTTTAAAGGAGACGGGAAAGGCCAAACGGTCAGTTTGATAAGCTAACAACAAAAATTGCAATCAATAAAGGAGGCGGGAAAGGGAAGATGATTTCAAAGCATCACCGAAATATTAGATTACCATGAACACATTACATGAATCATTTTTCTAGGGCTCGATGAAAAGGAGGTGACCAAACACTCCCTCTTGACCTATCGACGATGTTGCGGGGTCCTCTAGGATGGGGAAAGTCTGAATCTATGTGTCCTATCTATGTTTCATAGGATTTTTGAATTTTTTTGTCACCTACAAAGCTACGACAATCTTGCGTGTCAACGTCCTTTTTCGAAGAGGCGTTGATGAGTTGGATAAAATGTTGATCATTGCACACTAGATTGTCGTGATTTAACATTTTGTCCACAAGGAAGATGTCTTCGATATGCAACTCCATCTTTATTCGATATTTTGTCCAATGAACTAAAAATACAAAACTAAAAATAAACTAATGTATACTTGACGGTGACCTCGTAGGCCATGTCGGGCTGGCCGGCGACATCTTCGCCGTCATCAGGCTTCGGGCGCCAGTAGGTTGCGGTGTCGTGGCACGGCTCCGAGGCCGCCGCCCGCCTGTTGCTCTGAGATGATCTTCTCCACTTTCTCATGTGCCATACGCAATGCGGCAACGGCCACCATAGAAGTGGGCGGCGGGAGTTGGTGGACGTGGCTATGGTGGTGGACTCGTGGAAATACCACTCTTGGCCGTACTTGACCATCTCCTCGTCGAGGTGGCGGAGACAACGTTTGCTCGTGTCCGTCGTGGTCTTCAACCGGTCAAGGGCCTAAGCCGTTGCCAACTCCGGGTCCGCAAGGATGTGTGGTGTACTCATACGTCGTAATGGCGCTCCGGAAGGACGACCTCCGTTGATGTTGTTGCCGAGGTAGTGTCGAATGCGACCGTGCTCCTTCGTCGCAATATCGTGGGGCAGACTGCCACCGGTGCGACGAATGGCGACGATAGTTGCTCCTCCTTGACGTGATGGGACGACGACAAGATCCGCTCCTCCTTGACGCAGCAGGGTAGTGATGAGATTCATCCTCCTTGGCGAGGTGTTTGATTTGGACGTCTTGGTTGCGCATGGGAGAGCACTAAGGGGAAATGGGCTCAAGTTTGACGCCACAAGAAACATCTCTCGTGGTGCCACCATGCCATGTACACGGAGGAGAGAGCGACGGAGCATCAACTCAATCTGCTCTTCGTAATCGGTGTCTGTTCCGTCACAACATACATCGCATCTTGCGAGAGGACGGGCGTCTGCTGGTCCTCCTCGTCGTCGGAGGAGATGGCAAACTCCTCCTTAGTGGAGGAGTTGGGTGCCCATGAGCAAGATGACCCATGAGTATGAGGGCGGTGTCGCCACGAGCCTCCGGAGCCTGACCCTGAGTCGCTTGTTGGCGCTGAAGCCCAAGACTTACCCATTATCGGATTGGTAGAGGAAGAGGGGGAGTGATGGAGGCGTGCGGCGATGCGGTGCGAAGAGTACGTTATGGACGACGTCGCCAATGGCCTTAAATAGTGCGACGAGGGCTAGCCAAACAAAAGGTCAACCCGCTTCAATGCGGCGCGAAGACCAGAGTTATTATTTTGGGACGCTGCATCCACATTGGAGCGGCGTTGCCTGAAAGGTCGCATCGATGAATGTCATCCTCCCATCCGATCACGTCACGCGACATCGATGTTGACCCCTTCGTGCTCTTGCCCGACACGAATGCGGCGCGGGAAGCGGAACGTGCGTCGGATAAAAAGCACAGGAGACGTGGAAAAGGGTTCAGTGTGGACCAAGATCGTCGGACGCACGCGTCCTGACACCCGCAAAGTCTCCCCTCTCCTGATTTGCTTCTAGTTTGCGAGCAGAAGGACGTCCACACCGTCCAGCAAACGGATACATGACCGCTCCGATGACAGAACATGCCCGGACTGTGCGGTCCAAACGGATGCCGACGGTTCGCTGGTCCGTTGGAGTATACCTGGCCAAACGGGCCGATTAAATGGGCCGGCCCGACAGCCCGCGTGCCTGGCACGACACGGGCCCGGCCCGGCACAGGCTAATCGTGCTCGGGCCCGGCACGAAGCACACCTCGGGCCGTGCCTGGGCACGCGGGCCGGCACGACACGACCCGTTTATTTTTTATATATATTTTCAGATTTTTTTAATATATATATGTGCAAGAATATGGCTCAATAGGCCCAAAAATAAGCCCATATGCTTTAAAAAATCGGGCCCAGCGTGCTAATCGTGCCTCGGGCCGGCCCGTTTACCCAGCCGTGCCGTGCTTGGGCCTGGCTGCCAGGCACGCGGGCCGGCACGACATGGCCCGTATATTAATCGGGCCCAGGCGGACCGTGCCGTGCCTGGCACGTTTACGGCGGGGCGGGCCGGGCCGGCCCGTTTGGGCAGGTATACGTTGGAGACGTACTTTTATGCACGCTTCCATAAAATTATAGTACGCGGTGGGTATGGAAAAAAATTCCATTGCCTTTCCGGGAGGAAGATAAAAAAGAAACGCACACGGTATCGCTGCCACGTGCTGGTAATCGACTGGAGGGCCGTGTTGTCCAGTCGGTGATTATTATCTTACAAGCAAATCTCTGGTGCTTTCATTCCGAAGAAGCTGTCTGGGATTGATTTTCTGCTGAGCCGGTCCCTCCATCCCTGCCCAAAATGCCCCTGAGCGAACGGGGGCGGCGTATTTCCATTTTCCAAGACGCCCACGCCGGTGATTGACCCTCATGACACCCGGGGGAGTGAACGGGCTTCTCGTCTCCATCCCTGGCTCCCACCCCCTACCCCGGCCTGGTCCGGTGCCAGCTGCTGCCCCGCTGCTTTCCGTCGTTGCTCGGTTCAAGAACACGGACGCACGGAGGGGTTGAAAAAGGGGAGTAGGCATCCACCGGCAGCAGCAGCAGCAACGAGGGCATAAATCAAATCAATCAACCGGGTTTGGACTGGAGATTGGAGGGGCCAAAGAGAGAGAGAGAGAGAGAGAGAGAGAGAGAGAGGAGGGGGGAGCTTCTCTCGGTCAGCTTCCAAAGCGCCTCCCTTTCCCCTCTGCATTGAGGGGGGAGAGCATTTGGTGCGGGGGGAGATGGGGAGGAGGAGGAGGGGCGGCGGAATGCCGGGCGCGGCCTCGCTGCCGCTGCTGCTCCTGGCCGCCTGCTGCTGCTGCGTCTGGCCCCGGACGCAAATCTTGGTCGCCGCCACCACCGACGCCACTGACCGTGAGTTATCAAGAACCTACAAAGCCCCTTCTCTCCTGGTTTCTTTCTAGTCTCCTATACAGCTCTGGTCGATGGTTTTAGCAAGGGGAAAAAGGGCGAGGATTTAGGCTGCAATGGGGGCAGGCATCCTTTTCGCCGCCAGATGGGGTTGCCATTCAAGTGCTTCCGCCGCCAGCCAGATGGGGTTGCTCCTAGGAGCCGCGAACGGGCAGATTCAGTCTTTTATCTTTCGGCGAAGGGCGACATGATTGGGCCGCTTTCTTGGGGCCAAATCTTGGTTTCTCCCGCTCCGGCTTTCCCCGCATGCTTCTGCTTATTCGCTTTTGATGCGCTGGATGGATTTGCGCGAGAACGCATAGATTTGGATTCTTGGATCCCCCATACAGCGTGAACAAGATGATGTGTGAATCCGACTGTTTTTGGTTGTGAAAATAGGCGATTGGCTGATTTTAGTTTGGTAGTACTTTTGTTTTTTCCTCCCACTCCAGCTATTATTAGGTGGTACTAGCGCATTTCTTTATAGCTTGGATGAGTAATTTGAGCAAGGGATTCTTTCTCTTACTATTTGAATCTGGATTAAGGAGGGATTCTGGGCAAAATAAGAGCTTCGGACTGGGGAAAGCTCTGCGCTCTTCTGGGACAAATAATTTTGGTTTAGATTTCCCCCTAAAAGACCGAAGTCGTTTTCTTCTCACCTACCTTCTAGATGTGACGCTTCCTTTCCTCCCTCTAATTTATAGATTTTGCTGGATTATTGAAATTGCCGTCGTGGGTCCGATTGGTTTGCTCATCATCAGTAGATTAGCTTTCCAGTTCTTGTTTGCCTTCTATTTACCCCTTTTGGTCATCATGATGTTTGAATATAATCCGTGCATAGATATACATATCTCCTGCTATTTCAGACTGCAGATGAGACATTCTTGTTTAGTGACATGGCCTGTCTATTGTAGTAATTCGTCGCTTTCGTACATGCAGTTACTGCCCTCAACACGCTCTTCACTAGCTTGAATTCTCCGGGGCAGCTCAAAGGCTGGCAAGTGAATGGCGGTGACCCTTGCGGCGAATCATGGCAGGGCATCACTTGCTCAGGATCGTCGGTTACAGCAATGTGAGTCTAGTGAAGCAAACTAGGTTGCTAAACCGTGTTCACTTCTTACTCTCTCTTAGCATATTTTCTTTTCTTTGATGATGCAGCAAATTACCAAGCTTGGGCCTGTCCGGGAATTTGGGCTACAATATGAATACCATGAGTTCATTGGTCGAGCTGTGAGCGCCTAACTTATCTTATGCTCAACCTTGTTTGCTGTGGGAGTTCAGTTGATATAACCATCTTAAACAGAACAAAACAAAATTTCATGCAGTGATATGAGCCAGAACAGCCTTGGTGGTGGACAAGCGATACAATATAATCTCCCCACAGCTAAGCTTGAGAGGCTGTAAGTTCCTCAGATGAAGTCACACATTTGATTTGTTTTCTCAACTATTGTTGTCTCTAGCTGTTAAATGATTCTTGTTTTGCAGCAATCTTGCAGGAAACCAGTTTGGTGGAGAGTTGCCCTACTCGATTTTCTCGATGAATAATCTTAAGTATTTGTGGGTATCTTTGCAGCCAGAAGTAATAGTTCGCCTTGGAGTTTGTATCATCTAGCAGGCCTAAGTGAAGTTTGTTTGGTGTATGCAGAAATATTAACCATAACCAGTTACAAGGAAAAATGACCGACGTATTTTCCAACCTTGGCAGCTTGACAACAGTGTGAGTACATTTTTATGTGAATTATCAGATGTGTCTTAACTTGTGTTGTAAAATCTCTCTCTCTCATGTTCTAGATGTTTCGGTTCTCTTACTATTTTCATGTGCAATGTGATGCAGGGATCTCTCCTTTAATTCTCTTACTGGTGACCTACCAGAAGGTTTAAGTTCACTGTCAAGTGTTAAAACTCTGTAAGAAATAGATTTAAATTCTCTCTCTACATATCCTGTTAGAGTGCCATTCATCTAAGTATCTAACCCTGTCTTGTACTTCTCAGATATTTGCAGAACAATCAGTTGACCGGTTCTATCAATGTCCTAGCCAATCTTCCCCTTTCTGATCTGTAAGTAACCAACATGAAATTTATCGATGGTTTATTTACCTATGCATTATCATCTCATATCTTGCTTACCTGTAGGAATGTTGCAAATAATCGCTTCACTGGTTGGATTCCTAGTCAACTTAAGAAGATAAATAGTCTACAGTGAGTCTCTTGATTTCCTAATTTGCAATTGGTAGAGATATGTCCTAAACTAATATGGTGCTTATTTTAGGACTGATGGTAATTCTTGGACTACGGGACCAGCACCACCGCCACCGCCATTTACAGCTCCACCTTCAAACCGTAGGAAGAGCCCAGCTAAAAAAGACGATGGTTCATCAACTTCTGATGGGAAATCTGGAATAAGTGGCGGTGCTGTAGCGGGCATTATCATATCTTTGCTGGTCGTCGGAGCAATTATTGCATTTTTTGTGATAAAAAGGAAGCGCAAATCTAAGAGGGAGGAGCACTTTGAACAGCACCAGCCATTCACTTCATTCCCTTCAAACGAAGTTAAAGGTCAGTTAGCTTGACGTTTATCATACTAGGGAGTTGTTTTTTTCTGGTTGGCTAATCTTGTGACTGATTGCTTCTACGGTTACTGCAGATACGAAGCCTTTCGAAGAGTCAACCGCAATAGATGTGGACTCTTTGGCTTCCCCTGCTTCAGTTGGTCTGAAGCCACCTGCCAAGATTGAACGCAACAAGTCATTCGATGACGATGATGACTTCTTGAGCAAACCCGTCGCAAGGAAAAGCAATACAAAACCTATAAAGGCAATTGTTTATTCAGTTGCAGATCTACAAATAGCAACAGATAGCTTCAGCATGGACAACCTTGTTGGAGAGGGTACTTTTGGACGTGTCTACAGGTCACAGTTTAACGATGGAAAGGTATCATATCTGATCCCTGTATATTTCTGAAAGCACATGAATGTTTTCTTTACTTGTATTCTTGAAGCCTTCGGAACAGGGGTTATTGTTGGGTTGCGGTTCTCGGTTTCAAGTAGTCATGTGGTAACATGTCTGCAACAGGTCCTTGCTGTAACATTTCCTCTATGCATGATCTTCACATTAGTGAAAGGGTGGAAATTATACTGATCAATGACGGAATTTGTGTGTTCCAAGCGTAACATATTAACATCAGTCTTGTTATGGAGAAGAATGAAGGAGCATAGAAGCATCCCTCATAATTTGGATGTTCTTTTGGCGCTTAATGATACCTTTCCCTGATATTGTATTGTTGCCCTTCTTTAAATGTGTTTAGATAGTGAAAAACAGAAGATCGAGCCATTTAAATATATGGTTCTCACTGTTCTTGTTTACTCTGTTCAGGTTTTGGCCGTGAAGAAACTGGATTGTACCGTAATACCATTCCAATCATCTGATGACTTTGTTGAACTGGTCTCAAACATTTCGATTTTGCACCATCCGAATCTCAATGAGCTTGTGGGCTACTGCATGGAACATGGACAACACTTGCTTGTGTATGATTTCCACAGGAATGGATCACTTCATGATCTACTTCATCTTTCAGATGAATACAGCAAGCCACTTAGCTGGAACACTCGCATTAAGATCGCACTAGGATCTGCCCGTGCACTGGAGTAAGTGGCAATGAACTACATATCTTGATCTGGTTGGTATGATGTCGTGTCTTGTGTGTCCAGATCCAACTGGACAAGCTGAGTGACTATTGCTAACTTCAAAATACTAATTTGTCATCTTCTGGTTAATGATAGTAATTAAGTAATTAACATGCTTGTCTTGTCCATATCATGTGCTGCTGGAATCTCTCTGAGCTGTAGGCATTTTTCGCAAATTATGTGTGGACTTAACGATGAATGTCTTTTATACATGTTCTCTTAGTGCAACATTTTAGCAAGACATTGTCATGTACTATTGACTGAATGGTTCAAGAATATTCTTCAACAATGATTTGTTCAGTACATAATCTATTGTAACATATATGTTTGTTCCGAAATATCACTCGTAGATGCCTTACCATTTCCCACTGCAAATATAACTTGCAGGTATCTTCATGAAGTATGTTCTCCATCCGTCGTTCACAAGAATTTCAAGTCATCCAACATTCTGCTCGACTCAGAATACAATCCACACCTTTCAGATGCTGGACTCGCTAGCTTTATTCCTGATGCTGAGTTTCAGGTTTGTTCAATATACTCCCAAGACCCATTTTAAAGGATTGCTTGCATAGTTGCATGCTTTTAGAACTCAGTAAACAAATAGCTCTTTCTTTTTGCATGGAAATAGCTCTTGGCTTGCTAAGCTATGTTTTCTATGTATTGTTGATTATTTCGATATGCACGAAATATATACAATCCTAGCTTAGCATTTTACACATTATGGTGCATAATGATTGCCTAACGGCTGCCACCAAATAAACCTCTGCAGACAGCAGAACAGAGTGCCGGGTGCACTGCCCCAGAGGTGGACATGACTGGCCAGTACACTATGAAGAGCGATGTCTACAGCTTTGGGGTTGTCATGCTAGAGCTTTTGACTGGACGCAAACCATTCGACAGGTACCTTCTTATCAGCCATGACCAGTTTCCGGCTCGGGCATGCGTCTAAATTTAGCAAATTATGATACGAGATGTGATTGTGTGACTGCTTGCGTTACAGCTCCAAGCCTTGGTCAGAGCAGTCACTTGTGCGGTGGGCGTCTCCCCAGCTCCACGACATCGATGCGTTGGACAGGATGGTCGATCCTGCGCTCAAGGGTCTGTACCCTGCCAAGTCTCTTTCACGATTCGCCGACGTGCTTGCCTTGTGTGTCCAGGTAGGACCCCCCACAACTATCTCACACAAATTTGTCATACAAAACCAAACACACATCACGTGTATACAAATAACGCCCGAGCGTTGGAACTATTTTTTCAGGCTGAGCCGGAATTCAGGCCACCGATGTCGGAGGTGGTGCAGGCGCTGGTCCGTCTCGTGCAGAGGGCCAACATGACGAAGAAAATGCTCGATGGCGACGCTTCCCGGCGAGGCGATGACCAGGACCAGGATTTCATATGATGGAAGCACAACCACTCTAATATATCCCCTGATATCGCAGCATCTGAGATTGTATTCGTTTATTTCTTCTAGCGCCTAGCCTGGCCGAGAGAAGAGTGGAAGAAGAGGAGAACAGAAATATTGTCCTGTTCCGTCAGTACATATCACACAGGTTTCGCTTGATTTATTATACCCAAGTATTAGTAGTGTTGTTTGGCTGTGTCATGTCCACAAATCAGCGCCCTGGTCTCATATTGGTGCCATCATGTTAGATTTAACACTTACCTATATCTACAAATGCTCCAAATAAACATGATATCCATGGCGTCAGGTCTGCTGATTATATTTCGCTGATTTTCATGAAAATTGTCTTGATGATTATCACTTGTGAGAAAATTTGTCGTCGGTGCCGCGTGAATCAGCCGAACATAAGTTGCATCAGATCATAGGGTGTTACTGAGCATATTCTACAAGATCATTGGGTATTACTGAACCTGTTCTAGGAAGCAAATCATGCACCATCCCTTATTTTTGAGTACTACAGTATGGATGCATTCAGGCAAAAACATGAGTGGAAGCAACAAAGCTTCAGCAGTAGAGTAAGCTTCAACAGACCACCCTGAAGCAGATCATCAAACGGAGTGGGACGAAGAGTAAGCTTCAACAGACCACCCTGAAGCAGATCATCAAACGGAGTGGGACGACGACCGGACGGGCTCGAGCTTCATGGCAGACTCGACGTGCGCCCTCAGTGCGTGTGTTTCTCCCAGCCTGCTAAGGAAACACAAGGTCTGTTAGCACCTTCCGTGGAATACATTTTCTTCACTGCCCCTTCCATGGAACTGCCATAGCCAACAGCGAAACCTTGTACCTGGCGATCTCGGCGCGCCGCCTCGCCTGCTCCGCGACGGCAGAGCGCGGCGTCCGGCTGCTGAGGAGATGATCAGAGAGCGCCCGCCGCGTCGACAGCGCCGCCCCCCTCCGATGATCCTCCTCGCCGTAGTAGTCCCTCCTCCTTGCAAATGCAGCCTGAAGAGTGAAGAATGAACAGATGTAGACATGAACGGAGGCTTGTGCCGTACCTTCCTGTCGAAGAGCAGGCCCCAGGCGTCGCCGCTGAGGGCGTAGCGGACGGCCACCTTGATGAGGTCCAGCGGGAGGTAGGACACCAGGCTGTAGAGCCATATCACGCCGGCCCACCGCCACCCGACGCCGCTGATCGACGCGAAGCCGACGGCCGCGTACACGGCCACCAGGGTGGCCACCAGCTGCGCGACGACGAAGGCGCAGACGAGCAGCGCCCCCGGCCGGTCGAGGAAGGATATGCCCCGGCTGCGCGTCACGAATATCAGGGCCTGGCTGGTGATGCTCACCTGCAGGTACACCGCCGACGAGAGCTCCTCCGCGTCCAGCTTCAGCGACCGCACCCCGAAGTGGGACTGCCGTTTCAGAGATCATCGGCGATTGGTTAGCCCTCCACATGGATCAACGGAGATGTTCGTCGGTTCAGTCTTGGATTGGACGTGCTGACTGACCTCGAAGAAGGTGGTTCCGGTGACCGCCCAGTAGAAGAGCACCGTGAGCAGCGCGAGGTAGGTGCCGATGACGACCCCGGTGGCGAATATCTCCTCCAGCTTCCAGCTGTCCGGCCTCCGCGACGGCTTCACCCGGTCCTTGGATATCGCCATGATCGTCCCTGATCAGAGCGCATAAAATCGGTAGCATTTCGGTCAGGCAGGCTATGTGTTTCAGCATGGTTTGAAAATTCACATGGTAAAGTTCAGAGATGCTGCATTACCGTCGTTCAGTATGGCTATGACGAGCACCATGAATGGCGGGAAGTCGTACTCCCATATGGACGCCAGAAGAACAAACCCAACCTGCAGTCATACAACACATACACGAAGATCACTGGAATTGTACTGGTCTGGATCATCATACGCATCGTTGATTTGCTGCTGCATTCTTACCACTATCCGTATGGTGATGCACACGGCGTAGATCTGCATCGGCAAGGTAGAAATCGTCACAAGCAAATCATGGTAGCGGAGCTGAACATTCCACGGCGTTGGCATCGAGCACCCAGACTCACCGTGTAGTTCTTCATGCGCTGGAAGATGGCGCGGCTGGTGAGGACGGCGCAGACGATGACGCCGAGGCCGGGCTCCGTGAGCACGATGTCGGCGGCGGCCCTGGCGGCGTCCGTCGCGTCCGACACCGCGATGCCGATGTCCGCCTTCTTCAGCGCCGGCGCGTCGTTCACGCCGTCGCCCGTCATCCCGCACACGTGCCCGCTCGCCTGCAGGAGCCGCACGATCTCGTGCTTGTGCTCCGGGAACACGCCCGCGAACCCGTCCGCGCTCTCCACCAGCTCCTCCACCGGCACCGCCGCCGCCCCATCGCCGTCGCCGTCGCGCCGGCCGAACAGAGCCGCCGACGGGTGCATGTTGGTCCCCGTCCCGAGCCGCCGGCCGGTCTCCTTGGCGATCGCCAGGTGGTCGCCGGTGATCATCTTCACGCACACGCCGAGGTCCAGCGCCTTGCGGATGGTGTCGGCGCTGTCGTGCCGCGGCGGGTCGAACAGCGGCAGCACGCCGCAGAACACCCACGGCCCGCCATCGCCGTGCCTCGATCTCTCCGGGACCTCCTGATCTCAGGCATCAATTCAGAATGCAGCAGTGTGCATTCACCAGCAGCAACTGAACTAGTCTTCAGAATTCAGAATGTATGTTGCTAGGAAGGAGTACCTGGTAAGCAACTGCTAGTGAACGGAGGCCCCTCTCGGCGAAGCTGTCGACGACCCGCTGCGCCTTCTCGGCGATGTCATCCTTGTTGTGGCACAGGTTGAGGATCTATAATATGGCCAAAATCAGATCGGATGCTCAGAATTTCTATGACTCAACACTGTAAATTATTAAGTTCCATGCTGTTAGATGACATGACAGTCATCAGTACTGATGAGATACAGTGCTGAACTTCTTCAGTAGGGGAGAGGAAGAACCTGCTCAGGAGCACCTTTGCTGACCCGGAACCAATTGCCACCGGAATCAATGTATGTTATGGCCGTTCTCTTGTCGACCGGATTGAACGGGAGAAAGTGAACTTCGGCGATGTTTGCGCGTGCCTGAGAAAGAACAGGTAACATTTGTGATTTCTGATCCATTATTAATGTGCAGGTTCTAAGCATGTGACGATATTCAGAAACCTCTTTGGGATCAGAAAGCATATTTATGATGGCCATGTCGATTGCATCTTGGTTATCCACCCTTGATGCCCTTGCAGCCAACAGAATGATCATGTCCCTGTCCATTCCTCCACTGAAAACCTGAAATTACCAAAAATGATGGATCAGCGTGCATGCCAAGTGTTACGCTGCTGATAAATCTCAGAAATTTTAGGATGAATAAACTGTTTCTTTTAAGATAAGAAAGTGCCTCGATTAGGTTTTTGTCGACGGTAAGATGGTTGAGAGTGAGAGTTCCGGTTTTGTCGCAGCAGAGAACATCCATGCCTGCCATTTCCTCAATGGCTGTCATCCTTTTGGTGATGGCACCCTGCAATTGAGAATAAATTCGGTGATAAATAATGCATCATCTGTTAACTGAAGAAGGTTGGTGGCGATATCCAGACACACCTGTTGAGATAGGCGATGGGAACCTATTGCGAGTGTGACAGACAAAACCGTCGGCATCGCGATCGGTATCCCTCCGATCAGAAGAACAAGAACATTGTTGATCCCCTCCCGGTACGGTCGGTGCTGGACCGCGAACATGATGATAACCTCAATGAAAACCCCCACCACAATTGAGCAGATACAGAAATTGCCTATGCAGGTAAGAACCTGAAATTTTCAGTAGAAGAATTCAGCTCACGCTGCAGACACTTTTCTACAACAAATGCTTAGCACATCTGATCACATTATGTAGTGATGACGACTCACCTTCTGGAAATGGCCAACAACCTTTGTGGAGTCCACCAAATGAGCCGCCTTCCCGAAGAATGAGCGGATCCCGGTCGCGATGACGACGGCTTCGATCTCGCCATGCTTGCATGTTGAACCAGTGAACACTAGGTCGCCGGTCCTTTTGGTCACAGGAAGTGATTCTCCAGTGAGAGCTGACTGCAAGATGGCAACCCAACAGAAAGATACCAGATCATTTGACAGAACAATCTGATATCTTTCGTGTGCATCTGATTTGCAGTAAATGCGATTGCCTGATCAATTTTGAGAGGATCCCCCTCGAGCAGCCGCGCATCCGCAGGGACAATGTCACCGAGCCTAATGCTGATGATGTCCCCGGGCACCAAAACAGAGGCATCCAGCTCTTGCCATTGCCCATCTCTAAGAACCTGGAGGCACAGCCATGCATGAAATACACCAAGATCAGAGTAAACCAAGGCATCCATCAACTTTCATGTTGATCCTACCAACCTTTGTTCTAGGCGCCAAGCGAGCCATGAGCGAAGCCGCGGCATTGCCGGCATTGTTCTCCTCGATGAAGCTGATCGTCGAGTTGATGATCAGAAGGCAGACGATTCCCACAAAGTCCTCCCAGTCAGGACCCTGACTCTGAAGAATGAAAAGGTGGACACCAAATTAATCTACCGCTTCCCTTTAGTTGTTGAAAAAACAGAGTGCCTTTTCCCCTTGAAACTGCAGAGATTTTCTTGACTGAATCGGTCACAGAACATAGCATTGTGCTTGACTTACACCCCCATTGGCCAGGACCAATGCCATGATGGCTGCTGCCTCCATCACCCAGGACAGAGGGTTCCACATGAAGCTGATGAACTTGAGAACCTTGTTCTCCTGCCAAAAACAAAAATGAGGAGCTCAGAGGATGTAAATCTTCCAGAAAAGAAAAACAACGAGCAAGCAGCAAGAGGCGGTGAATTTACGCGCTTCTCCTCCAGTCGGTTTGCGCCGAACAGCTGCAGCCGCTCCGCGGCATCCGCCGAGGAGAGACCACATCGAGACGTGCTCAGCTGCTCAAAGACTTCTTCCAGTGGCAGGTTCCCCTGCACACACACACCATTACCATGATGAACCACATCTCCACAGAATGCAATGCATGCTCGGATTGTGAAGCTAATGTCAGTATGTACCTTAACTGATGTGCTGAACTTACCAGATCAATGTCTTCAGTGCAGAGACTCTCGGGTCCAAGCAGAGGCTTTCGCAGCCCGTCATCATCCATGCTTCAGCTCCGAAGGCGGCGGCGCCGAGACCTTCAGTTGGTGATCGGCGGAGCGGAAGTAGATCACTCGTGAACAGACCTGCTCATTCGTCGTCTCAATAAGAAGTTTGGGACTCGCCGCTGAAGAAGCTGATGGAATGGAGCTGGCTGCCAGCGTTGGGAAGGTTTACTGTGTGCGGCTCTTGTCGGTGAGGAGTAAAGTGGGACGGACGAGGTGGGGCTGCTGCCCCTTTTCCCGCCATTTGGGAGCATGGTTCGGCCAGCCACAACCACCGTTCAAACTCCCACGGCAGATAGTCAGCCGACGGTCGCGTCAAACCAACCGGTCGAGTAGAGGAAGAAGACGCTGGTGCTTCAGGCATGGGGATGCCATCCAAGTGTTGTTTTGGTCATTAAAATCTGTTATTGTGCACGGATCAACGCGGGGCGATGGAGGTCTCACCGAAAACAATCATGCCAAACACGACGAGCAGGTGGTTCAGAGCAAGGATAGCCAGCAGCCGGCTGTACAAGTGTTCGGCTGTGTGCATCTTACACGGCGTGTTGGTTGCGTGTACAACCACCCGCAACCACGCCACCCGCGAGGCCATGGTTGCCTGCCCGCACATGAGACGCATGTTCCACCCAGAAACGTCGCGCCTTCCACTGCTAGAGACGTCGCCCTACAACCAAACATCCCCGAGACCTATACAAATGCCCCGGTTTTGGATCTCAACCGACGGCCCTCGACCGATATAGCCACCAGCAAACTCTCCGCTGGTAGAGCCGCGCCAACCCACTCGTGGTCGAGGAACCACTCATGTGGGAATGATTCCATCTGTTTGGTTGTTCGCATACACTGTTTGGCATGCATCGTATGAAGTTTAAAGCACCTTGGTGCTAGGCCCAACTGCAACGTTTGAATTGGCAGTTGTTGGAGAGTGAGGCTCGGCGAAAGAAGGGAAAGGGAACGCGGCGTTGAGCTCGTGCGATCACGGAAATGACGCGAGTTCACGCGCGTCTTCGAAAAGGCGGCGAGAGGATTTCGGCTCACCTCCCGCCGATTCGGTCACTCCTATTTGGCACCCTTCCTTCCACCGTCCAAACTCCCGTCACCCTTCTCCCCCCTTTTGAGGTTTCCCGCCGACGCTCATCGGCATCGACGAGCAGGTAAGTGACGCTCCTTCACCGACGAGCAGTCCACGGCTGCGGTGACTCCTGTCCTCAACTTCTCCGATCATTCACGCGTCCCCTCGATCTGCAGTCATGGCCTCTGTGAGTTCAGTCACCCCTTATCTTTGTTCGTTGCAACTATATGAGAGAGCATGTGGTTGTAGGGTTTGATGTGCAAACATGTGGTAGAGTTGATTCATGCGTCGACCTGTGAGCAGATGGTAGATTTTGATGTTGTGGTAGCTATTGGTAGTGGATTTATAGCATGATAGAGCAGTATGATAGTGATGAACACAATGTATTCATAGCTAGTTATGATGATACTCCTCCTTTTATAGATCGTCAGGTACTTTGTGTGCTCTGCTTACTGTCAATGCATGCTATATATGGTTGTAGGACATGACCACGCAGACACAAGATCTTACTCAGTCCCTTGTCATGTTCGACAGCCAACGTCCTATGACGAGGATTCCGATCCGCCCTCCCCCTTGATGAGCACATGCTTGCTGATTTAGTGGTGATCGAGGTATCAACCGGTGGTTCTCTTTTTGTGTCAGTTGTGCTCGTTGAGCCAACGGCTACTACTGGTGTTGTCGCTGGACTAACGACAGTTGCAAAGGCAAATAAGGATGGTAGGGGGAACAATATGAAGTGGCAGCCGCTCATGTCCATGTTCGTGTGGAACAAGATGTGTGAGCTCATCTCTAGTGGGGTTAGGACTGACAAGGGCTTCCAGGAGGTTCACTTGAATATCATTGCAAAGCAGGTGTTCGAGTTCTGTGGCCAGGAGGTGACCGCCACGCAGATATACAACCACCCCAGGAAGTGGAGAGCTCGATGGATCCAAGTGTCCAAGCTCAGAGACCTTAGCGTCGCCTCATGGGATTAAAACACTTGCTCGATCGTTCTGGAGGTAGAGCACTACACCGGCCATGTCGTGGTTAGCTCACTGTCCCCTTGTTTTTCACAATGTCAAAGCATTGCCTACTCGCAAATAACAACAGTTGTGCTTCTTTCTTAGTACCACCCCAAAAACGTTGAGTTCCTCAACACACCCATCCATAAATACAATCATATGCAACGCATCTTCTCTTCGAGATGGCAACCGACAAGCATGCCATGGGCTCCGATGAGCCTCTCGATTCTTCCATCTCAAAGTTCCCACACATCCTGGCCATAGAGGCAGTCCTTGATGGCCATGACAAGCCATTTGAGCATGTCCCTTTGGTCGATAGAAAGACGAAGAGGGGCGGCCTGGTGGAGGAGGAGATCAGTGTCTTTGCCGAAATGACTGAGGCAGTGAAGGAGGTGGCAACCACCGTTGGGAAGAGAAAGTCCCTCGATGTCCTGATACGTCCATTTTGCATCATGATTTCCTATTGATATTTATGTTATTATTGGTCATTATATTCACTTCATGATACAATTCTTATGATTTTCCTCTCACAATATACAAGGTACATCACAAGGAGGGAAATTACCGAAAACCAGAATTCTGGACCTGACAACCAAGAAAAAGGTTGAATATTCACTCGACTCCAAATGACCCGAAACTTCATGAAGAATTTTTCTGAAATATATCGGAATTTATGGAGCAAAAATATACCAAAGGGGGGCCACCTGTTGGTGACAAGCAAACAGGGCGCGGCGCGCCCTGATGGCTTGGGACCACCTCCCAGGTGCCCTGGCCTCCTACTTCTGATATAAGATGGCTTTTGACCTAGAAAAAATAAGATGTTGCTTTCAGGACGAAGCATGGCTGTTTCGAGGTGGAAACCTGGGAGAGGCCCTTTTGCTCTCTAGTAGAGTGATTCTGCCGGCGAAACTTCATTCCGGGTTATGTAAATCAAGTATACCATGATAGTTATTTTGTTGACTTTGCTCCTGCTATTATGAATGAGAAGGAAATTGCTTATGTGGAGAGTAATGAAAATTTTGTTGAGTTCGCTCCCACTATCATGCTTGTGGATCATGAAAAGAATGCTTTATGTGATGATTATATTGTAGAATTCCTTCATGATGCTACTAAAAAGTATTATGAGAAGGGAATATATGTTTGTAGGTGTTGCTATAATATGAATTTTCCTCTCTAAGTATTCAAAGTTTTGAAGTTATGCTTGTTTTGTCTTCCTATGAAAGTTGATTCTTGCTACAATAATTTTTTCGCTTGCAAAATCCCTATGCATAGTGGGTTAGACTTAAGTGTGATTGCCATGTGATTCATGATGCTCTCTTTATGTTTCAATTCTTTACCTCTATGTAACATCATTGAAATCATCATGCCCAAAAGACATTAGAGAAAAGCGCTTGTTGGAAGACAACCCAACACTTTAACTTTCTATTTTTATGTGTTCACATGATTAAGCCATAGTAGCAATCATGTTTTGTGTTTTTTATTTTAACAATGTGTCAAGTAAAGTCTTTGAAATAGTGTGGATAGTTGTTGATTTGATTCACTGCAAAAATAAAAACTTTTGCATCATGTATATGAAGTATGTGATCACATCCCATTATCACCTCATACATTTATAGAAAATTTTGCACCCACTATTTGTACTGAGACACCACAATCATTAGTTGGAATGAATACACCATATTTAATTCCACTTCTTATGTAAAGATAGAATTGATCATATTCAACTTAATTCACTAGTGACAAAAGGATCAATATTGATGTTATAATAAAAGTCTTAGGGATAGTAAAAACACTAGCATCTAGGTCATATAAAATATTGAACTTAGTTAACTCAATCTTAATTTCAATAGTTGGCTCAAGTATATCCTCTTTTTAGTCGAAGCTTACCATATAGCTTACGCAAAGATCACTCTCGAGAACAGGACTAGGAGTTTTATCTTCACCGCGAGGGGTCTAAACCTATATACTTACTTAGAGCATCTACAGTTGGACCCCTCATACCTCCAAACTTCCGGGCAGGCCGCCCCATCACTAACCTGTCATAGAAAATCGACCCAATCGGCCCCTTCAAACATGCCACAAACATCGCGATGACCGGGACCCCTCATATCCGGCCGAAATATCGGGCGAATATGTGGGAGCATGGGCGCGCCCGGTCACGCCCGCCACGTTGGCCTGACCCCATGCGGACTCGTCCGGAAACCCGATGGTCTAACGGGTGCCTTGATTGTCGCCGCAGTGTGGACGTCGCGTGGCGCCGCTTCGGCTCGCCGCCCGAGGCCATAGCGGTCTATTTAAGCCGACCGTCGCCCCCTAGTCCTAGCACATCCACCTCCTCCCTCCCTCTGCTGCCACCCGAGCCAGTTAGCCATGCCCTCACGCTGCCGCCACTACATGATCCAGCATCGTCTATGGCTCCTTGAGTAGGTCCGGATCCGGAGGGCCGCGGGGCTACCTCTGGATCCGAAGGAAGATTTCAAGGAGTATGAGGAGGTGGAGGAGGAAGAGGAGGAGGATCCGGGGAACGAAGAGGAGGAGGGGCAGGAGCCGACGGAGGAGGCACACAACTACGTGTGGGAGAGGACCAGCAGGAGCCGACGGAGGAGGCGCCACCGGTGGATGTGGGGAGGAGGAGGCGCCGGTGATGGAGGAGCATATGGATCTGTGACCGGAGCAACATACCATCCTAAACTCCATCTGCTCGGAGTCGGTTGCGGAAGCCAGGTGTCTTCGTCGGCAGCAGACGGAGGCGACACTGGCTGCAGCGAAGGCAGTGCAGGCTCCAGCGCAGGCGGCTCCGGCTGCGGAGCCGGCGGTTCAGGCACCGACGCAGGCGGATCAGGACATCTCCAAAGACGATGGAGAGTAGTATAATACGTAGTGTTGGGTAACGTCGCATGGAAAACAAAAAAATCCTACGCACATACAAGATCTATCCATGATGATGATCATCTACGACACGAGAGATCGGATCCACATTGTGACAGCCCGATGCCGACGTTCCAGAAGATTCCCCTTTATTTTCGTTTTCGTCGTGTGGTTATTTTTATTTGTCGCATCATCATTGCATCATGCGCATCATCTGCATTGCATCGGCATCTCCGTTGCCGTCAGTTTTCAAACTTCCATCCGTTGTTAGTTGCCGGTTCTCGTCGTTGTCCGTTCTGAGCCCGACCGCACTCGCATGCGCCCGGGGTACCGTCGAATCCATGTTTTAAAAGTGTGCGTAAAACTTTCTTTGATTGGGTTGAGATTTGACGTGCGGTCTTAATTTAATATAGGTAGGCCGCCTGTCAAGTTTCGTCGCGATCGGAGTCCGTTTGGTACCCGAACGATCGACCGTAACGGTACCGTATTCGGTCTACCGTCAGTTGTATTCCGGTGTTTTAAATCGCGTTGCCGCGTCGCCCGTTGTCCCTCTCATCCCCGCCTAGCCCCTCTACACAGTACACCGACATGTGCGCTGCCTAGTCCTAAAACCTCCCGAAACCTGAATCATACGGTCGTGATCGTTGGATCCGGATCAACCCCGTTTTACCGCAAATTGTCACCGGTTTGTCAACTGGACTCCCTAACCTAGTCTTTTCCGACCGTCCGATTTAATCGGAGGGTCCAAATGCCCATTAGACCGACCCAAGTGCTATATGTAGTAAACCTAGACCTAACCATAGCCTCTACCTTGATCCACTCCCCAATCCCGATTCAGCTGCCGCCACCCACTTCAAAATTCCCCTCGGGATCATCCCAGATTTTTTTCCCCAACCAGCTCGCCCGCAAGCTCCCTCCTCCCTCGATCTGAGAGCCGACCCCCGTTCCTTCACCCGCCGCACCACCTCAAGCAGTTCCACAACCAAGGCCGCACCTTGCCGGAGCCGCAACTCCTCCTCCCGCTCGTCCCATGTGCCGACAGCCGCCGTCTCACGTTGACGAGGCAGCTCCCCGTGCGTGGGCAGCGCAGCGCACCGAGGCGTCCGCCTCGACCGGCCTCCCAGCGCAGCCCCGCCGCCAGCAGTCGTTGGCCAGTGCGCCAAGCCCGCTCCAGCAGGATCCCGTTGCCCTCTCCTTGCTCTGCTTCTCTCCGCCCTCTATTTTTTTTCTCTCTTCTCTTTCTCTCACCTCCCTCTGCTTGCCACGACAGGAACGAGTGACCCAACCCAGCGCCTCGAATTAGAGCTCCCTCCCTTGGGGAATGGGTTCCCTGCCTTCGGATGTGGCGGATCCCCTGCTTCCCCATCGGCGTCCGTCCCCGACCGTCGCGCACCCAGGACCTCCTCAACGAGCATCTACACCGCGTTTGTCTGCTCCTCTGTTGGTAAGACTCCGGTGCACTTGTGGGGAAGAAGACCCGCTACTATGATAGAAATAGAAGCAATCACCTGCACCTGTGTCACGCGAAGAAGCGTAGTCGAGCTCGTCATCCCACTGGATTTCAGCGAGGAGATCCTAGGTTCGAAACCCCATGGATGCAACATTTTGTTTTCTGCATTTTAGTCTCACGGGAGTGAGGTCCTGGCTCCATTTATTTTAATCAAAACCCAACGTTTCGCTTGCAAGTAGCCAGCTGGACTGGCTTCGTTAGGCCTGTGCACACAGGGATCTGTGGTTCGAAACCCATGCACCCCAATTTTGCCATGTGTAGTTTTTTTTATCCTTTTGCACACACACACTGATCTCGGTTCGCTTGCACATCCTCATCATATTTTTTTGCATGCATGTTGCAACCATGCCGGATGATCTTGTGTTGTTCGTAGCTCCGTTAGAGATGAGTTATATGTGTAAATCGACTAGGATGACACGTAGGATCATCGCTTCACCCCTTGCCATGTTAACAACATTTAATATTGCGTATTAAATAATCGGGAGTGAATTAAATAATTAATCGTGGAGTTTCGTCGATATGCAACCCGTTGCATATCGAGCTTCACTTAATGTGTAGAGTTTGTGTGGGGTGAATTGCCATGCCATCCCTTGCATCATTGAACTGATCACGCGTCATTGTAGGTTATGCATCATGTTCTGAATCGTGTGGTGAATATTTGTGTTGATGTTTGTTTCCGGTTTGCCCGTCTCGATAGAGTTCCGCAAGCGTGTCGGAATGTGAGGACCCGTTTGTCCATGTTGGTTCGTCTGCTTCACCGAGTTGTTCTTCTTCCAAGCGGGATCTCAGGCAAGATGACCATTTCCCCAGATACCATTACTATCATTGCCATGCTAGTTTTACCGTTGCTACCGTTTATGTCTCGTTGCCTACCACATGTTAAATATTAACCTCTCAACAATGCCATGAAAACCTTCAACCTGTTCAACCTAGCAAACCACTGATTGGCTATGTTACTGCTTGCTTAACCCTGTTGATAGCGTTGCTAGTTGCAGGTGCAGATGCTTCCATGTGACAGCATGGGTTCCTTGTTATATCACCATATTAAATGTTATTTAATTTAATGCACCTATATACTTGGTAAAAGGTGGAAGGCTCGGCCTTTCTAGCCTGGTGTTTTGTTCCACCTTTGCCCCCTTAGTTTCGGCTACTGGTGTTATGTTCCACAACTGAGTGCTCCTAACACGATCGGGGTTGTTATGGGGACCCCCTTGATAATTCGTTTTAGATTAAAGCTGATCTGGCAAGGCCCAACTTTGGTACTACATTTGCCTAATCACCTAATAAAATTGCATAGGGACTTTCCGGACCCCGAGGATAATTTAATCAACCCTCGGGCCAGTGCTCCTCATGAGTGTTGGTCCAAACTGGACAGACTGCGGGGCCATCATGGGGCAACTCGAGGTTTGGCACCTGTAGGCTTTTCCATCCGCCGTGTCCTGAGAACGAGATATGCGGCTCCTATCGGGTTCGTCGACACGTCGGGCGGCCTTGCTGGATTAGTTTTACCTTTGACGAGATATCTGTTGGGTAACGTCGCATAAATTCAAAATTTTCCTACACATATTCAGATCTTCCTATGGAGAGACCAGCAACAAGAGAGGGGTAAGAGCATCTTCATACCTTTGAAGATCGCTAAGCAGAAGCGTTGCTAGAACGCGGTTGATGGAGTCGTACTCGCAGCGATTCCGATCTAGTGCCGAACCACGGCACCTCCGCGTTCAACACACGTGCAGCCCGGTGACGTCTCCCGCACCTTGATCCAGCAAGGAGGAGGGAGAGGTTGGGGAAGAACTCCAGCAACACGACGGCGTGGTGTCGATGGAGAGACGAGGTCTCCCGGAAGGGCTTCGCCAAGCACCGGCAGAGAGGAGGAGGAAGAAGAGCAGGGCTGCGCCGAGGGAGAGGGAAAAGTCTGATCTCCAATGGCCAAAAGTGCCCAATATATATAGGGGGAGGGGAGAGGGGGCGCCAACCCTAGGTTTCCCACCCTAGGGGGTGCGGAAGCCCCCCCAGATGGGAGGTGCGGCGGCCAGAAGAGGGAGGAGGGGGTGGCGCACCATCTGGTGGGCCTTAGGCCCACCTGGCTTAGGGTTTGCCCCCCCCCTTTTCTCTCCCTTGCGCAATGGGCTGAGTGGGGAGGCGCACCAGCCCATCTAGGGGCTGGTTCCCACCCCCACTTGGCCCACCTTACCTCCCGGGGTCGTTGCCCCCCTTCGGTGGTCCCCCGGGGCCACCTCCGGTGGTCCCGGTACGTTACCGGTGACGCCCGAAACACTTGCGGTGTCCAAAACCATCCATCCTATATATCAATCTTTACCTCCGGACCATTCCGGAGCTCCTCATGACGTCCGGGATCTCATCCGGACTCCGAACAACTTTCGGTAACCTCGTACAACAATTCCCTATAACCCTAGCGTCATCGAACCTTAAGTGTGTAGACCCTACGGGTTCGGGAGACAGGCAGACATGACCGAGACACCTCTCTGGCCAATAACCATCAGCGGGGTCTGGATACCCATGGTGGCTCCCACTAGCTCCACGATGATCTCATCGGATGAACCACGATGTCAAGGATTCAATCAATCCTGTATACGATTCCCTTTGTCTGTCGGTATAGAACTTGCCCGAGGTTCGATCGTCGGTATACCTATACCTTGTTCAATCTCATTACTGGTAAGTCTCTTTACTTGTTCCGTAGCACGTCATCCTGTGACTAACTCCTTAGTCACATTGAGCTCATGATGATGTTATACCGAGTGGGCCCAGAGATACCTCTCCGTCACACGGAGTGACAAATCCCGATCTCGATTCGTACCAACCCAACAGACACTTTTGGAGGTACCCGTAGTGCACCTTTATAGTCACCCAGTTACGTTGTGACGTTTGATACACCCAAAGCACTCTTATGGTATCCGGGAGTTGCACAATCTCACGGTCGAAGGAAAAGATACTTGACATTAGAAAAGCTTTAGCATACGAACAATACGATCTAGTGCTAGGCTTGGGATTGGGTCTTGTCCATCACATCATTCTCCCAATGATGTGATCCCGTTATCAATGACATCTAATGCCCATGATCAGGAAACCATGATCATCTATTGACTAACGAGCTAGCTAACTAGAGGCTTGCTAGGGACACATTGTGATCTATTTATTCACACATGTATTACTGTTTCCTGTTAATACATTTATAGCATGAACAATAGACGATTATCATGAACAAGGAAATATGATAATAACCATTTTATTATTGCCTCTAGGGCATATTTCCAACAGTCTCCCACTTGCACTAGAGTCAATAATTTAGTTACATTGTGATGTATCGAACACCCATAGCATTATGGTGTTGATCATGTTTTGCTCGTGGAAGAGGTTTAGTCAACGGGTATGCAATATTCAGATCCGTGTGTACTTTACAAATATCTATCACTCCACTCTGGACATGGTCCTGGATGGAGTTGTAGCGGCGTTTGATGTGCTTCGTCTTTCGGTGAAACCTGGGCTCCTTGGCTATGGCAATGGCTCCAGTGTTATCACAGAAGAGTGTCATAGGACCCGACGCGCTTGGAACCACTCGAAGGTCGGTGATGAGCTCCTTCATCCAAATTCCTTCATGAGCCGCTTCTGAAGCAGCTATGTACTCCGCCTCACATGTAGATGCTGCCACGACTTCTTGCTTGCTGCTGCACCAGCTCACTGCCCCACCATTCAACACATATACGTATCCGGTTTGTGACTTTGAGTCATCCGGATCTGTGTCGAAGCTAGCGTCGACGTAACCCTTTACGACGAGCTCTTCGTCACCTCCATAAACGAGAAACATTTCCTTAGTCCTTTTCAGGTACTTAAGGACATTCTTGACCGCTGTCCAGTGTTCCATACCTGGATCACTTTGGTACCTCCCTACCAAACTTATGGCAAGGTTTATATCAGGTCTGGTACACAGCATGGCATACATTAGAGAGCCCACGGCTGAAGCGTAGGGGACAAAACTCATCTTCTCTCTATCTGCTGCCGTGGTCGGCGGCTGAGTCTTACTCAATCTCATACCTTGCAAAACTGGCAAGAACCCTTTCTTTGAGTTTTCCATATTGAACTTCTTCAATATCTTGTCAAGGTATGTACTTTTGCGAAAGACCTATGAGGCGTCTCGATCTATCTCTATAGATCTTGATGCCTAATATGTATGCAGCTTCTCCAAGGTCCTTCATTGAAAAACTCTTGTTCAAATAGGCCTTTATGCTCTCCAACATCTCTATATCATTCCCCATCAATAATATGTCATCCACATACAGTATGAGGAAAGCTACAGAGCTCCCACTCACTTTCTTGTACAGACAGGCTTCTCCGTAAACCTGTATGAACCCAAACGCTTTAATCACCTCATTAAAGCGAATGTTCCAACTCCGAGATGCTTGCACCAGCCCATAGATAGAGCGCTGGAGCTTGCACACTTTGCTAGCACCCTTAGGGTCGACAAAACCTTCTGGTTGCATCATATACAACTCTTCCTTAAGGTTCCCGTTAAGGAACGCTGTTTTGACGTCCATTTCACAAATTTCATAATCATAAAAGGCGGAAATTGCTAACATGATTCGGACTGATTTCAGCTTCTCTACACGAGAGAAAGTCTCTTCGTAGTCAACTCCTTGAATTTGTCGAAAACCCTTTGCGACAACTCGAGCTTTGTAAACAGTTACATTACCGTTTGCATCAGTCTTCTTCTTGAAGATCCATTTATTTTCTATGGCTCGCCGGTCATCGGGCAAGTCCACCAAAGTCCATACTTTGTTCTCATACATGGATCCTATCTCGGATTTCATAGCCTCAAGCCATTTATTGGAATCAGGGTCCGCCATCGCTTCTTCATAGTTCGAAGGTTCACCGTTGTCTAACAACATGATTTCCATCACACGGTTGCCGTACCACTCTGGTGTGGAGCGTTCCCTTGTGGACCTTCACGGTTCAGTAGTAACTTGATCTGAAGCTTCATGATCATCATCATTAACTTCCTTTTCAGTTGGTGTAGGCGCCACAAGAACAACTTCCCACGCTGCGCTACTATCCTGTTCGAGAGGGGATGTAATTACCTCATCAAGTTCTACCTTCCTCCCACTTACTTCTTTCGAGAGAAACTCTTTCTCTAGAAAGGATCCGTTCTTGGCAACAAAGGTTTTACCTTCGGATCTAAGATAGAAGGTATACCCAATAGTTTCCTTAGGGTATCCTATGAATACGCATTTCTCCGCTTTGGGTTCGAGCTTTTCTGGTTGAAGTTTCTTCACATAAGCATCGCAGCCCCAAACTTTAAGAAACGACAACTTAGGTTTCTTGCCAAACCATATTTCATACGGTGTCGTCTCAACGGATTTAGAAGGTGCCCTATTTAAAGTGAATGCTGCAGTTTCTAATGCATATCCCCAAAATGACAGCGGTAAGTCGGTGAGAGACATCATAGATCGTACCATATCTAATAAAGTGCGATTACGACGTTCAGACACTCCGTTGCGCTGCGGTGTGCCAGGCGGCGTCAGTTGTGAAACGATTCCACACTTCCTTAGGTGTGTGCCAAACTCGTGACTCAAATATTCTCCTCCACGATCAGATCGTAGACATTTAATTTTTTTGTCACGTTGATTCTCAACCTCACTCTGAAATTCCTTAAACTTTTCAAATGTCTCAGATTTGTGCTTCATCAAGTAGATATAACCATATCTACTCAAATCATCGGTGAGGGTGAGAACATAACGATAACCACTGCGAGCTTCAACGTTCATTGGACCACACACATCAGTATGTATTATTTCCAATAAGTCGGTTGCTCTCTCCATTATTCCTAAGAATGGAGTCTTAGTCATCTTGCCCATGAGGCACGGTTCGCATGTGTCAAATGATTCAAAGTCAAGAGACTCTAATAGTCCATCAGTATGGAGCTTCTTCATGCGCTTAACGCCGATATGACCAAGGCGGCAGTGCCACAAGTATGTGGGACTATCATTATCAACTTTACATCTTTTGGTACTCACACTATGAATATGTGTAACATCACGATCGAGATTCATCAAGAATAAACCATTCACCAGCGGAGCATGAACATAAAACATATCACTCATATAAATAGAACAACCATTATTCTCTGACTTAAATGAGTAGCCCTCTCGCATTAAGCAAGACCCTGATACAATGTTTATGCTTAAAGCTGGTACTAAATAACAATTATTAAGGTTTAAAACTAATCCCGACGGTAGATGTAGAGGTAGCGTGCCGACGGCGATCACATCGACCTTTGAACCATTCCCGACGCGCATCGTCACCTCGTCCTTGGCCAGTCTCCGCTTATTCCGCAGTTCCTGCTTTGAGTTGCAAATGTGAGCAACAGCACCGGTATCAAATACCCAGGAGCTACTACGAGTGCTGGTAAGGTACACATCAATAACATGTATATCACATATACCTTTAACGTTGCCGGCCTTCTTGTCCGCTAAGTATTTGGGGCAGTTCCGCTTCCAGTGACCCTTTCCCTTGCAATAGAAGCACTCAGTCTCAGGCTTGGGTCCGTTCTTTTTCTTCTTCCCGGTATCTGGCTTACCGGGCGCGGCAACAGCTTTGCCGTCTTTCTTGAAGTTCTTCTTACCCTTGCCTTTCTTGAAACTAGTGGTCTTGTTGACCATCAACACTTGATGCTCTTTCTTGATTTCTACTTCTGCAGACTTGAGCATCGAGTACAACTCGGGAATGGTCTTCTCCATCCCTTGCATGTTGTAGTTAAGCACAAAGCCTTTGTAGCTTGGTGGGAGAGACTGGAGGATTCTGTCAATTATAGCATCATCCGGAAGTTCGACTCCAAGTGAAGTCAGACGACCGTGTAACCCAGACATTTTGAGTATGTGCTCACTGACAGAACTGTTCTCCTCCATCTTACAGCTAAAGAACTTGTCGGAGACTTCATATCTCTCGACACGGGCATGAGCTTGAAAAACTAGCTTCAGCTCTTGGAACATCTCATATGCCCCGTGTTGCTCAAAACGCCTTTGGAGCCCCGTTTCTAAACTATATAACATGCCACACCTGACCAGAGAGTAGTCATCACTCCGCGTTTGCCAGACGTTCAGAATGTCCTGGGCTGCTACGGGAGCTGGAGGGTCACCTAGCAGCGCATCAAGGACATAAGCCCTTTTAGCTGCTTCAAGGATGAGCTTCAAGTTGCGAACCCAGTCCGCATAGTTGCTACCATCATTTTTCAGCTTGTTTTTCTCTAGGAATGCGTTGAAATTGAGGTTGACGTTGGACATCTACAATATTTATAAAGACAACTTTTAGACTAAGTTCATGACAATTAAGTTCATTTAATCAAATTAAGTAAGAACTCCCACTTAAATCGACATCCCTCTAGTCATCTAAGTGATACATGATCCATGTTGACTAACCCGTGTCCGATCATCACGTGAGACGGACTAGTCACCATGGTGAGCAACTCCATGCTGATCGTATTCAACCATACGACTCATGTTCAACCTTTCAGTCTCTTGTATTCGAGGTCATGTCTGTACATGCTAAGCTCGTCGAGTCAACCTAGGTGTTTCGCGTGTGTAAATATGGCTTACACCCGTTGTATGCGAACGTTAGAATCTATCACACCCGATCATCACGTGGTGCTTCGAGACAACGAACCTTCGCAACGGTGCACACCTAGGGGGATACGTTCTCGAAATTTTAAGAGGGATCATCTTATTATGCTACCGTCGTTCTAAGCAATAAGATGTAAAACATGATAAACATCACAATGCAATCATATAGTGACATGATATGGCCATTATCATCTTTGCTCTTTCGATCTCCATCTTCAGGCATCGCATGATCATCATCGTCACCGGCGTGACACCATGATCTCCATCATCATGATCTCCATCATCGTGTCTCCGTGAAGTCGTCACGCCAACTACTACTATCACTACTACTATAGCTAACCGTTAGCAATGAAGTAAAAGTAGTAAGCACATGGCGTTGCATCTCATACAATAAATTAAGACAACTCCTATGGCTCCTGCCGGTTGTCATACTCATCGACATGCAAGTCGTGAAACCTATTACAATAACATGATCATCTCATACATCATACATGCAACATCACAACTTTGGCCATATCACATCACATGTCAAACCCTGCAAAAACAAGTTAGACGTCCTCTAATTGTTGTTGCAAGTTTTACGTGGCTGATTTGGGTTTCTAGCAAGAACGCCTTCTTACCTATGTGACAGTCACAACGATGATATGCCAAAGCTATTTACCCTTCATAAGGACCCTTTTCATCAAATCCAATCCGACTAGAGTAGGAGAGACAGACACCCGCAAGCCACCTTTATGCACGGTGTGCATGTCTGTCGGTGGAACCAGTCTCACGTAAGCGTACGTGTAAAGTCGGTCCAGGCCGCTTCTGTTGGGGAACGTCGCATGGGAAACGAAAATTTTCCTACGCGCACGAAGACCTATCATGGTGATGTCCATCTACGAGAGGGGATGAGTGATCTACGTACCCTTGTAGATCGTACAGCAGAAGCGTTAGAGAACGCGGTTGATGTAGTGGAACGTCCTCACGTCCCTCGATCCGCCCCGCGAACAATCCCGCGATCAGTCCCACGATCTAGTACCGAACGGACGGCACCTCCGCGTTCAGCACACGTACAGCTCGACGATGATCTCGGCCTTCTTGATCCAGCAAGAGAGACGGAGAGGTAGAAGAGTTCTCCGGCAGCGTGACGGCGCTCCGGAGGTTGGTGATGATCTCGTCTCAGCAGGGCTCCGCCTGAGCTCCGCAGAAACGCGATCTAGAGGAAAAACTATGGAGGTATGTGGTCGGGCTGCCGTGGCAAAAGTTGTCTCAAATCAGCCCTAATACCTTAGTATATATAGGAGGGAGGGGGAGGGAAGAGGCAGCCTCAAACCCTCAAGGTTTGGCCGAAATTGGAGGTGGAGGAGTCCTACTCCAATCCTACTTGGAGTAGGATTCCACCTTCCCACTTGGAAACTCTTTCCACCTTGTGTTTTTTCCTTCTCAAACCTTATGGGCCTTAGTGGGAACTTATTCCAGCCCACTAGGGGCTGGTTTATCTCTTCCCATAGCCCATGAGACCCCTTGGGGCGTGACACCCCTCCCGATGGTCCCCGGCACCCCTCCCGGCACTCCCGGTACACTACCGATGAGCCCGAAACTTTTCCGGTAATGCACGAAAACCTTCCGGTAACCAAATGGGGTCATCCTATATATCAATCTTCGTTTTCGGACCATTCCGGAAACCCTCGTGACGTCCGTGATCTCATCCGGGACTCCGAACAACATTCGGTAACCAACCATATAACTCAAATACGCATAAAACAACGTCGAACCTTAAGTGTGCAGACCCTGCGGGTTCGAGAACTATGTAGACATGACCCGAGAGACTCCTCGGTCAATATCCAATAGCGGGACCTGGATGCCCATATTGGATCCTACATATTCTACGAAGATCTTATCGTTTGAACCTCAGTGCCAAGGATTCATATAATCCCGTATGTCATTCCCTTTGTCCTTCGGTATGTTACTTGCCCGAGATTCGATCGTCAGTATCCGCATACCTATTTCAATCTCGTTTACCGGCAAGTCTCTTTACTCGTTCCGTAATACAAGATCCCGCAACTTACACTAAGTTACATTGCTTGCAAGGCTTGTGTGTGATGTTGTATTACCGAGTGGGCCCCGAGATACCTCTCCGTCACACGGAGTGACAAATCCCAGTCTTGATCCATACTAACTCAACTAACACCTTCGGAGATACCTGTAGAGCATCTTTATAGTCACCCAGTTACGTTGCGACGTTTGATACACACAAAGCATTCCTCCGGTGTCAGTGAGTTATATGATCTCATGGTCATAGGAATAAATACTTGACACGCAGAAAACAGTAGCAACAAAATGACACGATCAACATGCTACGTCTATTAGTTTGGGTCTAGTCCATCATGTGATTCTCCCAATGACGTGATCCAGTTATCAAGCAACAACACCTTGTTCATAATCAGAAGACACTGACTATCATCGATCAACTGGCTAGCCAACTAGAGGCATGCTAGGGATGGTGTTTTGTCTATGTATCCACACATGTAAATGAGTCTTCATTCAATACAATTATAGCATGGATAATAAACTATTATCTTGATACAGGAATTATAATAATAACTATACATTTATTATTGCCTCTAGGGCATAATTCCAACAGTCTCCCACTTGCACTAGAGTCAATAATCTAGCCCTCACATCACCATGTGAATTACATTGTAATAAATCTAACACCCATACAGTTCTGGTGTCGATCATGTTTTGGCCGTGGAAGAGGTTTAGTCAGCGGGTCTGCTACATTCAGATCCGTGTGCACCTCGCATATATTTACGTCCTCCTCCTCGACGTAGTCGCGGATGAGGTTGAAGCGTCGTTTGATGTGTCTGGTCTTCTTGTGAAACCTTGGTTCCTTTGCTAAGGCAATGGCACCAGTGTTGTCACAGAACAAGGTTATTGGATCCAGTGCACTTGGCACCACTCCAAGATCCGTCATGAACTGCTTCATCCAGACACCTTCCTTAGCCGCCTCCGAGGCAGCCATGTACTCTGCTTCACATGTAGAATCTGCTACGACGCTTTGCTTGGAACTGCACCAGCTTACTGCACCCCCATTAAGAATAAATACGTATCCGGTTTGTGACTTAGAGTCGTCCGGATCTGTGTCAAAGCTTGCATCGACGTAACCTTTTACGGCGAGCTCTTCGTCACCTCCATACACGAGAAACATCTCCTTAGTCCTTTTCAGGTACTTCAGGATATTCTTGACCGCCGTCCAGTGATCCACTCCTGGATTACTCTGGAACCTGCCTGCCATACTTATGGCCAGGCTAACATCCGGTCTAGTGCACAGCATCGCATACATGATAGAACCTATGGCTGAAGCATAGGGGACGGAGCGCATATGCTCTCTATCTTCATCAGTTGCTGGGCACTGAGTCTTACTCAATCTCGTACCTTGTAACACCGGCAAGAACCCTTTCTTGGACTGTTCCATTTTGAACCTCTTCAAAACTTTATCAAGGTATGTGCTTTGTGAAAGTCCTATCAGGCGTTTTGATCTATCCCTATAGATCTTAATGCCTAGAATGTAAGCAGCTTCTCCTAGGTCCTTCATAGAGAAACTTTTATTCAAGTAACCTTTTATGCTCTCCAAAAGCTCTACGTTGTTTCCAATCAGTAATATGTCATCCACATATAATATTAGAAACGCCACAGAGCTCCCACTCACTTTCTTGTAAATACAAGATTCTCCAACCACTTGTATAAACCCAAATGCTTTGATCACCTCATCAAAGCGTTTGTTCCAACTCCGAGATGCTTGCACCAGTCCATAAATGGATCGCTGGAGTTTGCACACTTTGTCAGCATTTTTAGGATCGACAAAACCTTCGGGTTGCATCATATACAACTCTTCCTTAAGGAAACCGTTAAGGAACGCCGTTTTGACATCCATCTGCCAGATTTCATAATCGAAAAATGCAGCTATTGCTAACATGATTCTGACGGACTTAAGCATCGCTACAGGAGAGAAAGTCTCATCGTAGTCAATTCCTGGAACTTGTGAAAAACCCTTTGCCACAAGTCGAGCTTTATAAACGGTCACATTACCGTCAGCGTCCGTCTTCTTCTTAAAGATCCATTTGTTCTGAATAGCCTTGCGGCCCTCAGGCAGTATCTCCAAAGTCCATACTTTGTTCTCATACATGGATCCTATCTCGGATTTCATGGCTTCTAGCCATTTGTTGGAATCTGGACCCACCATCGCTTCTTCATAATTTGCAGGTTCATTGTTGTCTAACAACATGATTGATAAGACGGGATTACCGTACCACTCTGGAGCAGCGCGTGATCTCGTCGACCTGCGTGGTTCAACAGAAACTTGAACTGGAGTTTCATGATCATCATCATTAACTTCCTCCTCAACCGGCGTCGCAACGACAGAGGTTTCCCCTTGCCCTGCGCCACCATCCAGAGGGATGAGAGGTTCGACAACCTCGTCAAGTTCTATCTTCCTCCCACTCAATTCTCTCGAGAGAAACTCCTTCTCGAGAAAAGTTCCGTTCTTAGCAACAAACACTTTGCCCTCGGATTTGAGATAGAAGGTGTACCCAACTGTCTCTTTTGGGTAACCTATGAAGACGCACTTTTCCGCTTTGGGTTCCAGCTTTTCAGGCTGAAGCTTTTTGACATAAGCATCACATCCCCAAACTTTAAGAAACGACAACTTTGGCCTTTTGCCATACCACAGTTCGTATGGTGTCGTCTCAACGGATTTCGATGGTGCCCTATTTAAAGTGAATGCAGCTGTTTCTAATGCATAACCCCAAAATGATAACGGCAAATCAGTAAGAGACATCATAGATCGCACCATTTCTAATAAAGTACGATTACGACGTTCGGACAAACCATTACGCTGTGGTGTTCCGGGCGGTGTTAACTGCGAAACAATTCCACATTGTCTTAAGTGAGTACCAAACTCGAAACTCAGATATTCACCCCCACGATCAGACCGTAGGAACTTGATCTTCTTGTTACGATGATTTTCCACTTCACTCTGAAATTGCTTGAACCTTTCAAATGTTTCAGACTTGTGCTTCATCAAGTAGACATAACCATATCTACTTAGATCGTCAGTGAAGGTGAGAAAATAACGATATCCGCCGCGTGCCTCCACGCTCATTGGACCACACACATCGGTATGTATGATTTCCAACAAGTCACTTGCACGCTCCATTGTTCCGGAGAACGGAGTCTTAGTCATCTTGCCCATGAGGCTTGGTTCGCACGTGTCAAGTGAATCAAAGTCAAGTGACTCCAAAAGTCCATCAGCATGGAGTTTCTTCATGCGCTTTACACCAATATGACCCAAGCGGCAGTGCCACAAAAATATGGCGCTATCATTGTTTACTCTAACTCTTTTGGTCTCAATGTTATGTATATGCGTATCTCTATCAAGATTCAATATGAACAATCCTCTCACATTCGGTGCATGACCATAAAAGATGTTACTCATAGTAATAGAACAACCATTATTCTCAGACTTAAAAGAGTAACCGTCTCGCAATAAACAAGATCCAGATATAATGTTCATGCTCAACGCAGGCACTAAATAACAATGATTTAAGTTCATCACTAATCCCGATGGTAGTTGAAGTGACACTGTGCCGACGGCGATTGCATCAACCTTGGAACCGTTTCCTACGCGCATCGTCACTTCGTCTTTCGCCAGCCTTCGTCTATTCCGCAGTTCCTGCTTCGAGTTGCAAATGTGAGCAACAGAACCGGTATCGAATACCCAGGCACTACTACGAGAGCTGGTTAAGTACACATCAATAACATGTATATCAAATATACCTGATTTTTCTTTGCCCGCCTTCTTATCTGCCAGATACTTGGGGCAATTGCGCTTCCAGTGACCCATACCCTTGCAATAGAAGCACTCTGTTTCAGGCTTAGGTCCAGCCTTGGGTTTCTTCGGCGGATTGGCAACAGGCTTGCCGCTCTTCTTCGAATTGCCCTTCTTGCCTTTGCCGTTTCTCTTGAAACTAGTGGTCTTGCTCACCATCAACACTTGATGTTCTTTACGGAGTTCAGACTCTGCGACTTTCAGCATCGCAAACAACTCGCCGGGAGACTTGTTCATCCCTTGCATGTTGTAGTTCAACACAAAGCCTTTATAGCTTGGCGGCAGTGATTGAAGGATTCTGTCAGTGATAGCTTCTTGCGGGAGTTCAATCCCCAGTTCAGCTAGACGGTTTGAGTACCCAGACATTTTGAGCACATGTTCACTGACAGACGAGTTTTCCTCCATCTTGCAAGCATAGAATTTATCGGAGGTCTCATACCTCTCGATCCGGGCGTTCTTCTGAATGATGAACTTCAACTCCTGGAACATCTCAAATGCTCCATGACGCTCAAAGCGACGTTGAAGTCCCGGTTCTAATCCATACAAGACTGCACATTGAACTATTGAGTAGTCCTCCTTACGCGCTAACCAAGCGTTCTTAACATCCTGATCAGCCGTAGCGGGTGGTTCATCTCCTAGCGCAGCATTAAGGACATAATCCTTCTTTCCAGCTTGTAAGATTAGCTTAAGATTACGAGCCCAGTCTACAAAGTTGCTTCCATCATCTTTCAACTTAGCTTTCTCTAGGAACGTATTAAAATTGAGGATGACACTTGCGTGAGCCATGATCTACAACACAAATATATTCAAAGTGGACTTAGACTATGTTCAAGATAATTAGAGTTCAACTTAATCAAATTAGATGCTAAACTCCCACTCAAAAAGTACATCTCTCTAGTCATTTGAGTGGTTCATGATCCACCTACACTATCCCAAGTCCGATCATCACGTGAGTCGGGAGTAGTTTCAGTGGTAAGCATCCCTATGCTAATCATATCATCTATATGATTCATGATCGACCTTTCGGTCTCATGTGTTCCGAGGCCATGTCTGCACATGCTAGGCTCGTCAAGCTTAACCCGAGTGTTCCGCGTGCGCAACTGTTTTGCACCCGTTGTATGTGAACGTTGAGTCTATCACACCCGATCATCACGTGGTGTCTCGAAACGACGAACTGTAGCAACAGTGCACAGTCGGGGAGAACACAATTTCGTCTTGAAATTTTAGTGAGAGATCACCTCATAATGCTACCGTCGTTCTAAGCAAAATAAGGTGCATAATAGGATTAACATCACATGCAATTCATAAGTGACATGATATGGCCATCATCACGTGCTTCTTGATCTCCATCACCAAAGCACCGGCACGATCTTCTTGTCACCGGCGCCACACCATGATCATCCATCAACGTGTCGCCATCGGGGTTGTCGTGCTACTTATGCTATCACTACTAAAGCTACATCCTAGCAAAATAGTAAACGCATCTGCAAGCACATATGTTAGTATAAAGACAACCCTATGGCTCCTGCCGGTTGCCGTACCATCGACGTGCAAGTCGATATTTCTATTACAACATGATCATCTCATACATCCAATATATCACATCACATCATTGGCCATATCACATCACAATCATACCCTGCAAAAACAAGTTAGACGTCCTCTAATTTTGTTGTTGCAAGTTTTACGTGGTGACCAAGGGTATCTAGTAGGATCGCATCTTACTTACGCAAACACCACAACGGAGATGTATGAGTTGCTATTTAACCTCATCCAAGGACCTCCTCGGTCAAATCCGATTCAACTAAAGTTGGAGAAACCGTCACTTGCCAGTCATCTTTTGAGCAAAGGGGGTTACTCGTAACGATGAAACCAGTCTCTCGTAAGCGTACGAGTAATGTCGGTCCAAGCCGCTTCAATCCAACAATGCCGCGGAATCAAGAAAAGACTAAGGAGGGCAGCAAAACCCACATCACCGCCCACAAAACCTTTTGTGTTCTACTCGAGAAGACATCTACGCATGAACCTAGCTCATGATGCCACTGTTGGGGAACGTCGCATGGGAAACGAAAATTTTCCTACGCGCACGAAGACCTATCATGGTGATGTCCATCTACGAGAGGGGATGAGTGATCTACGTACCCTTGTAGATCGTACAGCAGAAGCGTTAGAGAACGCGGTTGATGTAGTGGAACGTCCTCACGTCCCTCGATCCGCCCCGCGAACAATCCCGCGATCAGTCCCACGATCTAGTACCGAACGGACGGCACCTCCGCGTTCAGCACACGTACAGCTCGACGATGATCTCGGCCTTCTTGATCCAGCAAGAGAGACGGAGAGGTAGAAGAGTTCTCCGGCAGCGTGACGGCGCTCCGGAGGTTGGTGATGATCTCGTCTCAGCAGGGCTCCGCCTGAGCTCCGCAGAAACGCGATCTAGAGGAAAAACTATGGAGGTATGTGGTCGGGCTGCCGTGGCAAAAGTTGTCTCAAATCAGCCCTAATACCTTAGTATATATAGGAGGGAGGGGGAGGGAAGAGGCAGCCTCAAACCCTCAAGGTTTGGCCGAAATTGGAGGTGGAGGAGTCCTACTCCAATCCTACTTGGAGTAGGATTCCACCTTCCCACTTGGAAACTCTTTCCACCTTGTGTTTTTTCCTTCTCAAACCTTATGGGCCTTAGTGGGAACTTATTCCAGCCCACTAGGGGCTGGTTTATCTCTTCCCATAGCCCATGAGACCCCTTGGGGCGTGACACCCCTCCCGATGGTCCCCGGCACCCCTCCCGGCACTCCCGGTACACTACCGATGAGCCCGAAACTTTTCCGGTAATGCACGAAAACCTTCCGGTAACCAAATGGGGTCATCCTATATATCAATCTTCGTTTCCGGACCATTCCGGAAACCCTCGTGACGTCCGTGATCTCATCCGGGACTCCGAACAACATTCGGTAACCAACCATATAACTCAAATACGCATAAAACAACGTCGAACCTTAAGTGTGCAGACCCTGCGGGTTCGAGAACTATGTAGACATGACCCGAGAGACTCCTCGGTCAATATCCAATAGCGGGACCTGGATGCCCATATTGGATCCTACATATTCTACGAAGATCTTATCGTTTGAACCTCAGTGCCAAGGATTCGTATAATCCCGTATGTCATTCCCTTTGTCCTTCGGTATGTTACTTGCCCGAGATTCGATCGTCAGTATCCGCATACCTATTTCAATCTCGTTTACCGGCAAGTCTCTTTACTCGTTCCGTAATACAAGATCCCGCAACTTACACTAAGTTACATTGCTTGCAAGGCTTGTGTGTGATGTTGTATTACCGAGTGGGCCCCGAGATACCTCTCCGTCACACGGAGTGACAAATCCCAGTCTTGATCCATACTAACTCAACTAACACCTTCGGAGATACCTGTAGAGCATCTTTATAGTCACCCAGTTACGTTGCGACGTTTGATACACACAAAGCATTCCTCCGGTGTCAGTGAGTTATATGATCTCATGGTCATAGGAATAAATACTTGACACGCAGAAAACAGTAGCAACAAAATGACACGATCAACATGCTACGTCTATTAGTTTGGGTCTAGTCCATCACGTGATTCTCCCAATGACGTGATCCAGTTATCAAGCAACAACACCTTGTTCATAATCAGAAGACACTGACTATCATCGATCAACTGGCTAGCCAACTAGAGGCATGCTAGGGATGGTGTTTTGTCTATGTATCCACACATGTAAATGAGTCTTCATTCAATACAATTATAGCATGGATAATAAACTATTATCTTGATACAGGAATTATAATAATAACTATACATTTATTATTGCCTCTAGGGCATAATTCCAACAGCTTCATCCCACAATACCGCCGGAAAAGAATAAGACTAGTAGCGGCAAGCAAATTGACAAATCATCGCCCACAACTTTTGTGTTCTACTCGTGCATAGAATCTACGCATAGAAAACCTGGCTCGGATGTCACTGTTGGGTAACGTAGCATAAATTTAAAATTTTCCTACGCATATTCAGATCTTCCTATGGAGAGACCAGCAACGAGAGAGGGGTAAGAGCATCTTCATACCTTTGAAGATCGCTAAGCGGAAGCGTTGCTAGAACGCGGTTGATGGACTCGTACTCGCAGCGATTCCGATCTAGTGCCGAACTACGGCACCTCCGCGTTGAACACACGTGCAGCCCGGTGACGTCTCCCGCACCTTGATCCAGCAAGGAGGAGGGAGAGTTTGGGGAAGAACTCCAGCTACACGACGGCGTGGTGTCGATGGAGAGACGAGGTCTCTCGGCAGGGCTTCGCCAAGCACCGGCAGAGAGGAGGAGGAAGAAGAGCAGGGCTGCGCCGAGGGAGAGGGAAAAGTCTGATCTCCAATGGCCAAAAGTGCCCAATATATATAGGGGGAGGGGAGAGGGGGCGCCACCCCTAGGTTTCCCACCCTAGGGGGTGCGGAAGCCCCCCCAGATGGGAGGTGCGGCGGCCAGAAGAGGGAGGAGGGGGTGGCGCACCATCTGGTGGGCCTTAGGCCCACCTGGCTTAGGGTTTGCCCCCCTTTTCTCTCCCTTGCGCAATGGGCTGAGTGGGGAGGCGCACCAGCCCACCTAGGGGCTGGTTCCCACCCCCACTTGGCCCACCTTACCTCCCGGGGTCGTTGCCCCCCTTCGGTGGTCCCCCGAGGCCACCTCCGGTGGTCCCGGTACGTTACCGGTGACGCCCGAAACACTTCCGGTGTCCAAAACCATCCATCCTATATATCAATCTTTACCTCCGGACCATTCCGGAGCTCCTCGTGATGTCCGGGATCTCATCCGGGACTCTGAACAACTTTCGGTAACCTCGTACAACAATTCCCTATAACCCTAGCGTCATCGAACCTTAAGTGTGTAGACCCTACGGGTTCGGGAGACAGGCAGACATGACCGAGACACCTCTCTGGCCAATAACCATCAGCGGGGTCTGGATACCCATGGTGGCTCCCACTAGCTCCACGATGATCTCATCGGATGAACCACGATGTCAAGGATTCAATCAATCCTGTATACGATTCCCTTTGTCTGTCGGTATAGAACTTGCCCGTGGTTCGATCGTCGGTATACCTATACCTTGTTCAATCTCGTTACTGGTAAGTCTCTTTACTCGTTCCGTAGCACGTCATCGTGTGACTAACTCCTTAGTCACATTGAGCTCATGATGATGTTCTACCGAGTGGGCCCAGAGATACCTCTCCGTCACACGGAGTGACAAATCCCGGTCTCGATTCGTACCAACCCAACAGACACTTTCGGAGGTACCCGTAGTGCACCTTTATAGTCACCCAGTTACGTTGTGACGTTTGATACACCCAAAGCACTCCTACGGTATCCGGGAGTTACACAGTCTCACGGTCGAAGGAAAAGATACTTGACATTAGAAAAGCTTTAGCATACGAACAATACGATCTAGTGCTAGGCTTAGGATTGGGTCTTGTCCATCACATCATTCTCCCAATGATGTGATCTCGTTATCAATGACATCTAATGCCCATGATCAGGAAACCATGATCATCTATTGACTAACGAGCTAGCTAACTAGAGGCTTGCTAGGGACACATTGTGATCTATTTATTCACACATGTATTACTGTTTCGTGTTAATACATTTATAGCATGAACAATAGACGATTATCATGAACAAGGAAATATGATAATAACCATTTTATTATTGCCTCTAGGGCATATTTCCAACATCTTCCCCCTTTTATTTCTTGTACTCGTAAGTTTAGCCACCAAATATATGCTTAATCGCTGCTGCAACCTCACCACTTAACCATGCCTCAGCATTAAGCTTTGCTAGTCTTGATACCTTTGGAAATGAGATTGCTGAGTCCCATGTGGCTCACATATTACTACAACACCAGTTGCAGGTACAGGTAAAGGTTACTTGACGCGAGCGCGTTGATTGTTCATTTGGAGTTGCTTCTTCTTCTTCTTCATCGATCTAGGATGGGTTCTAGGCCGACAGCCTGGGATAGCAAGGATGGACGTCATTCTTCTTTTCTCGTTTGTTTTCGTCCGTAGTCGGACCCTGCTCTTACTCTTGATGATTATGTAATGTACTGATGTGACTCTGATGTAGCTTGTGGCGAGTGTAAGCCAATTCTATTTATATATCTCTTCTTTTTAGTACATGTACTTGTAACGATATCCATTCTTGCGACACGACGAAATGCGCTTCTATCCCTAACGAGGCGTTCGTGCCAAATTGAGGATAGGTTCGCATCTTGGGCGTGACAAGTTGGTATCACAGCAGTACCGACCTAGGAGCCCCCTTGATTGATCGAACTTGGCCGAGTCGAGTCTAGTGAAAAAATACTTTGAGTCTAGTTATATATCGGAGAGTAGGATTCTTTTTTCTCCTCTTCTATGCTCTAGTGAGGAATCTTCACGTAATAATTTAGTATACTTCTCTTCTCACTCAAAAAAAATTAGGATCATGTGGATATTCTTGGAATCTATATGATGCCAATGTGACGGAGTTCTGTCTTGGTGCCTCCTATCTGCTTTGAGTTTCAGGGGAGTTGAGCTCCAGGGGATTCTTGAGCACATCGTTATCATTCAGGTTTCTGAGTATCTAAGAACGAAGGATGTTCGTAGTTGCTTCAATACTAGTAGTGACGAGATAACCCCGATGTCCCCAGTACTGTTGCCGATTGTTCGGGAGTACTGCCATACTTTGTATCGTAGTGATCACGAGGGTCTGTAGTAGATGAAGGTCCGAGATTCTGGTTGTGTGTTGACGGATGTGATACAGGTGACGGGTTAGTATAGGAGTTGTGTGACATTACTCCTTGTATCCGTGTACCAGATTGCATGACCAGATATTTCGGGAATTCTTAGGTGGGAATTCAAGTAGTTACTTATAGGACAATCTTCCAACAAATGCATGATGTTAGGTTGGGGTTCGACATCTAGTGGATTCCTGTCCACGAAAATATCAGACGAAATCTTTCTCATGAGTTTGTTCTGGCTTGTTTCATAAGCCTCATCCCTTGTTTTTGCTGAATATGGTAATTCAAATTGCTTCGATGTCAAGTGGTAATTTCAGATCTTTCCTAAGAGGTGTTCTCATATTTTTATGTGAATGCTAATTCTTTTGCTCAGATCAGTTGTCTTATCAATTCTTGTCAACCGGAGTCGTCGTATCAATTCCATTTTACCGTTGTGCTTCTCTGCAACTGAATTCAATCTTCTTCAGTTGTTGCAGATCATTCTCTCATTTTATTCCGGAGTTCATCTCATCTGCCCCATGTTGTCTTTGTTTTTCCCGCCCTCCCACCCTTTTCTTGAGTGATTCAATTTTCATCCAAGAGTTTTCTTTTCATTGTGCTTCCGCTGTCTGTTCTTTTCTCTCGTACCCGGTGGTTCATTGTGAAGATTCTCAGGAGTCGAGTTCGTCATTTCTTCATTTTGTTCTTTTCCGGTGAATTTAATTCAGTATCCGTGTCATCATATCCTTTTCATCCTTGTTAATTCTTTCCTATATTGGAGATTCTGATGACCCTATCTTGTTTATTAATTCCTCTCTCTTTCTATCCGGAGTGTTAAAGATATTTCAGAAGTTCTGATTTTCAATCCTTTAGTTATTTCGAGGTGCTAACCTCATCTAGTTTTCTTGTACCTGTGCAATATCTCTCGTTCTAGCAATCTTTTCTAACGGTGGTTTCTTTGAGTGGGCCCATAACCCACAGGTTCTTTCCCAGGATCTTTCCTGACTCTTTTAATCTTTTCTGGAGATCTCTAAATCTTTTCAACTATGACGTAAGTATGATTTTCATCAGTCATATCCCTTCTTCAAGATCTATTTCAATTAGTTCATTCTTTGGCTCAACCTTTCATTCTTCTTTATTCCGGAGTGTCTCAGCTATTCTTGGTGTTGTTCCTCGTCATCATTCTCAGCTTGCAGATTCGAAGGAGTGTTTCTCTCAATCTTGGTTCATTCTCTTGGAGATTCATCATTTCAGCTTGGTGCCATCTTCTTAATTGTTGTCAGTCATGAGCAATCCTTTCTCGCTATCCGGTGCATTTTTGAGTTGTTTTCATTCTCGATCCTCCGAAGGCCATCATTTCAGAAGACTCTTCGTTCTCAACTTTCAGCTTTCACCCTCAATTCTTCTCAATTGTTGTCTCTTCGTTCGTCTCTCGTTTATTCGGTGCCTTGTTCAAGTTTTCTCTCACGTGGATTATGATCTATTCGTCTCTTCTATCTCCATTAATTATTGGTATCCCCATTCAATCCAATTCTTACCGGTGCTTCCTTCATTTATGCTTCAAGTGGTGCTTATCTCTCCAAAATCATTTCTAGAGGAATAAGTTGTATGCTAGATCTGTTGCTTGTCATCAATTTAATTTGATGAAGGATGAGCATAACATAATTCTTATTCTTGTTCATTGTAATCTGAATTCTTCTCCGGAGCGGCTCATTATGTCAATTCCTTTTCTCAAGTGTTCTTATCTTTTCTTTTCCGGAGTTCCAAGTTTTATCAAGTATCTCTTTGTGAGACTTCATCTAAATCTTGGAAATGTCATAATCTTATTCTTTTCTACCTTCATATCATTGCATCATTCATTTGTATACGGAGGTCCTTCATGGTGGTTCATCAAGGTTTCAATCCATTCTCAAGTGTTCTTCAAGATTCTTATTGGAGAACCTCAAGTTTTCTCATCTTGCATTTCCGAGTGCATTTGTTCTTCCTTTATCTTTTGAGGTGGTATTATAGCATTCTTGTTAGTGTAGGAGCCTCGACGAGTTTTCCTTTCAAGAATGAGATAATTAAACCCACCAATCCTTTGATCATGAGATTATTCTTAGCCCATGATTTCTTCATTGAGCTATCTTGGTTTGGATTTCACCTAAAGCTTTTCCTATGGATTGTTGCTATCATGGTGCTTGTCATTAATCCAAGTTCTCAATGTATCCTCTTGGTATAAGAAATTGTTCATATCTTGTTTCTCCCAATCAATCCTTGTTTCTTTTAGTGGTTGGTTGTCACCTCATAAATGTTGAGATGATTTTCATAAGCCCACTACTGTCTTGTTCTTTTCGTTGTTGTTTTGTCAACAACTCCGTTCAATTCTTCTTGCAAGGATGCGTGCCAAGTTCATTTGAGATAGTAGTTGTCATTTTTTTTCTTCATTCTCTTCTTCCGTATGAGCTAGTTCATATCCTCTTGTTCCGGAGGCATTGTGATGTTGCTCTTTTGGGTCTATTATGTTGTTCTACCAAGTTCATGGTGTTCCCTTGCTCTATTTAGTTGTTTTTTATGAATATTGTCTAATTCTCTCTTCTTATCGATTTTTTTGTCCCATTTTCCTACCGAAGTGCTGCCAAAATTTTCCATGAATTCTTGCTTCTTCTCATATCATTCCTCATCGCTTTGCTACCTTCAAGGATCGTTGGTTTCACTTCCTTGTCATGAAGCGACTAAGTTTTTACCTCTTGTTCCTTCTCATCCTCTCCCCCTTTCATTCTTTGATCTCGGGGCGAGATCCTCTTGTAGTGTAGGAGAGTTGTGACAGCCCGATGCCGACGTTCCAGAAGATTTCCCTTTATTTCCGTTTTCGTCGTGTGGTTATTTTTACTTGTCGCATCATCATCGCATCATGCGCATCATCTGCATTGCATCGGCATCTCCGTTGTCGCCAATTTTCAAACTTGCATCCGTTGTTAGTTGCCGGTTCTCGTCGTTGTCCGTTCTGAGCCCGACCGCACTCGCACGCGCCCGCGGCACCGTCGAATCCATGTTTTAAAAGTGTGCGTAAAACTTTCTCTGATTGGATTGAGATTTGACGTGCGGTCCTAATTTAATATAGGTAGGCCGCCTGTCAAGTTTTGTCGCGATCGGAGTCCGTTTGGTACCTGAACGATCGACCGTAGCGGTACCGTATTCGGTCTACCGGCAGTTGTGTTCCGGTGTTTTAAATTGCGTTGCCGCGTCGCCCGTTTTCCCTCTCATCCCCGCCTAGCCCCTCTACACAGTACACCGACCTCTGCGCTGCCTAGTCCGAAAACCTCCCGAAACCTGAATCATACGATCGTGATCGTTGGATCCGGATCAACCCCGTTTTACCGCAAACTGTCACCGGTTTGTCAACTGGACTCCCTAACCTAGTCTTTTCCGACCGGCCGATTTAATCGGAGGGTCCAAATGCCCATTAGACCGACCCAAGTGCTATATGTACTAAACCTAGACCTAACCATAGCCTCTACCTTGATCCACTCCCCAACCCGATTCAGCCGCCGCCACCCACTACAAAATTCCCCTCGGGATCATCCCAGATTTTTTTCCCCAACCAGCTCGCCCGCAAGCTCCCTCCTCCCTCGATCTGAGAGCCGACCCCCGTTCCTTCCCGCCGCCGCACCACCTCAAGTAGTTCCACAACCAAGGCCGCACCTTGCCCGAGCCGCAACTCCTCCTCCCGCTCGTCCCGTGTGCTGACAGCCGCCGGCTCGCGTTGACGAGGCGGCTCCCCGCGCGTGGGCAGTGCAGCGCACCGAGGCGACCACCTCGACCGGCCTCCCAGCGCAGCCCCGCCGCCAGCAGTCGTTGGCCAGCGCGCCAAGCCCGCTGCAGCAGGATCCCGTTGCCCTCTCCTTGCTGTGCTTCTCTCCTCCCTCTGTTTTTTTCTCTCTTCTCTTTCTCTCACCTCCCTCTGCTTGCCACGACAGGAACCAGCGACCCAACCCAGCGCCTCGAATCAGAGCTCCCTCCCTTGGGGAATGGGTTCCCTGCCTCCGGATGTGGCGGATCCCCCGCTTCCTCATCGGCGCCCGTCCCCGACCGTCGCGCACTCTGGACCTCCTCAACGAGCATCTACACCGCGTTTGTCTGCTCCTCTGTTGGTAAGACTCCCGTGCACTTGTGGGGAAGAAGAACCGCTGCTATCATAGAAATAGAAGCAATCACCTGCACCTTTGTCACGTGAAGAAGCGTAGTCGAGCTGGTCATCCCTCTAGATTTCAGCCAGGAGATCCTAGGTTCGAAACCCCATGGATGCAACATTTTGTTTTCTACATTTTAGTCTCACGGGAGTGAGGTCCTGGCTCCATTTATTTTAATCAAGACCCAATGTTTCTCTTGCAAGTAGACAACTGGACTGGCTTGCGTTAGGCCTGTGCACACAGGGGTCTGTGGTTCGAAACCCATGCACCCCAATTTTGCCATGTGTAGTTTTTTTATCCTTTTGCACACACACACTGATCTGGGTTCGCTTGCACATCCTCATCATATTTTTTTGCATGCATGTTGCAACAATGCCGGATGATCTTGTGTTGTTCGTAGCTAGTTAACCGTAGCTCCGTTGGAGACGAGTTATACGTGTAAATCGACTAGGATGACACGTAGGATCATCGCTTCACCCCTTGCCATGTTAACAACATTTAATATTGTGTATTAAATAATCGGGAGTGAATTAAATAATTAATCGTGGAGTTTTGTCGATATGCAACCCGTTGCATATCGAGCTTCACTTAATGTGTAGAGTTTGTGTGGGGTGAATTGCCATGCCATCCCTTGCATCATTGAACTGATCACGCGTCATTGTAGGTTATGCATCATGTTGTGCATCGTGTGGTAAATATTTGTGTTGATGTTTGTTTCCGGTTTGCCCGTCTCGATAGAGTTCCGCAAGCGTGTCGGAATGTGAAGACCCGTTCGTCCACGTTGGTTCGTCTGCTTCATCGAGTTGTTCTTCTTCCAAGCGGGATCTCAGGCAAGATGACCATTTCCCCAGATACCATTACTATCATTGCCATGCTAGTTTTACCGTTGCTACCATTTATGTCTCGTTGCCTACCACATGTTAAATATTAGCCTCTCAACAATGCCATGAAAACCTTCAACCTGTTCAACCTAGCAAACCACTGATTGGCTATGTTACTGCTTGCTTAACCCTGTTGGTAGCGTTGCTAGTTGCAGGTGCAGATGCTTCCATGTGACAACATGGGTTCCTTGTTATATCACCATATTAAATGTTATTTAATTTAATGCACCTATATACTTGGTAAAAGGTGGAAGGCTCGGCCTTTCTAGCCTGGTGTTTTGTTCCACCTTTGCCCCCTTAGTTTCGGCTACCGGTGTTATGTTCCATAATTGAGTGCTCCTAACACGATCGGGGTTGTTATGGGGACCCCCTTGATAATTCGTTTTAGATTAAAGCTGATCTGGCAAGGCCCAACTTTGGTACTACATTTGCCTAATCACCTAATAAAATTGCATAGGGACTTTCCGGACCCCGAGGATAATTTAATCAACCCCCGGGCCAGTGCTCCTCATGAGTGTTGATCCAAACTGGACAGACTGCGGGGCCACCACGGGGCAACTCGAGGTTTGGCACCTGTAGTCTTTTCCATCCGTCGTGTCCTGAGAATGAGATACGCGGCTCCTATCGGGTTCGTCGACACGTCGGGCGGCCTTGCTGGATTAGTTTTACCTTTGACGAGATATCTTGTGCATCGGGATTCCGGTGATGCTTTGGGTAATCTCAGAGTTTAGGTTTTCCACTAGGGAATCCGACGAGATCGCGAGCTTCGTGATTGAGGATTTCTATGCGGCTTGTGGCAATTTGTGATGGACTAGTTGGAGCACCCCTGCAGGGTTAAATCTTTTCGGAAAGCCGTGCCCGCGGTTATGTGGCAACGTGGAAACTTTGTTTAACACTGGTTCTAGATAACTTGAAGTTAACTTAATTAAAATATGCCAAATGTGTGCGTAATCGTGACTGTCTCTTTCGTGAGTTCCTTCTCCGATCGAGGGCACGGTGGGGTTATGTCTGACGTAGGTAGGTGTTCAGGATCATTCATTTGATCATCGATAGTTCACGTCCGCTATGCGTAGATCTTCCCCCTTTTATTTCTTGTACTCGTAAGTTTAGCCACCAAATATATGCTTAATCGCTGCTGCAACCTCACCACTTAACCATGCCTCACCATTAAGATTTGCTAGTCTTGATACCTTTGGAAATGAGATTGCTGAGTCCCCTGTGGCTCACAGATTACTACAACACTAGTTGCAGGTACATGTAAAGGTTACTTGACGCGAGCGCGTTGATTGTTCATTTGGAGTTGCTTCTTCTTCTTCTTCTTCTTCATCGATCTAGGATGGGTTCCAGGCCGACAGGCTGGGATAGCAAGGATGGACGTCGTTCTTCTTTTCTCGTTTGTTTTCGTCCGTAGTCGGACCCTGCTCTTAGTCTTGATGATTATGTAATGTACTGATGTGACTCTGATGTAGCTTGTGGCGAGTGTAAGCCAATTCTATTTATATATCTCTTCTTTTCAGTACATGTACTTGTAACGATATCCATTCTTGCGACACGACGAGATGCGCTTCTATCCCTGACAAGGCCTTCGTGCCAAATTAAGGATAGGGTCGCATCTTGGGCGTGACACACATACCCTTGTAGATCGCTAAGCGGGAAGCGTTAAGAAACACGGTTGATGTAGTCAAATGTCTTCACGATCCAAATGGCAAGTTGTACCGCGATCCAATCACGATATAGTGTCGAACGGACGACACCTCCGCGTTCAGCACACGTACACCTCGATGACGATCTCCACCTCCTTTATCTAGCAAGAGAGGGTGGAGAGGTAGATGAGTTCTCCGACAGCACAACGACGTGGTGGCGGTGGTGGTGAACTAATCCGACAGGGCTTCGCCGAGCTCTACTAAACTAATCTAGAAGAGGGAGACGATCTAGAGAGGAGAGGGCAACACATAGCTTTTCAGGTGGTGGCTGCCCTCAAAACCTCCACTATATATAGGAGGAAGGGGTGGGGGAGGCGCCCTAGGGTTTCTCCTAGGGCCTTTGGCCATCGACCAAGGAGGTGGAGTCCATCTCCTACAAGGCGGTGGGCGTGTGGAGGAGTCCTACTCCAACAAGGACTCCTCCACCTCCACATTTTCTCCTCTTGGGCGCATGGGCCCCTTATGGGGTCGGATGCCGAGCCCACCAGGGGGCTGGTGCACCATCTCTTCGGCCCATGTGCCCCCCGGGTGGGTGGGCCCCTCCCGTGGACCCCCGGAACCCATTCGTCACTTCCGGTACACTACCGGAAGTGTCCGAAACCTTTCCGAAACCCAAATACCACTTTCCTATATATAAATCTTTACCTCCGGGCCATTCTAGAACTTCTCATGGCATCCAGGATCTCGTATGGGACTCCAAACAACCTTCGGTAACCAACACACATAACTCAATAATACCGAAACATCACCGGACCTTAAGTGTGCAGACCCTACGGGTTTGAGAACTATGTAGACATGACCGGGACACTCTTGTAAATGACCAATAGTGGGACCTGGATGATCATATTGGGTCCTACATATTCTATGAAGATCTTTATCGGTTGAACCTCCATGTCAAGGATCCAGTTAATCCCGTATGTTGTTCCCTTTGTCCATCGATATGTTACTTGCCCGAGATTCGATCGTCGGTATCTGGATACCTAGTTCAATATCATTACCGGCAAGTCTTTTTACTCGTTCTGTAATACAAGATCACGTGACTAACTCCTTAGCCACATTGCTTGCAAGCTTATTGTGATGTTGTATTACCGAGTGGGCCCTAGAGATACCACTCCGTCATACGGAGTGACAAATCCCACTCTCAATCCACACCAACCCAACAAACACCCTTGGAGATACCTGTAGAGCACCTTTATAGCCACCAAGTTATGTTGTGACGTTTGATACACACAAGACATTCTTCCAGTGTCCGGGAGTTGCATGATCTCATGGTCATAGGAACGGATACTTGACATGTAGAAAACAATAGCAATCAACTGACACGATCATATGCTACATTCATAGTTTGGATCTTGTCCATCACATCATTCTCCTAATGATGTGATCCCGTTATCAAATTACAACTCATATCTATGGTCAGGAAACCTTGACCATCTTTGATCAACGAGCTAGTCCTTTAGAGTCTCACTCAAGACAGTGTGTTGTGTATGTATTTGTACATGCATTTGAGTTTGCAATCAATATAATTCTAGTATGGATAATAAACGATTATTATGAACAAGGAAATATAATAATAACTATTTTATTATTGTCTCTAGCGCATACTTCCAACACATAGTCACGTCGGCAAGTGTCCACGGACACGACCGAGCGCGTCCGCGGGCGTTTGAGGAGCCAGATTTGCAAGATCCGGCTGTAGATGCTCTTATGTCAACTCCCATGCGTCTCATGTGATGATGCCTCATTCCTCCCCTCTCTTTCTTTCAGAATTCACACCGACAGTTGGCGTCCAGAGTGGGGTTTTGCACATCTCTCGATCGATGGCGCAGGTGGTTTGTTTGTCTTCAACGACCTTTAGCACGGGGCTGGTCATAGGAAAGCCGATCTTCTTCGATCGGCCGGTTTTGTCGCCGACAATTCAAAATAATTGTACGTTAGCCTCTGTCTCTCGTGGGGCGGGTTTGAATTTGGATGATGCCATGCCTCACAACATGCGAAGCAGCCGCACGCCGTACAACAGATGGACGATGCACGCACAAATTACGTATCCGGACAACCCACTTCGGTCATTTGTGGGTGATTTGAGGGTTGGCCTTGAAGCAGTCGGCCCAAATTGAACACTTGTCGATACGGGAGACGCAGTCATGCAGCCGTGCTTGCTTCGACGGGGGAGGGTGGGGGGGGGGGGGGGGCGGTGGTACAGTTGCCTTCCTCCTGGTCGTCACACAAGATCTTGCACGACGGCGCCCCGCCATGACCACGGGCTTCACGATCGCGCATGGATACTGCCATCGCTCAGTCGAAAAACTCCGAAATCTCTTGTCAGTGGTATAAAAGGGGGTGGAGGATAAAATGACGTACGGGAACCCTAAATCGCCTTCCCTCATGTAGATATAAGGCCACGCTTGGACGCGGCGTAAATCAAAATACGGATGTCCCAAGCCACAAAATATAACGTATCTGTGCAAGCCACAAAATGGTAAAAAACGCTATATCCGTCGGAATTACATTATGCAGGCCGACGAGTTTACGAGAGAATTCTCCGCGACAGCGACCAAGCAACCGTCTTCCTGCAACTCGTGCAGGCCAGGCACGGCTTCGGACTGGAACCAAAAACGTGTGAGGTGAGGTGAGGTGGCCGCGGTATATTCCACGGAAAACGTAGAGCGCACCAGGCGCCAAAAGGCATCCTCCGCCACCACACCTTCCCCGCCTTTGTCCCTTTCCCACCGCCCCAAACCCCCGACCGGCGACGAGCCTTATCCCGCACCCTACATAAACGCTGCCGCCCCCCTCCTCCCTCCCGTTCCCATCCGCCTCGCCGCTCCGTCCATCTCCTCCGCCCCCGCCCCCGCCCCCCCGGTAAGTCTCCTCTCCTCGCCGCTCTCCGTTAGTTTTCTCTTGCGCCGGCGCGGTTCCTCTTGCTCGGAGTTCGCGCCCTGCCCCTAGGAACCCGCGCGGCAAGGGTTGGGGCGGGGCGGGGCGGGGCGGGGATTAGCCCTCGCTCGAATCGGGGAGTTTCGTCAGGGCCTATTGCAGTACAGTAGTGCTTTAGAGGCGCTGGGAATTCCCGATCGGCTGGGGAACTAGGCTTTTCGCTGGATGCTCTGCCTGCTTGCTCGCTCGACTATCATTACTTCATCTACTTACCGTGCGGCCATGTCCTCATCCGCCCGCCCATTTCATGCCTTTTGCTACAGAAAATTCCAACGGGCCACGACCGCATGGAAACACACCGGCTACTGTTAGAAATAGAGATGCTCTCTATTACTAATGAGCTCATCATACTTCTACTGCAAAAAAAATAATTAATGGCTTATGCGAACCTATCATATATGTACTTGATATACTATGCCCATTTCCTCGGATTGAAAGGCCGCTCCACTTTGAGTGGAATCATATGTATGCCGCGTCGGTTATGGCAGTCCAGATCAACTGACCTGTGACGCAACCTGCTGTCTTTTGATAACTCTTTGCGAGCTGTGAGCTTAACCGCCCTTCTTCATCATGCAGTTTCCTCCTGCGCAATCAGGGTTGACAAGAATCTATCAGTAGTTACTTCGCTATGGACACCGGCTGTCTATCATCTATGAACATAGCTGGAGCTAAGCAAGCGGGCTCTTTTGCCGGACAACTTCATACGCAGAGGTGCTTCACAAGTAGCAGTGTCCAAGCACTGAAAACTAGCCATCGTACGACCTCCCTTGGCTTAAGGAATAAAGGAAAAGGATCACGCCGTGGGCTTCGTGCTCTGCAGGTTAAGATTTTGCCTCTGTTTCTATTTTCGGAAAAGCTTATTCGTTGTTTTGTCTCCCCACGGCATAGCATTTCTTTTGAAATAATTGCTTGCCTTCTTTGCAGGTTGTTTGCCAAGATTTTCCAAGGCCTCCACTTGAAAACACAGTTAACTATTTGGAAGCTGGCCAGCTTTCTTCATCGTTTAGAGGCAGTGAACGCCCCAGTAAACCATTACAGGTCGTGATTGCTGGTGCAGGTCTGAAGTCCGATGTAACTCCAAAATTAAAACATGTATAATTTTTCGCACAACAGATACCCTTGAGAGAGTCATGATTGCCTCTTAGCATTACTAGTTTCTGGTGTTAATTTTGCAGGACTGGCTGGTCTATCAACTGCAAAATACCTGGCAGATGCTGGCCATAAACCCATAGTGCTTGAGGCAAGAGATGTCTTGGGCGGAAAGGTCTGATTGTCACCTACATGCTTGCTTATCTCATCTCTAAAATTGTGCTCGTTATGTGATCTTAATTTTCATTTGTTGTCTTCAGCCTAAGTAGCTCACATTCACTGTAATCGTTGTTGTTTCTTATTGTTCCTATTGTTGTATGCCTTGAACAGTTAGCTGCTTGGAAGGATGAAGATGGTGATTGGTATGAGACTGGCCTTCATATTTTTTGTAAGCTCTGCTTCTGGTTCTTTGTGGTTCTCTTTCTGCTTCTGTGTGTTATCTAGGCTACTTCCATTACCACTGTATAGGTAGATGTTTCAGAAAAATATGATAAAACACCGTGAGTGAAGTACAAACTGATCTCCGAGGAGTCATGTTCAGGTTCTGAAATTGCAAAAAAGAAGGATAATGTTTCATTCTGTCAACTTTTAATGTTGTTTGAATTTCTACTAGATGGGCCTTACTTTTTTAAAATATTTTTTTACTATAAACAGTAGGGTAAAATCCCACTGCAGTTTTTACTAATAAAGAGTTCAAGGACGAAGCAAGTACAACAGGGCTTGAGATAAACCCTAAAAGGAAGGAAAAAGGAAGAAGAAGAACAGGGAAACAAGGCAGGGGAACTAACTATACAAGAAAAAATGAAATAAAAAAGGAAATACATGGCGCTTATCAAGAAAGGAATTCTTGCGGAAGTAAAGATGGGTCCCATACTCGTTTAAGCCTGGAAGTTTGCAGATCAATATCACATACAACAGCTTAGATTTTAATGTTCCATACGTCCCGGTTTGCCTGGTTGAATAGTGTCTTTTTATCTATATCTACCAGCCTTCTCTTCCCTTTCTGTAGCATGTGTAAGATACTTTTCATTCTGTGCATATATGTAACCATATGCTTTTTTTCTTTTCAGTTGGAGCTTATCCCAATGTACAGAATTTGTTTGCTGAGCTTGGTATTAGTGATCGCTTGCAATGGAAGGAACACTCCATGATATTTGCCATGCCAAACAAACCAGGGGAATACAGCCGTTTTGATTTCCCGGAGACTTTACCGGCGCCCTTGAATGGTAAGGTTATACAAAGCCCTGGTCAAGAGAATAAAGAATGCCAAGAGAACCCAGAAATGCATCCTAGTGTTAGTTCTTGAAGTGCTAATATATGAATCAAATAGTGGGTATATTAGTAAATACAAACAACTTTGATCATGGCTGTTGAGCTACTCTGCAAATCAATGTCAGGTTATCATTGACCATGCATGCATTTAACAGGAGTGTGGGCCATACTGAAAAACAATGAAATGCTTACTTGGCCGGAGAAGGTGAAGTTTGCTATTGGGCTTCTTCCAGCAATGCTTGGTGGCCAAGCTTACGTTGAAGCTCAAGACGGCTTAACTGTTTCAGAATGGATGGAAAAGCAGGTATGAACTCACTATGTCATTTAGACTCGCCACTGTAGTAAACATATTGCAAGCTCTATGAGGCTATGTTGTAACGAGAAAATATTTTGTTTGCTAGTAATACATTGCTGCCTTTTATTGTCATATTCTTTGGTCCATAAATGCTCAAGCTTCCATCTTTCATCTTCAACCACGCCCTTTAGCATGCAAATTAAGGCTTAAACAATGCTTATAGTTTTATGAATCTTTCAAGTTAAATCCCAAGTGAGCAAACAAAGAGAATTCAGGTTCTTCTTTGTTAATTAATACACAGCAGGTTCACCTTTCTTATTTGTACCAAAATGTTGATAACTGCTATTTTCTTTCTTTTGTTGTTCTCGGTAATTGAGTCAATACAGATTCTGATACAGTTATTTAATCAGCACAGGGTGTTCCTGATCGAGTCAACGATGAGGTTTTTATTGCAATGTCCAAGGCACTCAATTTCATAAACCCTGACGAGTTATCCATGCAGTGCATTCTGATTGCTCTAAACCGCTTTCTCCAGGTACAACTTCAGTTTTCTATTCCTCCTGTAGACACAACTGACATATTCTGTCCTTTATTACCTTTAGAAGATGCAAATGTTCATTCACACCATAACGACAACTTGGGGATATTACTTGATGAAAAAACTGTGTAAAAGTGTAGGAGACGCATGGCTCGAAAATGGCATTCTTGGATGGTAATCCTCCTGAAAGGCTATGCATGCCTATTGTTAACCACATTCAGTCTTTGGGTGGTGAGGTCCGGCTGAATTCTCGTATTCAGAAAATTGAACTGAACCCTGACGGAACTGTGAAGCACTTTGCACTTACTGACGGGACTCAAATAACTGGAGATGCATATGTTTGTGCAGCACCAGGTGCTATTTATTTTTAAGAATCATGCTTCCTTTGCACCTATTCAGTTTAATTGACTAGCTTGTGATTCAGTCGATATCTTCAAGCTTCTTGTACCACAAGAGTGGAGAGAGATCTCTTACTTCAAAAGGCTGGATAAGTTAGTGGGAGTTCCTGTCATCAATGTTCATATATGGTAAGTTGATTGAAACATTTGGCTGGAAGTTAATACGTCATTTGTGTGTTTTGATTCTACTTCTACCCATGTGCCCCATGAATTTCTGAAATACGTACCTCTTAGTGTTTCTGTTGATTTGAATATTTCAGGTTTGACAGAAAACTGAAAAACACATACGACCACCTTCTTTTCAGCAGGTGTGTGTTCTGGTCATACTGATCTTATTGTTGACGCCTAATGAATTTGTTGTCTAGTATTCAACTTGGGTGCATTCTTTCCTACTCCATGTTTGAATTCTTGGTTGGTACTACTAAATACCATATGTCCCTTATATCAATCTTGTTTTTTGTTTTGTTTCAGGAGTTCACTTTTAAGCGTCTATGCAGACATGTCTTTAGCATGCAAGGTACTAACCTGACGATTTAGGCTCAGTTTGTAGTTCGCTTCTAAGTGTCGCATCCTGAATTATATTTTACTGACTATGACCAAATGCCCAAAAGTGTATATGCTTATATGTAAAATATATGTATGTGCCACAGAAGGAAGTGAGTATGAAACAATAATGATCGTTGACATTGCCGATTTTAGTTATCTCAGATAGACAAATATTGAAGTGCAGCATCCTTTTGTCATTGCTTACATGTCAGCTGGTTCCTGATTTTACGAATCATCATAGCAATTTTCTTTGCTAATAACCGTCATAGCTTAGGAACAGAGAACCAAGGGCATGAACTCAACCTCATTATTTATCTTTTTTTTTCAACTGTTTATTACAGGAGTACTATGATCCAAACCGTTCGATGTTGGAGTTGGTCTTTGCTCCAGCAGAGGAATGGATTGGACGGAGTGACACGGAAATCATCGAAGCAACTATGCTAGAGCTAGCCAAGTTGTTTCCAGATGAAATTGCTGCTGACCAGAGTAAAGCGAAGATTCTTAAATACCATGTTGTGAAGACACCAAGGCAGGACATTTTGCTAACACCCTTCCTGATAATTAATCAAAAGAAGGCTTGATGTGCTCTTCTTCTCTTACATTGTTTACACTTCTCTGGCCCGCTGTTACAGGTCTGTTTACAAGACCGTCCCGAACTGCGAACCTTGCCGACCTATGCAACGGTCGCCGATCGAAGGGTTCTATCTGGCTGGCGATTACACGAAGCAGAAATACCTGGCTTCCATGGAAGGCGCGGTTCTATCCGGGAAGCTTTGCGCTCAGTCCATAGTGCAGGTACATGATCTCTCTGTGGTTCTGGTTGCTCGTAGATGCGTCAAAACTCGTACACAGCCGTCTTCCTGCATTATTGTACGCCGTTATCCTAGTCTAATGATATCACGTCGCTGCTTGCAGGATTCTAAGATGCTGTCTCGCAGGAGCCAAGAAAGCCTGCAATCCGAAACCCCGGTCGCCTCCCAGTTGTAGATAGTTAGGGCTATTCGATTTTTTGTAGCATTTTCCTATGTCATCGTCACATTGTTGTAGAGTCCACCAGTGAATTGAGCTGGTAACCATGTATTGGAACAAAAAGGGGATTTGTAAAACAAAGAAGACCTTTGCAGAAGGCCAAAAGGCGCAGAAAGGAATCTTAGATATTATTGTTATCATCTTGTCTGCTGCTGGAAACCGAAGCAGTAACCGATTGCTTTTCATGTCCCCTGGAGTAAAACCCAAGGTTTGTGCCAGCAACGGAGAAGGAAGCTTGGACGATACCCTAACGATAAAAGAAAAATCTTGGAGAGAAATCCTAATGATATCTAAGATCTTTTGCCTGCGTGGATATATTGACGTGCTTGGTCAGCTGCGATTTTCAGAAGGGGGTGCACAGGCTGGACCGGGCTCTCAAGATATTCTTTGAGGGTGCCTCTATAATTGTATGTAGCACAACTACTCCCTCGGTTCCTAAATATAAGTTTTTTAGACATTTTATTAAAGGGCTACATACGGAGCAAAATGAATGAATTTATACTTTAAAATATGTCTATATACATCCGTATGTAGTTCTTTTAATGAAATCTTTTAAAAGACTTATATTTAGGAACGGAGGGAGTACTTGCTAGATATTTCCTGTGATATGTATCAACATGAGATTTTTTTTTTGGGACAATATCAACAGGAGATGAATGGCAAGTAGGCCATACATATCTGAGCTGCTAGTAGGCCATATCATTTTATTTTTCCTTTTCGAAAAAGGCGGATCATAGTATCTCATCCTGGCATGGCTTTGCTAGCTGTAGCCTGTATGGGGATTGTCTGGAATGGATGGGCTGTAGCTGAAGCGGATAATAAAAGAACAAAAGCATCAACAGGGCAAAAATAACCTGCAGCTTTGTACCGTCACCAGTCAGCACCGAATCATTTTAACTTTTTAACCCAGAATGCTGCGCTAGGGCAGCTCCAACTCTGTGCATCCAAACACATTGTCCGGACTTCCTCAAAGCTCCTCAAATTTGATTCCGGTTCAGAGGAGATTTACGGTCCGCACTGATCCACGGATATTTGATGTCTTCATTGAATGACAAAAAGTGTCGATGATCCGAATATTTACGAGCATTTTGATGAACCGCGTTGTCCTAAGGCTTCGCTACGTGATTAGTGCAACGTCATGGTAAAAAGAGCATATTAGAGTCGGGCGTTGTCCTAAGGCTTCGCTATGTGATTAGTGCAACGTCATGGTAAAAAGAGCATATTAGAGTCGGGCGCCCGTCAAGACTACGTCTATCACGGTATCCGGTGCACATCCGGACTCGTACAAGATGCTCTCTCGAAAAGGAGGGAAAAGACTAAAAGAGTACATATGGATTATTCTATCATTGTCCTTTTTCTTAACATAGTACTTCCTCTTTTTTGATTTATATGACTTATCTTAATTTTTTGTTTTTTATGATTTAAAAGGTTTATCTCCATTTCATTTTCAGATTCTTAGACGCATTAAATCTTCTCATGCAAAAGTTAATAAGAAACACATCAATGCATGTAATGTTCCTAGTCAGGCTGGTTGTAATGGATAATATTATAAATTAGTATCATGCATATGACACTATTATATGATAGTGTTGGAATTATGCCCTAGAGGCAATAATAAATATAGTTATTATTATAATTCCTGTATCAAGATAATCGTTTATTATCCATGCTATAATTGTATTGAATGAAGATTTATATACATGTGTGGATACATAGACAAAACACTGTCCCTAGCAAGCCTCTAGTTGGCTAGCCAGTTGATCAAAGATAGTCAGTGTCTTCTGATTATGAACAAGGTGTTGTTGCTTGATGACTGGATCACGTCATTAGGAGAATCACGTGATGGACTAGACCCAAACTAATAGACGTAGCATGTTGATCGTGTCATTTTGTTGCTACTGTTTTCTGCGTGTCAAGTAATTTGTTCCTATGACCATGAGATCATATAACTCACTGACACCGGAGGAATACTTTGTGTGTATCAAACGTCGCAACGTAATTGGGTGACTATAAAGATGCTCTACAGGTATCTCCGAAGGTGTTCGTTGAGTTAGTATGGATCGAGACTGGGATTTGTCACTCCGTGTGACGGAGAGGTATCTCGGGGCCCACTCGGTAATACAACATCACACACAAGCCTTGCAAGCAATGTGACTTAGTGTAAGTTGCGGGATCTTGTATTACGAAACGAGTAAAGAGACTTGCCGGTAAACGAGATTGAAATAGGTATGCGGATACTGACGATCGAATCTCGGGCAAGTAACATACCGAAGGACAAAGGGAATGACATACGGGATTATATGAATCCTTGGCACTGAGGTTGAAACGATGAGATCTTCGTAGAATATGTAGGATCCAATATGGGCATCCAGGTCCCGCTATTGGATATTGACCTAGGAGTCTCTTGGGTCATGTCTACATAGTTCTCGAACCCGCAGGGTCTGCACACTTAAGGTTCGACGTTGTTTTATGCGTATTTGAGTTATATGGTTGGTTACCGAATGTTGTTCGGAGTCCCGGATGAGATCACGGACGTCACGAGGGTTTCCGGAATGGTCCGGAAACAAAGATTGATATATAGGATGACCTCATTTGATTACCGGAAGGTTTTCGGAGTTACCGGGAATGTACCGGGAATGACGAATGGGTTCCGGGAGTTCACCAGGGGGGGGGGGGCAACCCACCCCGGAGAAGCCCATAGTCCTTGGGGGTGGCGCACCAGCCCTTAGTGGGCTGGTGGGACAGCCCAAGAAGGCCCTATGCGCCATAGGAAGAAAATCAAAGAGAAAAGAAAGAAAAAAAAAGAGGAGGTGGGAAAAGGGGGAAGGACTCCTCCTTCCAAACCTAGTTGGACTCGGTTTGGAAGGGGAGGGTTCCCCCCTTAGGCTCGGCCGACCCCCTTGGGAGTCCTTGGACCCCAAGGCAAGGCTCCCCTCCTCCCCCTATATATACGGAGGTTTTAGGGCTGATTTGAGACAACTTTGCCACGGCAGCCCGACCACATATCTCCACGGTTTTACCTCTAGATCGCGTTTCTGCGGAGCTCGGGCGGAGCCCTGCCGAGACAAGATCATCACCAACCTCCGGAGCGCCGTCACGCTGCCGGAGAACTCTTCTACCTCTCCGTCTCTCTTGCTGGATCAAGAAGGCCGAGATCATCGTCGAGCTGTACGTGTGCTGAACGCGGAGGTGCCGTCCGTTCGACACTAGATCGTGGGACTGATCGCGGGACGGTTCGCGGGGCGGATCGAGGGACGTGAGGACGTTCCACTACATCAACCGCGTTCACTAACGCTTCTGCTGTACGGTCTACAAGGGTACGCAGATTACACATCCCCTCTCGTAGATGGACATCACCATGATAGGTCTTCGTGCGCGTAGGAAATTTTTTGTTTCCCATGCGACGTTCCCCAACAGATAGTACTCCCTTAATGTATAGTACCTCCTCTGTAAACTAATATACTCCCTCCGTCACGGTTTAGAAGGCACGCTTGGAAAATCTCTTGGACCAAGGTAGTCACCGATTGGTTGTGAGATCTAGCAGGTGTAGATGCTAATGCGCCTAATCAACTAAGAAAAATACTAGTATTAATGTGTGAGCAGCAAATTGGAGGGCGCATGCATGAATAATACTAGTACTAATTAATTGGAGCAATTGCTTTCGCGCCTTAAACTTGGTCTATTTTGGAAACGCACGCAAGTTTAACTGTGCCTTCTAAACCGTGACGGAGGGAGTAAGAGTGTTTAGATCACTACTTTAGTAATTTAAATGCTCTTATATTAGTTTACGGAGGGAGTATTATATATTAGTTTCATAGATCACTTTAATTATTGTCATGCATGACACATATAGTATATTATTTATTGTGATACGGTATCATGATATGATACTCAATCATCTCTTTCTTTATTTAATATCATGCCACCTCATCAAAATTGTGTAGTGACATGCATGATACTACTAGCTATGATCTACTCCATCCGTTCCTAAATATAAGTCTTTCTAGAGATTTCACTAGTGAACTACATACGAATGTATATATACATACTTTAGAATATAGGTTCATCCATTTTGCTCCGTATGTAGACCATTAGTGAAATCTCTTAAAAGGCTTATATTTAGGAACGGAAGGAGTAGTGGCCAACCATGCATGCACTGTAATTAATCCAAATTAATGCATCAATTTAATTTGGATAGTTTTAAAAAGTATGAGATATATTCCTCCACTCATCATATGCGTTGGTTGATGAGATTTCAGATTCGAACCGAGTAAATCAGGAAGGAGGGAGTACAAGCACAGATGCATGTATACACGCACATACACTCAACCTTAAAAACGCAACACGCACACATTGTACTTATATAAGCACCTTCTACTGAGAGAGGCATTTTGGTGGCCGAGGTACTGGAGGCCGGAATCTCTGCCGTGTAGTATAGCAATGCGATGTGTGCTGCCTTGTTTTCGCGTGTTTATACGTTGGCTAATACGTAAAACGCAATACAGTGGAGCCATGGGCTGCAGTGCTATGATTGTACGAGGGCCTCGGGTACACATCATTTATGCATGCACGGCATGTGCCCGCTGGGGCTGTTCTGAAGATCGCACATGCATGCGTGTCGCGAACTGACTGGGATGTTGAAATTTGATTTCATGGGCAGATAGCTGAACTTTCAGGCAGTGATTAGTTCTCGTGTGACCATTCATCCCCTTCTCCCTGGTAGCTGGGCGACCGATGATTCGTCATGGATGGCATTGAGTTCTTTGAAGAAGCGGAATCAGGGTTAAAAAACTGCCGAAATTCGCAATTTATGTTTCTTATTCTCGTGCTTTTGAACAAAAAATGTGTTTAGCAGGTATTTCCAATCTTATTTTGCTACCAATCTATTTTACTGCTTCAGAGTAGTTTTGAGTAGGGCGACACAGCGAGGAGGGTTCCCGACTCACACGACGTGCTCCTGAGGATACGAGCAATGCCGCTGTCAGAGAGGATGGAGATGCAGAGGGTGGGGCCGTCTCCAATGCAAAGGGCTCCTGCTGGACTCGACATTAATAAACTCTTGCCACTGATGGAAAAGAGGACTATTTTTTGAGCGAGTGATGCTAGCTTGTTTCTACATTTTTGTGGCTAATGACCGCCCCTGGTAGGTTTTATTTTAGGATTCGATGTGATTGAGGATTTTATTTGTATTTGAAATCGAACATCAGACTGAATAATCTGATGTTTGTCACTTGAAAAGAACAGCGCCTGTATATGTGGCTGTATGGATGAATTTTGCAAGCCTATGATTATCTAATCCTTTCTGGAAAATTCCCAGGGTCCTTTGTATTTTATTTTTTCAGCTATTTTCACCTGTTCAACTGCTTTCTATTGGTCTCTAAATTAATTCGCACGTTTTTGTACCCTGCAAATGGACACCCGTCGTGGCTAAAATAAAAAGAAAATGCACGAATCAGTTTATGGCTGTGCGTTTTCGCATAGGAGCATGGTTAATAGTATAGCCAACTGCTGACTATAAGCCATCTTATAGCCCATCTTATAGCTAGCTTGTACAATAGTTAGCTATAGAAGAGTACTACTTTATCATATATGACTCACCTTTCATTCTCACAAAGCATCTAGGAGCATGTGCTAGAGCTGGCTCTTCATGAAAAGCCCGCTTCCCTTCTCTCTCCTCTTCTCTCTCATCCAACTCAGCAAAAATATAGTATTTTAATCCTTACAGTCTGCTGACTGTACCTTATTGTACTTGCTCTAACTGAGTCAATACCATGTCGTGCACATGTGTCTATGTCATGTTACAACGTGCGACCGCGCATGTCAACTTTGTCCGCACTGCTGTGCCGACTAGTTTATGTGAGTAGGAAATACGACACTGTGCAACAGCCTGTGCTAAAAATACGGTTGCCTGGCGCTGATCATGACGGGCACACAACAGATGTGCTAACGGCATGCAGGTAGCTCGGTCACCAAAACACATTTCACAAACGAAGTCGTCACTAAGGTGACCTTTGTTTGGGCTATAGATAGTGATTCCTGGATTCTAGCACAGTCAAAATCGGATTTACAAACAAAGAGTCAGATTCTACCTTACCTGTGTAGAATCAGATTTTCCAAAATGCACTAGACATGCCCGGAAGCTGGAATCAGCGACTTTGCTGATTCCCGAGCTGCCACTTACCCCGTCTCAACTTTGGGCCAATTTCTTCCCGTTATACGAGGCAAATGCCACCGCACCCCCAGCCCAACTCCTCCACGGACAGGTCTGGTTCGCTCGATCCCCTCTCTCGCATCACCGCCACCTTCACCGGCCCCGTCGCCACCTTCGTCGGCCCGACCGCCACCTTCGCCAGCCCTGCCGCCACCTTCGTCGGCCCCATCACCGCCACCTGTTGGAAATATGCCCTAGAGGCAATAATAAATTAGTTATTATTATATTTCTTAGTTCATGATAATCGTTTATTATCCATGCTATAATTGTATTGATTGGAAACACAATACTTGTGTGGATACATAGACAAAACACTGTCCCTAGTAAGCCTCTAGTTGACTAGCTCGTTGATCAAAGATGGTCAAGGTTTCCTGGCCATAGGCAAGTGTTGTCACTTGATAACGGGATCACATCATTAGGAGAATCATGTGATGGACTAGACCCAAACTAATAGACGTAGCATGTTGATCGTGTCATTTTGTTGCTACTGTTTTCTGCGTGTCAAGTATTTGTTCCTATGACCATGAGATCATATAACTCACGGACACCGGAGGAATGCTTTGTGTGTATCAAACGTCGCAACGTAACTGGGTGACTATAAAGATGCTCTACAGGTATCTCCGAAGGTGTTCGTTGAGTTAGTATGGATCGAGACTCGGATTTGTCACTCCGTGTGACGGAGAGGTATCTCGGGGCACACTCGGTAATACAACATCACACACAAGCCTTGCAAGCAATGTGACTTAGTGTAAGTTACGGAATCTTGTATTATGGAACGAGTAAAGAGACTTGCCGGTAAACGAGATTGGAATAGGTATGCAGATACTGACGATCGAATCTCGGGCAAGTAACATACCGAAGGACAAAGGGAATGATATACGGGATTATATGAATCCTTGGCACTGAGGTTCAAACGATAAGATCTTCGTAGAATATGTAGGATCCAATATGGGCATCCAGGTCCCGCTATTGGATATTGACCGAGGAGTCTCTCGGATCATGTCTACATAGTTCTCGAACCCGCAGGGTTTGCACACTTAAGGTTCGACGTTGTTTTATGCGTATTTGAGTTATATGGTTGGTTACCGAATGTTGTTCGGAGTCCCGGATGAGATCACAGACGTCACGAGGGTTTTGGGAATGGTCCGGAAACGAAGATTGATATATAGGATGACCTCATTTGATTACCGGAAGGTTTTCGGAGTTACCGGGAATGTACCGGGAATGACGAATGGGTTCCGGGAGTTCACCGGGGGGGGGGGGGGGGGGGGCAACCCACCCCGGGGAAGCCCATAGGCCATAAGGGTGGCGCACCAGCCCTTAGTGGGCTGGTGGGACAGCCCAAAAGGGCCCTATGCGCCATACAAAGGAAAATCAAAGAGAAAGAAAAAAAAGGGAGGTGGGAAGGAAGGGAAGGACTCCCACCCACCAAACCAAGTCCAACTCGGTTTGGGGGGGGGGGGGAGCCTTCCCCCCTTGGATTCGGCCGACCCCCTTGGGGCTCCTTGAGCCCCAAGGCAAGGTCCCCTCCCTCCCACCTATATATACGGAGGTATTGGGGCTGATTTGAGACAACTTTTCCACGGCAGCCCGACCACATACCTCCACGATTTTTCCTCTAGATCGCGTTTCTGCGGAGCTCGGGCGGAGCCCTGCTGAGACAAGGTCATCACCAACCTTCGGAGCGCCGTCACGCTGCCGGAGAACTCTTCTACCTCTCCGTCTCTCTTGCTGGATCAAGAAGGCCGAGATCATCGTCGAGCTATACGTGTGCTGAACGCGGAGGTGCCGTCCGTTCGGTACTAGATCGTGGGACTGATCGCGGGATTGTTCGCGGGGCGGATCGAGGGACGTGAGGACGTTCCACTACATCAACCACGTTCACTAACGCTTCTGCTGTACGATCTACAAGGGTACGTAGATCACTCATCCCCTCTCGTAGATGGACATCTCCATGATAGGTCTTCGTGCGCGTAGGAAATTTTTTGTTTCCCATGCGACGTTCCCCAACAGTGGCATCATGAGCTAGGTTCATGCGTAGATGTCTTCTCAAGTAGAACACAAAAGTTTTTGTGGGCGGTGATGCGCGTTTTGATGCCCTCCTTAGTCTTTTCTTGATTCCGCGGTATTGTTGGATCGAAGCGGCTCGGACCGACATTACTCGTACGCTTACGAGAGACTGGTTTCATCGCTACGAGTAACTCAGTTGCTCAAAGATGACTGGCTGGTGTTAGTTTCTCCAACTTTAGTCGAATCGGAATTGACCGAGGAGGTCCTTGGATGAGGTTAAATAGCAACTCATATATCTCCGTTGTGGTGTTTGCGTAAGTAAGATGCGATCCTACTAGATACCCATGGTCACCACGTAAAACTTGCAACAACAAAATTAGAGGACGTCTAACTTGTTTTTGCAGGGTATGCTTGTGATGTGATATGGCCAACGATGTGATGTGATATATTGGATGTATGAGATGATCATGTTGTAATAGTTAATATCGACTTGCACGTCGATGGTACGGCAACCGACAGGAGCCATAGGGTTGTCTTTATAACTAACGTTTGTGCTTGTAGATGCGTTTACTATTTTGCTAGGATGTAGCTTTAGTAGTAATAGCATGAGTAGCACGACAACCCCGATGGCGACACGTTGATGGAGATCATGATGATGGAGATCATGGTGTGACGCTGGTGACAAGAAGATCGTGCCGGTGCTTTGGTGATGGAGATCAAGAAGCACGTGATGATGGCCATACCATGTCACTTATGAATTGCATGTGATGTTAATCCTTTTATGCACCTTATTTTGCTTAGAACGACGGTAGCATTATGAGGTGATCTCTCACTAAAAGTTCAAGACAAAATTGTGTTCTCCCCGACTGTGCACCGTTGCTACAGTTCGTCGTTTCGAGACACCACGTGATGATCGGGTGTGATAGACTCAACGTTCACATACAACGGGTGCAAAACAGTTGCGCACGCGGAACACTCGGGTTAAGCTTGACGAGCCTAGCATGTGCAGACATGGCCTCAGAACACATGAGACCGAAAGGTCGAGCATGAATCGTATAGTTGATATGATTAGCATAGAGATGCTTACCACTGAAACTATTCTCGACTCACGTGATGATCGGACTTGAGATAGTGGATTTGGATCATGTACCACTCAAATGACTGGAGAGATGTACTTTTTGAGTGGGAGTTCTTAAGTAATATGATTAATTGAACTAATTGTCATGAACATAGTCTAATGGTCTTTGCGAATTACGATGTAGCTTGCGCTATAGCTCTACTGTTTTTATATGTTCCTAGAGAAAATTTAGTTGAAAATTGATAGTAGAAAACTTTGCAGACTGAGTCTGTAAAAACGAGGATTGTCCTCGTTGCTACGTAGAAGGCTTATGTCCTTAATGCACCACTCGGTGTGCTGCACCTCGGGCGTCGTCTGTGGATGCTATGAACATCCGACATACACGTTTCTGATGACTACACGATAGTTCAGTGCAAAATACTTAATGGCTTAGAAGCAAGGCGCCGAAAACTTTGTAAAACGTCACGGAACATAAGTGATGTTCTAAAGAGATGAAATTGTGATTTCATGCTTGTGCCCTTGTTAAGAGGTAAGAGACCTCCAACAAGATTCTTTGTCCACAAAGTAAAGGAGAAAAGCTCAATCGTTGAGCATGTGCTCAGATTGTCTGAGTACGACAATCACTTGAATCAAGTGGGAGTTAATCTTCCAGATGAGATAGTGATGGTTCTCCAAAGTCACTGCCACCAAGCTGTGAGAGCTTCGTGATGAACTATAACATATCAAGGATAGATACAATGATCCTTGAGCGATTCGCGATGTTTGACACTGCGAAAGTAGAAATCAAGAAGGAGTGTCAATAGTTGATGGTTTGTAAAACCACTAAGTTTCAAGAAAGGCAAGGGCTAGAAGGGATACTTCGTGAAACGGCAAAACAGTTGCTGCACTAATGAAGAGACCCAAGATTAAACCCAAACCCGAGACTAAGTGCTTCTGTAATGAGGGGAACAGTCACTGAGGCGGAGCAACTCTAGATACTTGGTAGATAAGAAGGCTGGCGAAAGTCGAAAGAAGTGTATTTGATATACATGATGTTGATGTGTACTTTACTAGTACTCTTAGTAGCATGAGGGTATTGGATACCGGTTCGGTTGCTAAGTGATTAGTAACACGAAATGAAAGCTACGGCATAAACGGAGAGTAGCTAAAGGCGAGGTGACGATACGTGTTGGAAGTGTTTCCAAGGTTGATATGATCAAACGTCGCACGCTCCCTCTACCATCAGGATTGGTGTTAAACCTAAATAATTGTTATTTGGTGCTTGCGTTAAGCATGAACATGATTGGATCGTGTTTATTGCAATACGATTATTCATTTAAGGAGAATAATGGTTACTCTATTTTCTTGAATATTCACCTTCAATGGTTTATTGAATCTCGATCGTAGTGTTACACATGTTCATGATATTGGTGCCAAAAGATACGAGTTAATGATGATAGTACCACTTACTTGTGGCACTGCCGCTTGAGTCATGTTAGTATAAATTGCATGAAGAGGCTCCATGCTGATGGATCTTTGTACTCACCTGATTTCGAATCACTAGTGACATGCAAATCATACCACATGAGCAAGGCCTTGTTTTCATTGAGATGAAATAAGATAGTAACTTGTTGGAAGTGATACATTTTGATGTATGCAGTCCAATGGGTGCTGAGGCACGTAGTGGATATCATTATGTTCTTACTTCACTGACGATTTGAGTAGATACAGGAGTATTTACTTAATGAATCACAAGTCTGAAATGTTGAAAAGTTCAATTCCGTTTTAGAGTGAAGTTCGTCGTAACAAGAGGATAAACTGTCTACGATATGATCATGGAAATGAATATCTGAGTTACGAGTTTTGGTACGGAGTTAAGACAATGTGGAAATTGTTTCGCAGTTCATGCCACCTGGAACATCATAGTGTGATGATGTGTATGAACGTCATAGCCACGCACTATTTGGTATGGTGCATACTATGATGTCTCTTATCGAATTACCACTATCGTTTATGGGTTATGCATTAGAGACAACCGCACTCACTTTAAATAGGGCACCGCGTATTTCTGTTGAGATGACACAGTATAGACTGAGGTTTAGAGAAATCTAAACTGTCGTTTCTTGAAAGTTTGGGGCTTCGACACTTATGTGAAAAAGTTTCAGTCTGATAAGCTCGAACCCAAAGTGGATAAATTCATCTTCATAGGATATCCAAAACAGTTTGGTACATCTCCTATCTCAGATCCGAAAGCAAAGTGTTTGTTTCTAGAAACGGATCCTTTCTCGAGGAAAGGTTTCTCTCGAAAGAATTGAGTGGGAGGGTAGTAGAACTTGATGAGGTTATTGAACCATCACTTCAACCAGTGTGTAGCAGGGCGCAGGAAGTTGTTCCTGTGGCACCTGCACCAATTGAAGTGGAAGCTGATGATGGTGATCATCAAGCATCGGATCAAGTTACTACAAGCCTCGTAGGTTGACAAGGTCGCATACTACTACAGAGTGGTACGGTAACCCTGTCTTGGAGGTCATGTTGTTGAGCAACAGTGAACCTACGAGTTATGGAGAAAGCAATGGTGGGCCCAGATTCCGACAAATGGCTCGAAGCCATGAAATCCGAGAGAGGATCCATGTATGAAAACAAAGTGTAGACTTTGAAAGAACTACTTTGTTGGAGCATATATCTCCATATGTGGTTTTGGTACTTGATGACAATTCCTATGGACTAATGGTTGCCTTAAGTTACATTTATAGGCTTTGCCCATAGGCACTTCTTGAAGTCCATCTGTTGGGTTCAAGGAGTTTATATGATGACCAAGATGGTATTCAAGGTATTATCCAAAGAATGGTCATAGAGACACATGGTTGATCAAGATCTCAGACAAAGAGTAAATCAAGATGATCAACACACAAAGCGTACAAGATGTACCGAGAGGGATCAAGTGATCCCATGGTATGGATTTGTCCATAGGTACTTCTTGAAGTCCATCTGTTGGGTTCAAGGAGTTTATATGATAACCAAGATGGTATTCAAGGTATTATCCAAAGAATGGTCATAGAGACACATGGTTGATCAAGGTCTCAGACAAAGAGTAAATCAAGATGATCAACACACAAAGCGTACAAGATGTACCGAGAGGGATCAAGTGATCCCATGGTATGGTAAGCATTGTCCATTACGTGTTTGTGTACTAACCCATGGTCTTCGTGAGAGTTCTATGTGGGGGTTAGGTGTGTCTACATGGGCTTGCGTCAAAGGGAAGATCTCATACAACCCATGGAGTATGACGTCAAGTTGTGATCATCATTAATGGTTGATCAAGATCTCAGACAAAGAGTAAATCAAGATGATCAACACACAAAGCGTACAAGATGTACCGAGAGGGATCAAGTGATCCCATGGTATGGTAAGCATTGTCCATTACGTATTTGTGTACTAACCCATGGTCTTCGTGAGAGTTCTATGTGGGGGTTAGGTGTGTTTCCATGGGCTTGCGTCAAAGGGAAGATCTCATACAACCCATGGAGTATGACGTCAAGTTGTGATCGTCATCAAGATTGCGGTGTGCAAGTTCAAGTGGATCAGCACGAAGATAGCATGCTTGAAGCTTGCCGTCCATTATGGTGGCAATGGACTTGTGAAGATATGTTGAAGAGTGGCTCACCCATAGTGAGTATGGGGGAGCAATCAACTAGTCTTCATCAAGCCAACACAATCAAGAAAGGTGGTCCATCTTGAGGAAGCCAAGATCATCATCATCTAGCTCAAGAGGACGAGGTGCAAGGTATAGGTTTGCCCTTGATAGGTTTTTTGTTTAGGATAGTTGATGTACTATCAAGGGGGGGCTCTCAAGTGAGTAGCTTGATCGTATCGTTCATTGAGAGCTCAAACCATTTGCATCCTTGCATCATACTTCTTGGTTCTTATTTGGTGTTTCTCTTTGTGAGTTTTAGAGCTTATGGTCATCTTCATGACAAGCTCGAGTTCATCGAAAACGGAGTCCATATGCAACTACTATGATGTTTTCGATGTTGGAGTTTTTGCCGGTTCTTCATTCTTAGAGGACTCACATCTTTATATCATTGGCATTTTCATAACTGCATGGTCTTAAGATTTCCCTTGTCGTCCTGAATCCAACAAGCTTGGGTTTGCTCGATTCGGAGCTCGTATGCGAAAGTTATGGCTGTTTCAGTGGCGAGCGGTAGTACCGCTGGACCTAGCGGTAGTACCGCTGGCCCAAGCGGTAGTATCGCCCCTGGTCAGCGGTAGTACTGCTCCAGGAGCTTAGTACCGCCTGCCTAGCGGTTGTTCGTGGACAGACCTTTTTGCGAAGACTTTCTTGGCGGTGGTAGTGCTGTTGCACTACCAGGGGCCCAGCGGTAGTACCGCTGGGGCCAGCGGTAGTACCGCTGGAGTGCCAGCGGTAGCACCGCTGCAGCCCACGGTAGTACCGCTAGCTGGAGGTAGTACCGCTGGAGTGCCAGCGGTAGTACCGCTGCAGCCAGCGGTAGTACCGCTGGAGCTCGGGCAGAAAGTGGGGGTAACGGTCTGATTCCTTCCCCCACTATATAAAGGGGGTCTTCTTCCCCCTTGATCTGATTCATCTGTTGAGCTCTTGTTCTACCTCCATTGTTGACATTCTTAGATCTTGCTTACTCTCAATCCCTCCAATGATTCTTGCTTGTTCTTGAGGGAAAAGAGAGAGGAGATCTAGATCCACATCTCCACCAATCACTTTCTCCTCTATGTGAGGGGAACCCCTTGGATCTTGATCTTGGAGTTCTTTGTGAGCTTCTTGTTCTTCCTCTCATATTTCTCCATAGCTTTTGTTGTTGTGGAGGGATTTGAGTGCGAGGGACTTGACCACTTCGTGTGTTCTTGCCATTGCATGAGTTGCATCGGTTTGAGTTCTCCACGGCGATACGTGGAAGTGAGAAGTTGAGAAGCTTACTACCTTTGGTACTTAGTACCCTTGATATTGTTCTTCGTGGATGCTTTGGCGTCCTAGAAGCTTGGTGGTGTCTCGGAGCTCAATCATTGTGGTGTGAAGCTCCGGAAGCGTCGGGGTCTCCAATTAGGTTGTGGAGATTGCCCCGAGCAATTTGTACGGGTACCGGTAACCGCCCCCAAGGGTTGCCACGTGTACGGGTTCGGTGACCGCCCCCAAGGGTTGCCATTTGTACGGGTTCGGTGACCGTTCTCAAGGGTCCCTTAGTGGAATCACGACATCTTGCATTGTGCGAGGGCGTGAGGAGATTACGGTGGCCTTAGTGGCATCTTGGGGAGCATTATGCCTCCACACCGCTCTAACGGAGATTAGCATCCGCAAGGGTGTGAACTTCGGGATACATCATCGTCTCCCCGTGCCTCGGTTATCTCTTACCCGAACCCTTTACTTATGCACTTTACTTTGTGATAGACATATTGTTTATTGTAATATATCTTGCTATCACTTAGTTTTTTATCTTGCTTAGCATAAGTTGTTGGTGCACATAGGTGAGCCTAGTTGTTTGTAGGTTTTGTGCTTGACATATTAAACGTTAGTTTTATTCCGCATTTGTTCAAGCCTAAACCTTAACTATTTTAAAGCGCCTATTCACCCCCCCTCTAGGCGACATCCACGTCCTTTTCATACTTGATGGTCATAAGACTATTGAGTAAAGATGGATCTTTAAAAGAAGACAGACGATGATGGTGATAAGTCACTATTAAGAAAAGCTCGACTTGTCGCAAAGATGTTTTCGACAAGATCAAATAGTTGACTATGATGAGACTTTCTCACTCGTAGCGATGCTAAAGGTCTGTTAGAATTATGTTAGTTGTTGATGCATTATTTATGAAATATTGCACGTAGGATGTCAAAACATTGTTTTCTCGACGGTTTCCTTGAGCAAACATTGTATGTGATACAACCAGAAGGTTTTGTCGATCCTAAAGATACTAGCAAGTATCCAAACTCCAGTGATCCTTCAATGGATTGGTGCAAGCATCTCGGAGTTGGAATATACACTTTGATGAGATGATCAAAGATTTTTGGTTTGTACAAGGTTTATGAGAAACTTGTATTTCCAAAGAAGTGAGTGGGAGCACTATAGAATTTCTGATAAGTATATGTGGTTGACATATTGTGGATCAGAAGTAATGTAGAATTTCTGTAAAACATACAAGGTTGTTTGAAAGGAGTTTTCAAAGGAATACCTGGATTGAGCTACTTGAACGTTGAGCATCAAAGATCTATGGAGATAGATCGAAAGCGCTTAATGGAAGTTTCAACAAGATGCATGCCTTGACAAGTTTTTGAAGGAGTTCAAAATAGATCAGCAAAGAAGGAGTTCTTGGTTGCGTTGTGAGGTGTGAATTTGAGTAAGACTCAAAACCCGACCCCGGCAGAATAAAAGAGAATAGACGAAGGTCGTCTTCTATGCCTTAGCCGTAGAATCTAAAGTATGCCATGCTGTGTACCGCACCTAATGTGTGCCTTGACTCAAAGTATGTTGAGAGGTACAGAGAGTGATCCATGATTGAATCACTAGCAGCGGTCAAAATTTATCCTTAGTAACTAATGGACTAAGGAATTTTTCTCGATTATGGAGGTGGTTAAAGAGTTCGTCGTAAAGGGTTACGTCGATGCAAGCTTTGACACTAATCCGAATAACTATGAGTAGTGAAACGGATTCGTATAGTAGAGTAGATATTTGGAGCATTTCCGAATAGCACGTAGTAGCAGCATCTATAAGATGACATAAATATTTGTAAAGAACGCACGGATCTGAAAGTTTCAGAACCGTTGACTAAAACCTCTCTCACGAGCAAGACGTGATCAGACCCCATAACTATATGGGTGTTGGATTCGTTGGAATCACATGGTGATGTGAACTAGATTATTGACTCTAGTGCAAGTGGGAGACTGTTGGAAATATGCCCTAGAGGCAATAATAAATTAGTTATTATTATATTTCTTAGTTCATGATAATCGTTTATTATCCATGCTATAATTGTATTGATTGGAAACACAATACTTGTGTGGATACATAGACAAAACACTGTCCCTAGTAAGCCTCTAGTTGACTAGCTCGTTGATCAAAGATGGTCAAGGTTTCCTGGCCATAGGCAAGTGTTGTCACTTGATAACGGGATCACATCATTAGGAGAATCATGTGATGGACTAGACCCAAACTAATAAACGTAGCATGTTGATCGTGTCATTTTGTTGCTACTGTTTTCTGCGTGTCAAGTATTTGTTCCTATGACCATGAGATCATATAACTCACGGACACCGGAGGAATGCTTTGTGTGTATCAAACGTCGCAACGTAACTGGGTGACTATAAAGATGCTCTACAGGTATCTCCGAAGGTGTTCGTTGAGTTAGTATGGATCGAGACTCGGATTTGTCACTCCGTGTGACGGAGAGGTATCTCGGGGCCCACTCGGTAATACAACATCACACACAAGCCTTGCAAGCAATGTGACTTAGTGTAAGTTACGGGATCTTGTATTACGGAACGAGTAAAGAGACTTGCCGGTAAACGAGATTGGAATAGGTATGCGGATACTGACGATCGAATCTCGGACAAGTAACATACCGAAGGACAAAGGGAATGATATACGGGATTATATGAATCCTTGGCACTGAGGTTCAAACGATAAGATCTTCGTAGAATATGTAGGATCCAATATGGGCATCTAGGTCCCGCTATTGGATATTGACCGAGGAGTCTCTCGGGTCATGTCTACATGGTTCTCGAACCCGCAGGGTCTGCACACTTAAGGTTCGACGTTGTTTTATGCGTATTTGAGTTATATGGTTGGTTACCGAATGTTGTTCGGAGTCCCGGATGAGATCACAGACGTCACGAGGGTTTCCGGAATGGTCCGGAAACGAAGATTGATATATAGGATGACCTCATTTGATTACCGGAAGGTTTTCGGAGTTACCGGGAATGTACCGGGAATGACGAATGGGTTCCGGGAGTTCACCGGGGGGGGCAACCCACCCCGGGGAAGCCCATAGGCCATAAGGGTGGCGCACCAGCCCTTAGTGGGCTGGTGGGACAGCCCAAAAGGGCCCTATGCGCCATACAAAGGAAAATCAAAGAGAAAGAAAAAAAAAGGGAGGTGGGAAGGAAGGGAAGGACTCCCACCCACCAAACCAAGTCCAACTCGTTTTGGGGGGGGGGAGCCTTCCCCCCTTGGACTCGGCCGACCCCCTTGGGGCTCCTTGAGCCCCAGGGCAAGGTCCCCTCCCTCCCACCTATATATACGGAGGTATTGGGGCTGATTTGAGACGACTTTTCCACGGCAGCCCAACCACATACCTCCACGGTTTTTCCTCTAGATCGCGTTTCTGCGGAGCTCGGGCGGAGCCCTACTGAGACAAGGTCATCACCAACCTCTAGAGCGCCGTCACGCTGCCGGAGAACTCTTCTACCTCTCCGTCTCTCTTGCTGGATCAAGAAGGCCGAGATCATCGTCGAGCTGTACGTGTGCTGAACGCGGAGGTGCCGTCCGTTCGGTACTAGATCGTGGGACTGATCGCGGGATTGTTCGCGGGGCGGATCGAGGGACGTGAGGACGTTCCACTACATCAACCGCGTTCACTAACGCTTCTGCTGTACGATCTACAAGGGTACGTAGATCACTCATCCCCTCTCGTAGATGGACATCACCATGATAGGTCTTCGTGCGCGTAGGAAATTTTTTGTTTCCCATGCGACGTTCCCCAACACCACCTTCGCCGGCCCCTTGTCGGCAAGGCATGTGGATCCATTCCCCACCCTGCCCATCGCAGATCCGTCACGCCGCCGTCCCTAGCACCTGTCCCCTCCGACCCCTTGTGCTCCAGCGCCGACAGCCCCCTTGTGCTCCAGCGCCGGCGGCCCCTTGGTCGGAGCTGCAGCTGCAGCGAGGACGGTACTGGCATTTCACAACACCCACAAATTCTAAATCTGACAAACAACAGGGTAAACAAATCGTCAGATTCTGATTCTCAGGAATCCAAAGCCACAACTGATTCTCAGGAATCTATAGCAAGGTGATTCTCTGGAATCTGTAGCCCAAACAAAGGGGGCCTAAATGCCTCCGTAGTTGACGGAACATTTCCTTTCATTGAATGGACATAGCTAGGAGCTTGAAATAACCATAGAAAATTACAAACAACAGTGTCAAGTCTAGGAACGAAACCACAATAGAATGGTTACATCACATGAAAGCTAACTATCTAGTCTATGTTACTATTTTCATTGTAGGTAGTAGCCATAGGTGTGGTGTCATACAAGCCTTTATTTATTTAAGGCGACTGCTACAAATCATTTGACTGTTTTCCTAGCGAAACCAGTTGGATAGCTAGCCGTCCAATCCATTCATTTCAGCCCTTAAATGCGTCAACACACGTTGACCCTTTTCTCTCGCATCGCATCCAACCAACGCCCTCTCTGCTTCAACCTTGGAGCACTGTAAGTCGTCGCGCGAGGGTACATCGCGACATCGGAGAGCCGCCACGACGGAAGGTCCATAAAGACACCAAAAAGGTGCATCTAGCCGCCTACAAGCACCATGATGCAACACCCGGAGCTGCAGGGCGGCTCCATTGCAACACCAAGCTTCCCCCAGAGCCAACGCGACGCTGCATCGAGCCGTCAACTAAGCTCCATTGCAGCAACGACGGAGCTCCAATGACCCCGATGACGCTCCATTGCAATCCTGGACGCGCTCCATTGCAGCGTCGACGACGAGGGTGGATGCTGCGACGCAGCATGCAGCGGCCATTGCAGAAGTTGCGATGCAACAGACTGCAATGACGGTGCAAGTTGCTTGGCCAGAGCTGCAGTGACGCGAGCCAACTGCGGTTTGCAGCAGTGGCGTAGAGCATTAGTCTGTAGGGGCAGGCGTTGCAGTAGCTTGAGGCAATGGCAGCACTGGTCTAAGGTGCAACACCTTGATGGCTTGCATGGCTTCATGTGTCGAAGAGAAAAGGAAGATAAACTGGAAAATAACGAACAGTTGAACGCTTCTGGTCGGCTCTCGAGGAAGAGATAAGGGGGGGGGGGGAGGATAAGGAAGGTAGATAAGCGGCGAGTGGGGCCAACTGGACGCGTGGCACTCGTGAGAGGTGACTTACGAAATGTCTAGATTAGTTGACTGATTATAAATCTATTTCTTTTATTTAAGGACGAGTCTAGGTAGCAGCCGCCTGCTAGCTGGCCTTCGTGAGCGACCGGCTAAAATATAGTAAATTTTTTAGGACACATCTAGGGAGTAATCATTGGCTGGTTAGTAGTCGGGAACCAACACCCCCAAAAAAAGTATTTGTCTCCCTTTTAGTTAGAAAAATAAAGTACTCCATCCGTCACGGTTTGGAAGGCACGCTTGAAAAATCTCTGGGACCAAGGTAGTCACCGATTGGTTGTGAGATGTAGCAGGTGTAGATGGTAATGTGCCTAATCAAGTGAGAAAATACTAGTACTAATGCATGAGCCACAAATTGGGAGGGTGTATGCATGAGTAGTACTAGTACTAATTAATAGGAGTCATTGCTTTCGCGCCTTAAACCTTGTCTATTTTGGAAACACACGCAAATTTAACTGTGCCTTCTAAACCGTGACGGAGGAAGTACTCACATAAAGGTGTGAACGTATTTAATTTGGATTTCAGTTTGTTTTAAAAAGCAATAACTTCTGACTCTAACATCGGAATTAAGATCCGTTTTCATCGTTGGAATCTTCGCAACGAGATCTTTGAAACTAGATCCGCATGGGTATATTTCAACGATTTTTTTTGTGTAATTTAGCCTCCGTTTTATGCAACTGCATAGCAGTGGATGTGCAACTACATGAAAGTGGATGTGCAACTTTCTGCCTACCCCGTGGAAGTGTAGTTTTTACTAATGGCACATCCACCCCAAACTACCTCCTCCTAGTGAGATGTTTAAATTCGTGTTTTGCCGAGGTCATCTGCCTAATAGTTTATGTGCAACTTCTCTCCTGTTCGTGGTTGTGCTTTCATTGTTTGCTGCATCGGCCAACTGTCTAGCAGTGGATGTGCAACTTCGGGTATTATCACCGCCAACTGTCTACCAATGAAGTGCAACTATCTCTCATACCTCATGGATGTGTAATTTCTCTACTAACACTCCGAACCACCCCTCTAGTGGGATGCGCAACTTTAGCGCCCCGTTTATATGCAACTTTACTACCCTCATGAATATGTAACTTTTCACTATCCCCATGAATGTGAGATGTGCAACTTTATACGTTGGTCCGGCCAATTGGCTAACAGATTTTGTGCAACTCCGTCTGTTGCCCCCGCCAACTGAAACTACATATCCACAAGTAGGAAGGGAAAGAAGTTGCACATCGAGTAATAGAAAGTTGGATCAATAACATACTAAATTGCACATATCATTGGTAGGGAAAGTGGGGCAGGGTTTGTCAACTGTATAAAAAATTACACATCCACAAATAGGGACAAGGGTTGCACATCGACTACTACATAGTTGGCAGATACAGTATACTAGTTGCATATCAAGTTTTCATGGTTGCTAGGTTGCAACCGTATATGAATTTAGATCATACAACTCAAATATATGGTTCTGAAAAAAAAAGCATCTTGTAGTACCAAAAGTACACAATCCAGTACTGAACTTGCACCATATAACATCAAAAGTTGGCATAAAAAAGTCATCAAAAGTTACCCATACGGGATCTAGTTTCAAAGATCTTGTCGCGAAGAATCCAATGATGAAGACGGATCTGAATTCCAACGAGCGGTTTGAAAGATATGACTTTTTAAAAATTTAAAAAACCGAAATAAATGCTGTGGGAACCGAAATGGGGGAATCACATGCGCGTGCGGTTCCCAGCGGACCGCCCGTTCTCTCAATTAGTAAGCGGGCATTTTTTAAGATTTTAGGTTTATTTAAACATGGACTCATTTTGTGTCGTGATGTGTTACATTACGGTAACAAGTTATGTTACCATAAACCCCCCTCACCTCGTTAGTACTTGCCACGTAAGCAGATTTGTCTTGAAATAAATTATGTTACTCACCAAGTTACTTTCACTGACTAGCCCGATCTCAAGCTAATTGCAAAGAAGCAAGAGGTGGCCAGCTTTGTGCGTCGCGTGGGGCTGGGCTGAGTCGAGCGAGTCGATTCACAACAGGAGAGAATAGGCAGGGTTGGTTGGACAGGGGAAAAGCATCGCTCCCATGGTCCGTCCCCCGGTGCGGCGCACCATCGCCCACGTCCACCAGCATGTCGGCTAGCGAGAACTCGGCGCGTCCACGTTCGAATTTCGTCCGTTGTTTCATCCGGATTTCGTCCGTTTGGATGGAAATAGAATTGTATTCGTTCGAATTTGCGTTTGTATCGGCCAGACGTTCAACGCACGAACGTACCTTCAATCGCATCTCGTCTCTAGAGATTTTTTTGCCTTATCTTTTATTATTTTCATCAACGATTTTTGTGATACATTGAAATACATTCGTTAAATCTTGGATGGAATAGCAAGCTCAAAGAAAACAAGGGCTACCAGAAGACATTTTTAAAACATATCAAACTTCCGTAACTGCTTCCGTAAGTTGGATTAATACTTTTTTGATGTGTTCATTGTTGATCTACGGAATCTTGATCTTGAATGCTTCTTTTTTTCTACGAGTCTAAAGAATTAGTCGTTGTTTCCCCACATCTAGTCTTATCTCATCTCTAGCGTCTACTCTAGCAACAAGTATACGAACATCTATTAAATTGTGTGCTATCAATAGATCGATGTATTATTTTTCTAAAATCAAAAGTTACATCCAACCTACACAATAAATATTTGATTGTAAGCAAAACAAGCCGGATCCAAAAACACGTCGTGCAAGACCTTCAGTGGACAGTCGTCACACTTTATGAACGGCATCAGTGCGCCGACGAGCATTTGAGCCAGCATCGAGCCCGGACGACAGCCATTGGTGTATTTGCCGCCAAACCACCGACGGGGTAGATCCGACCGGCTAAAGACGGAGTCAATACCTGCATGCGGCCTAGGGGAGTTGTCAGGGCTTCGCGGACCGGTACCCGACTAGTCCAGGGTTCCTGGCATGCACAAATCTAACGAGATCTGTTCCAAATCCGGTCGCCGATTACGCCGAGGTGAGGGTGGGGTTTTGGACAGCTCGTGGTGTAGAGAAAATGTAAACGAGTATGCGATCGTGCTCGACAGCTACACGAGCACGATGGAGGCGAGAACTAGGGCCAAGAAGGGAATGTGGCGGGGTGCGCGGTCGGAGTTGGGGGAGGGGGGGGATAGAAAAATGAACGGGTGTGTCATCGACGGACGGTTTGGGGAAGGATAAAAGCACGCATCACGTCGGTCCACGCGTGTCTGTTTCACCGCAAACGCGGCTTTAAATTGGGACAAAAATGGTTCAAAAACGGACGATTTGGGGTCACGGGAGTTACCCTAACCCCGCGAGAAAGCACACAGGATAAACCGGCCGGCCGATGACAGTGGGCCCAGGCAGGGTCGCCGATGCGGTGCCGATGACAGTGGGCCCAAACCCATCCAGTCCGGCGATGGTGGGTCTCCTTCCCAATCCCACGTCCCCCCTTGCCCCGCCCCGCAGATCTTTCCGGCGGCCAAGAAATATCTCTGGCCGCGCTCGAGAGATATTTCCCACCCAGCGCGCCACCTGTCGCCCCGCCACGCTGGAAAAAGCGCCGGCACGTAGGCGGAAAAAGGGCATCCGCCCCGCCCCGCTCCGCTTTCGCCCCTCCCCCCGCCCCGTTGATATTTGCGGAGGAGAAAGAAACGTTGCGTCCCATGCTCGCTTCCTTCCTTCCTTCCTTCCCCCGTCCGCTCGCTCATCCATCCTTCGCCTCCCTCCTCCTTTTCCCCTCCCCCGTCCCGCCCGGACAGACCACGCCGGCCGGCCGGCCCCCATAAATCCCCGCCTCTTCCCGCCACGGTTCCCCCGCTCGCTCGCTCGCTCGATCTGCCTCCCGCGCCTGGATCTTCGCCCTCTCTCCTCCTCCTCCTCCTTGTTTTCCGCTAGTTGGGATTTGCTCCTTCCTCCTCCCTCCCCTCCCCCGGCCTCCTCTCCGCGCCGCGTCTCCGCAGGGAGATCTTTCCGGTCTCAGGGAAGCGGAACCGAATCCCTTCCCCGGGCCCCACTTGCCGGGTCCTTCTACTCTCGACAAGTATCGGATGGCCCACGTGTACCTGGATGGATCCGTCAAGGCGAAGATCCGCATTGCCCAGGTAAATAACGCTCCGGTCCACCACCACCAGCCGCTCCGCTTCCCTTCCCCATTTCTAATTCATTTTGTCTATCCAGTACTGCTAGCTGCGTGATGCATGATTGTTCGATTTTGTTAAGATAAAGATAAGAAGAAACATTCGGCAGCTCCCATGGTCTCCTGTTGTTGCTTCACACCCAATCTCTCAGTTCAGGGGCCAAGATTATTTACTGCTTTCATTAACGCTTGTTCTTTGTCTGAATCGTCACGCCATTGCTCGGAAAGAGCTCCCTCCCGCAAATTTAAAAGAAATGCGGCGCGGCGCTCCTGCTCGTTATGTGCATATAATTGCGGATTCCAAGTCATGAAAATAGTTCTAGTCTCGCTAAAATTCAGTAAATATATTTGGAAATACAGCTAGTGTGCCCCCGAGCATGAATTTTGGGTACGTACCTGCTTTACTTTCATCTTGTTGGGAATTTTCCTGCACCCTGGAAACTAATGAACTGATTAGTGTCATGTTGTTCTTTCACAGGGCAACCAGGTTACCGACTTGATGTCGTCGGGATGGACAGATGAGAGGCACACTGATTACATAAGCTCCATGGAAGCCTCTTTCATCAACCGACTATACAATCACGGTAACAACGCGGACAAGAAGGATCCAGGCGCCAACGGGTTCAAGGTTCTCCAACGTGGAGCTGTGGTGTGGAAGAAAGTCGAGTTTGAGAGGCCCAATGCTTGTGCTCAAGTCGGGGCCAAACAAAGCCCGCCTGCAAGCCGCTGGATCCAGCGTTTCACATCGCGTGACTGCAGCAGCAGCGCAGGAGGTGATGGGGCAGAAACTTCAGTGGGTGATCACGAATCGGGTATCCGGACTATCCCTGGGGGCACTCCGTTGTTCCATAGAAGGGAATTGGGAGCTTGCAAGGGAGAAAACCTTCTCAATGAAAATTCAGGTAACTAGCTCAATTACCTCATACGCACATGTTTTCTTAAACACTAGCTGATTTTGTGCAAGATGTATGAACAATACAAAAGTCGGCTGTGCTTAAGCTCATAACATATAATTATGGACGATGTTGTCTTATGGTAACCATGTTCTAAAACAACGCATCCTGCAGCGAATTAAATTTCTGATGCCATGTTTCTCTCTGCAGAGGGCTCTGATCAGAACTTTGCTGACGACGATGAGGCGGAAGTTGACGAGGAATCAAGCAAAGCATGCAAGAAAAGGAGGTTGAGCAGTTCTTCCACTTACTGCCCCCAAATGACCAAGTGAGTTTACGGGATCAATTAGCATAGTCTGTTGCAAACGTTGACAAAAGCAATACACCCAGTTACTCAAAGAGCCTGCTTGCTACCTCAAAACCTGTTGGAACCTGGAAGCAAGGATGCTCTGAAGTAAAGCATGGAAGAGTATTCCTCGGTAAATGCGCCGTCGGTGAGCACTGGAGGATTTATTTAACAGATTAGATTCTGGCTATGTATCTCTATTTTGCAGTTTTCGTTGATTGTGTGGTCCGCTCTAGTGCCCCATTATGAGGAACGACAGGCTTACTCACTGCTTAGTACTCCCTCCGTCCCGAAATATATGACGCTGAGGAGTTTTCCGACAACCCCTCAAAATTGCTCAAAAGACATGTCTACCCCTCCAGATCCATTATAGGGGTGAACCATTACACTAAAAAAAGCAAATCGTTACAGGGGCGAGCAACTTTGAATTCTCTGGATCCGTCGCCCCCCACCTCCATCGCCCCCACATCCATTGCCCCCCACCTCCAACCGCGCAACCTCTGGATCCGCCCAGCAGATCCCCTCGCATCTCGCCCAGTAGACCCCCCTCGCTGTCTTGGGCCGGAGGGGACCTGGCCAGCGCCCTGCTGCAGATCGCCTCTCCCCTGTGCCGCAGGGGACCTGGCCAACGCCAAGCCACCCCTCTCCTCGGAGGTTTCTTGGCCAGAGCCTTGCTGCAGATCGCCTCCACCCTCCTAGGGCCTCGCCAACTCCAGCTCTAGGTACCGCAGATCGCCGCCGGCTCCAGGTCTTGCTCACGGGCAATTCAGTTGCATGATGTTGAGGTTGTATCAACAAATCTTAACATCACAAAAATCAGTACTGGAGCACGATGTTGGAGTAGTTGCACGATGTTGGAGCATGACAAAAATCAGTGCATTACTACTCCATAGGCAGTATCATTAACAAAATAACATAATGTGGAGTATGGTTGCATGATGCCGTGCTACAAGGACAAAATCACTTTTATAACATCATTTTCATTACAAGAGTATAGTTACATGATGTTGGAGTACTACAATTCTTGATGTTGCATGAACTTACATTGTGGCATTACCTGAACAGGCTCCAGGTCCAACAGGTCAAACTCCATGCTCCAGAAGAGGTAGCAGTTGAAAAAGCACAGAGACATGGTCAGGGCAAAGGCATGGCTTTTGATCTCAATTGTACTCTAGCCCAAGAAGAAGACATACTCCAAGATGATATGAACATGGAAGAAGAAATTGATTTTGATCTCAACTGTACTCCAGCCCAAGAAGAAGACATACTCCAAGATGATATGAACATGGAAGAAGAAATGGATTTTGATCTCAATTGTACTCCAGCCCAAGAAGAAGACATACTCCAAGATGATATGAACATGGAAGAAGAAGAAGAGGGCATTAGTCCCGGTCATGATGCAGTCGGTGAGCTCCAGTACTCCTGTCATGAACAATCAGTAGTTCATTTGTAAACTGAATTAGTAGTGCAAGAAAGAGGTGTGTGTACTTGTGAGGCTCATTTTCAAGTTCATATCAGAAGTTCATTTGTAAACTGAATTAGTAGTTCAAGAAAGAGTTGTATGCCAAGAAGTACATAGCCACAGGGTGTTTAGGTGGATTAAACTTGGGTCAATTCCATTTCCCCCTAATATTGCCCCAGGCTCATCTTTACCCCTAAAAACATGTGCTCAACCTTGCCTCTCTTCCGCCTGGTGCCATTTACCCCTAAAAACATGTGCTCAACCTTGCCTCTCTTCCGTCTGGTGCCATTTCAGAAATACCCCTCCGCGCCGTTTCCGTCCAGTCAAAGTGGTTTGACCGTTTTTGGGACAAGTTTGGGACAAGTTTGCCCCTACTTACATGTGGGGCCCACCGAATAGTTATCTCTCTCGGTTTTCTTCTTCCTCCCGATGCTAAGAACAGAGTGTAGGAGGAGGCGGCCGCACATGCGATTTCGACGGCTCAGTGTTGGAGAGCTAAGAAAGGAAGATGTCGTCCATGTCCTTGACAGATAAGTGCTCAGTGACTTCAGCAGCGGACGACGAGGTTAGTAAAGTATGCATATTTGGGGATTTGAGATCTAGGGTTTGTGCGGATTTGGGATTTTTTATCCATGTGCATTTGATTTCGTTTGTAGGTGTATGGTTGTGGCATTGTGCAGTATAGTTCAGAGTATTTCATTCCCAATCCCATCTTTTGTGGCCTTGAGGAGCGCTCGAAGCATAGATGCCCAGGGCTAGTTCCGGCTCATCGTGTAGGTTGGGGAGGAGCAAGCACTGGTAGACGTTTTTTGGGTTGTCCAGTTGATGTAATTGTTAGATCTACCTCAATTTGATATATTTTCTGCCAAATTGATGCTAAGGTTTTAGTTTGACATTATTTTTGAACTATGCTTTTGCAGCTTCCCGATGAATGTGATTGGGTTGTATGGATTGACCCCCCTCCTACTGACTATGTTGGGCTTGCTTTTGATGATTTACATGTTGCCTTTGAACGCAGTTGGATCAAAGCAAGCAATCTGGAGAGGAGGGTTATGGATCTTACCAGTAAAAACAAGAAGTTGAAGCAAAAGTTGAAGAAAAAGAATGAGCTGATGGAAACAATGTGCTTTGTCATTGTTCTTGGCATGAGCATTGTGGCTAGTCTTGTTTCCATGTGGTCAAATTAGGCTAAGTGTTTTCTGATCTAGGTTATCTAGTTATGTTCTGGAGCCTTTATATAATGGTGTGAACTATGAAATTGTAGTAGATGTAATGGTATGTTGTGACCTTTGAATGTACTGATGCTTAATGTGGTTTAAATCCTTTATGAATGCACACTGAGGTAGTTTTGGCTAGTCTTGTTTCAATGTGTGTGTGTGTATATATATATACATATATATATAGGACTAATTTTATCTACAAGCAGTGGTAGTTACCACCTAATTCTCTAGCCTCCACGTGCCCCTTCGTTACTTCCGCTATCGGGCTGTTGAATTAAGAAAGATCCATTAGCGATTGTTTCCATTAAATAATCCAGCGGATAAGGCGCAAGTTTCAACAACCCACTTGATACTCGCTGCATGCTTTGGTTGAGCTAATGAGCAGATAACAATCCAATGCATGCATTCCATTGGATTGAGGAGTAGTATGTTCACACGTTCCTAAATAAAACAATAATACATACTCCTATGAGATTACCATGTATTGTACGAAAATATACACGTTTAATTAATATAGAGTATCATTTCTCAAGAAAAAAAGTATTACTTTGTTTGAAAAGAGACACTCTAGAGAGGAGTATATTCAACCAAACAGTATATCCCAAAAAATAAAGTTGTAAAGTGATTATATATTCCTCTAAACTGAAGTATAGTATATTGTATGTCGCCGAAAAAAGGTATATACACCAATAGTAGTATGGAGTATATACACCAAGAGTAGTATGGAGTATGCCCGCAAGAAAAAAAAGTAGTATGAAGTATATGGAAAAAAATGTATAGTGTATTTAACAAAGTAAAATATATAGTATGTCAATAGTCAAGACAAGGATCGAGTATGCCAATGGAATTAAAAAGTGAGCATATGTAAAGTAATAGTAGTATGTGGGTGTACATCCCTCGAATTGCTCAAGCACTGTCACATGCATGCATATAGTACGTATAATAGATGAAGGGGGTATGTAGATTACAAGAAAAGGGCATTTGTAATAAAAGTAGTACTAGCAACCAACATCAGTTAACACATTACATCTAACATATCAGTTCATCACTCTAGTTGAACAGAACCAACATAAGGTGATCACACTAGTTTGGCCCTCTTGCTCCTAGTGTTGGTAGCAGGATTTGTAGCTTTGCTCCTTTTGCTGACATCACTTTTGCTGCCTTTCGCCTTCTTCTGTGGTGACCCCACCTAGTTCCTCTCTCAGCAACTCTTTTAGTATTTTTCTTTGGACTGAGAAGCATGTAAACAATCAATATGAGTATGAAATAGTGAAGTTACACAATGAATGCATGAACATGTAGTAGAAAACATACCCGACAAGTGCTGGTGGAGAGCTTGGAGCAGTTGGTGGAGAGCTTATAGCAGTTGGTGGAGAGCTTGGAGCAGTTGCAAGAGCATTTTCTGGAGCATTTTCTGCACCCCAATGCTCATCTTCTTCAAATGCAGGATCAATTGACTCTTTTGCAATGGGTGCCTGTGTGACCAAGTCTTCCACATCTACTACATTTCTTTTGCCTTCCTCCAAGACCCTTTCCTTCTACGTGTGGCCTTATCCTAGTTTTCCTTGGTCTTCCAGGTGCTCTATTTTGCACTGGTGCACACAGTCTAAACCCAGTATCAACAGTGTCCCACTGCTGCTTCCCCTCCATTGCAGGCTAATCCTCTGCATACGTAAGATTGAATCTTTGCACACAGTAAAATTCACGCACATATTGATCAATCTCACCTGCTGAACCTCTGAGTGAAGTAATGAAATATAATGCATGAATGCAAGGTTGTCGAGTGATTTGCCATTTTTTGCAGCTTTTGTGCTTGCAGATCAACATGATACCTCCAATCTCTCTTCTCTTTATCAATTGCAGTCACCTCTGCCTCATGAGTACTTCTCTTAACAATGCTCATTTCTAAGGCCTTTGATTTTTTTCCATTAACTGTTTCATCACTTTGGGGACTATGATATGCCCTCCATAAGTGCCAGCAGCAATGCTTTGCCTTAGATCAATTTTCTTCATTAAGACTTGCCTGATTTTGTCTAGTAGGTCTACAATGTGTAGTCCTTTCCATTTCCTGATTTTGGAATTGAAGGACTCTGCAAGGTTATTGTTCACATAATCTAATTGGCACTTATCATTGAACAGTGCCATGGCCCATATCTTGATGTGATGTTCATCTAGATAATCCTTGACATCTGGCTTGCTATACAACTGCCTGAGATGGCAATTGTGTTTCTTTAAGCTAAATGTTAGGGAACAGGGCCACAAGTTCTCATAAAAAATAATTCCCTTTAAACTTCTTGGAGAAGTTTGCAGCTAAGTGCCTCATGCATTCTCTATGCTCTACTCCAGGGAAAACATCATCTACATCTGCCTCTAATCCTTTACACGCATCCGTGTGTATGACCAGACCATCTGGGTGGCCTATCAGGTTTTTAAAGTGCTCAAAGAACCATGTCCAACTCTCCAGGTTCTCTACCTCTAGCAGACCATATGCAACTAGAAATATCGAGTGGTTTGCATCTACAACACATGCACTGACTAGTTGTCCTTTGAACCTACCATTGAGTGAAGTGGCATCTATTACCAGATATGGCCTACAACCATCTAAAAAACCCTTCCAACATGCTTTAAATGACACAAACACTCTCCTAAAGCACTCGTTGGACCTGCTTTAACCATTATTTTCAAACTGAATAGTGTGCCTATCAATGTGAACTACACTACGAGGTGATGCTTTCTCTACCTAGCGTTGAATGTGTACAATAATTGAAAATCGTTAGTCCACTTACCATAGATGTTGTCAATGGCCATCTGCTTACCATAAAGTACTCTCATGTATGGCAACTGCAATCCATACTTCTTCTTGAGGTCAATTTGAAGTTGTGTGATAGCTATATTGGAGTTTTCTCTCACCCAGTTCTTAACTACATCTCCAATCTATCTGCACTTTTCTGACCTCAACCTTTGTCTTCTTCTCACACTTGGGCATGTGTGAGGATTTCTGTTTACTTTGACCTGCAATTAAACAATGTAACAAGGATCAGAATGATAAACACCATCACAATCATAAACAACATGCACAGTTAACTATTAGTCTACCTGAAATAGTTTGGTATTTTTCAGAAAGGATGCATGCATCCTCCACTTACACCTTCTATATGCACAATGTACTATTAGCCTACCAGGCTCACTCTTGTCAATTTTGAATTCACTTTGAGTCTTGATTGCATAAGTTGCTAATGCATCTCTGCACTCCACAACATGAGAGAATATAGTTCCTTCTGCAAGAGAAGGATCATCTCTATCAAAATGCACATCTGTCCTGGCCTCATCAGAACTCTCACAGTAACCCATGTCATTCTCCTCCTCTCTCTCATGTGAATCTGTCTGATCAAACTCTGGAGGAGTAACGTAATCATCATGTTGAGTTGCTTCCTTCCCCTTTGGCTTCTTCCCTATTATGAATTCAGGATGCATTAATTCATCCTCATCATCCGTGGGTACATCATCAGGTTGTTCCTCTTCTATGATTGGATCAGCATCTACTTGGTTCCTACTGCTAGAACCTGGTTCATGCATTGAACTAGTTTCTGAATTTCTTCTTCCACCTAAACTACCTCTGCCACCTGAATTCCCTCTTCCTCTTGCACCAGAACTCCCTCTTGCACCTGAACTCCCTCTGCCACCTGAACTCCCTCTTCCTCTTGTTTGACTGCACCTAGCTTGAGAATTGTGAGCTTGAAATCTAGTTCCTCTCCTCTCAGTCTCTCCTCTAAGCCTTTGTATCACATTAATTTCTAACTCTACTGCCTTAGTTTCAGCGTTGGTTGCAAACATAATTCCCAATTCATCATCAGACTGCACTGGCACCCAATTAGTATTTCACATGTCCCAATACCTAATTTCTACAGCATCATATAGGCCCCATGGATATTTATCTGAGATTGTAGCTCTAAACTTCACAAATGTTGATGTGGACTCAACTACAAGACGGAAATTAAACCCTGTGCCGGATCCTTTTGTACCAAAACTACCTAACACGTTTGTTTCCATCCTACAGTTGAGATAGAAAGCTCTAGCTCGATCCATCCTACGGTAAATGTTGAAAAAAGTAGAGGAAGGAAAAGACAGTGAGCATAGAAATCGCGCGAGTAAGCTAATCGTGACTGTGCAGAGACACTTACCCCGTTGGAACAGCCGTGTGGTCGCGAGTGTGGTCTGAGAGCTCTCAGCTCAGCCGCTGACGGCGTCGCTTCCACGAATGGCAGCCATCTTCGAAATCCCTCGGTGAAGAGGAGCATCGGGTCAGATCTAGCCACCGCGCATCTCAATCCCCGCACTGTCCCTCCACGGTGGCCGAAGGCGGACAAAATCGCGGGCGGGCTAGGGTTAGGGTTCTAGTCGCCAGAGAGAAGAGAAGAGAGGAGAGGAGATCTGCGAGTGAGTGTAACTGTCCGAAGGGCCCCACATGTAAGTACAGGGGTAAATTGTCCGAAATGTGTCTCCAGCACGGTCAAACCACTTTGGCTAGACAGAAAGGTTAGAGAGGGGTATTTCTGAAACGGCACCAGATGGAAGAGGGGCAAAGTTGAGACATGTTTCTTTTAGGGGTAAAGATGAGACTGGGGCAAGATTAGGGGGGGAAATGTAAATGACCCATTAAACTTTTGAAATGAATATACATACAAGCTTCACAATGTTCTAAACAATGTGACCGGAGGATTTAGCAAGTGGTATACTACTGCTGCAACCAAACAAATTACTGGAAAAAATAAGTTTATTATCTAAAACATAAAAATAAGTTTATTAACTGAAACATAACAGCAGCAGCAAGAAGAGTGTGTGTGTGATCCAAGTGTGTACTCCATATACCACGGGATAATTGTGAAGAAGAGAGCAAGAAGAGTAGTGCACTACTCCATATACCAGCAATACTGCAAGGATATTTTTAGTTTGCATTAATTGAATATTTTCAGTCAAAACTGAAAATATTCAGTTAATGCAAACTGAAAATATTCATTTGATTGAAATTGATCGTTTGATCATTTCATCATTTAACTTTGATTATTTGATCATATCTTTGGAGTATTTTCTTGTTGTAATACTTCATTTGATCATTTGATCATTTCAGTGGGACTAATATTTTTTTCTTGGTTGTTGCAGTTGTTGATCAAGGAGTTACAAAAAGGAAAACCCACAGTGACCAGAAAAAATACGCTACTTATGTAGCATTACATACATTGTGTATGAGTAGAGGCGGGAAGTTCAAGAGAAATGACAAGAAAGACGTTGCACACTTTTTTAAGGTAGATGTGAGGAGTATACAAAGAGTTTGGCAGAAGGCAATGAAGCAAATTGCAGATGGTTTGGAGGTGGATGTTTCCAACCAAAAAAGGGAAGATGTGGAAGAAAGCCAAAGAACATCAACCTAGAGCAGATCCCAACAATACCACTGAACAAGAGGTCGACTATAAGATCACTAGCTTGGCAACTGGGATGCATCCCTAGCACACTTCACAGGAAGTTCAAGCTGAAGCTCATAAAGAGACATACAAATACCGTGAAGCCTGTTCTGAAGGACAAGAATAAGATTAATAGGATGAAATTCTGCTTGTCAATGCTCGATGAGACAACAATACAAACAACAAGGCCTAAATTCAAAACTATGCACAACATTGTGCATATTGACGAGAAATGGTTTTACATGACGAAGAGAAACAAGAACTATTATCTGTTGGACGAGGAGGAAGAGCCTACAAGAACTATACAAAGCAGTAGTTGTATTGGATAGATCATGTTCTTGACGACAGTCGCAAGGCCATGGTGGGATAGTGAAGGAAATGTGATGTTCTCTCGGAAAATTGGTATTTGGCCATTCATGAAAGAAGTTCCAGCTCAGAGGAAAAGTGACAACAGACATAGAGGCACAATAGAGACAAAATCAATAAAAGTCGACAAAAAGGTGATGAGGGAATTCTTGATAGAGAGCATCTTGCCAGCAATACAGGTTGTTTGGCCTGAAAGTGATGTTGGGCAGACAATCTATATACAACTGGACAATGCTAAGCCCCACATATTGCCTACTGACCCAGAATTTTTAGAAGATGTTTCAAGAACTAGAATGGGCGTTAAAATAATACAACAGCCCGCCAACAGTCCTGATTTGAATGTGCCCGGTCTTGGGTTTTTTAAATTCGTTGCAATCTCTAACAGATTGTTTGAGCCCTAAAACACTTCAAGATCTAATTAATAGAGTGTTGGAGGAATTTGAAGGCTACGAGGTTTACAAGTTGAACATAGTTTTCCTATCTCTATAGGTTTGCATGATTGAGATCTTGAACAATGTCGGGGGCAATGGGTATAAAATACCCCATGTAAACAAAGAAAGGCTGGAGTGTACATGTGAGTATGAGTATGTGTAACTCCTTGTTGGAGATGAGTATGTGTGTATGTGTTACTCCTTGTGATGAGGCTAGTGATGCTTGTGATGAGGCTTTCATGTTTGATGTGTAACTCCATTTTGTATGACTGATGTGTGGAGTGCATCATTTGTATGATTATTTTTTGCTCTAGTTTGAGAATATTTGAATTAGCGTACACAAAATTCATTTATGCAGTGTGCAACAAGTGCATTCGGTAAACTGAATTTGCAAAATTCTCACATATTCTCCACTAAACTAAGCAATCACTATTGCTTGCAAGTTCTACAGTAAGCTAAGAAAGCACTACTTATTTTGACTTCAGATTTACCCCTCTCTTGAATCACTGATTATTTTTAGACAAAACTTCACTGAATCACTAGATAGTTTCAGCTACAGAAGCTACACATTCATGTCTAAGACAATTTTTAAAATAACTACTCCTCTCTTAAGAAGTTGGACAATTTTTAGCTATAGAAGCTGAACCATGACTAAGATACAGAAGTTCCCTCCCCGAAGCAATGAACATTCATGACTAGCAAGGGAACTGCAAGATTAACAAATGTTCATGACTAACAAAATCTACACATTTAACTCCTGAAATTGCAGGTTCAACAAGATGTACATTCAAACCATAAAAGCAGCAGGTTCATGACCACATAAACTCAAACAATTGTCATGACTAAGCTACAGAAGGAGTACATGCTTGATCTCTCTATACATTCCTATTCGCTTTGAATCTGACGATTTATCGCTTTGCTTGCTTCGGTCGACCCGTTTCTCGATCACTGACTAATTGCCGGAGTACCACTCAGTTTGGAGAGCATGGTTCGGGGAGATTGTTTCCCTCAGGCAAGCTGTGATCAAAACAATGCAGCAGGTGAGACAAAACCCTGGTGTGTCTCTATCAATCTCCTTCCTAACTGCAGATCAAAGAAGCATGCCTACTACATCAACCTACAACAACTCCAAATCAGTGAATTTCTACACACTGGATTAATCCATGATTTACTGCAACTACTCCAAATTAGTGTAAATCGGTGTTACAACTACTGCTACTCCAAATTAGTGCAAATTAGTGCTACAACTACTCTGCTCTGGCGCTCCCCTGCTCCCCTGCAACAGTGCTGGATGGATGGATGGAGGACGAGGAGATTACCATGAGGACGACGACGACCTGCTGCCGTGGTGTGGCGGGGTAGGGGCCGCGCTACCGTCACACGCTCCTCTGCTCTGGTGCTCCCCTACTCCCCTACTCCATCACTCCCGCGCTCCGGTGCTCCGCTACTCCACCGTCGCTCCAGATCTGGCGCTCTGCTGCTCCATCGTCGCCTCCATCACACACACAACACCGACACACGCCTACATCGCATAGAAGCTCATCACCTATGCAAAAAAATCGATCTTTTCACCGGCGGACACACACATCACAGATTGAGTGGTGGGGTGATGGGGAGAAAGGGGGTGGTGGAAGAGGACTGCGACGTCGAGAGGGAGAGGCAGAGGGGAGGCCGATATCAAGAGAGAGAGAGAGGTCGCCGGCGATGGGAAGAGGCTGCCAGCGAGTGGATCTCGGAGGAAAAGAGCGATGGGGATAGAGAGGGAGCTTCTAGAGAGCGAGCGATGGGAAGAGAGTGCGAGTGTGAGTGAGCAAGCAGTGGAGGGCAGTTTGGGACAGTGAGAACGTTTGGTAACGTGGCGAAAATTACACTAAGAAAGCATAAACGTCATATATTTCGGGACGGAGGGAGTAGTATCGTAGTACTGTAGTAGATAGTGATATTGTTCCATTTTATGGATCTAATAAAATGTTGTTGTTTGCAATGTGAATGAAATGTTCATGTTTGCCACGAGATAATAATGGTCCTAAATTGTTCCTTTTGCGTGCAATCTATTTCCATAGATGCTACACACGTGTAGCATGGTATAAACCATAAGTCAAATTGACAGTTGATGATGTTGATTCAATTGGTGTTGACATGAATGGAAAAATACTTGTAACATGAACCTGTTCTACTCAGATGTGGAAGTACCAACAAATCTGGAATGAGCAAAATCCCTAATTGTGTGTTCTGTTCCCCCTTTTGTCTTTTGGTCGCTCTGTCCAATCTCCTGCTTACTCGGTGAATTAAATCAGAGCTTTTGGCTTTGTTGAAAGAACATTTGGTGCACTTATCCACTCGTTGGATTGTGTGGAAGGAACATAGCATGAGGGATCGTCATCGACACTACCATACTACCGGAGGAGCTTGCCCAACTACACATGAAAGCATCAAACATAGGCTATTTTGTTTGATCATGTCGATAAGGAATGGTTTATTTTTTATCATGATGATTTGAGGAGGTGTTAGCAATTCCGCAGCTTGTAACTTTGTATGGCCCGTTGCAAAATAGCAGCACCATTTCTTTATCTTCTTAACCAATGGTGGTGCTCCTAGTGGTTCAGAGAGAGAGAGAAAACATGCCCATAGAGTGTCCGTGAGTAAATTACAAAAAACCATCACATATAAGGCTAGGGTAAACTATTGATACCACTTTGAGGACAACTCACAGAGAACCACCAAGTTTGAGCCTAACAAGTAACGGATCACACTCATTGTTGTTTGAGCTCGTGAAAGCAGCAAATACGATGGCTTGGGCCCAACTGTCAGGATGACGTGGCGCACAACGTTTGACATCCGTCACGTGACGTCTCCTGGCTGGTTAATAATGTAAGACTAGGCATTTCATTCCTACCCGTTGCCCCAACCGCTACTGATCAAAGCTCCCCCCCGCAGTCCTCTTGCACCGACTTGTCACCGACCGCCGTGAAATCCATGGTCTCTTGAACGACCTCTCTAGTGATTTATCTTCATTGGAAGTGGTGCGCTGTAGTGGGTTCAATCTTGCGGTGCTCTATATCTGAGTGACAGAAGGGGACAAGACACATATTTGTATTGTTGCCACTAAGGATAAAATGATGCTACCTCTTGAGCTTGCGTTAGTTTTTTCCCTTGAAGAGGAAAGGGTGATGCGGCACAGTAGGAGTAAGTATTTCCCTCAGTTTGAGAACCAAGGTATCAATCCAGTAGGAGTATCAAGATGAGGAACCAATGTACCTGCGCAAAAACATCAAACTTGCACCCAACGCTACAAAGGGGTTGTCAATCCCTTCACGATTGATTGCAAGGTGAGATCTGAAGGCGGAAGGTGCAACAAAGTAAAAGTGTAAGGCTGAAAATATGATGTGAAGTAGACCCGGGGTCCATAGTGTTCACTAGAGGCTTCTCTCAAGATAGCAAATATTACGGTGGGTGAACAAATTACTGTCAAGCAATTGATAGAACCGCGCAAAGTCATGACGATATCTAAGGCAATGATCATACATATAGGCATCACGTCCGAGACAAGTAGACCGATACTTTCTGCATCTACTACTATTACTCCACACATCGACCGCTATCCAGCATGCATCTAGTGTATTGAGTTCATGACAAACAGAGTAACGCCTTAAGCAAGATGACATGATGTAGAGGGATAAATTCATGCAATAGATATAAACCCCATCTTTTTACCCTTGATGACAACAACATGATGCGTGCCTCGCTACCCCTTCTGTCACTGGATGAGGTCACCGCACGGTATGAACCCAAAACCAAGCACTTCTCCCATTGCAAGAATCATAGATCAATTTGGCCAAACAAAACCCACAACTCGAAGAGAATTACAAGGATATGAAATCATGCATATAAGAGATCAGAAGAAACTCAAATAAGATTCATAGATATTCTGATCATAAATCCACAATTCATCGGATCTCGATAAACACACCGCAAAAGAAGATTACATCGGATAGATCTCCATGAAGATCATGGAGAACTTTCTATTGAAGATCCAAGAGAGAGAAGAAGCCATCTAGCTACTAGCTATGGACTCGAAGGTCTATGGTGAACTACTCACGCATCATCGGAGAGGCAATGGTGTTGATGAAGAAGCCCTCCGTATCCGAATCCCCCTCCGACAGGGCACCAGAACGTGCCCTAGATGGGATCTTGCGGACACAGAAGCTTGCGGCGGCGGAAAAGTATTTTCGTGGATCTCTCTCGTGGTTTTGGGATTTTTGGGGATTTCTAGGCGGAAGAAGTAGGGAAGAGGAGCCACAGGGAGCCCACAAGCGTGCTAGGCGCCCCCCCAGGCCGCGGCTAGGGGGCTTGTGGCCTCCCCTGGCGCCCTCTGCCTTGGTTCTCAAGCTCCCTGCGTATCTTCTGTTCCGAAAAAAATCTTTTCGGAGGTTTTATTCCGTTTGGACTCCGTTTAATATTCTACTCTGAAAAGGGTCAAAAACACGGAAAAAACAGGAACTGGCACTTGGCACTGAGTTAATAAGTTAGTCCCAAAAAAGATATAAAAGGCATACAAAACATCCAAAGTTTGACAAGATAATAGCATGGAACCATAAAAAATTATAGATACGTTGGAGACGTATCAAGCATCCCCAAGCTTAACTCCTGCTCATCCTCGAGTAGGGAAGTGATAAAGACTGAATTTTTGATGTGGAATGCTACCTACCATATTTGTCCTTTGTAACTTCAGTCATGTGACATGAATGTTCAGATCCGTAAGATTCAAAACAATAGTTTTCTATTGACATGAAAACAATAATACTTCAAGCAAACTAGCAAGGTAGTCATGAACTTTCGAAATAACAAGGCCAAAGCAAATTATCCCTACAAAATCATATAGTCTGGCTATGATCCATCATCCCCACACAACTAATTTAAATCATGCACAACCCCGGTATTGGCCAAGTAATTGTTTTCACACTCTTACTTTCTCAAAGTTTTTCAACTCTCACGCAATACATGAGCATGAGCCATGGATATAGCAGTATAGGTGGAATAGAGTGTGGTGGAGGTTGTGAGGCAAAAAGGAGGAGATGGTCACATTGACTCGGCGTATCAAAGGGCTATGGAGATGCCCATCAATAGATATCAATGTGAAAGAGTAGGGATTACCATGCAATGGATGCACTTAGAGCTATAAGTATGTGAAAGCTCAAAAGGAGAACTAGTGGGTGTGCATCCAACTTGCTTGCTCACGAAGACCCAGGGAAATTTTGAGAAAGCCCATCATTGGAATATACAAGCCAAGTTATATAATGAAGATTCCCACTAGCATATGGTGGTGACAAAACAGGAGACTCTCAATCATGAAGAACATGGTGCTATTATGAAGCACAAGTGTGGAAAAAGATAGTAGCATTGTTCCTTCTCTCTTTTTCTCTCTTTTTTATTTTTTTGTTTGGTCTCTTTGGCCTCTTTCCATATCTCTTTTTTTGTGTGGGCAACTTTGGCCTCTTTTTTTTTATTTCCTCACATGGGACAATGCTCTAATAATGATGATCATCACACTTTTATTTACTCACAGCTCAATGCTTAGAACGATGAGGACTCTATAGGAAATGCCTCCGGCAGTGTACCGGGATGTGCAACGATCTAGCTTGGCGTATGACGTTGAAACATCTTGTCACGCCCAAGATGCGACCCTATCCTCAATTTGGCACGAGGGCCTCGTCAGGGATAGAAGCGCATCTCGTCGTGTCGCAAGAATGGATATCGTTACAAGTACATGTACTGAAAAGATGAGATTTATAGAATCGGCTTACACTCGCCACAAACTACATCAGAGTCACATCAGTACATTACATAATCATCAAGAGTAAGAGCAGGGTCCGACTACGGACGAAAATAAACGACAAAGAAGAACGACGTCCATCCTTGCTATCCCAAGCTGCCGGCCTGGAACCCATCCTAGATCGATGAAGAAGAAGAAGAAGAAGCAACTCCAAATGAACAATCAACGCGCTCGCGTCAAGTAACCTTTACATGTACCTGCAACTGGTTTTGTAGTAATCTGTGAGCCACAGGGGACTCAGCAATCTCATTTCCAAAGGTATCAAGACTAGCAAAGCTTAATGGGTAATGGGTGAGGTATGGTTAAGTGGTGAGGTTGCAGCAGCGGATAAGCATATATTTGGTGGCTAAACTTACGAGTACAAGAATAAGAGGGGGAAGGTCTACGCATAACGGACGTGAACTACTGATGATCAAATGAATGATCCTGAACACCTACCTACGTCAGACATAACCCCACCGTGTCCTCGATCGGAGAAGGAACTCACGAAAGAGACAGTCACGGTTACGCACACAGTTGGCAAGTTTTAATTAAATTAACTTCAAGTTATATAGAACCAGTGTTAAACAAAGTTACCACGTTGCCACATAACCGCGGGCACGGCTTTCCAAAATATTTAACCCTGCAGGGGTGCTCCAACTAGTCCATCACAAATTACCACAAGCCGCATAGTAATCCTCAATCACGAAGCTCGCGATCTCGTCGGATTCCCTCGTGGAAAACCTCAACTCTGAGATTACCCAAAGCATCACCGGAATCCCGATGCACAAGATATCTCGTCAAAGGTAAAACTAATCCAGCAAGGCCGCCCGACGTGTCGACGATCCCGATAGGAGTCGCGTACCTCGTTCTCAGGACACGACGGATAAGCGACGCGTACAAGTGCCTGTTGGGGAACGTCGCATGGGAAACAAAAATTTTCCTACGCGCACGAAGACCTATCATGGTGATGTCCATCTACGAGAGGGGATGAGTGATCTACGTACCCTTGTAGATCATACAGCAGAAGCGTTAGAGAACGCGGTTGATGTAGTGGAACGTCCTCACGTCCCTCGATCCGCCCCGCGAACAATCCCGCGATCAGTCCCACGATCTAGTACCGAACGGACGGCACCTCCGCGTTCAGCACACGTACAGCTCGACGATGATCTCGGCCTTCTTGATCCAGCAAGAGAGATGGGGAGGTAGAAGAGTTCTCCGGCAGCGTGACGGCGCTCCGGAGGTTGGTGATGACCTTGTCTCAGCAGGGCTCCGCCCGAGCTCCGCAGAAACGCGATCTAGAGGAAAAACCGTGGAGGTATGTGGTCGGGCTGCCGTGGAAAAAGTCGTCTCAAATCAGCCCTAAAACCTCCGTATATATAGGTGGGAGGGAGGGGAGGAGGCAGCCTCAAAACCTAAAGGTTTGGCCGAAATTGGAGGTGGAGGAGTCCTACTCCAATCCTACTTGGAGTAGGATTCCACCTTCCCACTTGGAAACTCTTTCCACCTTGTGTTTTTTCCTTCTCAAACCGTATGGGCCTTAGTGGGAACTTATTCCAGCCCACTAGGGGCTGGTTTATCTCTTCCCATAGCCCATGAGACCCCTTGGGGCGTGACACCCCTCCCGATGGTCCCCGGCACCCCTCCCGGCACTCCCGGTACACTACCGATGAGGCCGAAACTTTTCCGGTAATGCACGAAAACCTTCCGGTAACCAAATGAGGTCATCCTATATATCAATCTTCGTTTCCGGACCATTCCGGAAACCCTCGTGACGTCCGTGATATCATCCGGGACTCCGAACAACATTCGGTAACCAACCATATAACTCAAATACGCATAAAACAACGTCGAACCTTAAGTGTGCAGACCCTGCGGGTTCGAGAACTATGTAGACATGACCCGAGAGACTCCTCGGTCAATATCCAATAGCGGGACCTGGATGCCCATATTGGATCCTACATATTCTACGAAGATCTTATCGTTTGAACCTCAGTGCCAAGGATTCATATAATCACGTATGTCATTCCCTTTGTCCTTCGGTATGTTACTTGCCCGAGATTCGATCGTCAGTATCCGCATACCTATTTCAATCTCGTTTACCGGCAAGTCTCTTTACTCGTTCCGTAATACAAGATCCCGCAACTTACATTAAGTTACATTGCTTGCAAGGCTTGTGTGTGATGTTGTATTACCGAGTGGGCCCCGAGATACCTCTCCGTCACACGGAGTGACAAATCCCAGTCTCGATCCATACTAACTCAACGAACACCTTCGGAGATGCCTGTAGAGCATCTTTATAGTCACCCAGTTATGTTGCGACGTTTGATACACACAAAGCATTCCTCCGGTGTCCGTGAGTTATATGATCTCATGGTCATAGGAACAAATACTTGACACGCAGAAAAACAGTAGCAACAAAATGACACGATCAACATGCTACGTCTATTAGTTTGGGTCTAGTCCATCACATGATTCTCCTAATGATGTGATCCCGTTATCAAGTGACAACACTTGCCTATGGCCAGGAAACCTTGACCATCTTTGATCAACGAGCTAGTCAACTAGAGGCTTACTAGGGACAGTGTTTTGTCTATGTATCCACACAAGTATTGTGTTTCCAATCAATACAATTATAGCATGGGTAATAAACGATTATCATGAACTAATAAATATAATAATAACTAATTTATTATTGCCTCTAGGGCATATTTCCAACAGTCTCCCACTTGCACTAGAGTCAATAATCTAGTTCACATCACCATGTGAATCCAACACCCATATAGTTATGGGGTCTGATCACGACTTGCTCGTGAGAGAGGTTTTAGTCAACGGTTCTGAAACTTTCAGATCCGTGCGTTCTTTACAAATCTTTATGTCATCTTATAGATGCTGCTACTACGTGTTATTCGGAAATGCTCCAAATATCTACTCTACTATACGAATCCGTTTCACTACTCATAGTTATCCGGATTAGTGTCAAAGCTTGCATTGACGTAACCCTTTACGACAAACTCTTTAACCACCTCCATAATCGAGAAAAATTCCTTAGTCCATTAGTTACTAAGGATAAATTTCGACCGCTGCTAGTGATTTAATCATGGATCACTCTCTGTACCTCTCAACATACTTTGAGTCAAGGCACACATCAGGTGCGGTACACAACATGGCATACTTTAGATTCTACGGCTAAGGCATAGAAGACGACCTTCGTCTATTCTCTTTATTCTGCCGTGGTCGGGTTTTGAGTCTTACTCAAATTCACACCTCACAACGCAACCAAGAACTCCTTCTTTGCTGGTCTATTTTGAACTCTTTCAAAAACTTGTCAAGGCATGCATCTTGTTGAAACTTCTATTAAGCGCTTTCGATCTATCTCCATAGATCTTTGATGCTCAACGTTCAAGTAGCGTAATCCAGGTACTCCTTTGAAAACTTCTTTCAAACAACCTTGTATGCTTTACAGAAATTCTACATTACTTCTGATCCACAATATGTCAACCACATATACCTATCAGAAATTCTATAGTGCTCCCACTCACTTCTTTGGAAATACAAGTTTCTCATAAACCTTGTACAAACCCAAAATCTTTGATCATCTCATCAAAGTGTATATTCCAACTCCGAGATGCTTGCACCAGTCCATTGAAGGATTACTGGAGCTTGCATACTTGCTAGTATCTTTAGGATCGACAAAACCTTCTGGTTGTATCACATACAATGTTTTCTCAAGGAAACCGCCGAGAAAACAATATTTTGACATCCTACGTGCAATATTTCATAAATAATGCATCAACAGCTAACATAATTCTAACAGACTTTTAGCATCGCTACGAGTGAGAAAGTCTCATCATAGTCAACTGTTTGATCTTATCGAAAACATCTTTGCGACAAGTCGAGCATTTCTTAATAGTGACTTATCACCATCATCGTCTGTCTTCTTTTAAAGATCCATTTTTACTCAATAGTCCTATGACCATCAAGTAGTTCTACCAAAGTCTACACTTTGTTCTCACACATGGATCCTCTCTCGGATTTCATGGCTTCCAGCCATTTGTCGGAATCTGGGCCCACCATCGCTTTCTCCATAACTCGTAGGTTCACTGTTGCTCAACAACATGACCTCCAAGACAGGGTTACCGTACTACTCTGCAGCAGTACGCGACCTTGTCGACCTACGAGGTTTGTAGTAACTTGATTCGAAGCTCAATGATCATCATCATCAGCTTCCACTTCAATTGGTGTAGGCGCCACATAAACAACTTCCTGCGCCCTGCTACACACTGGTTGAAGTGATGGTTCAATAACCTCATCAAGTTCTACTACCCTCCCACTCAATTCTTTCGAGAGAAACCTTTCCTCGAGAAAGGATCCGTTTCTAGAAACAAACACTTTGCTTTCGGATCTGAGATAGGAGATGTACCCAACTGTTTTGGATATCCTATGAAGATGCATTTATCCGCTTTGGGTTCGAGCTTATCAGACTGAAACTTTTTCACATAAGTGTCGAAACCCCAAACTTTCAAGAAACGACAGTTTAGATTTCTCTAAACCTCAGTCTATACTGTGTCATCTCAACGAAAATACGCGGTGCCCTATTTAAAGTGAGTGCGGTTGTCTCTAATGCATAACCCATAAACGATAGTGGTAATTCGATAAGAGACATCATAGTATGCACCATACCAAATAGTGCGTGGCTATGACGTTCAGACACATCATCACACTATGATGTTCCAGGTGGCATGAACTGCGAAACAATTTCCACATTGTCTTAACTGTGTACCAAAACTCGTAACTCACATATTCATTTCCATGATCATATCGTAGACAGTTTATCCTCTTGTTACGACGAACTTCACTCTGAAACGGAATTGAACTTTTCAACATTTTAGACTTGTGATTCATTAAGTAAATACTCATGTATCTACTCAAATCGTCAGTGAAGTAAGAACATAATGATATCCACTGCGTGCCTCAGCACCCATTGGACTGCATACATCAAAATGTATCACTTCCAACAAGTTACTATCTTATTTCATCTCAATGAAAACAAGGCCTTGCTCATGTGGTATGATTCGCATGTCATTAGTGATTCGAAATCAGGTGAGTACAAAGATCCATCAGCATGGAGCCTCTTCATGCAATTTATACTAACATGACTCAAGCGGCAGTGCCACAAGTAAGTGGTACTATCATCATCAACTCGTATCTTTTGGCACCAATATCATGAACATGTGTAACACTACGATCGAGATTCAATAAACCATTGAAGGTGATTATTCAAGAAAATAGAGTAACCATTATTCTCTTTAAATGAATAATCGTATTGCAATAAACACGATCCAATCATGTTCATGCTTAACGCAAGCACCAAATAACAATTATTTAGGTTTAACACCAATCCCGATGGTAGAGGGAGCGTGCGACGTTTGATCATATCAATCTTGGAAACACTTCCAACACGTATCGTCACCTCGCCTTTAGCTAGTCTCAGTTCATGCCATAGCTTTCATTTCGCGTCACTAATCACTTAGCAACCGAACCGGTATCCAATACCCTCGTGCTACTAGGAGTACTAGTAAAGTACACATCAACATCATGTATATCAAATACACTTCTTTCGACTTTTGCCAGCCTTCTTATCTACCAAGTATCTTGAGTTGCTCCGCCTCAGTGATTGTTCCCCTCATTACAGAAGCACTTAGTCTCGGGTTTGGGTTTAATCTTGGGTCTCTTCATTAGTGCAGCAACTGTTTTGCCGTTTCACGAAGTATCCCTTCTAGCCCTTGCCTTTCTTGAAACTTAGTGGTTTTACAAACCATCAACTATTGATGCTCCTTCTTGATTTCTACTTTTGCAGTGTCAAACATCGCGAATCGCTCAAGGATTATTGTATGTATCCTTGATATGTTATAGTTCATCACGAAGCTCTCACAGCTTGGTGGCAGTGACTTTGGAGAACTATCACTATCTCGTCTGGAAGATTAACTCCCACTTGATTCAAGCGATTGTCGTACTCAGACAATCTGAGCACATGCTCAACGATTGAGCCTTTTCTCCTGTGCTTTGTGGACAAAGAATCTTGTCGGAGGTCTCGTACCTCTTAACAAGGGCACAAGCATGAAATCACAATTTCATCTCTTTAGAACATCACTTATGTTCCGTGACGTTTTACAACGTTTTCGGCGCCTTGCTTCTAAGCCATTAAGTATTTTTGTACTGAACTATCGTGTAGTCATCAGAAACGTGTATGTCGGATGTTCACAGCATCCACAGACGACGCTCGAGGTGCAGCACACCGAGTGGTGCATTAAGGACATAAGCCTTCTGTGCAGCAACGAGGACAATCCTCGGTTTTACAGACTCAGTCTGCAAAGTATGCTACTATCAACTTTCAACTAAATTTTCTCTAGGAACATATAAAACAGTAGAGCTATAGCGCAAGCTACATCGTAATTCGCAAAGACCATTAGACTATGTTCATGACAATTAGTTCAATTAATCATATTACTTAAGAACTCCCACTCAAAAAGTACATCTCTCTAGTCATTTGAGTGGTACATGATCCAAATCCACTATCTCAAGTCCGATCATCACGTGAGTCGAGAATAGTTTCAGTGGTAAGCATCTCTATGCTAATCATATCAACTATACGATTCATGCTCGACCTTTCGATCTCATGTGTTCCGAGGCCATGTCTTCACATGCTAGGCTCGTCAAGCTTAACCCGAGTGTTCCGCGTGCGCAACTGTTTTGCACCCGTTGTATGTGAACGTTGATTCTATCACACCCGATCATCACGTGGTGTCTCGAAACGACGAACTGTAGCAACGGTGCACAGTCGGGGAGAACACAATTTCGTCTTGAAATTTTAGTGAGAGATCACCTCATAATGCTACCGTCGTTCTTAAGAAAAATAAGGTGCATATTTCCAACAGTGCCAAACCTCGAGTTACCTCGCGGTGGCCCCGCACAGTGCTCTGTTTTGGACCAACACTCATGAGGAGCACTGGCCCGGGGGTTGATTAAAATAGTCCGCGGGTGCCGGCGGGTCCCTATGCATTATTATTAGGTTATTAGGCAAATGTAGTACCAAAGTTGGGCCTTGCCAGACCAGCTTTAATCTAAAATGAATTATCAAGGGGGTCCCCATAACAACCCCGATCGTGTTAGGAGCGCTCAATTATGGAACATAACACCGGTAGCCGGAAACTAAGGGGGGCAAAAGTGGAACAAAACACCAGGCTAGAAAAGGCCGAGCCTTCCACCTTTTACCAAGTATATAGGTGCATTAAATTAAATAGCATTTAATATGGTGATATAACAAGGAACCCATGTTATCACATGGAAGCAACTGCACCTGCAACTAGCAACGCTATCAACAGGGTTACGCAAGCAGTAACATAGCCAATCAGTGGTTTGCTAGGTTGAATAGGTTGAAGGTTTCATGGCATTGTTGAGAGGCTGATATTTAAGATGTGGTAGGCAACGAGACATAATCGATAGAAGCGATAAAACTAGCATGGCAATGATAGTAATGGTATCTAGGGAAATGATCATCTTGCCTGAGATCCCGCTTGGAAGAAGAATGCCTCCGTGAAGCAGACGAACCGACGTGGTCGAACGGGTCCTCACAATCCGACACGCTGCGGAACTCTATCGAGACGAAGAAAACCGGAAACACGAATCAACACACGAAATTCACCACACGATGCACAACACATATGATGCATGAGCTACTGAATACATGCAAGTCACGGCATGACAATTCACACGATCAAACACTACACATTAAGTGAAGTTCAATATGCAACGAGTTGCATATTGACGAAAATCCACGTTAATTATTTAGTTCACTCCCGGTTAAATACACGGCAATATTAAATGTGGTTAAACATGCAAGAGGTGAAGCGGAAATTAAACTACCTATCTAGGCATTTTAAATGAGGCGGAAATGACATATAGCATCTCCGAAACGACCTCACATGTTAATTTCCAATTATGTCCAGATCTGAACTAATGCATTTAATTAGTTGTTAAATAGAAAAACAAATAGGTTCTCGTGATTCTACACGTCAAGGCAAGTATTCTACACATAAAGAACATCTCCAACGGAGCTACGGTTCAAAAGATACAAGCACCGCAAGATATGATGGCATGAATGCAAAATGTGTGCAACGGCGGCTACGAGCACTTCAACACATGCAACCAGCAAGAGAAAATGAAACTACACGAGATTCTAAGCAAGTTCCATGTAGGACACGATCAAATCGGAGCCACGGTTCAAAAACTACGAGCAAAACAAGAAGTGACTACAAACTGCCCAAAACAGCCACATAGCAACTTCTACGCCTCACAACTTCGGCTACCCAACTCCGATATGCTCAAGCAAGGCATGGCACGGAAGAGGGCAAGAAGAACTACTACAAACATCTAACAACAACTAGCATGGCAGCAAGGAGCACTAGGAAAAGAAGACACAAAATGGCATCTCACACCTATTTCAGACTTAGTGAAAATTACACCTCATGAAAGTGCAGTTTTCAGCCTGAAGGCATATTGACAGCAACAAAATCCATAGCTACAGGACTCCAAATGACATGAAAATTTACAGGATGCTAGAGAAACATAAGGGGTACATTTAACTCCATTGGACCAACCTCAAAAGAGCTACAGATCACAAGATGCAAGCAAGACAAGACAGCAACAAAATAATAACAGATTCCAGACTTAGAAATATTTCAGCTCCTCTAAAACAGCACTATTTCTAGCAACTTGAGAGCAAGCAAACAACACCTAAACATGCATTTCTATTGCAACCAAAAATACCAGGGGCTAAACAAAACATCCAAGATCAACTCCCTAGTTGACAACTTAATCAAAGGGAGCACGGAATAAATCCTACGAATTAATCAAAAGGGCAACACGGCAAAATATCTCGCGAACTAACTTACTCGAAAGCTAAAACTAAATGCACAGAAAAATCCATGGGATTTTTCTATCCCGGAAACATATAAAATATGTGGGATTTGCAACACAAAATAATGCCACACAAAAATGCGAGATCAACACCTAGATATGGGAAAATAAACTACCGGCAATTCCCTACACGCAAAAATGCAATTGACCGCTCTAAAATGCATGGAAAAATGGTCCCTAAAACATGGGCATTTCTAAAACGGCATCCGGGCAATACGGTCTAGTGCGAAAAATAAATAAATACGGGACGAGACAAATTAAGACAGGAAGTTAATCTATGCATACGGCACGCCAAACGACGCCAAATAAATATGCAAGTTTCAAATTCGTACTCTACGCGCGAAACTACCACAAAAACATATATAATACGCTTCGTTCCGACTTACGGATTAAAAACTACGGACGTTCTAAGATATGCCTATTTTTTGGAATTAATTATAATTCCGAAAATCATCTATGTTACTAACGGGCCTACAACATGCGCAACATAATAAAAATGCGCTGGGGCGGGGTATAGCCTCACCTTTGGGCCGGCTCGGATCGGCCTGGTGAGGAGGCTGGAGCAGACTGGGCCGGTGGCCTCGAGGCGGACCAGGGGGCGAGGCCAGGCCGGCCTGGGCGTTGCGCTGGGCCTGGGGGCGCCTGACCGACTGGGCCTCGACGCGGGGCGGCCCAAGAGGCACAGGCGAGCGCTGGCTCGTCGATCTCGTCACTGGCGGCCGAGCCCGACCATGGCGCCGACGGATCTGGCGGTCAACGGCGACGCCCACGGCTTGGGATCGATCCCTCGTCCCGGTCCGGCTCGGGACCAAGTGGAGGCAGCAGGAGCTGGCGGTGGGGTACCTGGAGAGGCGGCGACAGGCGCTGGCGGCGGGGAACTCCTGCCGGTGGGCGAGGCCAGCGGCGGCTGTTGGCGGCGGAGGCGGCCGGGGACGGCGCGGGGGCCGAGGGCGGCGCGCTCCGGCGGCGGGTGCGCGGGCAGGCAGGGCAGACTCCGGCGAGGCCCTCCGGTGGAGCTCGTGCGGGGCTCGGGAGGCTGCATGCGCTGCGAGGAGCCGGCGGCGGCTCGGGTGATCCGGGCCCGGCGGGCCGGATCTGGGCTCGCGGGGCCCGCGGTGGCTGAGGCTGAGGAGAGAGAGGAGAGGCTGTGGCGGCTAGGGTTTCGTGGGTGGCACGGATTTCGAGGGAGAGAGAGGGGGCTGTCTAATTAATGGCGTGGGGGTTATATATAGACAAATGGGGGGGGCTCGGTTAACCGGAATCGCGTTCCGGATCCAACCGCGGGGTCGGATTCGGACGATTCCGAACGCGGGTATGGGTATGCGGCCGTGTAGAGGGGATATCCGGAGACGAGATGGAGAACGGGCGATGCGGCACGAATTTTAAAACACCGACAAACGTCCCACGGTAGCCCGAATACGGTGCCACTACGGTCGACCGTTCGGGTACCAAACGGTCTCCGATCGCGACGAAATTCGACAGGCGGCCTAGGTATATCTAATCGCGACCGCGTGCCAAGTTTCACCTCGATCAGAGAAAGTTTTAAACGCACTTTAAAAACAGGATTTCGACGGTGCCGCGGGCGCGTGCGAGTGCAGTCGGGCTCAGAACGGACAACAACGAGAACCGGCAACTACTAACGGATGCAAGTTTTGAAAACGGGTGGCAACGGAGACGCCGATGCAAAGCAGATGATGCGCATGATGCGATGATGATGCGACAAATATAAATAGACACACGACGAAAACGGAAAGAGAGGGGAATCTTCTGGAACGCCGGCATCGGGCTGTCACACATCTAGCTAGCTATCTTATGATCATGCAATGGCAATATGAAAGTGACGGCACATGTCATGAGACGGAACAGTGGGAGTTGCATGGCAATATATCTCGGAATGGCTATGAAAATGCCATAATAGGTAGGTATGGTGGCTCTTTTGAGGAAGGCATATGGTGGGTTTGTGCACCGGCGAAAGTTGCGCGACACTAGAGAGGCTAGCAATGGTGGAATGTGAAAGTGCATCTATACCATGGACTCACATTAGTCATGAAGAACTCACATACTTATTGCGAAAGTTTTTATTTGTAATCGAAACAAAGTGCTAAACGCATACTCCTACGGGAAGGGTTGGTAGGTGTTAACCATCGCGCGATCCAGACCGCAACACAAAGGATGACAATCAATAAATCAATTATGCTCCGACTTCCTAACATAGCGGTTCACCATACGTGCATGTTACGGGAATCACTAACTTCAACACAAGTATTTCTAGATTCACAACATCCTACTAACATAACTCTTAATATTACCAAATCAATGTCTCAAAACTAATTGAGAGGAATCAGACTTTTCTTTCTAATCAATGCACATGAAGATGGAAGTTTTATTGTATCCTCTTTGGGTGCCTATCACCTTTGGGACTACTTTCATAACACAAGCCAACTACCAAGTTACTCAGAGAGAGCACTCTCAAAAAGATATAAGTGAAGATCGAGAGTTTTTATTTCTCCAAAGTATGACACCGCCGTGCTCCAAAAGATCTAAGTGAAGCACTTAGAGCAAAGTTATCTAGCTCAAAAGATATAAGTGAAGCACATGTGAGCTAAATTGCCTAACTCAAAAGATATAAGCGAAGCTCAAAGAGTATTCTAGCAAGTTCACGATGAGTGCATATCTCTCTCAAATGGTGTGCAGCAAGGATGATTGTGACACAACAAAAAGAAAAGACACCTATAATACACGACGCTCCAAGCAAAACAAATATCATGTGGTGAATAAAAATATAGCTCCAAGTAATGTTACCGATGGATTGAAGACGAAAGAGGGGATACCTTCCCGAGGCATCCCCAAGCTTAGGCTTTTTGGTGTCCTTGAATTTGGCTTGGGATGCCTTGGGAATACCCAAGCTTGAGCTCTTTCTACTCTTTATCCCATTGTCCATGAGAACATCACCCAAAACTTGAAAACTTCACAACACAAAACTTAAACAGAAACTCGTGATATCATTAGCACAAGAAAACAAACTACCACCTCTTGAGGTACTGTAGCAAACTTGATTTCTCTTTATATTGGTGTTAGATTACTGTATTCTCACTTTTCCATGGCTAGTACCCCCCGATACTATCCATAGTTTCATCAAAATAAGCAATCAACACAACAAAAACAGAATTTGTCAAAAACAGACGAGTCTGTAGCAATCTGTATACTTCGTATACTTATGTTATCTCAAAAATTCTGAAAAATTACGACAGTTTGGGAAATTGGCATATCAACCAGAAGCAAAAAGAATCAACTCAAAATCTCTTTCTGAATAAAAATGAAAAATAATTTCGTGAGCGAAAAGTTTCTGTGTTTTTCCAGCATGATCAAACAACCACCACCAAACTAGTCATAAAGGTTTTACTTGGCTCAAACACCAAAAGAAACACAAAAGACACAATCATAACAGAATTATGATGGTGTGGACGCAAAAAAACATAAAGCAAAAAAGGAAAGATAAATTCATTGGGTTGCCTCCCAACAAGCGCTATTGTTAAACACCCTTAGCTAGGCGTAAGGTGATAGAATCACGTATCGTCGTCTTTGGTACTCAAGCCATAAGTAGCCCTCACCATGGATTCATAAGGCAATCTTATTTTCTTTCTAGGAAAATGTTCCATGCCCTTCTTTAAAGGAAATTGAAATCGAATATTCCCTTCCTTCATATCGATGACAGCACCAATAGTCCTTAGGAATGGTCTACCAAGAATGATAGGACATGTAGGATTGCAATCAATATCCAGCACAATGAAATCTATGGGTACATAGTTCCTATTTGCAATAATAAGAACATCATTGATACTTCCCTTAGGTTTCTTAACAGTAGAATCTGCAAGATGCAAATTAAGAGAGCACTCATCAATCTCATTAAAGCCTAGATCATCACATAAAGACTTTGGAATCGCGGAAACACTAGCACCCAAATCACACAAAGCATTGCATTCATAGTTTTTGATCTTGATTTTGATAGTAGGTTCCCACTCATCATGAAGTTTTCTAGGAATAGAAACTTCCAATTCAAGTTTCTCTTCAACAGATTTCATCATAGCATCGACCATATGATCAGTAAAGGCCTAGTTTTGGCTATAAGCGTGTGGAGAGTTTAGCATGGATTGCATCAAGGAAATACATTCAATCAAAGAGCAACTATAATAATTGAATTCCTTGAAATCCAAAGTAGTAGTTTCATTACTACTCAAAGTTTTGATATCCTCTACTCCACTTTCAATGCTTTTACCATCAAGATAGATAGACTCCGAATCATTGGGGCGTTTTTCAACCAAGGTGGATTCATATCCAGCCCCATCATCATTAGGTTTGACACTAGAAAACAAGGATTCAATGGGAGTCACACCAAGCACTTTAAGATCTTCGTGATTCTCATCACGAGAACACGCCTTTTTAAGCCATTCATGTCTAGCACGAATTTGGGCGGTTCTTTCTTTACTCTCACTCATGGAAACACACATAGCTTTCAAAGTTTCATCCATATTGATCTTGGGAGGAGCACATCTAACTTTCAAAGCATCAATATCAAGAGACATTCTATCAACGCTCCTAGCCAAATCATCAATTTTGAGTAGTTTTTCTTCTATGGACACATTAAAAATATTTTGCGAGTTGATAAACTCTTTAATATTACTCTCTAGATCAGAGGGTAATTTATTGTGATTTACATGAGCATTGTTGTAGGAGTTTCCAAAGTTATTAGAGGGATTACTAGGGATAGGCCTAGGAATATAGTTTCCCCTAAAAGCATTGTTGTTGCCAAAATTATTCCTACCAAAAAAATTAACATCCAAGCTTTCATTGCTACTCTCAATCAAGGAAGACGAGGGCATATCATTTGGATCTGAAGGATCACCTTTACTAGCAAACAATTTCATTAAGTCATCCATCTTAGCACTCAACGAGTTAATTTCTTCTATATCATGCACATTTTTACTAGTAGGTGACCTTTCAGTGTGCCACTGAGAATAATTTGTCATGATATTGTCTAGGAGTTTTGTGGCTTCTCCTAATGTGATTTCCATAGAAGTTCCACCTGAGGCGGAGTCCAAGATATTTCTAGAAGCAAAATTCAAACCAGCGTAGAAGATTTGTATAATCATCCAAAGACTCAAGCCATGAGCGGGACAATTTCTAATCATAAATTTCATTCTCTCCCAAGATTGTGCAACATGTTCATGATCTAGTTGCTTAAAATTCATGATATCATTACGGAGAGAGATAATCTTAGCCGGTGGAAAATACTTGGATATGTAAGCATCTTTGCACTTGTTCCAAGAATCAATACTATTTTTGGGCAAAGATGAAAACCAAGTTTTTTCTCAATCTCGCAATGAGAATGGAAATAGCTTCAATTTAATTACATCATTATCCACATCTTTCTTCTTTTGCATATCGCATAACTCAATGATGGTATTAAGATGGGATGCGGCATCTTCACTACGAAGGCTGGAGAATTGCTCTTTCATAACAAGATTCAGCAAAGCAACATTGATTCCATATGATTCCGCACTAGTGGCGGGAACAATCGGAGTACTAATAAAATCATTATTATTAGTATTCAAAAAGTCAGAAAGTTTGGTGTTTTCAGTCATGGTGACTTCGGCAAATAGACAAACATACAAGCGAACAGAAAGCAAGCAAAAGAAAAGGGCGAACGAAAAAGGCAAATATTTTTGTAAATTTTTGTTTTCCACAAGTGGGGGAGAGGAAAATGAGAGGCAAAAAAGTAAATGCAAGAGATGAGTTTGCGACACTTACTTGGATAAGCTTCACTTGATGCTCCCCGGCAACGGCGCCAGAAATTCTTCTTGCTACCTCTTGAGCTTGCGTTGGTTTTTTCCCTTGAAGAGGAAAGGGTGATGTAGCATAGTAGGAGTAAGTATTTCCCTCAGTTTGAGAACCAAGGTATCAATCCAGTAGGAGTATCAAGATGAGGCACCGATGTACCTGCACAAAAACAGCAAACTTGCACCCAATGCTACAAAGGGGTTATCAATCCCTTCACGATTGATTGCAAGGTGAGATCTGAAGGCGGAAAGTGCAACAAAGTAAAAGTGTAAGGCTGAAAATATGATGTGAAGTAGACCCGGGGGCCATAGTGTTCACTAGAGGCTTCTCTCAAGATAGCAAATATTACGGTGGGTGAACAAATTACTGTCGAGCAATTGATAGAACCGCACAAAGTCATGACGATATCTAAGGCAATGATCATACATATAGGCATCACGTCCGAGACAAGTAGACCGATACTTTCTGCATCTACTACTATTACTCCACACATCGACTGCTATCCAACATGCATCTAGTGTATTGAGTTCATGACAAACAGAGTAACGCCTTAAGCAAGATGACATGATGTAGAGGGATAAATTCATGCAATAGATATAAACCCCATCTTTTTACCTTTGATGGCAACAACACGATGCGTGCCTCGCTACCCCTTCTGTCACTTGGTGAGGTCACCACACGGTATGAACCCAAAACCAAGCACTTCTCCCATTGCAAGAATCATAGATCAAGTTGGCCAAACAAAACCCACAACTCGAAGAGAATTACAAGGATATGAAATCATGCATATAAGAGATGAGAATAAACTCAAATAAGATTCATAGATAATCTGATCATAAATCCACAATTCATCGGATCTCGACAAACACATCGCAAAATAAGATTACATCAGATAGATCTCCATGAAGATCATGGAGAACTTTGTATTGAAGATCCAAGAGAGAGAAGAAGCCATCTAGCTACTAGCTATGGACCCGAAGGTCTATGGTGAACTACTCACGCATCATAGGAGAGGCAATGGTGTTGATGAAGAAGCCCTCCGTATCTGAATCCCCCCTCCGACAGGGCACCAGAACATGCCCCAAATGGGATCTTGTGGAGACAGAAGCTTGCGGCGGCGGAAAAGTATTTTCATGGAACTCTCTCGTGGTTTTGGATTTTTAGGGGATTTATAGGCGGAAGAAGTAGGGTAGAGGAGCCACAGGGGGCCCACAAGCCTGCTAGGCGCGCCCCCGAGGCCGTGACTAGGGGGCTTGTGGCCTCGCCTGGCACCCTCTGCCTTGGTTCTCAAGCTCCCTACAAATCTTCTGTTCCAGAAAAAATATTTTTGGAGGTTTTATTCCGTTTGGACTCCGTTTAATATTCTCCTCTGAAAAGGGTCAAAAACATGGAAAAAACAGGAACTGGCACTTGGCACTGAGTTAATAAGTTAGTCCCAAAAAGATATAAAAGGCATACAAAACATCCAAAGTTTGACAAGATAATAGCATGGAACAATCAAAAATTATAGATACGTTGGAGACGTATCAAACGACGGGGTCTGAACATATTTCTTGTCTTACTTTGTATACATGATGTCATCTTACTCCAAGAATTACCCTGTTTTCATGAACTTAATACCTAGATTGACAAGTATAGAAGCGCTCTCGAAGTGGAGTAATAGTTGTAGATGCATGATCGTTTTAGTCTATTTGTTTATGGACATGATGCCTATATACACATAATCATTGTCGTGAATAACATGTGTTAGAGCATATATCTCCATATGTGGTTTTGGTAATTGATGACAATTCCTATGGACTAATGGTTGCCTTAAGTTATATTTATAGGATTTGTCCATAGGCACTTCTTGAAGTCCATCTGTTGGGTTCAAGGAGTTTATATGATGACCAAGGTGGTATTCAAGGTATTATCCAAAGAATGGTCATAGAGACACAAGGTTGATCAAGATATCAGACAAAGAGTAAATCAAGATGATCAACACACAAAGCGTACAAGATGTACTGAGAGGGATCAAGTGATCCCATGGTATGGTAAGCATTGTCCATTACGTGTTTGTGTATTAACCCATGGTATTCGTGAGAGTTCTATGTGGGGGTTAGGTGTGTTTCCATGGGCTTGCGTCAAAGCGAAGATCTCATACAACCCATGAAGTTTGACGTCAAGTTGTGATTGTCATCAAGATTGCGATGTGCAAGTTCAAATGGATCAGCACGAAGATATCATGCTTGAAGCTTGCCGTCCATTGTGGTGGCAATGGACTTGTGAAGATATGCTGAAGAGTGGCTCACCCATAGTGAGTATGGGGGAGCGATCAACTAGTCTTCATCAAGCCAACGCAATCAAGAAAGGTGGTCCATCTTGAGGAAGTCAAGACCATCATCATCTAGCTCAAGAGGACGAGGTGCAAGGTATAGATTTGCCCTTGATAGGTTTTCTGGTTAGGATAGATTGCTGTACTATCAAGGGGGGCTCTCAAGTGAGTAGCTTGATCGTATCGTTTGTTGAGAGCTCAAACCATTTGCATCCTTGCATCATACTTCTTGGTTCTTGTTTGGTGTTTCTCTTTGTGAGTTTTAGAGCTTATGGTCATCTTCGTGACAAGCTCGAGTTCATCGAAAACGGAGTCCATATGCATCTACTATGATGTTTTCGATGTTGGAGTTTTTGCCGGTTCTTCATTCATAGAGGACTCACATCTCTATATCATTGGCATTTTCATATCTGCATGGTCTTAAGATTTCCATGCCTTGTTGGGATAGCTCTTGTCGTCCTGAATCCAACAAGCTTGGGTTTGCTCGATTCGGAGCTCGTATGCGAAAGTTATGGCTGTTTCAGTGGCGAGCGGTAGTACCGCTGGACCTAGCGGTAGTACCGCTAGAGTTGGCGGTAGTACCGCTGGCCCTAGCGGTAGTACCACTGGCTGGCGGTAGTACCGCCCCTGGTCAGCGGTAGTACCGCTCCAGGAGCTTAGTACCGCCTGCCTAGCGGTTGTTCGTGGACGGACGTTTTTGCGAAGACTTTCTTGGCGGTGGTAGTGCCTTTGCACTACCAGGGGCCCAGCGGTAGTACCGCTGGGGTGCCAGCGGTAGTACCGCTGCAGCCAGCGGTAGTACCGCTAGCTGGCGGTAGTACCCCTGCAGTCAGCGGTAGTACCGCTGGAGTGCCAGCAGTAGTACCGCTGCAGCCAGCGGTAGTACCGCTGGAGCTCGGGCAGTGAGTGGGGGTAACGGTCTGATTCCTTCCGCCACTATATAAAGGGGGTCTTCTTCCCCCTTGGCCTTATCCATTCGTTGAGCTCTTGTTCTACCTCCATTGTTGATATTCTTAGAGCTTGTTTACTCTCAATCCCTCCAATGATTCTTGCTTGTTCTTGAGGGAGAAGAGAGAGGAGATCTAGATCCACATATCCACCAATCACTTTCTCCTCTATGTGAGGGGAACCCCTTGGATCTTGATCTTGGAGTTCTTTGTGAGCTCCTTGTTCTTCCTCTCATATTTCTCCATAGCTTCGTTGTTGTGGAGGGATTTGAGTGTAGGGACTTGACCACTTCGTGTGTTCTTGCCATTGCATTAGTTGCATCGGTTTGAGTTCTCCACGGTGATACGTGGAAGTGAAGTTTACGAAGCTTATTACCTTTGGTACTTAGTACCCTAGATATTGTTCTTCGTGGATGCTTTGGCGTCCTAGAAGCTTGGTGATGTCTCGGAGCTCAATCATTGTGGTGTGAAGCTCCGGGCAAGCGTCGGGGTCTCCAATTAGGTTGTGGAGATTGCCCCGAGCAATTTGTACGGGTTCGGTAACCGCCCCCAAGGGTTGCCACGTGTACGGGTTCGGTGACCGCCCCCATGGTTTGCCATTTGTACGGGTTCGATGACCGCCCTCAAGGGTCCCTTAGTGGAATCACGGCATCTTGCATTGTGCGAGGGCGTGAGGAGATTACGGTGGCCTTAGTGGCATGTTGGGGAGCATTGTGCCTCCACACCGCTCTAACGGAGATTAGCATCCGCAAGGGTGTGAACTTCAGGATACATCATCGTCTCCCCGTGCCTCGGTTATCTCTTACCCGAACCCTTTACTTATGCACTTTACTTTGTGATAGACATATTGTTCATTGTAATATATCTTGCTATCACTTAGTTGTTTATCCTGCTTAGCATAAGTTGTTGGTGCACATAGGTGAGCCTAGTTGTTTGTAGGTTTTGTGCTTGACATATTAAACGTTAGTTTTATTCCGCATTTGTTCAAGCCTAAACCTTAATTATTTTAAAGCGCCTATTCACCCCCTCTAGGCGACATCCACGTCCTTTCAATTGGTATCAGAGCTAGGTCTCTCTTTATTAGGTTTAACCACCTAGAGAGTAAATATGTCGACTAGGGGTTTAGGATTCACTGACACTCTTAGTTTCGATGGCACAAATTTTTATGTTTGGGTAATTCGCATGCTTAATCACTTTAGGGTCATGGACCCAAATTTAGAGCGAATTGTAGATATGGGTTTTTCTCCTCCAAAGGATTCTCAAAATATATCTTTAGAGGATGAGAAAAACTCTTATGTCAATGCTCAAGCTTCTAATGTGCTTTTTGATGCTTTGAGGAATGTAGTTATATTTCAACTCATGCCATTCCGGGTTGCTCATGAGTTGTGGACAAAGCTTCAAGATAAATATGGTGTGTCCAAGATTTGCAGGGATGATTGTTCTCCCTCCACCTCCGGTCGCGTGGTCTTCTCAACTTCATCTACTTCACCTACATGTGGATTGCCACAAGGTAATGATATGGTGAGTAGTGGTGACCATTGCAATAATGAAAGTGGGTTTATTGTTGATGATCCTTCATCACTATATTATTGCAATGCTTCATCTTTGGGCGTTAACACTTCGAGCACTCTAAATGTTTCACATGCTTGTGTTGCTAGTCCGTGCATATCATGTAAAAACTGCGTGTCTAAATCTCATGATGATATGCCTCCTATATCTTGTTGCCATGATAAAAATGTATATATTTCCTCGAGTTGTTGTGCTAACAATGTAGAGGAAATTCATCACTCCATGGAACAAGATGTGGCCTTGAATGATGCTTCAAGGGATCCTACATCATCGTCTATTGTGACTCACTTTTGCCTTATGGCTAAGGCTTCAAAGGTATCTCCTACTTTGAATTCCAATATATCTCATGATGATGATGTTGATGATAATGGGGATGAGGATAATGATAAAGAGAGTGATAATATTGCATCCTTAAAAATTAAGGGTGAAATCATTTTAAATCTCTTTATAAGAATAAACTTGCTCGTTCCAACTTCTTGGAAATCATGTCTATTGCCAGTGAGGACAAGAAATACATTGAGGAGTTGGAAGCTCATCTTGAGGAGCATGAGGCCACCATTGAGACAATGGAAGGTCATGAGCGTGATTACGCTAATGAGATCGCAGAGCTATCTCAAGCTCTTGATAATGAACAAACCACCAAGGAATCTCTTGAGGAAACCTTTGCTCTAGAATTATCTAGATTAAAGGGATCCTATGATAGAGCTCTTGAGGTGGCTGATTATTTTAGAACTAAAAATGATAAGCTTGAAGTTGCACATGCTAAACTCCTTGAGGACTATGAGCACCTCGAAAATGGCTCAAGGGCTATTAAGAGCTCGCTCATCGAACTCACCGAGTCTCATGCTCAACTTGAAGCTTCATATGCTAAAGAGCTTGCCAAGGTGCCTTCTCCTCTTATTGCTAATGAAGATGCTTGTGCTACTAACTCTACTTCTTGTGAAGCATCCATTTTAAAGGAGAATGTTGAGCTAAGGGCTCAACTTGAGTTGCTATCTAGCAATTATGGGAAATTGGAAGAAAGTCATGTAATGCTCACAAGCTCTCATGATGATCTTCTAGCATCCCATAATGTGCTAAAATTAGCTCATGAGGCTATTACTACCAAGGTAACATCGAGTGAGCCTCATGTGGAAATTAGCACTACTTCTAGTCAAAAAGCTATATTGCCATGTGCTAGTCCTTGTAATTCATCTACTCATAATGTTGGTCCATCTTGTGATGAATTACTTTCCATGCCTTGTTGCTCTAACAATGAAGCTTATACTTCCTCTAGTACTTGTGTTGATACTAACCATGTAGAGGAAATCAAAGAGCTCAAGGCCCAAGTCAATTCCTTGAAGAAAGACTTGGAAAAGAGTCATGAAGGGATGTCCACACTCAACAATGTCTTGTGTGGACAAAAATCCCCGAATGATAAAAATGGACTTGGATTCAACTCCAACAAGAAGAATAAGTCCAAAAGCTTCAAGAAGAAGGGCTAAGATCAAGTCAAGAATTTGGCCAAGATTATTTGCTTCAAGTGCAAAATTGAAGGGCACCATGTTAGATCTTGCCCACTAAAGAAGAAGCCCCAAAGTCACAAACAACAAGGGAAGAGGCCACAAGTGCACTCACATACTCAAGTACAAGTTGAAGAAAGGCCCCTTCCCAATAAGACCCAAGCCAACACTCCTCATGTTGAGAAATCAATAGGGAAGAAATTAAAGGGTAGATGTTGCTACTTATGTCGTAAGAAGGGTCACTTCGCTTCTTCTTGCACGAGAGGTAATTTATCCAACCCAATCATTATTGATGATATCTATTATCTTGGGAAGGATAAGGTTGGCAATGTGTTTGCCAAGTTTGTTGGTACTCAAAGTGGTGTCAACAAAAGTACCATTTGGGTTGCCAAGCCTATTGTGACTAACCTCTTAGGACCCAACGTGGTTGGGGACCAACAAGCTCAAACTTGATCAATAGGTGAATATGGAGGACATTAGAGACTTGGATACATAATGAAGAATTAAGGGGTCTTCATCATTCATATTATCTCAAGCCAAGTCATTTGGATTATCGAGTTTCTATCTTATATCCAATGTGCCTCCTTACGGTAACTTGTACTTAAACTATTTACATTGTTAGTTGCTTGCCCCTTTTTCATGTTGTGGTTTTGTACCTTGCATGTGTTTGTATATGTTGTGCTTCCAACTTGCTTATCTTGAAGTAAGCGAATATGTGTATGTTGGTTTGCATATCATGTACATGTGAGTCTTGTATTGAGCCTTATTGCATCTTGTTTGTATCTTTGATTGGCTCTTGTGAGAGATTAATGGATTATTTCATTATGGGGGAGTGATGTGCTTTGCACACCTCACGATCCTATAAATGTGTATACATGGGCAATACCACTTAGTATTGATATTTCAAGATTATCTAGCTTCTATGTGGTATGTCTTACTCATGAGAAATTCAAATTCTAAATGGTCCATTAATTGTCTCTTGTTGGTTTTTCGTTTGCCACTTGTTAATATTGTTGGGTTATCACATTATGGGGGAGTAATATGCTATGTGCATATTACAAGCCTAGAGAATGTGTACATTTGAGGTATTGCCACTTAGTGTTGATATTGTAAATTATCTTGTTCCTAGGTGGCATGTTTGCTCTACAACTGTCATTTGCTTGCGTTTTATGGGTAAAGATGATCTTGGATATATTTGCGATCTACCAATGAGTATCATTTCCAAAATACTTCTTGTCCTTGACAATTGGTATTCCCATCATGTGGTAGGAATTGCTAATCGTCTTTACATTGGATTTTGTGTTTCGTTTGTCTTCCTTGCCTCTTGTGGATCTATTTTAACTTGTCTAGTGTTTTTATAAATATAGAGAAAGTGATGATCCCATCTTGTGCATTTTGTATTTAAATGCAAATTCTATATAATGCACAACCCTTGGGGGAGCTATCCTATTTTCTTTAGAACACTCTCTTCATACGCCCATCATAAAATCTTTTGATCCCCATCATGTGTATGTTGATGGGAGGCAAGTCTTGCTCTTTATGATGCTTTGTGCCATCATGAAAATTTGTCGAGGGTTTGGTTTGTTGGAACCTAGCTCTCTTTTGGAAACTAGATACCTCGTGTCTGTTTTCCTTCAATTGGTATCTTGTTTCCTTTTTATTTGGCATGTGTCAATGGATATCTCATTCCTTGTTGTATATTTTAATTGATATCCCTCAAGTGATAGTTTTTCATTTGCTATCTTATTATCACTTGATACCTTGTCTTTTGGTATCTTATCAACTATATGTTGATTGGATTCTTGAAAGCCATGAGCATGCATATTTACTATATGTATTTCCTTTGGCATGCTTTCTTTCTTTGACCCAATATATAGGGGAAACTCCACCTTTTCATAAAATGGCTAACGTGTGCATGAAATTCAAATTCATATCTATATGCACATATGTATGTGGAGTTTGTCCTATGTATTGTCGGTTTTTCTAACTCTTTGGTCCCAATGAGTTTGGGCACCATTTTGTTTGTTTTGTTGTTCCAGGAACAATTGGAGATGCATTGGATGCTCGGCTCACCTATAAGGAAGGTGTTGAGACCATGTGATTATTGAAGCCAAGTTAGGATGATCAAAGAACAACTATCTACTACATCAATCCAATGTTGTCTCGGTAACAAGTATCTACTTCATGCATTATCTTCTTGCAAAGGCCCCTGTCTTTTCTTTGCAGGTTGCATCATGGCATGAATCTCTTGATTCGTTCTTGTAGTACTTGTTTCCTTTCTCAAAGCATCCTAACGATGATGTCTTATTACTAGTTGGGATGTCTTTGATGTTCGTATGTTGGAAGTTCATATTGTACAATAAGAAAATATTAGGCCATGTGCTATGCTTCCAAGCAAAAGATCTTATTGATATATTTATGACTTCCTTTTGGATATCTAGTTTGTTCCTTCTTGTAACCATTTCGTGTCTACATTCTTCTTTGTGGATATATATCATCATGATTGTCTTCTACTTAGAATCTTTTACACTTGAGAGAAGTTACATCTCTAATTGATATCCTCTTTTCTTTTACGTCCACCGTTGCATTTCCTTTTTCAGTTCTTGGTGGCTTCGTGAAAGGATTTGTCTTGAGTGCGTATCTTATTTTACTACATCTTGATGCACTCTTTGGTCGTGAAGATTATTTTTCCTCATGCCTGTCTTGATGAGGGTTTTGCCATTTCGATTGGTATCCCTCCTCTCATGACAAGGTTCTTATTTCCTATCTTCACCATGGGTTGTCACAAGCGTTGGTTCTTATTTTGTTTATTAGTAAGCTTGTGAACCCATTTTATAGTATGTGTGTGTGGGAATGATATGTCTTGCACTTTGTGTCTCATTTCATCAAGACTATGTTGATGAGTAATGTTCATCCTTATCTTAGTCTTCTCAAGTGCCTTGCCATGACTCACACACATTATTTTGGTTGAGCCTAATCTTAAGTTGCTTCTTTTACATGTTGCTCAACCACTTGTTTTGTGCAAGAGATTTTCTTATTGTCTCATCTTTCTTCTTGCACCCGTTGTGTGTTTTTATTAATTTTGGGGGAGCAACGATCCTATTTTGTGCACTTGTATCATATACAAAAATCTCCTATTAGTGCACAAATCATGGGGAGCTTCTCTAGTTTTGATAAAACACTCCGTTGCTTTTATCATAATATCTTTTATTCATGTGGTTCAAAGGACCATATGATTGTTTGTTCCATCCGGTATCTTTTGATTGCTTGCCTCTATTGTGGTATGTCCTTGTGGCATACGATTCTTTTATTTGCAATCTTTGGGTCCTCAATATAGTTTGTTTTCCTCCAACTACTTATCATTGTATTTGTGTATTTCTTGGCACTCATTTGCTGAGAAGTACACACTTTTTGGAGGACCACCAAATATATTGGCTTTCTAAACTTTTCTTCCATTTTGGCAATCGATGCCAATGGGGGAGAAGTTTAGAGAGTTTACTTTGGATATGTTTAGAGGGGTTTGCTTTTATTGCGTAAGCATTTACATCTTTCACGCATGCATTATTGGTTTGTGTGTGTGCGGTTGGTTATGCTTATTTCCTTATATAAACTCTCTTGAAGTAGTTGTCATCAATTACCAAAATGGGGGAGAATGTTAGAGCATATATCTCCATATGTGGTTTTGGTAATTGATGACAATTCCTATGGACTAATGGTTGCCTTAAGTTATATTTATAGGATTTGTCCATAGGCACTTCTTGAAGTCCATCTGTTGGGTTCAAGGAGTTTATATGATGACCAAGGTGGTATTCAAGGTATTATCCAAAGAATGGTCATAGAGACACAAGGTTGATCAAGATCTCAAACAAAGAGTAAATCAAGATGATCAACACACAAAGCGTACAAGATGTACCGAGAGGGATCAAGTGATCCCATGGTATGGTAAGCATTGTCCATTACGTGTTTGTGTATTAACCCATGGTCTTCGTGAGAGTTCTATGTGGGGGTTAGGTGTGTTTCCATGGGCTTGCGTCAAAGAGAAGATCTCATACAACCCATGAAGTATGACGTCAAGTTGTGATTGTCATCAAGATTGCGATGTGCAAGTTCAAGTGGATCAGCACGAAGATATCATGCTTGAAGCTTGCCGTCCATTGTGGTGGCAATGGACTTGTGAAGATATGCTGAAGAGTGGCTCACTCATAGTGAGTATGGGGGAGCAATCAACTAGTCTTCATCAAGCCAACGCAATCAAGAAAGGTGGTCCATCTTGAGGAAGTCAAGACCATCATCATCTAGCTCAAGAGGACGAGGTGCAAGGTATAGGTTTGCCCTTGATAGGTTTTCTGGTTAGGATAGATTGCTGTACTATCAAGGGGGGCTCTCAAGTGAGTAGCTTGATCGTATCGTTTGTTGAGAGCTCAAACCATTTGCATCCTTGCATCATACTTCTTGGTTCTTGTTTGGTGTTTCTCTTTGTGAGTTTTAGAGCTTATGGTCATCTTCGTGACAAGCTCGAGTTCATCGAAAACGGAGTCCATATGCATCTACTATGATGTTTTCGATGTTGGAGTTTTTGCCGGTTCTTCATTCATAGAGGACTCACATCTCTATATCATTGGCATTTTCATATCTGCATGGTCTTAAGATTTCCATGCCTTGTTGGGATAGCTCTTGTCGTCCTGAATCCAACAAGCTTGGGTTTGCTTGATTCGGAGCTCGTATGCGAAAGTTATGGCTGTTTCAGTGGCGAGCGGTAGTACCGCTGGACCTAGCGGTAGTACCGCTAGAGTTGGCGGTAGTACCGCTGGCCCTAGCGGTAGTACCGCTGGCTGGCGGTAGTACCGCCCCTGGTCAGCGGTAGTACCGCTCCAGGAGCTTAGAACCGCCTGCCTAGCGGTTGTTCGTGGATGGACCTTTTTGCGAAGACTTTCTTGGCGGTGGTAGTGCCTTTGCACTACCAGGGGCCCAGCGGTAGTACCGCTAGAATGCCAGCGGTAGTACCGCTGGAGCTCGGGCAGAGAGTGGGGGTAACGGTCTGATTCCTTCCGCCACTATATAAAGGGGGTCTTCTTCCCCCTTGGCCTTATCCATTCGTTGAGCTCTTGTTCTACCTCCATTGTTGATATTCTTAGAGCTTGCTTACTCTCAATCCCTCCAATGATTCTTGCTTGTTCTTGAGGGAGAAGAGAGAGGAGATCTAGATCCACATCTCCACCAATCACTTTCTCCTCTATGTGAGGGGAACCCCTTGGATCTTGATCTTGGAGTTCTTTGTGAGCTCCTTGTTCTTCCTCTCATATTTCTCCATAGCTTTCTTTGTTGTGGAGGGATTTGAGTGTGAGGGACTTGACCACTTCGTGTGTTCTTGCCATTGCATTAGTTGCATCGGTTTGAGTTCTCCACGGTGATACGTGGAAGTGAAGTTTGAGAAGCTTATTACCTTTGGTACTTAGTACCCTAGATATTGTTCTTCGCGGATGCTTTAGCGTCCTAGAAGCTTGGTGGTGTCTCGGAGCTCAATCATTGTGGTGTGAAGCTCCGGGCAAGCGTCGGGGTCTGCAATTAGGTTGTGGAGATTGCCCCGAGCAATTTGTACGGGTTCGGTAACCGCCCCCAAGGGTTGCCACGTGTACGGGTTCGGTGACCGCCCCCAAGGTTTGCCATTTGTACGGGTTCGGTGACCGCCCTCAAGGGTCCCTTAGTGGAATCACGGCATCTTGCATTGTGCGAGGGCGTGAGGAGATTACGGTGGCCTTAGTGGCATCTTGGGGAGCATTGTGCCTCCACACCGCTCTAACGGAGATTAGCATCATCAAGGGTGTGAACTTCGGGATACATCATCGTCTCCCCGTGCCTCGGTTATCTCTTACCCAAACCCTTTACTTATGCACTTTACTTTATGATAGACATATTGTTTATTGTAATATATCTTGCTATCACTTAGTTGATTATCTTGCTTAGCATAAGTTGTTGGTGCACATAGGTGAGCCTAGTTGTTTGTAGGTTTTGTGCTTGACATATTAAACGTTAGTTTTATTCCGCATTTGTTCAAGCCTAAACCTTAATTATTTTAAAGCGCCTATTCACCCCCCTCTAGGCGACATCCACGTCCTTTCAACATGTCATAACTATGCGCTATTATGTTAATTGTCCAATAGTAATTTATTTATACACCGTGTGCTAGGTTCGAGAGAGAAGGCTCTAGTCAAAACTATGGCACGCGGGTCTACTTAATCTTATTTCCAAAACCCAAAAATACCTTGCTGCCTTTTATTATTTGTTATTAATTTTTATATTTTTATTATCTGTCTACCAGAATTAATTCTTGCAAGTAACGAGTTCAAGGAGCTTGACAACTCTCTTTCCCGTGTTGGATGCAAGTATTTGGTTTTGTGTGTGTAGGTGTTGACGACAAGAGTTTGCTTGATTCTTCTATTGGTTCGATAACCTCGTTTCTCACTGAGGGAACACTTATCTCTACTATACTGCTTCACCCCTCGTCTTCAGGGAAAAATACAGTGCAGTTTATAAGTAGAAGATAACAAGCAACACCAACTTAAGGTGGATAGTGATATGTCCCCAACGTATCTATAATTTTTTATTGTTCCATGCTATTATATTATCTGTTTTGGATGTTTTATATGCATTAATATGCTATTTTATATTTTATTTGGGACTAACCTATTAATCTAGAGCCTAGTGCCAGTTTCTGATTTTCCCATGTTTTTGAGTATTGCAGATAAGGAATATTAAATGGAGTCCAAACGGAATAAAATCTCCGGAATGATTTTTCTTGGATCACAAGACACCTGCGAGACTTGGAGAAGGGGGCGGGAGACTTTCCGGGAGGACACAAGCCTGTAGGGCGCGCCCTAGGGGGGGCTAGCTTGTGGGTCCCATGCAGGACTCCTAACCCTAATCCTTGGCCTATAAATTTCCAAATATTCCCCAATACCAGAGGGAGCCACGAAAATACTTTTCTTCCGCCACGAGCCTATATTCGTGTGGGATCCAATCTGGGAGCCTTTTCCGGTAATCTATCAGAGAGGGAATTGATCACGGAGGGCATCTACATCAACTCCATTGCCCTCCGATGATGCATGAGTAGTTCACCACAGACCTACGGGTCCATAGCTAGTAGCTAGATGTCTTCTTCTCTCTCTTTGTTCTTCAATACCATGTTCTTCACGATCTTCATGGAGATCTATGCAATGTAAAAATCTTTTGCGGTGTGTTTGTCTAGATCCAATGAATTGTGGGTTTATGTTCTGATTATCTATGAATATTATTTGAATCTTCTCTGAATTCTTATATGCATGATTTCATATCTTTGCAAGTCTCTTCGAGTTATTGGTTTGGTTTGGCCAAATAAATTGGCAATTCTTGCAATGGGAGAAGTGCTTAGTTTTAGGTTCAATCTTGTGGTGTCCTCACCGAGTGACAAAGTAGGGTAGCAAGGCATATATTGCATTGCTGCCATCGAGGATAAAAAGATGGGGGTTTCATCATATTGCTTGAGTTATCCCTCTACATAATGTCATCTTACTTAATGTGTTACTCTGTTCTTCATGAACTTAATACTCTAGATGCACGCAGGAGTCGGTCGATGTGTGGAGTAATAGTAGTAGATGCAGAATCATTTTGGTCTACTTGACATAGCCGTGATGCCTATATGCATAATCATTGCCTTGGATATCTTCATAATTATTCGCTTTTTTATCAATTTCTCGATAGTAATTTGTTCACCCACCGTATTATTTTTCTTCATGAGAGAAGCCTCTAGTGAAACCTATGGCCCCCGGGTCTATTTTCCATACTATACTTTCAGATCAATAAACCAAAAATACCAAAAATATGTTCTTGTAATTTATTTACTTTTGTTTTACTTTTCGTTTCTGCAATCATTTACCTATCTCTATCAGATCTCATCCTTGCAAATAACCTGAAGGGATTGACAACCCCTTTGTTGCGTTGGGTGCAAGTGTTTGATTGTTTGTGTAGGTGCTAATATTGGGGCCTTGCTTGTTCCTCCTACTGGATTGATACCTTGATTGTCAACAAACTGAGGGAAATACTTATCTACTTTGCTGCATCACCCTTTCCTCTTCAAGGGAAAACCAACACAAGCTCAAGAAGTAGCAGATAGCTCCCAGCTCAAATCCTTGAGCATTCACAACAAATCTTACTACATCCCTTTGTCATCAACACCACCCAAAGGTATGTGATCGTATCTTAGAGAAGCTTTACCCCAAGTCATGGGCCAAAGCACCTCAAAAGATGTGAAAACATAAAATGCTTAAACAAAAATGGTAACCCCATTTTGAGCTTAATGATGAGTATGACCTACCATCAAGTATTCTTACTTGGCTCCCAAGTCAATATACTCTAACATAGGTGACCTAGTCACCGACCCTCATTTAGATGGAGTTGGTTGTTTATTTGTCTTGCATATTTGTTTGCACCTTTCTTGCTGAAAATCACTCATCATCTAGTTGGTGTTTACTTATTTTAAATTCATTGCAAATCCTTGTGAAATCTTATTGCCTAGTGAGCTGAGTTTGTCAAAGTTTTGCTTCTAACTCAAATTCAGAACTTTTGATTGAAATGCATTAGATCCACTCAGACAAGAACCATCTCGGTGCCATCAGTATGACTTCTAAGTCAATGGATCCATTTCGGACTCACCAACTCAATTCTCTCGGAGCCATCGATTTTGCCATTTACAAGATTTCTTTGCCAAAACTAAAGTATGATATTTTTATCCAGCTCCACTTAGTGACCCTACTCTCTCTAATGCATTAGTCCCTGGTTGCCAAGACCCTCAAGGATCCCTCACTAAATTACCTTATTGGAAATTGTTGAAAAAGGGGGAGAGTGATCAAAGCTCAAGCATACAAAGGGGTAGAAGGAAGTATGACCAATCAAAATTCATATTATAAAAGGAGAGAGAACATATACTAATAATACATATATAAAAGGAGAGAGAACATAAATTGACGCGATAAATCATTTTTCCTAGTTTTTCTAGTTTTCCTAGTTTTTCTGATTTTTTACGGTGCCGTGATAAATTGACGCGTGTAACTCGGAGGACCTCCAGAGAACGCGGTCTCTTGTGTGTTTCCTGGATAGTTCGTAATCAGCAGTGGCATGACACGTGCAGATTTTTTAAAATCTTTATTTATTATATAAGCGGTTTCCGTCTATCAGTTTTTGTGTGGAAAACTCCATATGTGCCTTGACCGGCGATGCATCTATAAAAGATCCGCTCCACTTCAGCCTTCCGAGTCAGCCATATCCCATACTAGATCGGGAGTGGCGCGCGTTGCCGCACCCGTCTATTAGGAATTTTGGATGAAATGGGTTTGCAATGAATTGGCATTGTTTATTATGTAACAAAGGAATTATTTTGTTTACAGCAAAGATGATTATTGACAAAGAAATCTGATGTACCCTTAAGGAGCAAGGAAAATAAAATTGTTAAAAACATTTGTAAATAGATCACTCAAGGAATGGGAAAAGACCAGGTTTTGGTGAAATTGCAATAAAGTTTTACTTTTGGGAGTGAACCCTATTTTATAAGTGTGTATATATATATTGAAGTTTGTGGCCTGTAAGTTTTCTTTGTAACGGATGACCGGAATTACATGATGGTTTAATAATGTGTCACAGTTGCACGATAAATGTAGATATTCAGAAGTCTTGAATTATTTTATTCAGATGTCAGCAATAGTCGTGAAATTATAGATAAGCCAGAACTGGCAAACTCAAACACATGAAGTTATGTTTGTAGGCACATGGAATATCTTCGTCTTGACGACTCTCCAAAATGGCTTGAAGCTTGGATGGAAGCATAGCAGGCCATGTCTTTATTTTTCCTCGAAAAGTTTTGAATTTGAATGGTTAGCATGTGCGGTAAAAAAGAGTATGAAGGTTAGGTACATAATAGTTAGTTTAGTGCTTACATTTTCTTTAAGAGTTAGAAGAGCAGCTACGAATAGTGTTAATGCCAAACTTGTTACTGCATTGGCCATCTTTTCTTCTGGAGACTTTGCTGGAAAAGGTCCGTCATATTTTACTTCAATGTTGTTGCAGTTATTCGTCTCCACAGTTGTCATTTTTTATCGGTGGAAAGTCAACACATGCTTTGTTGGATTCTTTTAGAGCAGTCACATATTTGGTATTGACATCAGTATTTTCTTTAAGTGTGTTTTCAAAGGTTGTGGCTACATGAGGTTTTCTTCATTGAGCCACAACTCCTGTGTAATTTGGATCATCAACCTGAACCCTGCATGTGTTCTTGAGATCTGTTATGACAGTCTGGCATGCATTTTCTAATGCATGATATATGGTATTCAGAATGTCCTTGTAGAACCTTTGCTCGTTTGCAAAAGCATTTCCTTTACTTGCTTGTACTTCTATCTCAATGCAACCTATTATCGCAAGCGTCAATTCATGCAAACATCCACTGGAGTATATTGATTTTGCATCTTGTTCACTGGGAGTTTGTTCCTTTCTCTTTCCTTGTAAAGATTCTGCACGCATTCTCAAAGGAATTAGACGTGGAAGCATCCTTGGTATGCTTTGTAGTTAGCTCTTTATTGTTAGATTGATTTTCCTGACCAGAAAATTAGAATAAACTATTTAGTTGTAAAATATGCAGTTCAAAAAGGATGATAGTGGGTTATGTAGTTGCTCGCACCTCACTGTCGTGATTTAGTTCGTCATGAGATCCAAGGCCGCCTTTGCAAAGAGTGATTGGAAGGGGATCGTTGGTACAATGTTCCATCTGCAGGAAAGATGAATATTATTTTGTGAGAAATAAAAGAAGGAATGCAAGCGATAAGAACAGGTTGTGAAGGGAAGGTACCTTGTCGTACAAACTGGTGATTGTGTGATTCTCTGTTTCGGATGTTCTGTAACTTAGTGGAATTGTATGTGAACATGCAAGTTAATTATTATTACATGCTTATCAATTGGTGGCTAATGATAAAGTGTTTATAGTTTTCAGTTATCTTTTTTTCATTACTTATTCGTAACTGATGAGTAAAAATTTCTTTTAAAGTCTTTATGCAATGACCACTTGTTTTCTGGAACCTAAAGAAAGCAGAAAGGTATGCGTGTTAAGGATTGAAAGTTCCAAATGGAGGACATGAGGGAAATTTTCAGTATGATTGTGCTTACTTTGATTTCAAGGAAGCAAAAGAGCGTTGTCATGCCCATCTCGTTGTCGACCGCTTCATGTTGACAACAGTACTGCTCTTGGCTGCATGGAGGCGTTTGAGGTACAATCCTCTCATTCATATCCAGGCCCATCTCAAAAATTAATTATAGCTGAATTGAGCTGAATAACTTTAAAACATCCTGTTACACATATAGATGAAGCATATCACGTACATACTAATCAGAACATACTAAGCGATGCAGGTTAATTTACCTTGTCATATGCTGTGCAAATATATTTGAATTATAAGGGTAATATTGCTGCTTTTTTACCGAACATGATTTCATATATTTGAAAGATCTCTTACAAACTACTATGTATCGAGCACCAACTGAACATGATATCCCATATTTGAAAGATCTCTTACAAACTACTATGTATCAAACACCAACAGAGCTTCTTATACAACATTCAACTTTCAATTCTGAAGCATCAACTAATAGTAAGCATGATGTCTATGTGTAAATTAGCTTACCACATAATTAAAGAAATCATTCCCATTAACACTTTATACATGATTAAAGAAATCATTCCCATTAACACTTTATACATGATGTGTATAGTTCAGAAACTGTAATACAAGAAACATTGCTGCATCTAACATGTGTAAGTACCAAGGAGAATTTGACCGTTGTCAAAGAACTCGTACTTGAATAAATAAATTTGCTATTTGGCAACCATCAAGTGAGCTGTTTATACACCATTCATCTTTAAATTTACTGAACCGGCACCTAACAATAAGTATTCTATCTATGTGTAAAGCACTTCAACAGTAAAATTGATGGTAAAACATGGAATGGTAAGGTGTGGGGTAATTACCTGTCCTAAAGCTATTTGAGATTATGAACCGGCGAGGAAAAAATACACAGCACGAAGCTCCAAAAATCTGACCAAATCAATAGACCAAACGTGGCATGAACATCACCACCACATATATTATTTGGGTATGAGAGGATACGAGGACTTTTTCGGCGATAGAATATGAGGGCACTGTAATTGTTTGATAGAAATTATAGAAAACATACCTGACCATCGCTGAAAAAGATGTTGCTGCCGGAGTGTAAGAATGTGCAAAGATTGGCAGGGGGAGCACTATATAGTACCACTTGGCATAGGAAAGGATTGCGACATTATCAGCACCCACATAGGCTGCAGGTGAAACAAGTTCCAGAACTTCTTCCCTGGTCCATCACAAACAAAAGCAGATATGATAAGCAGATGTCCCACTACTGCATCCTAGAAACTGGATTGCCTAGAGGGGAGGGAGCAGAACTAAAATGGGAGCCGAGGAATCTGTCAGTAGACCATGCAAAATTAATTACCGCTCTTGGTGTAGTTGATTAGCTGGACGGTGACCTCCTTCTGCTCCCTGATGGCCTCCCTGATCTTGTCAACGGTGGTCTGGTCGGTCTCCGATCCCTGAAGAAATCTGCAAGCACCAGCAAAATCGCATCATATTATTTATACATCACCTAAGAGACTAACAAGAACTCATTGGGAAACTAAAGCAGAGGAAACATGGGGAAATCGAAGGGGGGGGGGGGAACTGGCGTTGCAAAAAAAAATCACCCATGGCCAAGGAGAAGCGGCGGTTGCAACGCCGACCACCCATGCGAGAGCGGGGATCCTCCTCCAGCATGGTGGTGGAGACCAGACCATCGTTGAATGCCTGAATGAGAAAAGGGGCGGGGTTGGGAGAAGCCTCGGACCTGCGAACCGACAGCGGCGGCAGCGAACCTAGGATCCGCCCAAGGTTGAGGACTTGAGGTCGTCAGGACTACTCGGGAGAGGAGGGAGCGCTCTGGATCCGCTCGCCGATCCCCTCAGATGCCTCGGGTGTAGCGCGTGGCCGTCGCCTCGTCGCCTCCGCTGGATCCCCTCGCCCCATCGCCTTCCTCGGCTGGATCCGTTCCTCCTTTGTTTGCGTTTCACGCACCTGGAGCAACAATTTTGAGCGAAGTGCAGCGACTCGGTTAGATAGTTGGGTCGAGTACAGAGGCCCAGTTTATCAGAAGGCTCACTTTCGGCTTCCGGAGCAGCAGCCCAAAGGACATCTGGGCAGTAATTTACAGCAACGTTCCAGGTGGCTATATAGATCAAATCCGACGGCCAGAAACGTTTGGATCAGAGAAATGAACGGCCAGAAATGCCTAATGCGTGAGAGGGCAGGAAAGTGGTGCAGTTTTACTGTCCTTAATAGCTTCTATCTATCCCCCTTCTCTCTCCTCCGGTCCTCCCTCTGAGAACCACCAACCTACTCCTCCACTCCAACAATGGAGCCGGCCCATGTTCCACATCGGACATGGAGTCACCTCCTCGTCTCCTGATCTGTTGCATTGCTTCCCAGCAGGGCCCTTCCCATGAGGTCCGCCTGGAACTGGAAGCAGCCACACCTCACACCTCGACGTGAGGCCCCCAATGGCCATCATGGACGGAGACCACCGGCCCACGCTCACTGGCGTCGCCAAGAGCAAGAGCCTGCTCCCGGCCCTGGCTCCCTCATCCGGCTTCCCCAATCCTATCCCGAACGTCTCCCTTGCCGCCACGGCCTCATCGACCGGATCTCTTTCTCTCTCCTGTCTGGTGATGATGTTGTGTGATGCGTGTGTGCCTCTGATATGTAAGAGATTCACAAAGATATTTAGAGATAAGAGTATGGTTGGTATGAAGAATACTACTAATTAGCCACCGCTTTGAGTTGTATGTTGTCGTTGCTTTGATTTGTATGATGCTGCTGGGATGAATAAATGACGGTGTTGCTGCTGCAGAGAGATACAAAACAAAGAAATAGAGATAAATCTACTGCTACTTATAGATTGTTTTTTTTTTTACTTTTTGGTCCACATCTCTAAGAAATTATGCATACTCTAGAAAAATTCCTTATCACAAGACCTTTTGGGTGTACGGTTATAGAGCCAAATAACGACTCAATATATCCAATCTGTACTTAGTCCTTTTATTCCATATTGGTATAGTTTGCATTTAAGATTAGTACCAAAGAGATGAACTGCCGAGCAATCGAGCTTTTTTTCCAGCATGTTACTAACATTACGATCGACACCAGGAATAAAATTTGCACTGGTATTAGAAATAGGAGGCAAAGGAGGATGAACTCAATGCATTGCTTTTTTGGAGATAATGACCCTTACCCTTTGTCGCATTGAGGTATATTATTCGTCACATCATCTCAAGAGTTCTTAGTGCAACGATCAACTCCATAATTCTGTATTAGTTTGAAAAATTAAAATTAATTCAATGGTTCAAATTGATGTTATTAGTAACATTTCTTGCATGATGACGTAGTCAGTTCCAAGGAGTGTATATGGCTGCAAGACACTTAATCAAGTGATGTATCTTTGTGTTTTTGTTTTGCAAGTTTGCATCTTTTTGAATGGTCAAGTATTGATATTGAGGTTTTTCTTCTCACATCTCGTGTGTCTTTATGAGTTTGTTCTCCAAGTTTGCATCTGCTTGAACTGTCAAGTATTGATGATTGTGGTTTTTCTCTCCCATCTAAATCACCTATGTGATTTTGTTCTCCAAGTTTGTATCTTCGACTTACATGTACGAGACTAACATCTACGAGAGGAGAGAGTGCTCATCTACATACCCTTGTAGATCGCTAAGCGGAAGCGTATATATCACGAATGATGTAGTCGGACATCTTCGTGATCCAAATCGCAATCCATCTTGCGATCCCATTATGATCCGTCCAACGATCTCATCACGATCCGTCCCACGATCTCATCACGATCCATCCCAATCTAGTGCCGAACGGACGACACCTTCGTCTTCAGCACACGTACACCTCGATGATGATCGCCGCCTTCTTGATCGAGCAAGAGGGGGCAGAGAGCTAGCTGAGTTCTCCAATAGCCTAACGGCGCGGCGGCGATGGTGGTGGAGCTGATCCAGCAGGGCTTCGACGTGCACTGCCGAACCAATCTAGAGGAGGAACGAACTAGAGGGAGGGAGAGGTGGCTGCGCCTTGGATTGTGGTGTGGCTGCCCTCTCTTTCCTCCACTATATATAGGAGGGAGGGCGAAGGGGTGGCGTCCTAGGGTTTCCCCTAGTGTTGGCCAGTCGCCCAAGGTGGAGGAGTCCCGAGGGACCGACAGAAGACGTGTCTAGAGGGTGGGGGTTGAATAGACTACTTGTCTAGATAAAAATCCTAGCCTTACCAATTTTGATAGAGGGCAGAATTTCAGCAATATTAACAAGTCCAGTGCACCCTACACATGCTAGTCAACATATATGGCAGTGGAAAAGTAAAGACTTTGCACATGTAAATGAGTAGAGGTTAGGAAGATCAAACGCGAAGAAGTTGACACGACGATTTTTGGCATGGTTCCGATAGGTGGCGCTATCGTACGTCCATGTTAGTGGAGACTTCAACCCATGGTGGGTAACGGCTGCGAGAGTCCTGATGACCCACAAGTATAGGGGATCAATCGTAGTCCTTTCGATAAGTAAGAGTGTGGAACCCAACGAGGAGCAGAAGGCTCTGATAAACGGATTTCAGCAAGGTAATAACTCAAAGCACTGAAAGTAGTAGTAACAAGTGATTGTGTAGCGAGGTGAAATGTAGCAAGCAAAGAGTAACAAGTAACAAGTAGTAGCAATAGTGCAGCAAGTGGCCCAATCCCTTTTGTAGCAAGGGACAAGCCTGAACAAAGTCTTATAGGAGGAAAAACGCTTCCGAGGACACACGGGAATTTCTGTCATGCTAGTTTCATCATGTTCATATGATTCACGTTCGTTACTTTGATAGTTTGATATGGGGGTGGACCGGTGCTTGGGTACTGCCCTTACTTGGACAAGAATCCCACTTATGATTAACCTCTCTCGCAAGCATCCGCAACTACAAAAGAAGAATTAAGACAAAGTCTAACCATAGCATTAAACTAGTGGATCCAAATCAACCCCTCACGAAGCAACACATAGACTGGGGTTTAAGCTTCTGTCACTCCAGCAACCCATCATCTACTTACTACTTCCCAATGCATTCCTCTAGGCCCAAATATGGTGAAGTGTTATGTAGTCGACGTTCAGACAACACCACTAGAGGAAAAGACAACATACAACATATCAAAATACCGAACGAATATCAAATTCACATGACTATTATTAACATGACTTATCCCATGTCCTCAGGAACAAAAGTAACTACTCACAAAACATAATCATAATCATGATCAGAGGTGTAATGAATAGCATCAAGGATCTGAACATAAACTCTTCCACCAAGTAATCCAACTAGCATCAACTACAAAGAGTAATCAACACTACTAGGAACCTTACAAGTACCAATCGGAGTTGCGAGACGAAGATTGGTTACAAGAGATGAAGTAGGGATTGGAGAGGAGATGGTGCTGATGAAGATGTTGATGAAGATGCCTCCCCTCCGATGAGAGGAGTGTTGGTGATGACGATCGCGACGATTTCCCCCTCCGGGAGGGAAGTTTCCCCGGCAGGATCGTCCTGCCGGAGCTCTAGATTGGATCTGCTCAAGTTCCGCCTCGTGGCGGCGGTGAAACCACGAAAAAGCTCCCTCTTGATTTTTTCTAGACCAGGACGCTTCATATAGCAAAAGAGGGGGGCCAGTTAGGCAGCCCACAAGCTTGCCCTGCGCCACCAGGGGGGGGGGGGTGGTGGCGGTGGGCAAGCTTGTGGAGCCCTGGTGGCCCCCCTCCGGTAGTTCTTTCACCCAGTATTTTTTATATATTTCAGAAAAAATCCACGTAAATTTTCAGGGCATTTGGAGATGTGCAGAATAGTGGACTCGGATTTGCTCCTTTTCCAGTCGAGAATTCCAGCTGCCTGAATTCTCCCTCTTCAAATAATCCTTGCAAAATAAGAGATAAAATGCATAAATATGGTACCACAAGTAATATAACAGCCCAAAAAGCAATAAATATCAACACGAAAGCATGATGCAAAATGGACGTATCAACTCCCCCAAGCTTAGACCTCGCTTGTCCTCAAGCGAAAACCAAGTTCCATAAACATGTCCACATGTTGAGGGACGAAGGTGTCGATAAAACATAATACGGACATGAGGGCATCATGATCACACATAGAACAACAATACATCATAAAGATTCTTATGGGAAAGTAACAATTCCTTCACAAAGCAAAGCATGAAGCAAAAACCTTACCGAGAAGTAACCAACAATAGTCCATAGTCATTGAAGCAATTGCAATTTATCACAACATCAGAAAGAGTCAAATAAGAGCTTGTAAGGCAAACCCACATACTCAATCATCTCTTTCGTTTTCCACAATTGTTACAACTCACGTGGTACTCATGGTGTCAAAGTCTCAGCTGGAAACAGAGGAATATAGGGGCTTATAGTTTTGCCTCCCAACCATTTACCTCAAGGGTAAAGTCAACAACAATAAAGCATAAGTACTCAACTCCAAGTTGATATATGAATATAGATCTTTCCCAAACATGTGACGGTAGCCAAGACAAAGGCAAAAAGGGAATTGGTGATGATCACCAGGACTCTTACAAGGGTAAAAAGTAAAGGTACAAGATAGGCCCTTTGTAGAGGGAAGCAGAGGTTGTCATGCGCTTTTGAGGTTTGAATGCGTGTCCTCTCAGTGCGGAGGAACGTCACTTTATATTGCCTCCTGTGATAAAGAACTTTATTATGCAGTCTGTCGCTTTTATGTCTTCCTCATCACAGGTTCGTACAAAGCTTATTTCCACACACTAATAGATCATACATATTAGAGAGAAATTTTCATTGCTTGCACCGATGACAACTTACTTGAAGGATCTTATTCAATCCATAGGTAGGTATGGTGGACTCTCATGGCAAAACTGGTTGGAGGTTTATGGATGCACAAGTAGTGTCTCTACTTGGTGTGGGAGTTTTGGCTAATATGAGGTGGAAGCAATCGTCACATGCTAAGGGATCTCTACTCATATAACATTGTTTGGAACCAAGCAAACACAATTCATTATGTTGTCTTCCTTGTCCAACATCTACTCCTAGGCATGTAATAGTTTGGTGAGTGCTCACAATTGTAAAAAGTGTCTAAGATGATATATTTATATGTGAACCTCTCTTTCCTTATTACTTATTATTAATTGCAACAATGACTGAGGTCTATGTTGATTTATTCTCAACAAGTTTCAATCATCATACATGTCATAAGTGAAGTTATCACTTTCCATAAGATCGTCTCATGATCTTTCGTGCTATCGTTCTTTTCATACTTTTGATCACGGCACAAAGCAAAGCCCTTGACTAAGAAACTCTTTATTATATAGCTCGTAAGATCGAATACACCGGGGGAGAAACAAAAGCAAAAGACTCAAACTAAAAACTAAAGACTTATTCCTCTAAGAGAAGAAATAAAAACTGGAAAGGAAAGAACTAAAACAAAGGTAAAAGCAAAAGATATAAAGGTGATACGATACCAGGGCAACTCCCCCAAGCTTGGCAGAAGCCAAGGGGATTGCCCATACCAATGCTTAGTTGTCTTCCTTTGGTGGTGATGGTGGTGTTGTTGGAGCAGTCTTGTGCTTGTCTAATTTCCACTTGAGCAAAAAGTTTTGCTCCCTTAGATCGTCATTTTCCTCCTCAAGTTTCAAAACTCCATGGCAAACTTCTGCTTACTCTCCTGCAAGAAACGAGAAGGGATAGACAAGGTCTTAGGCTTCTTCGTATGGTTAGGGAGGCTTGACTTCTTAAACTCCACACGGGTGTTTGCAGGTTGAGGTAGAGGAGCCTCCTCTTCATCGGAACTTGTTTGCTCCTTCCCTTTGGGCTCATAATCCTCTTCCTCATCAGTGGTCCAGCCATATGGCTCCAAGTCCCCATAGACCTTGGGGTTAGCAAGGTAGTCAGCCACATAGCTCTCTCCCTCTGAATCTTGAGAAGACATCTTGACCTAGATCTACGGCAGAACAAGCTCGAAACAAAAACAGAGGAAAACTGCGCGATACGGAGATCAAAACCTTCGGGCGACTATATATTGATTTTTTTCTGGGCCAGAAGGAGTCCTCCGCAAGAAAACGGAGTCCGGGAGGCACACGAGGTGCCCACAAGCTTGCCCACCGCCACCAGGTGGTGGTGGCGGAGTGGGGGCTTGTGGCTGCCTCGTTCGCTCTCCGGACTGCTTTTTATTTTTCTATTTTTCCAAAAATTCCAAAACGGAAGAAATTTCCTATTAGAAAAGTATCGGAGTCCAATTTCTTGCCGAAACAGATACATCTTCGTTTTCAAGGTATGAAACAGGCTGATAAACATCCCTTATGTACTCCTGTGGAGTTATGACATTGATGATATTGGTCTCAACAGTTATGGGGGTACCAGAGATGTAATGCTTGATTCTTTGCCCATTTACCACTCTAGGAAAATTTCCTTTCGTGTTATTGATTTTGATGGCACCGGAACAATATACCTCCTCGACAACGTAGGGACCTTCCCATTTAGAGAGAAGCTTGCCTGCAAAGAATCTCAAACGAGAATTGTATAGAAAGACATAATCACCTACATTGAACTCTCGTTTCTGTATTCGTTTGTCGTGCCATCTCTTAATCTTTTCCTTGAACAACTTGGCATTCTCATATGCGTGGGCTCTCCATTCATCTAACGAGCTGATATCAAACAACCGCTTCTCACCGGCAAGTTTGAAATCAAAGTTGAGCTCTTTGATTGCCCAATAAGCTTTGTGTTCCAGCTCAAGAGGTAAATGACAGGCCTTACCGTAAACCATCTTATACGGTGACATGCCCATGGGATTCTTATAAGCAGTCCTATAAGCCCATAGTGCATCATCAAGTTTGCTAGACCAATTCTTTCGAGATCTATTGACGGTCTTTTGTAGGATCAACTTGATCTCCCTATTACTAAACTCAACTTGACCACTAGACTGAGGATGATAACGAGATGCAACTCTATGGTTGACATCATACTTAGCTAGCATCTTGCGGAAAACACCATGAATGAAGTGTGAAACGCCATCAGTCATCAAGTATCTAGGGACTCCAAATCTTGGGAATATGACTTCTTTAAGCATCTTAATAGAGGTGTGGTGATCAACATTTTTAGTGGGGATAGCTTCTACCCACTTAGTAACGTAATCCACAGCAACTAAGATGTGAGTATACCCGTTGGAACTCGGGAAGGGTCCCATATAATCAAATCCCCATACATCAAATGGTTCAATGACAAGTGAATAGTTCATAGGCATCTTTTGACGCTTACTGATGTTCCCTATCCTTTGGCATTCATCACAAGACAAGACAAACTTACGGGCATCCTTGAAGAGAGTGGGCCAATAGAAACCTGATTGCAATACCTTATGGGCAGTTCTATCTCCAGCATGGTGTCCTCCGTAGGCTTCGGAATGACACTTCTGCAAGATCTGTCCCTGTTCATGTTCACGCACACAACGTCTAATAACACCATCTACTCCTTCCTTATAAAGGTGAGGATCATCCCAAAAGTAGTGTCTCAAATCAAAGAAGAATTTCTTATTTTCTTGATAGGTGAAACTGGGTGGTATGTATTTGGCTACGATATAGTTTGCATTATCGGCATACCACGGTGCACTAAGTGAAGTGCGGATGACATTTCATTGCTCATCAGGAAAGCTGTCATCAATTGGTAGTGGGTCATTAAGGACATTCTCTAGCCTAGACAAGTTATATGCTACAGGGTTATCAGCACCCTTTCGGTCAACGACGTGCAAATCAAATTCCTGTAGCAGGAGAACCCATCTGATCAGCCTAGGCTTAGTGTCCTTCTTCTCCATGAGGTACTTAATAGCAGCATGATCAGAGTGAATAGTGACTTTGGAGTCAACTATGTAAGATCTGAACTTTTCACATGCAAACACGACTCCTAAAAATTCCTTCTCCGTAGTGGCATAGTTTCTTTGGGCACTGTCTAGAGTTTTACTAGCGTAGTGAATGACATTCAACTTCTTGTCAACTCTTTGTCCTAGAACAACACCAACAGCTTAATCACTAGCGTCACACATGATTTCAAAGGGCAAGTTCCAGTCAGGTGGTTGAACAATAGGTGCTGTTATCAAAGCCTTCTTAAGTATTTCAAAGGCTTCCTCACAATCCTCATCAAAAACAAAAGGAACATCCTTCTACAAGAGGTTGGTAAGAGGCCTAGAAATCTTAGAGAAGTCTTTAATGAACCTTCTATAGAAACCAGCATGACCTAAGAAACTTCGTATACCTCTGATATATTTGTGGGGCAAGGCATTTTCTCAATTGCATCAACCTTAGCCTTATCAACTTCAATGCCTCTCTCAGAAATTTTGTGTCCTAAGACGATACCTTCATTAACCATAAAGTGGCACATCTCCCAATTCAAGACGAGGTTGGTTTATTCGCATCTCTGTAAGACTTGATCAAGGTTGCTGAGGCAATCATCAAAGGAAGACCCGTAAACGGAGAAGTCATCCATGAAAACCTCGATGATCTTTTCACAAAAGTCAGAGAATATAGCCATCATACATCTTTGGAAGGTGGCACGTGCATTACATAAGCCAAAAGGCATACGTGTGTAGGCAAAGGTACCGAAAGGGCAGGTGAAAGTGGTTTTCTCTTGATCAGATTGTGCAAGAGGTATTTGCGAGAAACATGAATAACCGTCTAGAAAGCAGAAGTGTGTGTGCTTTGATAGCCTTTCTAGCATTTGGTCGATGAATGACAAAGGATAATGATCTTTCCTGATTGCCTTGTTCAGTTTCCGGAAGTCTATCACCGTTCTATAGCCGGTAATAATCCTTTGTGGGATTAGTTCATCCTTATCATTAGGAACGACGGTGATACCTCCCTTCTTAGGTACGCAATGTACTGGACTTACCCAATCACTATGAGCAACATGATAAATGATTCCTGCTTCCAGAAGCTTTAATATTTCTTTTCTAACGACCTCTTCCATCTTAGGATTTAATCTCCTTTGATGATCAGCAACTGGTTTAAAGTCAGGATCGGTTTTGTGACAGCCCGATGCCGACGTCCAGAAGATTCCCCTTCTATTCCGTTTTCGTCGTGTGTCTATTTTATTTTGTCGCATCATCATCGCATCATGCGCATCATCTGCATTGCATCGGCATCTCCGTTGCCGCCAGTTTTCAAAACTTGCATCCGTTGTTAGTTGCCGGATCTCGTCGTTGTCCGTTTTGAGCCCGACCGCAGTCGCACGCGCCCGCGGCACCGTCGAAACCTTGTTTTCAAAAGTGTGCGTAAAACTTTCTCTGATCGGGTTGAGATTTGAAGTGCGGTCTTATTTTAATATAGCTAGGCCGCCTGTCAAGTTTCGTCGCGATCGGAGTTCGTCTGGTACCCGAACGGTCGACCGTAGCGGCACCGTATTCGGTCTACCGTCGGACGTGTGTCGGTGTTTTAAAAATGCGTTGTCGCGTCGCCCGTTCCCCCTCTCATCTCCGGATATCTACCCTACACGGCCACGTACCCATTCCCGCGTGCGGAATCGTCCGAATCCGACCCCGCGGTTGGATTCAGAACGGAATTCCGGTTAACCGATCCCCTCTTTTCTCTATAAATACCCCCCTCCATCATATTTTTGGACAGCCCCCTCCTCCACCTCGAAATCCATGCAAAAACCTAACCCTAGCGCAGCCAACCCTCCTCCATGCAAAAACCTAACCCTTCTTAGGTTTTTTATTTCGTTTTAGATAATTCCAGTAAATAACATATATTCGAATGCCCGTAGATTATTATCCGTAAGTCGGATCGCGAAGATTTAGATATGTATCTCGGGTAGAATTTCGCGTAGATTACGAATTTACAACTTGCATTTTTTTGGGTGTAGTTTAGCGTGCCGAATGCCTAGTTTAGCGTGCTGTCCTAATGTGTTTTGCCCGTAATTTATTTTTCGCGCATGTCCGGCTTGTCCGAATGCCTTAGTTAAAATGCCTATGTTTTAGGGACCATTATTCCTTGTATTTTAGAGCGGTCATAGGTATTTTTTTGCATGTATGGATTGTCGGTAGTTTAGTTTCCCGTGTATAGGTTATTTTCTCGCATTTTCGTGTGGCATTATATTGTTGTGCAAGCCCACATATTTCATATGTTTTCGGGGTAGAAAAATCCATTAGCTTTTGAGTAAATTAGTTCGTGCGATATTTTGCTGTGATGCCCTTTTGTTTATTCCGAAGGATTTATTCCGTGCTTCGTTTGATGGAGTTGTCAACTAGAGAGTTGATCTTGGGTGTTTAGACTAATCCCTGGTATTTTTAGTTGCAACAGAAATGCATGTTTAGGTGTGTTTTGATTGCCCTCAAGTTGCTAGAAATAGTGCTGATTTGGAGGAGCTGAAATACTTCTAAGTCTGGAATCTGTTATATTTTGTTGCTGTCTTGTCTTGCTTGTATCTTGTGATCTGTAGCTCTTTTGAGGTTGGTCCAATGGAGTTAGTTGTACCCCTTGTGTTTCTATAGCATGCTGTAAATTTTCATGCCATTTCGAGTCCTGTAGCTATAGGTTTTTCTGCTGTCAATATGGCTTCAGATCGAAAACTGCACTTTCATGAGGTGTAATTTTCACTATGTCCGAAATAGTGTGTGGGATGCCATTTTGTGACTTCTTTTCCTAGTGTTCCTTGCTGCCATGCTAGTTGTTGTTAGTTTTTTGTAGTAGTGCTTCTTGCCCTCTTCCGTGCCATGCCTTGCTTGAGCATATCGGAGTTGTGTAGCTCGTAGGTGTGGGGCGTAGAATATGCTATGTGGCTGATTTTGGCAGATTGTAGTCATTTCTTGTTTTGCTCGTAGTTGTTGAACCGTAGCTCCGATTTCATCGTGTCCTATATGAAACTTGCTTAGAATCTCGTGTAGTTTCATGTTCTCTTGCTGTTTGTATGTTTTGAAGTGCTCGTGGCCGTCGTTGCACACATATTGCATTCATGCCATCATATCTTGCGATGCTTGTAACTTTTGATCCGTAGCTCCGTTGGAGATGTTCTTTATGTGTAGATTGCTTGCCTTGATGCGTAGAATCACGTGAACCTATTTGTTTTGCTGTTTAACAACCAATTAAATGCATTAGTTCAGATCTGGACAGAATTGTAAATTAACTTGTGAGGTCGTTTCAGAGGTGCTATATGACATTTCCGACCTCATTTAAAATGTCTAGATAGGTAGTTTAATTACCGCTTCACCTCTTGCATGTTTGACAATATTAATATTACCGTGTAATTAACCGGGAGTGAACTAAATAACTCATATGTGGAGTTTCGTCAATATGCAACTCGTTGCATATTGGACTTCACTTAATGTGTAGTATTTGATTGCGTGAATTGACATGCCGTGTCTTGCATGTATTCAGCTGCTCATGCATCATATGTGTTGTGAATTGTGTGGTGAATTCCGTGTGTTGATTTGTGTTTCCGGTTTGCTTCGTCTCGATAGAGTTCCGCAACGTGCCGGATTGTGAGGACCCGTTCGACTATGTCGGTTCGTCTGCTTCACGGAGGCATTCTTCTTCCAAGCGGGATCTCAGGCAAGATGATCATTTCCCTAGATACCATTACTATCATTGCCATGCTAGTTGTATCGCTTCTACCGATTATGTCTCGTTGCCTACCACATGTTAAATATCAGCCTCTCAACAATGCCATGATAACCTTCAACCTGTTCGACCTAGCAAACCACTGATTGGCTATGTTACCACTTGCTTAACCCTGTGTTAGCGTTGCTAGTTGCAGGTGCATTGTTTCCATGTGAAAACATGGGTTCCTTGTTATATCACCATATTTAATGCTATTTAATTTAATGCACCTATATACTTGGTAAAAGGTGGAAGGCTCGGCCTTTCTAGCCTGGTGTTTTGTTCCACCTTTGCCCCCTTAGTTTTGGCTACCGGTGTTATGTTCCATAAATGAGTGCTCCTAACACGATCGGGGTTGTTATGGGGACCCCCTTGAAAATTCGTTTTAGATTAAAGCTGGTCTGGCAAGGCCCAACATTGGTACTGCATTTGCCTAATCACCTAATAAAATTGCATCGGGACTTCCCGGGCCCCGAGGATAATTTAATCAACCCCCGGGCCAGTGCTCCGCATGAGTGTTGGTCCACCCACCTAGCAGTCGGCGCTGCCACCTCGGGGCAACTCGAGGTTTGGCTACCGTCCACTTTGCATAGACGGTGTGTCCTGAGAACGAGATACGCGGCTCCTATCGGGTTCGTCGACACACCGGGTGGCCTTGCTCGATTAGTTTTACCTTTGACGAGATATCTTGTGCATCGGGATTCCGGTGATGCTTTGGGTAATCTCAGAGTTGAGGTTTTCCACTAGGGAATCCGTCGAGATCACGAGCTTCGTGATTGAGGATTCCTATGCGGCTTGTGGTAATTTGTGATGGACTAGTTGGAGTACCCCTGCAGGGTTAAATCTTTCGGAAAGCCATGCCCGCGGTTATGTGGCAACGTAAGTTTGTTTAACACTGGTTCTAGAAAACTTGAAGTTAACTTAATTAAAATATGCCAACCGTGTGCGTAACCGTGACTGTCTCTTTCGTGAGTTCCTTCTCCGATTGAGTACACGGTGGGGTTATGTCTGACGTAGGTAGGTGTTCAGGATCATTCATTTGATCATCAGTAGCCACGTCCGTTATGCGTAGATCTTCCCCTCTTATTTCTTGTACTCGTAAGTTAGCCACCAAATAAATGCTTAGCCGCTGCTGCAACCTCACCACTTAACCATACCTTACCCATTAAGCTTTGCTAGTCTTGATACCTTTGGAAATGAGATTGCTGAGTCCCCTGTGGCTGACAGATTACTACAACACGAGTTGCAGGTACATGTAAAGGTTACTTGACGCGAGCGCGTTGATTGTTCATTTGGTGTTGCTTCTTCTTCTTCTTCATCGATCTAGGATGGTTTCCAGGCCGGCAGCCTGGGATAGCAAGGATGGACGTCATTTCATTTTCTCGTTTGTTCTCGTCCGTAGTCGGACCCTGCTGTTCTTCATGATGTTTATGTATTGTACTGTTGTGACTCTGATGTAGCTTGTGGCGAGTGTAAGCCAACTCTCTTTATAAACCTCTTCTTTTCAGTACATGTACTTGTAACGATATCCATTCTTGCGACACGCGAGATGCGCTTCTATCTCTGACGGGGCCTTCGTGCCAAATTGAGGATAGGGTCGCATCTTGGGTGTGACAAGTTGGTATCAGAGCAGTACCGACCTAGGAGCCCCCTTGATTGATCGAACTTGGCCGAGTCGAGTCTAGTGGAAAAACTATTTGAGTCTAGTTATATATCGGAGAGTAGGATTCTTTTTTCTCCTCTTCTATGCTGTGGTGAGGAATCTTGACGTAATAATTTAATTCTACTCCTCTTCTCACTCAAATTTTTTTTAGGATCACGCGGATATTTTTGAGATCTATATGATGCCGATGTGACGGAGTTCTGTCTTGGTGCCTCCTATCTGCTCTAAGTCTGAGGGGAGTTGATCTCCAGGGGATTCTTGAGCACATCGTTATCATTCAGATTTCTTAGTATCTCAGAACGAAGGATGTTCGTAATTGCTTCAATACTAGTAGTGGCCAGATAACCCCGATGTCCCCAGTACTGGTGCAGATTGTTCGGGGCTACTGCCATACTTTGTATCGTTGTGATCATGAGGGTCTGTTGTAGATGAAGGTCCGAGATTCTGGTTGTGTGTTGACGGATGTGATACAGGTGACGGGTTAGTATAGGAGTTGTGTGATATTGCTCCTTGTATCCGTGTACCTGATTGCATGACCAGATATTTCGGGAATTCTTAGGTGGGAATTCAAGTAGTTGCTTATAGGACAATCTTCCAACAAATGCATGATGTTAGGTTGGGGTTCGACATCTAGTGGATTCGTTTGTTCACGGTCGACTTACAGCGGTACACGTTGTGTCTTAAAGAGTCCTTGTAGCTTGCTACGACTCGGGGACGCTTCGTATGTCGGGTGCACTGCCTTGCACTTGATGGCTACTGTAAAATCAAGCCCGTGCGATCCTGTCCATGAAAATATCGAACGGAAATCTTTCTCATGAGTTTGTTGTGGCTTGTTTCATAAGCCGCACCCTTTGTTTCGTTGAAATATGGTAATTCAAGTTGCTTCGATGTCAAGTGGTGATTTCAGATCTTTTCTAAGTGGTGTTCTTATATTTTTATGTGAGAATGCAAATTCTTTGCTCAATCAATTGTCTTATCAATTCTTGTCTACCGGGGTTGTCATGTTAATTCTTTTCCAACCGGTGTGCTTCTCTTCAGTGAATTCAATCCTCTCAAATTTTTTGCAGATCATTCTCCCAATTATTTCCGGAGTTGTCTCATCTAGCCCAAGTTGTCTTTGTTTTTCCCCGCCCTCCCACCCTTTTTCTTCAGTGATTGGATTTCATCCAACTGCATTTCATTTCAGTGATGCTTCTTCTATCTCTTCTTTCTTTCGTAACCGGTGATCCATTGTGAAGATTCTCAGGAGCTTCATGTTCATCCTTATTTAGTCTTGTTTTTTTCCCGGTGAATTCAATTTAGTTGTCCGTGCCATCTTATCCATTCATCCTTGTAATTCTTTCCATGTTGGAAATTCTTATCAGCCTTCTTGTTATTCATTCCTCTCTTTTCTATCCGGAGTGTTAAAGATGTTTGAGGTGTTCTGGTTTTCAATCCTTCAGTTATTTCGGGGTGCTAACCTCATCTAGTTTTCTTATTCCGGTGCAATATCTCTCGTTCTAGCAATTGTTTCAACGGTGGTTTCTTTGAGTGGGACCATAACCCACAGGTTCTTCCCAGGATCTTACATGGCTCTTTAATCTTTTCCCGGAGTTCTCTATTTATTTCAACTATGACGTAAGTATGAATTTCATCAGTCATATCCCTTCTCCAAGGTCTATTCGTATTTAATTCTCATATTGACTCAACCTTTCATTCTTCATTATTCTGGAGTGTCTTAGTAGTTCTTGGTGTTGTTTCTCGTCATCATTCTCAGCTTGCTATCCGAAGGAGTGTTTCTTTCAAATTTTGGTTCATTATCTAGTAGATTCGTCATTTCAGCTCTGTGCCATCATCTTATTTGTTGTCAATCATGAGTAATCCCTTTCTTCCGATTCGGTGCACTTCTGAGTTGTTTTCATTCTCGATCCTCCGAAGGTCATCATTTCAGAAGATTCTTTGTTCTCAGCTTTCAGCTTTCATCCTCAATTCTTCTCAATTGTTGTCTCTTCGTTCGTCTCTCGTTTATCCGGTGCCTTGTTCAAGTTTTCTCAAGTGGCTCATGATCTCTTCATTCTCATGTGTCTCCATGCTTTCTTGGTGTTCCCATTCAATTGTGAATTCTTACCGGTGCTTTCTTCAATCATGCTTCAAGTGGTGCTTATCTCTCTGTCTCTTCAAGTTTCTTTCAAGAGGAATAAGTTGTATGCTAAATCCTTTCCTAGTCATCCTTTAAACTTGATGAAGGATAAGCATAACATAATTCTTATTCTTGTTCTTCCTTCTTCCAAGAGATTTCAATTCTTCTTCCGGAGTGGCTCTTGATATCAATTCCTTTCTCTAGTGTTCTTATCTTTCTTTTCCGGAGTTCTAAGTTCTCTTAGTATCTCTTTGTGAGGCTTCATCTAAATCTTGGCAAGGTCATAATCTTATATCCTTCTACCTTCATGTCTTTGCATCATTCATTTGTATACGCTGGTCCTTCATGGTGATTCATCAAGATTTCAAGTCATTCTGAAGTGTTCTTCAAGATTCTTGTTGAAGAACCTCAAGTATCCTTTCTCTTGCATTTATATGTGCAATTGTTCTTCCTTTATCCTTTGAGGTGGTATTATAGCGTTCTTGTTATGTAGGAGCCTCGAAGAGATTTCCTTTCAAGAATGAGATAATTAAATCCATCAATTCTATGATCATGAGATATTCTCAACCCATGATTTCTTCATTGGGCTATCTTGGTTTAGTTTTCACCTAAAGCTTTTCCTATGGATTGTTGCTATTATGGTGCTTGTCATTATTCCAAGTTCTCGATGTATCCTCTTGGTGTAAGAATTGTTCATATCTTGTTTCTCCCAATCAATCCTTGTTTCTTTTAGTGGTTGGTTGTCACCTCATAAATGTGAGATGATTTCCTTAAGCCCACTACTATCTTGCTCTTTTCGTTGTTGTTTTTCCAACAACTTCGTCCAATTCTTCTTGCAAGGATGCTTGCCAAGTTCATTTGAGATAGTAGTTGTCATTCTTTTCTTCATTCTCTTCTTCCGTATGAACTAGTTCCTATTCTATTGTTCCGGAGGCATTGTGATGTTGCTCTTTTGGGTCTAGCTTGTTGTTCTATCAATATCATGGTGTTCCCTTGTTCTATTTACTTGTTTGTTGTGTATATTGTCTAATTCTCTCTTCTTATCGAATTTTTTCAGTCCCATTTTCCTACCGAAGTGCTGCCGAAATTTTCCGTGAATTCTTGCTTGTTTCTCATATCATTCCTCATCTCTTTGCAACCTTTCAAGGATCGTTGGTGTCACTCGTTTGTCAAAGAAGCGACTAAGTTTTTACCTCTTGTTCTTTCTCATCCTCTCCCCCGTTCATTCTTGGATCTCGGGGCGAGATCCTCTTGTAGTGTAGGAGAGTTGTGACAGCCCGATGCCGACGTCCAGAAGATTCCCCTTCTATTCCGTTTTCATTGTGTGTCTATTTTATTTTGTCGCATCATCATCGCATCATGCGCATCATCTGCATTGCATCGGCATCTCCGTTGCCGCCAGTTTTCAAAACTTGCATCCGTTGTTAGTTGCCGGATCTCGTCGTTGTCCGTTCTGAGCCCGACCGCACTCGCACGCGCCCGCGGCACCGTCGAAACCTTGTTTTCAAAAGTGTGCGTAAAACTTTCTCTGATCGGGTTGAATTTGAAGTGCGGTCTTATTTTAATATAGCTAGGCCGCCTGTCAAGTTTCGTCGCGATCGGAGTTCGTCTGGTACCCGAACGGTCGACCGTAGCGGCACCGTATTTGGTCTACCGTCGGACGTCTGTCGGTGTTTAAAAAATGCGTTGTCGCGTCGCCCGTTCCCCCTCTCGTCTCCGGATATCTACCCTACACGGCCACGTACCCATTCACGCGTGCGGAATCGTCCGAATCCGACCCCGCGGTTGGATCCGGAACGGAATTCCGGTTAACCGAGCCCCTCTTTTCTCTATAAATACCCCCCTCCATCATATTTTTGGACAGCCCCCTCCTCCACCTCGAAATCCATGCAAAAACCTAACCCTAGCGCAGCCAACTCTCCACCTCTCTCCTCCCTGGCGCCGTCGGCCCGCCAGGCCCAGATCGGGCCCGGTCGAGCCCATCTGCGCGCCGCCGTCGTTCGCCGAGCAGCCCCGAGTTCCTGCTCCAGTGTTCCTTCTCCCGCAGCCCCGTCGACCCCGCCGCCTTGCGCGCTCCCCGCCGGCCGGTGCCTCGGCCGCCCCGCAGCCGCCGCCGGCAGCTCGCCGGAGCCTCACGCCCTGCCTGCCCAAGAGCCTCCCACTGGTCGCCGCGCCACCGCCGGCCGCCTTGGCCGTCGGGGCCCCCCTCCTCGCCGCCCCGATCTGCAGCCCTGGCACCCTCCGGCGGGAGACCCTGCTCACCGGAACCGCCCCCCAGTCGCCGCCGGTACCACCTCGCCCCGTCGCCCGAGCTGCCAGGGCGTCCTGCCTCGCCGGTTGCCCTTGGAGCCGCCGTGGTGTGCTCTCGTGCGGGGGCACGAGGAGACGAGCCTCGCCAGCGCCAGCAGCCGCGTTGACCAGGTGGGCCGCGCCAGCACGCCTCGGCTTGGTCCGCCTCGTCCGGCCTGCCTCGCCCTCCTTCGTCTTGCAGCAGCCTTTCCTCTGACTTGGGCCTTGGCCCGAGAAGGTGAGGTCCCCCCCCCTGCCTGAGCAACTTTTTAACTAACTTGCGCCCCTGTCGGCCCATGTAGTCTTTTAGGTTTTTATTTCGTTTTAGATAATTCCAGTAAATAACGTATATTCGAATGCCCGTAGATTATTATCCGTAAGTCGGATCGCGAAGATTTAGATATGTATCTCGGGAAGAATTTCACGTAGATTACGAATTTACAACTTGCATTTTTGTTTGGTGTAGTTTAGCGTGCCGAATGCCTAGTTTAGCGTGCTGTCCTAATGTGTTTTGCCCGTAATTTATTTTTCGCGCATGTCCGGCTTGTCCGAATGCCTTAGTTAAAATGCCTATGTTTTAGGGACCATTATTCCTTGTATTTTAGAGCGTTCATAGGTATTTTTTTGCATGTATGGATTGTCGGTAGTTTAGTTTCCCGTGTATAGGTTATTTTCTTGCATTTTCGTGTGGCATTATATTGTTGTGCAATCCCACATATTTCATATGTTTTCGGGGTAGAAAAATCCATGGGATTTTTCTGTGCAATTAGTTTAGCTTTTGAGTAAATTAGTTCGCGCGATATTTTGCCGTGATGCCCTTTTGTTTATTTCGTAGGATTTATTCCGTGCTTCGTTCGATGGAGTTGTCAACTAGAGAGTTGATCTTGGGTGTTTAGACTAGTCCCTGGTATTTTTAGTTGCAATAGAAATGCATGTTTAGGTGTGTTTTGATTGCCCTCAAGTTGCTAGAAATAGTGCTGATTTGGAGGAGGTGAAATACTTCTAAGTCTGGAATCTATTATATTTTGTTGCTGTCTTGTCTTGCTTGTATCTTGTGATCTGTAGCTCTTTTGAGGTTGGTCCAATGGAGTTAGTTGTACCCCTTGTGTTTCTCTAGCATGCTGTAAAGTTTCATGCCATTTGGAGTCCTGTAGCTATAGGTTTTGCTACTGTCAATATGGCTCCAGATCGAAAACTGCACTTTCATGAGGTGTAATTCTCACTTAGTGTGAAATAGTGTGTGGGATGCCATTTTGTGACTTCTTTTCCTAGTGTTCCTTGCTGCCATGCTAGTTGTTGTTAGTTGTTTGTAGTAGTGCTTCTTGCCCTCTTCCGTGCCATGCCTTGCTTGAGCATATCGGAGTTGTCGTGGTTTTGTCACGGCAGATGTCCTCGTGAGAGAACTTAGGTGTGAGGCCATCGCAACCATGTGGCGGCTTGAAGGGGTTGGTCGGAATCGAGAGACACGAGTTTACCCAGGTTCGGCCCCTCCGATGGAGGTAAAAGCCTACGTCCTGCTTGTGTTCCATTGATGGAGATGATGATCTTGATTACAAGGGTGGAGACTCGCCACCTCTAATCTCGTGGGTGTCTAATCTATCTATCTCATGATCTGTCTATGTAAAGACCTGAGTTGTGTATCTTGTCCCTCTTGGGGCGCCTTACCCCTCCTTATATAGGTGGAAGGGGTAGGTTTACATGTAGAGTCCTACTAGGAGTAGGAATAGGACTAGTCTCTCTTGAATCCTAATCCAGGTCTTGTTTCCTTCTTGTGGGAGTCTTTCCTCTTCTTGGGCCTTCTCTTGTGAGTCGGCCCTCCTGGCCTCTCTATGAGTCGCCTTATGCCAGGGTGCTCGCTCGGCCTTGGGCCTTTGTCATTTATCTAAGTCGCCTGTGAGGACAAGTATGAGTCGCCCGCGAGGTCACTGCTGAGTCGTAGGTGAGTCGCCAAGTCCTTTGGCGGGTCATACTCCAAGCTGGGTTACACTGCGGGGTATATCCCCGACATTAGCCCCCAAGGTTAGCTTGAATTTATTCATGGTAAGCTCCTGAAATAAGAATAATAAATAAGTTAAGGGACCGGCTTGCTCCTATGGCCGGCTTGATTTACTGAAGTGGCTCCTTGAAGAATCCGGGTTTCTTCAAGCCATCTTCACAATCATCTTGTTGGTACGTGTCCCTTGTAATAAAATACATATGCCATTGAGTCGGCCTCCAATGCTTTGGCTTGATGAAAATTTGGGAAATAAGAAATCCACACAATGTTGAACTAGTTTCTCTTGCTTCGGCAGGTTATGATTGACAATGGCCGGTCATGATTGACAATGGCGGGTCATCATTATTAGTAGTGCCCCGTCAAACAACTGAACTCCAATTGACAAATCCGTGTGATGTTGAGCCGGTTTTTCAGTGCTTCAACTAGATAAAAATATGTTGAACCGGTCTCCCAATACTTCACCTTCATGACAGAATGAAATGTGCTCTTCAATTTTTTTGATATATCCATATTACCTGTAGCCCCCAAGGGCCGGGTCATCAGTGTGTGATGTTCCGGGTCTTCAATTTGAACCTGATGATCTATGAAACAACTTAGTGTTGTATCCCCCAAGGGTCGGGTTGTCTTGCCTGCAGCAACTTGGGACTTTAGAAATTATGATCTGAATAGTGTAACCCCCAAGTGACGGGTCGATTGCTTGCGGCGACTCGGGGCTTCCATGTTCTTCTCTTGAATAAAGAACGGTATGTAGCCTTCCAAGGCCGGCTTATTTCCTTGAGGTAGCCGGGTCTGTTGATGATGTGATGATTTGAAAAGCGGATTGCATTAGCCCCCAAATGTCATGGTGTATGCTTGCAGCGACATTGGACTGTCATACTTTGATGTAATCTTGATTTGAATAATGTAGCCCCCAAGTGTCGGGTTGTGTGCCTGCAACGACTCGGGGCTATTCCTTCCATTGTAGAATAAAATCATATCCACTCTGTGAGCTGATGATGCCTCTATGACAAAAGAAATCCTTTACCATGGTTGCAAAGCATATATATCCTTGAGAAATCCATATGTTTGAGAAATCCAAGGGCCGGTCAATTAGATGACTCGGCATTATATGTGATAGGGCAGCTCTTTGACAATAGTCAATTCTTCCGAGCTGGCTTTTAAAAACCCCAATAATTTAACACTGGTTATGATAAACCATGATAAAAATCCCGCCAAATTGGCTATTCAAAGATTTATTTGCACCTGGAAGAATTTATGCTTTGACCCGGTTGGAAGACTGGCATGATATGGATGTATGATGTGTGATGCAATGCAATATGATGGATGTAAAAAATAGCAATTTCGTCGGCTCATAAGGTCGCGACAGGATGGGGCGAGTCAGAAAGCTCGAGCACACACCCTAAAATGCAGGTTTCGTCGGCTCATAAGGTCGCGACAGGATGAGGCGAGTCAGAAAGCTCGAGCACACACCCTAAAATGCAGGTTTCGTCGGCTCAGAAGGTCGCGACAGGATGAGGCGAGTCAGAAAGCTCGAGCACACACCCTAAAATGCAGGTTTCGTCGGATCATAAGGTCGCGACAGGATGAGGCGAGTCAGAAAGCTCGAGCACACACCCTAAAATGCAGGTTTCGTCGGCTCATAAGGTCGCGACAGGATGAGGCGAGTCAGAAAGCTCGAGCACACACCCTAAAATGCAGGTTTCGTCGGCTCATAAGGTCGCGACAGGATGAGGCGAGTCAGAAAGCTCGAGCACACACCCTAAAATGCAGGTTTCGTCGGCTCATAAGGTCGCGACAGGATGAGGCGAGTCAGAAAGCTCGAGCACACACCCTAAAATGCAGGTTTCGTCGGCTCATAAGGTCGCGACAGGATGAGGCGAGTCAGAAAGCTCGAGCACACACCCTAAAATGCAGGTTTCATCGGCTCATAAGGTCGCGACAGGATGAGGCGAGTCAGAAAGCTCGAGCACACACCCTAAAATGATAATTTTTCTGTAATGACCCATGGTTCTTGGATTATTCATCCCAGTTGAGCCTGCCGAGCCATGTCCATGTAGCCCCCGAGTCTTAAGTCGACTCAAGGAGGCGGCTTGAGAGTCTCCATACTTGATTGTGGCATAAACCGACAGAGAAAAGATACTGGTACTTGCTCCATCTCCGAGACATAAAGCCACTGCACCGGCAAGTTGATGTTGTCCGGACCGTGAGGGTGGCGACTTGCGTCCTTCTGTTAGGCGGCTCGTACAGGCGAGCATTGCACCGGCAGGTTGATATAATCTGGACCGTGAGGACGGCGACTTGCGTCCTTCTGTTGGGCGGCTCATACAGGCGAGCACTGCACTGACAGGTTGATGTAATCCGGGTCGTGAGTACGGTGACTTGCGTCCTTTTGTTGGGCGGCTCATACAGGCGAGCACTGCACTGACATGTTGATGTAATCCGGGTCGTGAGGACGGCGACTTGCGTCCTTTTGTTGGGCGGCTCATACAGGCGAGCACTGCACCGGCAGGTTGATGTAATCCGGGCCGTGAGGGTGGCGACTTGAGTGCGAGAGTTGGCTGGCGTTTTGGCATGGACTCGAGAATCAACCGTGGCATTGTAAACCGCCTTGGTGCGCGGATGTGAGAATTGACGGTGTCATTGTAAACTGGCGCGGAGGAGTCGCCCGTTTGATTGACACGAGCTTCGTACTCCCAATATGACGCCGCTCTTACAATGAGTAATTATCCTGCGTAGTAAAACATCACAGGCGAGAGTAATTGTTCTCGAAGGAAATTAAAATGTATAACAAAATATATGGTAAGATATCACCTGATATATTTTTTGTGGGATGCAATGGAAAAGCTGGTGTTGGTCAATTCGACACGTAATTAGACAAATAGTATATGTACGTCTAACTTTTGGCCGATTTGCTGTAGCTCCAAACACCACGTGATCTTCCTTTGTATTTCTTCCTTCTCGTGAAATTCAGCAGCTAGATCGTCCTTGACTGATAGTGCCTCTGGTTAAGCGGTCATGCTCATCTATGCCTGTAGACATTCAGCTCCATGGTTCCCACCAACTGCATGCATTGTGTAGTAGTCTGACACCATGATCATATCTAACTTGGCCCTCACCGCAGCATGTGTAACAAAAGAAACATGGTGGATCGGCACATCGGCTCGGTGGAGAACCGGTGTAGGGCGACCACGGCGGGTCGTGGCCGGCGGCTCACGTGGTTGCTCCGTCCAGGTGAGGCGACCGGGCGGCCTGCGCGGCGCGATGATGACGGACGGGCGTAGGACGACCGTGACGTGTCGTGGCCGGCGTCTCGCGGGGTTGCGCCGAGCAGGCGAGGTGACCGGCGGCCTGCGCGGCGCGGTGATGACGGAGCGGCGCAGGACGACCGCAGCGCGTCGTGGACGGCGGCTCACGGGGTTGCGCCGACCAGGCGAGGTGACCGGCGGCTTGCGCGGCGCGGTGATGCAACCCGCTTGTTCCTCAATGATTTTGTTCTGCCTTGGACGCGCAAGAGTAAAGTGACACCTTATTAGGTGGTCCTGGAGACCTCACGTGGGTGTATCTTCTTGATTCACATATTATTTCTTATCTCCAACAGCAAACAACAGTTCCACCAGATGAGACTGATCTCAGGCAGCACGGGCGGACGACGGCGAAGTAATGAGCGAGCGGGGAAAGACCGAGTCCACGTTGGCGTCAATCTCCTGGAAATTGTAGCCGGCTCCCTCCATCATGGTGTATCGGCCATGGCGAGATGAGGCCACCTTGAGGTGAGGCCGCGTCTGTGGAGGCGTGCGGCAAGGCGGCAACAGAGGCAGGGCTAAGGCGGACGGTGGCGACAGGGTGACGAGCCGGCGCGCGCGTGCGATGGGGAGTGAGGCCGACGTGAGGTGGTGAAGCCGCAAGCGCACAGAGGCGTGGATGAAGACGGAGCGGAGCCACCGGGGGCGGAGCCAGGTCCGCGTCGACATCTATCGCCAGGAACTACCAAGCAATTTGAACTGGATTCGGTCTCCTGATGAGGTTGTAGCACCGTGAAACATCAGCCATGAGTAACTCGGATCGATCCTCGGGACTTGATCCGTCAGCTGGCTTTGTTTCGGTTGGTATTGCAGTAACATACGGTTGTTGCTCGAATTGATGAACCAGTGGAGGAAAAAAACACCTTCAGATCTTTGGCAAGGTCTGTGAGTTGACGGATCGCACACGCACCAATGAACAAGCAGCGATCTTTATTTTTTCTTGAGCTCAAATCTTGTACTGCCAGCTCCAAAGTTAATCAGCAGAATTTAATTAACCCGACTAGCAGCTGAATTCTAAAAGAGTCGTGCGATTCATATTTTCATCACCAAGCGATGAATTTGTCGGCTCGTCCGCTCTGTCCAAGGTCATCCAATGTGAGGTTATCTCGTGTGACTGCTTCATGACGGTTCTTCTTCATTTGATCAATGGCGATTCTCCTGTTCGTTGGTAGTTTATTTCTTGATCTGGCCTTCACGTGAGTTTGCAGCACTGTGTATTTTGACCACGAGCGACTCACATATTCAATCCGGGAATTTGATCCAGCAGTAGTTCTTCTTCATCCGATCCATCGCGAGCATCTTGATCCTTAAAATTTTTCCTCCAAGAACACAATTCCACCGTGCGATCGGCCCCACGGTGGGCGCCAACTGTCGTGGTTTTGTCACGGCAGATGTCCTCGTGAGAGAACTTAGGTGTGAGGCCATCGCAACCATGTGGCGGCTTGAAGGGGTTGGTCGGAATCGAGAGACGCGAGTTTACCCAGGTTCGGCCCCTCCGATGGAGGTAAAAGCCTACGTCCTGCTTGTGTTCCATTGATGGAGATGATGATCTTGATTACAAGGGTGGAGACTCGCCACCTCTAATCTCGTGGGTGTCTAATCTGTCTATCTCATGATCTGTCTATGTAAAGACCTAAGTTGTGTATCTTGTCCCTCTTGGGGCGCCTTACCCCTCCTTATATAGGTGGAAGGGGTAGGTTTACATGTAGAGTCCTACTAGGAGTAGGAATAGGACTAGTCTCTCTTGAATCCTAATCCAGGTCTTGTTTCCTTCTTGTGGGAGTCTTTCCTCTTCTTGGGCCTTCTCTTGTGAGTCGGCCCTCCTGGCCTCTCTATGAGTCGCCTTATGCGAGGGTGCACGCTGGGCCTTGGGCCTTCGTCATTTATCTAAGTCGCCTATGGGGACAAGTATGAGTCGCCCGCGAGGTCACTGCTGAGTCATAGGTGAGTCGTCAAGTCCTTTGGCGGGTCATACTCCAAGCCGGGTTACACTGCGGGGTATATCCCCGACAGGAGTTGTGTAGCTCGTAGTTGTGGGGCGTAGAATATGCTATGTGGCTGATTTTGGCATATTGTAGTCATTTCTTTTTTTTCTCGTAGTTGTTGAACCGTAGCTCGATTTGATCGTGTCCTATATGAAACTTGCTTAGAATCTCGTGTAGTTTCATGTTCTCTTGCTGTTTGTATGTTTTGAAGTGCTCATGGCCGTCGTTGCACACATATTGCATTCATGCCATCATATCTTGCGATGCTTGTAACTTTTGATCGTAGCTCCGTTGGAGATGTTCTTTATGTGTATATTGCTTGCCTTGACGCGTAGAATCACGTGGACCTATTTGTTTTGCTGTTTAACAACCAACTAAATGCATTAGTTCAGATCGGGACAGAATTGTAAATTAACTTGTGAGGTCGTTTCGGAGGTGCTATATGACATTTCCGACCTCATTTAAAATGTCTAGATAGGTAGTTTAATTATCGCTTCACCTCTTGCATGTTTGACAACATTAATATTGCCGTGTAATTAACCGGGAGTGAACTAAATAACTCATATGTGGAGTTTCGTCAATATGCAACTCGTTGCATATTGGACTTCACTTAGTGTAGTATTTGATTGCGTGAATTGACATGCCGTGTCTTGCATGTATTCAGCTGCTCATGCATCATATGTGTTCTGCATCGTGTGGTGAATTCCGTTAGTTGATTTGTGTTTCCGGTTTGCTTCGTCTCGATAGAGTTCCGCAACGTGCCGGATTGTGAGGACCCGTTCGACTATGTCGGTTCGTCTGTTTCACGGAGGCATTCTTCTTCCAAGCGGGATCTCAGGCAAGATGATCATTTCCCTAGATACCATTACTATCATTGCCATGCTAGTTTTATCGCTTCTATCGATTATGTCTCGTTGCCTACCACATGTTAAATATCAGCCTCTCAACAATGCCATGATAACCTTCAACCTGTTCGACCTAGCAAACCACTAATTGGCTATGTTACCGCTTGCTTAACCCTGTGTTAGCGTTGCTAGTTGCATGTGCATTGTTTCCATGTGAAAACATGGGTTCCTTGTTATATCACCATATTTAATGCTATTTAATTTAATGCACCTATATACTTGGTAAAAGGTGGAAGGCTCGGCCTTTCTAGCCTGGTGTTTTGTTCCACCTTTGCCCCCTTAGTTTCGGCTACCGGTGTTATGTTCCATAAATGAGCGCTCCTAACACGATCGGGGTTGTTATGGGGACCCCCTTGATAATTCGATGTATATTAAAGCTGGTCTGGCAAGGCCCAACATTGGTACTACATTTGTCTAATCACCTAATAAAATTGCATAGGGACTTCCCGGGCCCCAAGGATAATTTAATCAACCCCCGGGCCAGTGCTCCGCATGAGTGTTGGTCCACCCACCTAGCAGTCGGTGATGCCACCTCGGGGCCACTCGAGGTTTGGCTACCGTCCACTTTGCATAGACGGTGTGTCCTGAGAACGAGATACGCGGCTCCTATCGGGTTCGTCGACACACCGGGTGGCCTTGCTGGATTAGTTTTACCTTTGACGAGATATCTTGTGCATCGGGATTCCGGTGATGCTTTGGGTAATCTCAGAGTTGAGGTTTTCCACTAGGGAATCCGACGAGATCGCGAGCTTCGTGATTGAGGATTCCTATGCGGCTTGTGGTAATTTTTGATGGACTAGTTGGAGTACCCCTGCAGGGTTAAATCTTTCGGAAAGCCATGCCCGCGGTTATGTGGCAACGTGGAAAGTTTGTTTAACACTGGTTCTAGAAAACTTGAAGTTAACTTAATTAAAATATGCCAACCGTGTGCGTAACCGTGACTGTCTCTTTCGTGAGTTCCTTCTCCGATTGAGGACACGGTGGGGTTATGTCCGACGTAGGTAGGTGTTCAGGATCATTCATTTGATCATGAGTAGCCACGTCCGTTATGCGTAGATCTTCCCCTCTTATTTCTTGTACTCGTAAGTTAGCCACCAAATAAATGCTTAGCCGCTGCTGCAACCTCACCACCTAACCATACCTTACCCATTAAGCTTTGCTAGTCTTGATACCTTTGGAAATGAGACTCTGATGTAGCTTGTGGCGAGTGTAAGCCAACTCTCTTTATAAACCTCTTCTTTTCAGTACATGTACTTGTAACGATATCCATTCTTGCGACACGACGAGAGGCGCTTCTATCCCTGACGGGGCCTTCGTGCCAAATTGAGTATAGGGTCGCATCTTGGGTGTGACAAGTTGGTATCAGAGCAGTACCGACCTAGGAGCCCCCTTGATTGATCGAACTTGGCCGAGTCGAGTCTAGTGGAAAAATTATTTGAGTCTAGTTATATATCGGAGAGTAGGATTCTTTTTTCTCCTCTTCTATGCTCTGGTGAGGAATCTTGACGTAATAATTTAATTCTACTCCTCTTCTCACTCAAATTTTTTTTAGGATCACGCGGATATTTTTGAGATCTATATGATGCCGATGTGACGGAGTTCTGTCTTGGTGCCTCCTATCTGCTCTAAGTCTCAGGGGAGTTGAGCTCTAGGGGATTCTTGAGAACATCGTTATCATTCAGATTTCTTAGTATCTCAGAACGAAGGATGTTCGTAATTGCTTCAATACTAGTAGTGGCCAGATAACCCCGATGTCCCCAGTACTGGTGCAGATTGTTCGGGGGTACTGCCATACTTTGTATAGTTGTGATCACGAGGGTCTGTTTTAGATGAAGGTCCGAGATTCTGGTTGTGTGTTGACGAATGTGATACAGGTGACGGGTTAGTATAGAGAACGGGGTATTGCACTAACACTAGCTCCCATATCACATAAACCATGGTAACAATGATCTCCTATCTTAACAGAAAGAACGGTCAGGCCAACTACATGTCCGTGTTTGTCTTTCGCGTGAGGCTTAGCAATTCTAGCGGAGTCCTCACATAATTTGATAACATGTCCGTCTATGTCTTCGGCTAAGAGATCTTTGATAATAGCAACACTAGGTTCAACTCTAATCTCCTCAGGGGGTGCAAGTGTTCTAATGTAACCCATACGTATCACAGTTGGAGCTTTAGAATAATCCTTTATCCTAGCAGGGTATGGTGGTTTCTCAGTGTAAGCACAAGGAACAACAAGATCACTAAAAGCTATGATTTTCTCCTCAACTAGATTGGTTTTGGCTATGTTGCTTTCTACAGGAGGATGATATTTAAACCACTTCTCTTTGGGAAGATCAACATGAGCAACAAAAGATTCACATAAAGAAGCTACTATCTCAGAGTCAAGTCCATACTTAGCGCTAAAATCTCTAGAAGTGTTTGTCTCAACAAAAGATTTAACGCAATCAAACTCGAAATTCATACCTGACTCCTTACCTTCCCCCAGCTCCCAATCTTCAGAGTTGCATTTGATTCTATCCAATAAATTCCACTTGTGATCAATATCCTGTCACGAGGCCAAAAGTTATAAATAAAGTTCCGATCACGATGTACTAAATGCATAGGATAGAACTTTTGATGAAATTCCAATTTCAACCGATTGTAGCCCCATGATCCAGTATCATCACATAGCCTATACCATGTCAACGCCTTATCCTTCAAAGATAAAGGAAAGACTTTCTTCTTTACCTCATCCTCGGGCAAACCTGCAAGCTTAAATAAACCACAAACTTCATCTACATAGATTAGATGCAAGTCTGGATGTGAAGATCCATCTCCTGTGAAAGGATTAGCCATCAGTTTCTCAAGCATACCCGAAGGAATTTCATCAAAGATATTTTCAGCAGGTACCTCAGGTTGAGGAGCAACTCCTCGTGCTTCTGTTCATGGTGAAGATACCCCGAACAAACTCCTCAAAGGAACAGTTTCCATAGTGACAAGTGACAATAAATTTCAGCATAGTATAAAAATGTTTCCTTACCAATTTCCACTTACCAAAGGCGCTTCACTCCCCAGCAACGGCGCCAGAAAAGAGTCTTAATGACCCACAAGTATAGGGGATCAATCATAGTCCTTTCGATATGTAAGAGTGTCGAACCCAACGAGGAGTAGAAGGCTCTGATAAACGGTTTTCAGCAAGGTAATAACTGCAAGCACTGAAAGTAGCGGTAACAAGTGATTGTGTAGCGAGGTGAAACGTAGCAAGCAAAGAGTAACAAGTAACAAGTAGTAGCAACGGTGCAGCAAGTGGCAAAATCCCCTTTGTAGCAAGGGACAAGCGTGAACAAAGTCTTATAGGAGGAAAAACGCTCCCGAGGACACACAGTAATTTCTGTCATGCTAGATTCATCATGTTCATATGATTCGCGTTCGTTACTTTGATAGTTTGATATGTGGGTGGACCGGCGCTTGGGTACTGCCCTTACTTGGACAAGCATCCCACTTATGATTAACCTCTCTCGCAAGCATCCGCAACTACAAAAGAAGAATTAAGACAAAGTCTAACCATAGCATTAAACTAGTGGATCCAAATCAGCCCCTCAAGAAGCAACGCATAGACTGGGGTTTAAGCTTCTGTCACTCCAGCAACCCATCATCTACTTACTACTTTCCAATTCCTTCCTCTAGGCCCAAATATGGTGAAGTGTTACGTAGTCGACGTTCACATAACACCACTAGAGGAAAAGACAACATAGATCATATCAAAATACCGAACGAATATCAAATTCACATGACTATTATTAACATGACTTATCCCATGTCCTCAGGAACAAAAGTAACTACTCACAAAACATAATCATAATCATGATCAGAGGTGTAATGAATAGCATCAAGTATCTGAACATAAACTTTTCCAGTCCAGAATATGGACTAGGATTTGCTCCTTTTCCAGTCCAGAATTCCAGCTGCCTGAATTCTCCCTCTTCAAATAATCCTTGCAAAATAAGAGAGAAAAGGCATAAATATGGTACCACAAGTAATATAACAGCCCAAAAGGCAATAAATATCAACATGAAAGTGTTGGAAATATGCCCTAGAGGCAATAATAATTAGTTATTATTATATTTCTTTGTTCATGATAATCGTTTATTATCCATGCTATAATTGTATTGATTGGAAACACAATACTTGTGTGGATACATAGACAAAACACTATCCCTAGTAAGCCTCTAGTTGACTAGCTCGTTGATCAAAGATGGTCAAGGTTTCCTGGCCATAGGCAAGTGTTGTTACTTGATAACGGGATCACATCATTAGGAGAATCATGTGATGGACTAGACCCAAACTAATAGACGTAGCATGTTGATCGTGTCATTTTGTTGCTACTGTTTTCTGCGTGTCAAGTATTTGTTCCTATGACCATGAGATCATATAACTCACTGACACCGGAGGAATGCTTTGTGTGTATCAAACGTCGCAACGTAACTGGGTGACTATAAAGATGCTCTACAGGTATCTCCGAAGGTGTCCGTTGGGTTAGTATGGATCAGGACTGGGATTTGTCACTCCGTGTGTCGGAGAGGTATCTCGGGGCCCACTCGGTAATACAACATCACACACAAGCCTTGCAAGCAATGTGACTTAGTGTATGTCACGGGATCTTGTATTACGGAAACGAGTAAAGAGACTTGCCAGTAAACGAGATTGAAATAGGTATGCGGATACTGACGATCAAATCTCGGGCAAGTAACATACCGAAGGACAAAGGGAATGACATACGGGATTATATGAATCCTTGGCACTGAGGTTCAAACGATAAGATCTTCGTAGAATATGTAGGATCCAATATGGGCATCTAGGTCCCGCTATTGGATATTGACCGAGGAGTCACTCGGGTCATGTCTACATAGTTCTCGAACCCGCAGGGTCTGCACACTTAAGGTTCGACGTTGTTTTATGCGTATTTGAGTTATATGGTTGGTTATCAAATGTTGTTCGGAGTCCCGGATGAGATCACGGACGTCACGAGGGTTTCGGAATGGTCCGGGTACGAAGATTGATATATAGGATGACTTCATTTGGTTACCGGAAGGTTTTCGGGCATTACCAGTAATGTACCAGGAATGACGAATGGGTTCTGGATCTTCACCGGGAGGGGGGACCACCCATCCGGGAGGGCCCGAGGACCTTGGGGTGGTGCACCAAGTAGGTGGGATCAGCCCAAGGTTGTCTTGCGCAAGAGAGAAAGAAAAACCAAAAGAAGAGAAAGAAAAAAAAAGGAAAAGGTGGGAAAGAAGAGAAGGACTCCACCTTCCAATCCTAGTTGGACTAGGATTGGCGGAGGACTCCAACTCCTCCTTGGTGGCGCAGCCCTTCGGGCTCCTTGAGCCTCAAGGCAAGCCTCCCCTCCCCTCCTCCTATATATATGGAGCTATTAGGGCTGATTTGAGACGACTTTTGCCACGGCAGCCCGACCACATACCTCCACGGTTTTACCTCTAGATCGCGTTTCTGCGGAGCTCGGGCGGAGCCCTGCTGAGATTAGAACACCACCAACCTCCGGAGCGCCGTCACGCTGCCGGAGAACTCATCTACCTCTCCGTCTCTCTTGCTGGATCAAGAAGGCCGAGATCATCGTCGAGCTGTACGTGTGCTGAACGCGGAGGTGCCGTCCGTTCGGCACTAGATCGTGGGACGGTTCGCAGGGCGGATCGAGGGACGCGAGGACGTTCTACTACATCAACCGCGTTTCTTAACGCTTCTGCTGTGCGATATACAAGGGTACGTAGATCAGAAAGCCCCTCTCGTGGAGGGACATCACCATGATAGGTCTTCGTGCGCGTAGGAAATTTTTTGTTTCCCATGCGACGTTCCCCAACAGAAAGCATGATGCAAAATGGACGTATCAAGTCCATGGAGGGTTCCACCCATGAAGGTTCCACAGAGAAGCGGCAGTGTCTATTCCACCACGGCTTCCATCCACGGAGGACTAGCCTCACACACGGTAGATCTTCACGAAGTAGGCGATCTCCTTGTCCTTACAAACATCTTGGTTCAACTCCATGATACGTCCATTTTGCATCATGCTTTTATATCGTTATTTATTGCATTATAGGCTATTAATACACATTATGGTACAATACGTATGCCCTTTCTCTCTTATTTTACAAGGTTTACATGAAGAGGGAGAATGCCGACAGCTGGAATTCCGGACTCGAAAAGGAGCAAATCTGAGAGACCTATTCTGCAGAACTCCAAAAGTCCTGAAAAGTTACGGAGAATTGTTTTGGGATATATACAAAATATTGGGCGAAAGAAATACCAAAGGGGACCCACAAGGAGGTCACAAGCCTTCTGGACGCGGCCTACCCCCCTGGTCGCGCCCCTGTGGCTTGTGGGCCCACTGGCAGGCCTCTGGTGCCCATCTTTTGCTATATGAAGGGTTTTGAGCTGGAAAAAAAATCACATCAGAGCTTTCGGGACGAATCGCCGCCGTCTCGAGGCGGAACTTTGGCAGAACCAATCAAGAGCTCCGGCAGAGCTATTCTGCTGGGGAAACTTCCCTCCCGGAGGGGGAAATCGAAGCCATCGTCATCACCAACGATCCTCTCATCGAAAGGGTATCAATGTCCATCAACATATTAATCAGCACCAACTCCTCTACAAACCCTAGTTCATATCTTGTATCCGATCTTTGTCTCAAACTTCAGATTTGTACCTGGGGGTTGCTAGTAGTGTTGATTACTCCTTGTAGTTGATGCTAGTTGGTTTACTTGGTGGAAGATTGATGACCCACAAGTATAGGGGATCAATCGTAGTCCTTTCGATAAGTAAGAGTGTCGAACCCAACGAGGAGCAGAAGGCTCTGATAAACGGTTTTCAGCAAGGTAAAAACTGCAAGCACTGAAAGTAGCGGTAACAAGTGATGGTGTAGTGAGGTGAAACGTAGCAGGTGAAAAGTAACAAGTAATAGCAACGGTGCAGCAAAGTGGCCCAATCCCTTTTGTAGCAAGGGACAAGCCTGAACAAAGTCTTATAGGAAGTAAAGTGCTCCCGAGGACACACGGGAATTTCTGTCATGCTAGTTTCATGATGTTCATATGATTCACGTTCGTTAATTTGATAGTTTGATATGTGGGTGGACCGGCGCTTGGGTACTGCCCTTACTTGGACAAGCATCCCACTTACGATTAACCCCTCTCTCAAGCATCCACAACTACGAAAGAAGAATTAAGAAAAAGTCTAACCATAGCATTAAACTAGTGGATCCAAATCAGCCCCTTACGAAGCAACGCATAAACTAGGGTTTAAGCTTCTGTTAGTCTAGCAACCCATCATCTACTTACTGCTTCCCAATTCCTTCCTCTAGGCCCAAATAATGGTGAAGTGTTATGTAGTCGACGTTCACATAACACCACTAGAGGAAAAGCAACATACAACATATCAAAATACCGAACGGATACCAAATTCACATGACTACTATTAGCATGACATATCCCAAGTCCTCAGGAACAAAAGTGTAAGTGCATCTAGTGCCCCTTAGTGATTTTGGTGGTTTGAAGACTTATAGGATAAGTATCTAATGTGTTTGTGAGTGTACACAGGATCTATAAGTCATTGAGGAGTTTGAGATATTTGAAGAATATCGACCCCTAAAAATATATGTCTTCACTTGAAGAAATTGGTCTGAAGCTGAAGAAATGAATCGCGAGGAATCTGCGATGAAATTGATATTCCTCATGAAGATACTGATATTGAGAAGTCCGGTGGTTCTTGAAGCAAATCATTCTGAAGAATTTGAAGCATGAAGATTTACACTTTCTGTTTTACTTTCTTCGCATTTGAGTAATAGGAACACCGTACTGTTAAAGGGGGTCGAAGTTACACTATGGAATGAATTTCCTCATGATGCTTAACCCAAGCCTAATCCTGCCAAAAGCCTCATGTGAGGAATATGAGTGACATGAGGACTCTCACAGTTGAGGGTTCCGACCGTTTCGATAGCCACGCCAAGTCACTGGTCTTATCCACTCCAACGGTCATATTATTTAAGGGCATTAGTGTCAAATCATGTCGGGATGCTCCAAGGCTATAAATAGCCTCCCCCACAACCACTAGCTGGTTGGCTGCTCCGTTAGAAACTGACACTTGTCATAAGAGCAACCCAACTCCTCAGAGCCTTCGAGAGAAATTCATCAGTGAGGAAATACACCACACACCGAAACCACAAACCAAACCTAGTGATTGAGCATCACTGAAGAAGTTGTTCCTGTGTGGGACTGAAGCCTTTTACCTTTGAGGACTGTGCATCCTCCAGACGGTTAGGCGTCATGGTCTAGAGCTTTCCAACAGTCAATTGTGGATCGCCGGGTGACCATGTTTGTGAGGGTTTGGAAGTCTCCCCTGAAGACTTACCACGAGTATTGGGCGAGTACTGTGTGTCCTTAGCTCAAGGAGAATACGGTAGGGACTGTGTGCCCTTTGGTTTCAATACCAAGCCGCTCCAAACCAGATGTACGACTGTCACAGCAGTTGGAACTGGGTCATCAACGACTGTCTTCACTGAGAAACGGGTTCTAATTCCTCAACTCTTTACTTTCCTCGTATTATGTGTAGATGACTTTCACTGCGACTGTTTGAAGAATTTGTTGAAGACTTTCTCTGAATTTCCTCAACCCCAAATTCTTCACGTCTGTTAATCCTCATCTGTATTCTGCGTGCCTGCTCACAGTGCAATCTGTTTTCAAATTCTTCACTGTGAAATACTGCTGTTGTGAACGTTTGCAGTTCTGATCCTTTACTGCTTCCGCTGTAAGTTAGTCATCAGTGAGGAATTTCATCAAAAGGAATTTCATCAAAAGGAATTTCCTCAGTGATGAAATTCTAAAAATCTCCTATTCACCCCCCTTTAGTCGATATAACGCACTTTCAATTGGTATCAGAGCAAGGTACTCCCTTGTTCTGTGTGATTTTGGTTTAACCACCTGGAGTTTTAGTTATGTCGACTGCAGGCATGTTTAAGGTGACTGCAGCATGTCCTACCTACGAAGGAAAGAACTTTCCCTTCTGGAAGAACAAAATGCAAATGCATCTACAAGCTATTGATAATGATCTCTGGTATATTGTGGAAAATGGCGTCCCCATCATCTCTGCCAGTGTCACTGTGGCTGATGTGAAGAAATTCAAGCAACTCGATTCTCAAGCGAAGAACATCATCTGTGGCCATCCGAGCCCAGGCCAGTTTGGAAGAGTAAGTGCTTTGGGCTCTGCAACACTGATCTGGGAGAGACTGTGCAAGGTAAATGAAGGAGTATCAACCCAGCGTGACTCTTGTGTTGATATTCTTCGCAATCTCTTCAATCGCTTCAAGAGACATGACAATGAAAGCTGCCAAGACACCTTTGATCGCCTCACTGACATATCAAATGAACTGCAAGCACTGGGAGCTCGAGATATCACTGATCACGAAGTTGTGAAGAAACTGCTGAGATCTTTGGATTCTTCATTTGATACTTTAGTTCTGATGATTCAAGAAAGACCAGACTACAAGATGCTTGATCCAGCTGATATACTTGAAAGGCTAAATACTCATGAATTCCAGCTAGAAGAAAATAGAGATCTATATGGACCAAGCTATTCCAGAACACATGCACTGAAGGGTAGAGCAATTTCCTCATCTGAAGAAGAAGACACAGATGACAACATTTGTGACCCTGAAGAATTTGGACAGGAGCTTGCAATGCTCGTGAGGAAATTCCAGAGATTTACACGACGTGGCCAGTTCGGTAAATCTTCAAGAAGAGACATGAGGAAATCAGAATCTTCATCTGAGGACTACAAGAAATGAACCTGTCACAAGTGCAAGAAATCAGGTCATTACATTGCTGATTGTCCCCGTTGGGGAAAGGAATCAAAGAAGAAGAAATACAAGGATGACAGTTCTGATGACTCGAAGAAGAAGAAGAAATCTTCGAAATCCTCATCTTCAAAGCCCTCATCACACAAGAAGACTAGTTTCAGAAAGGCTCGGGCACTTATTGGCAAGGAAATGGACTCCGAGGCAGAATCAGAGGAATGTGATGAAGAAGAGGGTTCTGATGAAGACTCAGAATCCGGACAGGCTAGTCTTGCACTAGCAACCACCTTCGTCAGCAAGTCAATCTTCAATCTTGAAGAAGATGATTGCACCATCCATACTGATGACTATGTTGATGACTTCGCTCCAACCTATTGCTTCACGGCAAAAGGTTCAAAGGTACCAAATAATGCCTCCTCCTCTGATTCAAGTGACTGTGAACCTAATGATTATAAGAAACCCAGTTACAGTAAACTTGCTATCATTGCCACTAAACAACAAACTGCTCTGGAAAAGCTTCAGAATCTGCTAGATAAAAGTGACGATCTGTTGAATGATGAAATGAACCTTACTCAAATCCTCACTGATGATGTGAAAAGTCTCCAGTCTAGATTTGATAATCTTCAGGATCATTATGATACACTCCTCACTGATCATGAGAATCTTTCCTATGAATTTCTTCAAAGGAAGCTTGATCTTGAGAAGCTGAGGATGTCTCATGATGATCTTCGTATGGAAAATGATTCATTACTAGCTCAACAGATCAACGCTGGTCAAGTTGAATTTATTCCTCCATGTCTTAAATGCATTGAACGCGAAACTGCTAATTCCTCACCAGAATCATCAAATGCTACCATTGCTACAAATTCTTCAACTGCACCTGCTGTGTCTATTTCCTCACTTGAGGAAAACACAAATGTTACTGATGAAAATGCAGGGTTGAAGGAATTGTACGTGACAGGCATGTACAAAAGCCTCAAAGGACATCAAACCCTTTGTGATGTGCTCAAAAAGCAGATCTTGAACAGGAACCCGAGGAAAGAAGGAATTGCCTTTGAGAGGAAATTAAATGCTGATGGATCTTATTGGAAACCTGAGCAGTATCCCAAAACCTCATGGGTTGCTGCTACTGGGCCTCCTTTTGATCCATTTAATCTAACTGGTTTTTCATGTGAATTATCCTATTCCTCAGATGAGTCATTTGACTCCAACTATAAATTGTTCAAAAATCAATCTGGTGAAGTATTTGCTTGATATGTTGGAACTAACTGCAGGAATGGCCCTCCTTTGAGGAAAATCTGGGTTCCCAAAAGCTGTCTTGAAAATCTTCAGGTGAATGTCCTCATGACACCTCCACTGAAGAATCTAAACCCCAGATCAAATTCCTCAGGAGAACCAAAGTCTTCAAGAGGATCAAAATCCTCAACTAGTCAAAACTATGCTCGTACCCGTGCTTATGCGTCTAACATGCAGGGAAACTACAAGGAATATGAATATGAGCGTTACTCCTCAAATCATTATGTTCATAAATCCTCAAACCAGTTCTCTACATATTCATATGAGTACTTTAATCCCCCTACTTTTAATAGAAGTGCATTGGCTTCAATGCCACCTTTCTCATATGGTGCTCGCAGGATGATGAATGCTTTGCCACCCCTTCAGATGTGGGTGGTGAAGAAATCGAACTAATCGCTTCTGCAGGTCAGGTCTCCAGATGAAAATCATCATCTAAAGAATTTGCTGGAGACCTGAGGAAATGCTTGATAGGACGCAAGTTAATGATTGATGAAATAGAAATATTTCACACGTCCTTACATTTCTGTTATGATGAAATCACTGATCTGATGAAATTAGTATCATATTCTTCAAATCTGAAGCATATGAGATGGTAAGCTGTACTGATTCATCCCCAGGATGACAAACCCAAGAATATTGAGTGGGTTCTTGATAGTGGTTGCACACATCACATGACTGGTAATAAAAGCTTAGTGATGAATATGCCACTAACTCCATCACCTATGAAGCAAATCACATATGCTGACAAAGGTAAAAGCAAGGTATTGGGACTTGGCAAAGTGGCTATTTCCAAGGATAGGTATATGGACAAAGTGATGCTTGTTGAATCCCTTGGTTTTAACCTTATGTCAGTCTCGATGCTTTGTGATCTTGATATGATTGTTATCTTTGGTAGATATAGATGTGTAGTCATCATGGAATCTGACAGATCCAAAGTCTTCGAAGGTGTAAGAAGAGGGGATTTGTACATTGTTGATTTCTCTACAGGTCCTCAACCAGCCACTTGCTTACTAGCAAAATCCTCAGAAGGATGGTTGTGGCACCGAAGACTAGGTCATGCAGGCATGAGGAATTTGCACATGCTCGCGAAGAAGAAGCGTGTCATCGGCATCGAATCAGTCAAATTCCTCAAGGATCATCTCTGCGGTGCTTGTGAATCTGGGAAAATGACCAGATCCAAGCATCCCTCTAAGACTATCATGACTACTACTCGTCCATTCGAATTGCTTCATATGGATTTATTTGGACCTACTCACTATGCCACACTAACCAATGCAGCATCATTATATGGCTTCGTCATAGATTATGATTATTCCAGATACACTTGGGTGCATATCATAGTGTATAAAACTGAAGTGCAGGAAATCTTCAAACGATTTTCTTCAAGGGCCTCGACGAACTTTGGCATCAAGATCAAACATATTAGGAGGGATAATGGAACCGAGTTCAAAAACACTGGTCTTGATGATTATCTTGATGAACTTGGTATTACTCACGAATTGTCTGCTCCTTATACTCCTCAACAGAATGGTGTCGTCGAAAGGAAGAACATGACTCTGGTTGAAATGGCAAGAACTATGCTTGAAGAATATCAGACTCCTCGTCGCTTTTGGCCTGAAGCAATCAACACTGCATGCCATATCATCAACAGGGTATATCTTCACAAATTCCTCAAGAAAACCTCATATGAACTCCTCACTGACAAGAAACCCAATGTAAGTTATTTCAAAGTCTTCGGTGCAAAATGCTGGATTAGAGATCCTCACCATAGCTCAAAATTTGCACCTAAGGCACATGAAGGTTTTATGCTCGGTTATGGAAAGGACTCGCACACTTACAGAGTCTTCAACAACTATCACAACAAAGTTGTTGAGACTGTAGATGTGTGGTTCGATGAAACTAATGGCTCGCAAAGAGGGCAATTGCCTTCTGATCCAGATAAGCTGTCTCCTGAGGAAGCAATAAAGCTCAAGCCTACTGAAGACATTGTCCCCACTGAGGAAATTGGTTAAGAAATGATCCCCATCACTGATAAAAATCAAGAAGATGCTCCTGAGGAAATTGCACCAGCACCACTTCCTCAGCCCAGACAAAATCCTCAACCAGCTCATCCGAGGATTGCAAACGAAGTAGAACTTGACAAAATCCTCAACGACATCAACGCATCAGGTCCTCTCACTTGCTCAGAAGCTTCACACTTAGTTACCTTTTGTGGGCATTTCTCCTTTGTATCCATCACAGAACCCTCAAAAGTTGCTGAGGCTTTTCTGGAACCGGAGTGGATCCAAGCTATGCAAGACGAACTTCTTCAATTCAAGCTGAATGATGTATGGGAGCTCGTCAAACGACCAGATCCTCGCAAGCACAATATCATCGGCACCAAGTGGATTTTCCGAAACAAGCAAGATGAGGACGGTCAAGTGGTGAGGAACAAGGCACGACTTGTAGCCCAAGGCTACACCCAGGTTGAAGGAATAGATTTCGATGAAACTTTTGCACCTGTTGCTAGACTTGAAGCTATTCGAATACTACTTGCTTATGCTAATCATCATAACATCACCTTATATCAAATGGATGTGAAAAGTGCATTCCTCAATGGTAAGCTTGAGGAAGAAGTATATGTTGCTCAGCCCCCAGGTTTTGAGGATCCAAAGAATCCAGACAAAGTCTTCAGACTCAAAAAGGCTCTTTATGGTCTCAAGCAAGCCCCTCGGGCATGGTATGATACATTGAAGGAATTCCTCATGAAGAAAGGCTTCAAACCTGGTTCACTCAATCCAACTCTTTTCACAAAATCCTAGGATAATGAGCTATTTGTATGTCAAATATATGTCGATGATATCATATTTGGATGTACTGACAAAAGATACAGTGATGAATTTGCCTACATGATGAGTGAAGAATATCAGATGTCCATGATGGGGGAGCTGAAATTCTTCTTAGGTCTTCAAATTCGTCAACAAAGCAATGGAATCTTCATATCACAGGAGAAATACCTCAAGGATGTTCTGAGGAAATTCGACATGCATGAATGCAAAGGTGCCAAGACTCCAATGCCTACCAACGGCCACCTCGGCATTGATGAAAATGGTAAAGATTTCGATCAGCAGGTATATCGTTCTATGATTGGCTCTTTATTGTATCTATGTGCATCTAGGCCAGATATAATGCTTAGTGTTTGCATGTGTGCACGTTTTCAAGCAAAACCGAAGGAATCACACCATAAGGTTGTGAAACATATTCTTCGATACTTAGCTCACACACCAACACTAGGATTATGGTATCCCAAGGGCTCCAATCTTCATCTGGTAGGGTATTCTGATTCAGACTATGCTGGTGACCGTGTGGATCGCAAGTCAACTCTGGCACATGCCATTTCCTCAGAAGATCACTAGTTTGCTGGTCCTCAAAGAAGCAGAACTGCGTATCACTCTCCACTACCGAAGCTGAGTACATTGCTGCTGGTTCTTGCTGTGCTCAATTGCTATGGATGAAGCAAACCCTCAAAGACTACGGCATCAACATGAAGAATGTGCCTCTCTACTGTGACAATGAGAGTGCTATCAAGATTGCATACAACCCAGTACAACACTCGAAGACCAAGCACATCCAGATTCGTCATCATTTTCTTCGGGACCATGTCCTCAAGGGCAATATCCTCATCGACCATGTGAAGACTGATGATCAACTGGCAGATATCTTCACTAAGCCCTTGGATGAGAAAAGGTTTTGCAAGTTGCGGTGTGAGCTAAATATTTTAGAGTCTTCAAATGTTTTGTAAAAACATACACACATCCTAACACTTATGCAAAGTTGATGACTTAGATGTGCAACACATGATGAATCGATTTTCTTCAACTCATGAAGAATGTCACTCTGAATGTGAAGAAATTAACGAAGAAATTGATTCTCAGGGCCCTACGACAATTGTACGTGGCGTTTGTAATCAACATTCTTATATGGTGGGTCACGCGACCGCCAAATGTGAAATTCCTCAAGTTGATTTTCTTCAAATGATCAATTTCCTCACAATGCGTTTTTCTTCAAAACAGCTATTCTTCATTGTGATGATTTATCAAAAAATCTTCAAAAATACTTGATGACTTTCATTTGACTAGATAGACTGTGATTTCAAGTCCTCAACACCATTCACTTATTGCTATTTCTTCAAGTTGATATTTCTGCTAAGTGGATGTGATCGGACCCTACTTTCCCTCTATGCTATACTCATCGAGTCTATTCAATTCTTCATATGCGTTCTACTTGAAACTTTGTTCAAAATCCTCACTGTGTCCTTGTCAGCTGATGATTTTGTAACGAAAATCCTCAAATCTTCAAAAATTGGTTCTTTAAGACACAGTAACTGAACCCCCACTTCCCACGATCGGATAACCACGATCTCCACTATGTCCACCACACTATTCGGGAGCTACACGTGTCCTGCGGAGACATAGAGGCAGGGGCGGTTTGGTCCAAAATTTTCGTGCCAACAGTAACTTTTGGCTATAAATATGTCCTTATCCCCCTCGGCATTCTCTTCTTCGCTCCATCGCTCTCCTGCCAAAGCATACACCACCGAACCCTAGCGCCATCGCTGGTAGTCTTTTCGCCGGTGAGGAAGAGCTTCACTGCCTCGACTTCTCTGTCGCGAGAATCATGCCGGAGTCGGACCATCTTCGTCCGCCGCCGCCGTAGACGTCCACTGTCGCCGGGTTAGGGTGCATTGGACACTCGAACGAAGAGCCTCTCCACACACACAACTATCTGTGTTCTTCGTGCGCACCTTCCAGGGTAAATATATCCCATTTTTACAGCAAGATAGATCTAAAATTTTACATCTTCTATGTGAAATCTGTTTTTCCTCAAGATACGATACGCACTTGATTCCTCAAACACTGCCTATCACCACATCATTGATGAACTATGCTAAGCATCTAAGATTTTCACGAGATTCCTCAATTGTGCAAATTATCGGATCTGTACAACTCTGGAACCCAAGAACAGTATGCTTAGGCAAATTCCTCAACCACTGGTTATATTCCTCAAACTGTCAAACTTTTTCATTTTCTTCAAATCTGAGAACGCATATGACCTCTCCAAATTCCTCGCAACTATACTCTATTCACAGGTACACACATGTCAGCTGATGAATCTCTCGGTTCTCATCACATTAACTCATTTGCAACGTTTCTGGAAGAAACTCTTCAAGACTCATCAGAATCCTCAAGAGTTCAAACTCATCAGCAAAATCCTCAACTGAAGAAAATGGAGGAAGACAGAAAATAGAAGGGAGGAAAGAAACTTGAGCAGAACACAGCTACGGATATCCCTGAGGACATTTACTTGGACTATTGCACGCCTGATGAAAATGGGACAATGGCCAAGAGAAAGATACGGTTGCAGAAGATAGAACGCCGATGGGCGAAGGAATGGAAGGAGTACAGGTTTGTGACTCCCAAATATGCGAAGAAATTCGCTCTGAAGCCTCCTGGCAGAAGGGCCCCACTTGAGGATCATAAAGTAGCACATCCCTCAAGCCTCATGACCATTGATGACTATCTAGATGAGAAAGAAAAGCATCTGGCCAAGCTCAAGAAGCAGGCAGAAGCTGCAGTGAGGAAATTCAATGAATCCTCAGCTGCTGCCTCAGGTGCTGCTACTTCCTCTGCCGCAGAAACCTCAGGCTCAGAAATTCCTCAAATGCAGTCTGTGCCATCAAAGCCACGGGCTCCAAAGCCTCAAGAGAAGTCTGCTCAGGCTTTAGTCACAAAACTCTCAGCACCAAAACTCTCAGTACCAAAACCTTCAACACCAAAACCATCAGTGCCAAAGCCCTCAGTACCAATCTCCTCAGCACCAAAATCCTCAGCTCCACCTCCAAAGCCTCAAGAGAAACCAGTACAGAAGCAAGCCATGAAGCCTATGACTGCCAGCTCCAGCTCCTCACTCCCAGCTGCAACCAGCTCAGAGACAAAGTCTTCAACACCTCCTGCGAAGACTTTGGTAACTACTGAACATGCAACTCTGCCAAGCCCCAGGAAAATCATCACAGTCCCATCTGCATCAGAGGGAAGTGATGAATTTGATGATGAAACCCTGCAAGCCATCATCAGAAACAAGCAAGAAAGAGTAGCTCAAGCATCAGGCAGTGCCATTCCTTTGGCCATGGACCCCAAGGTCCTCCTTGACTACATCAACATCTGGTATGAGGACCCAAACACTCCAATTGATGACTTGAAGCTTCCGCCTGGCATCAGTCACATGGTGACCACTTTCATCAATGAAGCCAAGTGGAAAGAACAGCAGGCCAGGCAGGCCAAAGTTGCAAAGATCAAAAAGGAGAAATTCCTCAGGCAGAATCTCCTAAAATTGACTCCTGATGCACTGGTGACAACAGAGACAGAGCTGAAGACATTGACTGACAAGTACGCCAAGCTGTCAGATCGCAAAAGCCTCAAGAGCAATTTCATCAAGCTGGCCACTAGTGCTGTTGATGATTACAACAAGAAGGCCGCACCCCCAGCACCAACTCCTCAGCCCTTAATTGAGGAGCCAGCAGATGAATCTCCTCATGATGAGGAAACTCCTCAAGCTGAGGAAGTACACCAAGAGCGCCGTGTTGATGAACTGGCTATTGAAGAAATCATCATGGAAACTCCAGCTGATGACTTTGCTGCAGCTGATGAGACTGCTCCTGACCCAGTTGCTTCGCCAAAGCAAGCTGATGACTCTGTTCCAGCTGGTTCCTCAATACCAGCTGAAGAATCTGTCAAGAAAACCCCTTCACGAAAAGCTTCAACGGTGAAGAAAATGACTCCGTCTGCATCAGACGTGAAGAAAACCAGGGCTGCTGAGAAGGAAGCCAAGAAGAGAAAGGCCTCCTCAGCAGAAGAAGAAACAGAGGCCAAGCGCCTCAAAACACTTGAAGAAACTGCTCCTCTGGACCCTGTGGCACTGAATATCGCTCCTTCCTATGAAATGGTCATCATTGATGATCCAGCGAAAAAGGCAGATGAGGAAATGAAAGATGTCGTCTCTGAGGAACACACTGATGAGGAAATTCAGATAGACGACAGTCCTCAACCTTTCAATCCTCAAACAGACAATGTTCAAGCATCAGCTACACCAACTGAGGAAACTGCCCGTGCCACCAAGCCAGCTGAGGAAGAACAAACTGAAAATCCTCAAGCTGATGAAATTCAACACTCTGAGCAGAATCCTCAAGATGAGGAACAGGCTGATCCAACTCCTCCAACTGAGAAAGAAGCAGAAATTCCTCAGCCTGAAGCACAGCCTGAAGCACAGCCAGAGCAAGCACCATCTCCTCAGCCTGAAGTACCAGCTGCTGAAATTCCTCACCCTGAGGAAAATGCTGAAGAGAATGCACCTGCCCAAGACAATGCATTCGTCGTGCTCAACCCAGAGACTGCTATTGTTGTCTCCCCTCTTGTTCCTCAGCAAAATCTTCAGCCAGTTCAGCGTCAGCCATTCTCCAAGCGTCCAAAGTTTCAAAAAGAAAATTTCTTTGAAGAATGCATGTACTTCATCGGAGAGAACCCCTATGACAAGCCTCAAATGAGCCATCTGAAGTTTTGGACTAGGACTCAGATGAACTACTATGCCTCTGTGCTCTGTGGACGAAACAAGATATTCCAGCACAGGCATATTCCTCTTGTTGAGCTTGAAGCAATACCGTGCCTGGAGCCAGTCCTCAGTGTACTCCATGATGCAGGTTTACTCCCTATGTGCTCAGACATATCTGACTGGAACAGCGAGTTAATTCTTTAGTTCTATGCCACTCTTCACATATCTGGCAACCCTGAAGACATCAACACTTGGGTGTTTGACTGGATGTCGCAAAACACTCACTACAAGGCTCCTGCTACTGAACTCCTCAGAGAACTGCCCGTACCAATTCCCTCAGATGAGGCTGTAAAACTTTATGGCAAGCGTTAGCTGCCAAATGGAATGATGGAAGTCCTCATGAAGCCTTTGGCTGAAGGAAAATTTTCAAGAACAACCTTCCTCGTCCATGAGCTCAAGTACACACCCAGGTCTGTCTACAGAATCCTCTGCAGTGTGCTCGCACCGATCAAAGGCCATGACGATGAAGAAGATGTTGTAGGCCTCATGAAGAATATCCTCTTCAACATCATTCATGGTATTCCTATCAATATCCATGATTTCTTCTTGAGGACTTTGGCCGACAATGCTATGTGCCCTTGTGATCACAAGATATATGCCCCATGGATCATGAGATTCATCAGTACAAGGACAGGCATCAACTTTCACGCTGATTGCCAAAACCATGTTGGTTATATGCCTCCTATCCGGGTCAACAAGAAGACTTTCGAGCCCATTGAAGGAAAAGGCAAATCAGTGATTGAAGAAGGCAGTAGGCCCCTTGGTGGCTAGTTCAGAGAGCCAGAAGCTTATTCTTCATGGGATGATACTGAGACTCGTCCAGCAAGCCCCGTTCCTCCTCGCGTGCTGAATACCAGAGAGCTCCTCCTCAGTCTTCACCAGAAGGTGGATCGCAACCACAAATGGGTCAAACGCCAGTTTGGTGCCATTGTGAAAATCCTCACTGAAACACAGAACTCTGTGAAGCTTAACCATCACTATCTGCATGAGGTTTTTGATCGCACCTGGGCTACACTTGCACATGTGAAGACTCAGACTGAGCTTGAAGAAATGGACTTTGAGCGAGACTTTGACTGGTCGTGGCCTCCCAAGAAGAAGTTCAGGCCCATTCGAGTGCCAGACCTTGAAGAAAACTCCTTTTCTTCATTCTGCACTGCTGAGACTGATGAAGAACAACTCGACACTGCCACCGGTCCAAGGAAGAAGACGACCCCCAAGAAGCATCACGGCTCTTCCTCAACCACCAAGGAGTGAAGTCTTCATGGGCGTTAGTCCTCAGTTTGTCCCTTTTTGTCACTTGATGACAAAGGGGGAGAAACTTGAGAGTTAGTCTTCAAGCAGGATATTTTTGGGGCTTATGAACTATATTTAAGTTACAAACTCTTGGCTCTTCTAAAGTTTTTATGTAATGAGTTGTAACTTAAGCCCGATGGTACTCTGACGCTTTTGAACGTTTTTCTTCGCATGCTTATTCCTCAAGTTTTAATGCACGCATGCTGGAATTCGTCAGATACCATCTCTCATCATGCATTTTCATTTTCTTCATATGATATGTTATATGTGTGCATGATTTACAAGACTCAGGGGGAGATCTCCATGATATAAATCATCAATGTGCATTTGCTGTAAAAAGCAAAATCCTGAAGATATGCACATCTTCAGGGGGAGTCTCTCTGAATCTTGATTTCAAATTCCTCAAAATGAGTATTTACACTTCATATTTTTGATCCCTATTGAAGACTTAACTTAATTGTCATCAACCACCAAAAATGGGGAGATTGTAAGTGCATCTAGTGCCCCTTAGTGATTTTGGTGGTTTGAAGACTTATAGGTTAAGTATCTAATGTGTTTGTGAGTGTACACAGGATCTATAAGTCATTGAGGAGTTTGAGATATTTGAAGAATATCGACCCCTAAAAATATATGTCTTCAGTTGAAGAAATTGGTCTGAAGCTGAAGAAATTAATCGCGAGGAATCTACGATGAAATTGATATTCCTCATGAAGATACTGATGTTGAGAAGTCCGGTGGTTCGTGAAGAAAATCATTCTGAAGAATTTGAAGCATGAAGATTTACACTTTTTGTTTTACTTCCTTCGCATTTGAGTAATAGGAACACCGTACTCTTAAAGGGGGTCGAAGTAACACTATGGAATGAATTTCCTCATGATGCTCAACCCAAGCCTAATCCTGCCAAAAGCCTCAAGTGAGGAATATGAGTGACATGAGGACTCTCACAATTGAGGGTTCCGACCGTTTCGATAGCCATGCCAAGTCACTGGTCTTATCCACTCCAACGGTCATATTATTTAAGGGCATTAGTGTCAAATCATGTCGGGATGCTCCCAGGCTATAAATAGCCACCCCCCACAACCACTAGCTGGTTGGATGCTCCGTTAGAAACTGACACTTGTCATAAGAGCAACCCAACTCCTCAGAGCCTTCGAGAGAAATTCATCAGTGAGGAAATACACCACCCACCGAAACCACAAACCAAACCTAGTGATTGAGCATCACTGAAGAAGTTGTACTTGTGTGGGACTGAAGCCTTTTACCTTTGAGGACTGTGCATCCTCCAGACGGTTAGGCGTCATGGTCTAGAGCTTTCCAGCAGTCAATTGTGGATCGCCGGGTGACCAAGTTTGTGAGGGTTTGGAAGTCTTCCCTGAAGACTTACCACGAGTGTTGGGCGAGGACTGTGTGTCCTTAGCTCAAGGAGAATACGGTAGGGACTGTGTGTCCCGGGACTGGGTGTCCTTTTGTTTCGATAGCAAGCCACTCCAAACCAGATGTACGACTGTCACAGCAGTTGGAACTGGGTCATCAACGAGTGTCTTCACGGAGAAACGGGTTCTAATTCCTCAACTCTTTACTTTCCTCGTATTATGTGTTGATGACTTTCACTGCGACTGTTTGATGAATTTGTTGAGGACTTTCTCTGAATTTCCTCAACCCCAAATTCTTCACGTCAGTGAATCCTCATTTGTATTCTGCGTGCCCGCTCAAAGTGCAATCTGTTTTCACATTCTTCACTCTGAAATACTGCTGTTGTGAACGTTTGCACTGTTGGGGAACGTCGCATGGGAAACAAAAATTTTCCTACGCGCACGAAGACCTATCATGGTGATGTCCATCTACGAGAGGGGATGAGTGATCTACGTACCCATGTAGATCGTACAGCAGAAGCGTTAGAGAACGCGGTTGATGTAGTGGAACGTCCTCACGTCCCTCGATCCGCCCCGCGAACAATCCCGCGATCAGTCCCACGATCTAGTACCGAACGGACGGCACCTCCGCGTTCAGCACACGTACAGCTTGACGATGATCTCAGCCTTCTTGATCTAGCAAGAGAGACGGAGAGGTAGAAGATTTCTCCGGCAGCGTGACGGCGCTCCGGAGGTTGGTGATGATCTCGTCTCAGCAGGGCTCCGCCCGAGCTCCGCAGAAACGCGATCTAGAGGAAAAACTATGGAGGTATGTGGTCGGGCAGCCGTGAGAAAGTCGTCTCAAATCTGCCCTAAAAGCCCCATATATATAGGAGGAGGGAGGGGGACCTTGCCTTGGGGTCCAAGGGACCCTCAAGGGGTCGGCCGAGCCAAGGGGGGGAGGACTCCCCCCCCCCAAACCGAGTTGGACTTGGTTTGGTGGGAGGAGTCCCCCTCCCTTCCCACTTCTTCCCTCTTTTTTTTCTTTTCCTTTGATTTCCTTCTCTTGGCGCATAGGCCCCCTTGGCATTGTCCCACAAGCCCACTAAGGGATGGTGTATCTCCCCAAAGCCTATGGGCTTCCCCGGGGTGGGTTGCCCCCCCCCCCCCGGTGAACTCCCGGAACCCATTCGTCATTCCCGGTACATTCCCGGTAACTCCGAAAACCTTCCGGTAATCAAATGAGGTCATCCTATATATCAATCTTCGTTTCCGGACCATTCCGGAAACCCTCGTGACGTCCGTAATCTCATCCGGGACTCCGAACAACATTCGGTAACCAACCATATAACTCAAATACGCATAAAACAACGTCGAACCTTAAGTGTGCAGACCCTGCGGGTTCGAGAACTATGTAGACATGACCCGAGAGACTCCTCGGTCAATATCCAATAGCGGGACCTGGATGCCCATATTGGATCCTACATATTCTACGAAGATCTTATCGTTTGAACCTCAGTGCCAAGGATTTGTATAATCCCGTATGTCATTCCCTTTGTCCTTCGGTATGTTACTTGCCCGAGATTCGATCGTCAGTATCCGTATACCTATTTCAATCTCGTTTACCGGCAAGTCTCTTTACTCGTTCCGTAATACAAGATCCCGCAACTTACACTAAGTTACATTGCTTGCAAGGCTTGTGTGTGATGTTGTATTACCGAGTGGGCCCCGAGATACCTCTCCGTCACACGGAGTGACAAATCCCAGTCTTGATCCATACTAACTCAACTAACACCTTCGGAGATACCTGTAGAGCATCTTTATAGTCACCCAGTTACGTTGCGACGTTTGATACACACAAAGCATTCCTCCGGTGTCAGTGAGTTATATGATCTCATGGTCATAGGAATAAATACTTGACACGCAGAAAACAGTAGCAACAAAATGACACGATCAACATGCTACGTCTATTAGTTTGGGTCTAGTCCATCACGTGATTCTCCCAATGACGTGATCCAGTTATCAAGCAACAACACCTTGTTCATAATCAGAAGACACTGACTATCATTGATCAACTGGCTAGCCAACTAGAGGCATGCTAGGGACGGTGTTTTGTCTATGTATCCACACATGTAAATGAGTCTTCATTCAATACAATTATAGCATGGATAATAAACTATTATCTTGATACAGGAATTATAATAATAACTATACATTTATTATTGCCTCTAGGGCATAATTCCAACAGTCTCCCACTTGCACTAGAGTCAATAATCTAGCCCTCACATCACCATGTGAATTACATTGTAATAAATCTAACACCCATACAGTTCTGGTGTCGGTCATGTTTTGGCCGTGGAAGAGGTTTAGTCAGCGGGTCTGCTACATTAGAATCCGTGTGCACCTTGCATATATTTACGTCCTCCTCCTCGACGTAGTCGCGGATGAGGTTGAAGCGTCGTTTGATGTGTCTGGTTTTCTTGTGAAACCTTGGTTCCTTTGCCAGGGCAATGGCACCAGTGTTGTCACAGAACAAGGTTATTGGATCCAGTGCACTTGGCACCACTCCAAGATCCGTCATGAACTGCTTCATCGAGACACCCTCCTTAGCCGCCTCCGAGGTAGCCATGTACTCCGCTTCACATGTAGAATCTGCTACGACGCTTTGCTTGGAACTGCACCAGCTTACTGCACCCCCATTAAGAATAAATACGTATCTGGTTTGCGACTTAGAGTCGTCCGGATCTGTGTCAAAGCTTGCATCAACGTAACCCTTTACGGCGAGCTCTTCATCACCTCCATACACGAGAAACATCTCCTTAGTCCTTTTCAGGTACTTCAGGATATTATTGACCGCTGTCCAGTGATCCACTCCTGGATTACTCTGGAACCTGCCTGCTATACTTATGGCCAGGCTAACATCCGGTCTAGTGCACAACATCGCATACATGATAGAACCTATGGCTGAAGCATAGGGGACGGAGCGCATATGCTCTCTATCTTCATCAGTTGCTGGGCACTGAGTCTTACTCAATCTCGTACCTTGTAACACTGGCAAGAACCCTTTCTTGGACTGTTCCATTTTGAACCTCTTCAAAACTTTATCAAGGTATGTGCTTTGTGAAAGTCCTATCACGCGTTTTGATCTATCCCTATAGATCTTAATGCCTAGAATGTAAGCAGCTTCTCCTAGGTCCTTCATAGAGAAACTTTTATTCAAGTAACCTTTTATGCTCTCCAAAAGCTCTACGTTGTTTCCAATCAGTAATATGTCATCCACATATAATATTAGAAACACCACAGAGCTCCCACTCACTTTCTTGTAAATACAAGATTCTCCAACCACTTGTATAAACCCAAATGCTTTGATCACCTCATCAAAGCGTTTGTTCCAACTCCGAGATGCTTGCACCAGTCCATAAATGGATCGCTGGAGCTTGCACACCTTGTCAGCATTTTTAGGATCGACAAAACCTTCGGGCTGCATCATATACAACTCTTCCTTAAGGAAACCGTTAAGGAACGCCATTTTGACATCCATCTGCCAGATTTCATAATCGAAAAATGCAGCTATTGCTAACATGATTCTGACGGACTTAAGCATCGCTACGGGAGAGAAAGTCTCATCGTAGTCAATTCCTGGAACTTGTGAAAAACCCTTTACCACAAGTCGAGCTTTATAAACGGTCACATTACCGTCAGCGTCCGTCTTCTTCTTAAAGATCCATTTGTTCTGAATAGCCTTGCGGCCCTCAGGTAGTATCTCCAAAGTCCACACTTTGTTCTCATACATGGATCCTATCTCGGATTTCATGGCTTCTAGCCATTTGTTGGAATCTGGGCCCACCATTGCTTCTTCATAATTTGCAGGTTCATTGTTGTCTAACAACATGATTGATAAGACGGGATTACCGTACCACTCTGGAGCAGCGCGTGATCTCGTCGACCTGCGTGGTTCAACAGAAACTTGAACTGGAGTTTCATGATCATCATCATTAACTTCCTCCTCAACCGGGTTGCAATGACAGAGGTTTCCCCTTGCCCTGCGCCACCATCCAGAGGGATGAGAGGTTCGACAACCTCGTCAAGTTCTATCTTCCTCCCACTCAATTCTCTCGAGAGAAACTCCTTCTCGAGAAAAGTTCCGTTCTTAGCAACAAACACTTTGCCCTCGGATTTGAGATAGAAGGTGTACCCAACTGTCTCTTTTGGGTAACCTATGAAGACGCATTTTTCCGCTTTGGGTTCCAGCTTTTCGGGCTGAAGCTTTTTGACATAAGCATCACATCCCCAAACTTTAAGAAACGACAACTTTGGCCTTTTGCCATACCACAGTTCGTATGGTGTCGTCTCAACGGATTTTGATGGTGCCCTATTTAAAGTGAATGCAGCTGTTTCTAATGCATAACCCCAAAACGATAACGACAAATCAGTAAGAGACATCATAGATCGCACCATCTCTAACAAAATACGATTACGACGTTCGGACACACCATTACGCTGTGGTGTTCCAGGCGGTGTTAACTGTGAAACAATTCCACATTGTCTTAAGTGAGCACCAAACTCGAAACTCAGATATTCACCCCCACGATCAGACCGTAGGAACTTGATCTTCTTGTTACGATGATTTTCCACTTCACTCTGAAATTGCTTGAACTTTTCAAATGTTTCATACTTGTGCTTCATCAAGTAGACATAACCATATCTACTTAAATCGTCAGTGAAGTTGAGGAAATAACGATATCCGCCGCGTGCCTCCACGCTCATTGGGCCACACACATCGGTATGTATGATTTCCAACAAGTCACTTGCACGCTCCATTGTTCCGGAGAACGGAGTCTTAGTCATCTTGCCCATGAGGCATGGTTCGCACGTGTCAAGTGAATCAAAGTCAAGTGACTCCAAAAGTCCATCAGCATGGAGTTTCTTCATGCGCTTTACACCAATATGACCTAAACGGCAGTGCCATAAAAATATGGCGCTATCATTGTTAACTCTAACTCTTTTGGTCTCAGTGTTATGTATATGCGTATCGCTATCAAGATTCAATATGAACAATCCTCTCACATTCGGTGCATGACCATAAAAGATGTTACTCATAGAAATAGAACAACCATTATTCTCAGACTTAAAAGAGTAACCGTCTCGCAATAAACAAGATCCAGATATAATGTTCATGCTCAACGCAGGCACTAAATAACAATGATTTAAGTTCATCACTAATCCTGATGGTAGCTGAAGTGACACTGTGCCGACGGCGATTGCATCAACCTTCGAACCGTTTCCTACGCGCATCGTCACTTCGTCTTTCGCCAGCCTTCGTCTATTCCGCAGTTCCTGCTTCGAGTTGCAAATGTGAGCAAAAGAACCGGTATCAAATACCCAGGCACTACTACGAGAGCCGGTTAAGTACACATCAATAACATGTATATCAAATATACCTGATTTTTCTTTACCCGCCTTCTTATCTGCCAGATACTTGGGGCAATTGCGCTTCGAGTGACCCATACCCTTGCAATAGAAGCACTCTATTTCAGGCTTAGGTCCAGCCTTGGGTTTCTTCGGTGGATTGGCAACACGCTTGCCGCTCTTCTTCGAATTGCCCTTCTTGCCTTTGCCGTTTCTCTTGAAACTAGTGGTCTTGCTCACCATCAACACTTGATGCTCTTTACGGAGTTCAGACTCTGCGACTTTCAGCATCGCAAACAACTCGCCGGGAGACTTGTTCATCCCTTGCATGTTGTAGTTCAACACAAAGCCTTTATAGCTTGGCGGCAGTGATTGAAGGATTCTGTCAGTGATAGCTTCTTGCGGGAGTTCAATCCCCAGTTCAGCTAGACGGTTTGAGTACCCAGACATTTTGAGCACATGTTCACTGACAGATGAGTTTTCCTCCATCTTGCAAGCATAGAATTTATCGGAGGTCTCATACCTCTCGATCCGGGCGTTCTTCTGAAAGATAGACGCCAACTCCTGGAACATCTCAAATGCTCCATGACGCTCAAAGCGACGTTGAAGTCCCGGTTCTAAGCCATACAAGACTGCACATTGAACTATTGAGTAGTCCTCCTTACGTGCTAACCAAGCGTTCTTAACATCCTGATCAGCCGTAGCGGGTGGTTCATCTCCTAGCGCAGCATTAAGGACATAATCCTTCTTCCCAGCTTGTAAGATTAGCTTAAGATTACGAGCCCAGTCTACAAAGTTGCTTCCATCATCTTTCAACTTAGCTTTCTCTAGGAACGTATTAAAATTCAGGATGACTGTCGCGTGAGCCATGATCTACAACACAAATATATTCAAAGTGGACTTAGACTATGTTCAAGATAATTAGAGTTCAACTTAATCAAATTATATGCTAAACTCCCACTCAAAAAAGTACATCTCTCTAGTCATTTGAGTGGTTCATGATCCACTTACACTATCCCAAGTCCGATCATCACGTGAGTCGAGAGTAGTTTCAGTGGTAAGCATCCCTATGCTAATCATATCAACTATATGATTCATGATCGACCTTTCGGTCTCATGTGTTCCGAGGCCATGTCTGCACATGCTAGGCTCGTCAAGCTTAACCCGAGTGTTCCGCGTGCGCAACTATTTTGCACCCGTTGTATGTGAACGTTGAGTCTATCACACCCGATCATCACGTGGTGTCTCGAAACGACGAACTGTAGCAACGGTGCACAGTCGGGGAGAACACAATTTCGTCTTGAAATTTTAGTGAGAGATCACCTCATAATGCTACCGTCGTTCTAAGCAAAATAAGGTGCATAAAAGGATTAACATCACATGCAATTCATAAGTGACATGATATGGCCATCATCACGTGCTCCTTGATCTCCATCACCAAAGCACCGGCAGGATCTTCTTGTCACCGGCGCCACACCATGATCATCCATCAACGTGTCGCCATCGGGGTTGTCGTGCTACTTATGCTATTACTACTAAAGCTACATCCTAGCAAAATAGTAAACGCATCTGCAAGCACAAACGTTAGTATAAAGACAACCCTATGGCTCCTGCCGGTTGCCGTACCATCGACGTGCAAGTCGATATTTCTATTACAACATGATCATCTCATACATCCAATATATCACATCACATCGTTGGCCATATCACATCACAATCATACCCTGCAAAAACAAGTTAGACGTCCTCTAATTTTGTTGTTGCATGTTTTACGTGGTGACCAAGGGTATCTAGTAGGATCGCATCTTACTTACGCAAACACCACAACGGAGATCTATGAGTTGCTATTTAACCTCATCCAAGGACCTCCTCGGTCAAATCCGATTCAACTAAAGTTGGAGAAACCGTCACTTGCCAGTCATCTTTGAGCAAAGGGGGTTACTCGTAACGATGAAACCAGTCTCTCGTAAGCGTACGAGTAATGTCGGTCCAAGCCGCTTCAATCCAACAATACCGCGGAATCAAGAAAAGACTAAGGAGGGCAGCAAAATGCACATCACCGCCCACAAAACCTTTTGTGTTCTACTCGAGAAGACATCTACGCATGAACCTAGCTCATGATGCCACTGTTGGGGAACGTCGCATGGGAAACAAAAATTTTCCTACGCGCACGAAGACCTATCATGGTGATGTCCATCTACGAGAGGGGATGAGTGATCTACGTACCCTTGTAGATCGTACAGCAGAAGCGTTAGAGAACGCGGTTGATGTAGTGGAACGTCCTCACGTCCCTCGATCCGCCCCGGGAACAATCCCGCGATCAGTCCCACGATCTAGTACCGAACGGACGGCACCTCCGCGTTCAGCACACGTACAGCTCAACGATGATCTCGGCCTTCTTGATCCAGCAAGAGAGACGGAGAGGTAGAAGAGTTCTCCGGCAGCGTGACGGCGCTCCGGAGGTTGGTGATGATCTCGTCTAAGCAGGGCTCCGCCCGAGCTCCGCAGAAACGCGATCTAGAGGAAAAACTATGGAGGTATGTGGTCGGGCAGCCGTGAGAAAGTCGTCTCAAATCTGCCCTAAAAGCCCCATATATATAGGAGGAGGGAGGGGGACCTTGCCTTGGGGTCCAAGGGACCCTCAAGGGGTCGGCCGAGCCAAGGGGGGGAGGACTCCCCCCCCAAACCGAGTTGGACTTGGTTTGGTGGGAGGAGTCCCCCTCCCTTCCCACTTCTTCCCTCTTTTTTTTTCTTTTCCTTTGATTTCCTTCTCTTGGCGCATAGGCCCCCTTGGGGCTGTCCCACGAGCCCACTAAGGTCTGGTGTGTCTCCCCAAAGCCTATGGGCTTCCCCGGGGTGGGTTGCCCCCCCCCCCCCCGGTGAACTCCCGGAACCCATTCGTCATTCCCGGTACATTCCCGGTAACTCCGAAAACCTTCCGGTAATCAAATGAGGTCATCCTATATATCAATCTTCGTTTCCGGACCATTCCGGAAACCCTCGTGATGTCCGTGATCTCATCCGGGACTCCGAACAACATTCGGTAACCAACCATATAACTCAAATACGCATAAAACAACGTCGAACCTTAAGTGTGCAGACCCTGCGGGTTCGAGAACTATGTAGACATGACCCGAGAGACTCCTCGGTCAATATCGAATAGCGGGACCTGGATGCCCATATTGGATCCTACATATTCTACGAAGATCTTATCGTTTGAACCTCAGTGCCAAGGATTCGTATAATCCCGTATGTCATTCCCTTTGTCCTTCGGTATGTTACTTGCCCGAGATTCGTTCGTCAGTATCCGTATACCTATTTCAATCTCGTTTACCGGCAAGTCTCTTTACTCGTTCCGTAATACAAGATCCCGCAACTTACACTAAGTTACATTGCTTGCAAGGCTTGTGTGTGATGTTGTATTATCGAGTGGGCCCCGAGATACCTCTCCGTCACACGGAGTGACAAATCCCAGTCTTGATCCATACTAACTCAACTAACACCTTCGGAGATACCTGTAGAGCATCTTTATAGTCACCCAGTTACGTTGCGACGTTTGATACACACAAAGCATTCCTCCGGTGTCAGTGAGTTATATAATCGCATGGTCATAGGAATAAATACTTGACACGCAGAAAACAGTAGCAACAAAATGACACGATCAACATGCTACGTCTATTAGTTTGGGTCTAGTCCATCACGTGATTCTCCCAATGACGTGATCCAGTTATCAAGCAACAACACCTTTTTCATAATCAGAAGACACTGACTATCATTGATCAACTGGCTAGCCAACTAGAGGCATGCTAGGGACGGTGTTTTGTCTATGAATCCACACATGTAAATGAGTCTTCATTCAATACAATTATAGCATGGATAATAAACTATTATCTTGATACAGGAATTATAATAATAACTATACATTTATTATTGCCTCTAGGGCATAATTCCAACATGCACTTCTGATCCTTTACTGCTTCTGCTGTAAGTTAGTCATCAGTCAGGAATTTCATCAAAAGGAATTTCCACACCGATGAAATTCTAAAAATCTCCTATTCACCCCCCCCCTCTAGTCGATATAACGCACTTTCAAAAAGTAACTAATCACAATGCATAATCATATTCATGACCAGAGAGGTAATGAGTAGCATCAAGGATCGAGACATAAACTCTTCCACCAAGTAATCCAACTAGCATCAACTACAAAGAGTAATCAACACTACTAGCAACCTTACAAGTACCAATCGGAGTCACGAGACGGAGATTGGTTACAAGTGATGAACTAGGGTTTGGAGATGAGATGGTGCTGATGAAGATGTTGATGGAGACGAGTCCCCTCCGATGAGAGGAGTGTTGGTGATGACGATGGCGACGATTTCCCCCTCCAGGAGGGAAGTTCCCCCAGCAGGATCGTCCTGCCGGAGCTCTAGATTCGTTCTGCTCAAGTTCTGCCTCGTGGCGTCGGAGAATCCACGAAAAAGCTCCGCCTTGATTTTTTTCCGGATGAAACCCTTCATATAGCAGAAGAGGGGGGTTAGTGGGCCACCAGGGTGCCCACAAGCCCAGTAGCCGCGGCGGCAGGCCGTGGCCACCAGGCTATTGGGCCCCTGACAGCTCCCCTGTGGCACTTCTTTCGCCTAGTATTTTTTATATATTCCCAAAAAATTCCACGTTGATTTTGAGGGCATTTGGAGTTGCGCAGAATAGAGGACTCAGACTTGCTCCTTTTCCAGTCCAAAATTCCAGCTGCCGGTATTCTCCCTCTTCAAATAAACCTTGCAACATAAGAGAGAAAAGGCATAAGTATGGTACCACAAAGTATAATAACAGTCCATAAAGCGATAAATATGAACATGAAATCATGATGCAAAATGGACGTATCAACTCCCCCAAGCTTGGACCTCGCTTGTCGTCAAGCGAAAACCAAGATCCATAAACATGTCCACATGTTTAGGGATGAAGGCGTCGATAAAACATAATACGGACATGAGGGCATCATGATCACACATAGAAAAACAATACATCATAAAGATTCTTATGGGAAAGTAACAATTCCTTCACAAAGCAAAGTATGAAACAAAAACCTTACCGAGAAGTAGCCAACAACAATCCATAGTCATTGAAGCAATTGGAATATATCATAACATCAGAAAGAGCCAAGTAAGAGCTTGTAAAGCAAATCCACATACTCAATCATCTCTTTTGTTTTCCACAATTGTTACAACTCACGTGGTACTCATGGTATCAAAGTTTCAGTTGGACACAGAGAAAGATAGGGGCTTATAATTTTGCCTCCCAACCATTTACCTCAAGGGTAAAGTCAACAATAATAAAGCATAAGTACTCATCTCCAAGTTGATATATGAATATAGATCTTTCCCAAGCATGTGACGGTAGCCAAGACAAAGGCAAAATAAGGAATTGCTGAAGATCACCATGACTTTCACAGGGACAAAAGTAAAGGTACAAGATAGGCCCTTCGCAGAGGGAAGCAGAGGTTGTCATGCGCTTTTGAGGTTTGGATGCGTGTCCTCTTAGTGCGGAGGAACGTCACTTTATATTGCCTACTGTGATAAAGAACTTCATTATGCAGTCTGTCGCTTTTATGTCTTCCTCGTCACAGGTTCGTATAAAGCTTATTTTCCACACACTAATAGATCATACATATTAGAGAGCAATTTTTATTGCTTGCGCCGATGACAACTTACTTGAGGGATCTTGTTCAATCCATAGGTAGGTATGGTGGACACTCATGGCAAAACTGGTTTGAAGGTTTATGGATGCACAAGCAGTATCTCTACTTAATGCGGGAGTTTTGGCTAAAATGAGGAGGAAGCAATCGTCACATGCTAAGGGATCTCTAGACATATAACATTGTTTGGAATCAAGCAAACACAATTCATTATGTTGTCTTCCTTGTCCAATATCTACTTCTAAGCATGTAATAGTTTGGTGAGTGCTCACAATTGTAAAAAGTGTCTAAGATGATATATTTATATGCGAACCTCTCTTTCCTTATTACTTCTTATTAATTGCAACAATGACTGGGGTCTATGTTGGTCTATTCTCAACAAGTTTCAATCATCATACTTGTTATATGTGAAGCTATCACTTTCCATAAGATCATCTCATGATCTTTCATGCTATCGTTCTTTTCATACTTTTGATCACGGCACGAAACAAAGCCCTTGACTAAGATACTCTTTATTATAAAGCTCGCAAGCTCGAATACATCGGGGGAGACACAAGGCAAAAGACTCAAACTAAACACTAAAGACTTATCCCACTAAGAGAAGAAAGTAAAAACTGAAAAGGAAAGAACTAAAACAAAGGTAAGAGCAAAAGATATAAAGGTGATACGATACCAGGGCAACTCCCCCAAGCTTGGCACAAGCCAAGGGGATTGCCCATACCAATGCTCAGTTGTCTTCCTTTGGTGGTGGTGGAGGAGTTGTTGCAGAGGTCTTGAGCTTGTCTAATTTCCACTTGAGCATAAAATTCTGCTCTCTCGGATCATCATTTTCCTCCTCAAGCTTCAACACCCTTTGACAAAGTTCCTACTTACTCTCCTGCAAGAAACGAGAAGGCATAAACAAGTTCTTAGGCTTCTTCCTTGAGTCAGGGAGGCTCGACTTCTTGAACTCCACATGAGTGTGTCCAGGTTGAGGTAGAGGAGCCTCCTCTTCATCGGAACTCGTTTGTTCCTTCCCCTTGGGATCATAGTCCTCTTCCCCGTCAGTGGTCCAGCCATATGGTTCCAAGTCCCCATAGACCTTGTGGTTAGCAAGGTAATCAACCACATAGCTCTCCCCCTCTGAATCCTGAGAAGACATCTTGACCTAGATCTGCGGCAGAAAATAGGCTCGAAATGAAAACAGAGGAAAACTGCGCGATACGGAGATCAAAACCCTCGGGCGTATATATAATGATTTTTTCTGGACCAGAAGCAGTGCTCCGCAAGAAAAAGGAGTCCGGGAGGCACACGAGGTGCCCACAAGCCCTGTAGCCGTGGCCAGGGGAAGGCCGCGGCTACCAAGCCTGTGGCCGCCTCGTGCGCTCTCCGGACTGCTTTTTATTTTTCTAATTTTCCATAAATTCCAAAACGGAGAAAATTTCCTACTGGAAAAGTTTTGGAGTCCAATTACTCACCGAAACACATACCTCTTCGTTTTCAGTGTCTGAAACAGGCTGATAAACATCCCTTATGTACTCCTTTGGAGTTATGATATTGATGATATTGGTCTCAACATTTATGGGAGTACCAGAGATATAATGCTTGATTCTTTGCCCATTTACCACTCTAGGAAAATTACCTTCCATGTTATTCATTTTGATGGCACCGGAATGATATACTTCCTCGACAACGTAGGGACCTTCCCATTTAGAGAGAAGCTTGCCTGCGAAGAATCTTAAGCGGGAATTGTATAGCAAGACATAATCACCTACATTGAACTCACGTTTTTGTATTCTTTTATCGTGCCATCTCTTAACCTTTTCCTTGAACAACTTGGCATTCTCATATGCATGGGCCCTCCATTCTTCTAATGAGCTGATATCAAACAACCGCTTCTCACCGGCAAGTTTGAAATCAAAGTTGAGCTCTTTGATTGCCCAATAAGCTTTGTGTTCTAGCTCAAGAGGTAAATGACAGGCCTTACCGTAAACCATTTTATACGGCGACATGCCCATGGGATTCTTATAACCAGTCCTATAAGCCCATAGTGCATCGTCAAGTTTCCTAGACCAATTCTTTCGAGATCTATTGACAGTCTTTTGTAAGATCAATTTGATCTCCCTATTACTCAACTCCACTTGACCACTAGACCGAGGATGATAAGGAGATGCAACTCTATGGTTGAAATCATACTTAGCTAGCATCTTGCGAAAAACACCATGAATGAAGTGTGAACCGCCATCATTCATAGATATCTAGGGACTCCAAATCTTGGGAAAATGACTTCTTTAAGCATCTTAATAGAGGTGTGGTGATCAACATTTCTAGTTGGGATAAAATCTACCCACTTAGTGACATAATCAACAACAATTAAGATGTCAGTACACCCATTAGAACTCGGGAAGGGTCCCATATAATCAAAGCCCCACACATCAAATGGTTCAATGACAAGTGAATATTTCATAGGCATTTCCTGACGTTTACTAATGTTCCCTATTCTTTGGCATTCGTCACAAGACAAGACAAACTTACGGGCATCCTTGAAGAGAGTGGGCCAATAGAAACCTGATTGCAATACCTTATGAGCAGTTCTATCTCCAGCATGGTGTCCTCCGTAGGCTTCGGAATGACACTTCTGCAGGATCTGTCCCGATTCATGTTCAGGCACACAACGTCTAATAACACCATCTACTCCTTCCTTATAAAGGTGAGGATCATCCCAAAAGTAGTGTCTCAAATCAAAGAAAAATTTCTTCTTTTACTGGTAGGTGAAACTGGGTGGTATGTATTTGGCTATGATATAGTTTGCGTAATCAGCATACCACGGTGCAATATGTGAAGTATGGATGACATTCAATTGCTCATCAGGAAAGGTGTCATCAATAGGTCGTGGGTCATCAAGGACATTCTCTAGCCTGGACTAGTTATCTGCTACAAGGTTATCAGCACCCTTTCGATCAACAATGTGCAGATCAAATTCCTGTATCAGGAGAACCCATGTGATTAGCCCAGGTTTAGCGTCCTTCTTCTCCATAAGGTACTTAATAGCAGCATGATCAGAGTGAATAATGACTTTGGAGTCAACTATATAAGATCTGAACTTTTCACATGCAAACACGACTGCTAAAAATTCCTTCTCCGTAGTAGCATATGTTTTTTGGGCACTGCCTAGAGTTTTACTAGCGTAGTGAATAACAATCAACTTCTTGTCAACTCTTTGTCCTAGAACAGCACCAACAACATAATCACTAGCGTCGCACATGATTTCAAAGGGCAAGTTCCAATCAGGTGGTTGAACAATAGGTGCGGTTATCAAGGCCTTCTTAAGTATTTCGAAAGCTTCCTTACAATCCTCATCAAAAACAAAAGGAACATCCTACTGCAAGAGGTTGGTAAGAGGCCTAGAAATCTTAGAGAAGTCTTTAATGAACCTTCTATAGAAACCAACATGACCTTGGAAACTTCGTATACCTCTTATATCTGTGGGCAAGGCATTTTCTCAATTGCATCAACCTTAGCCTTATCAACTTCAATGCCTTTCTCAGAGATTTTGTGTCCTAAGACGATGCCTTCATTAACCATGAAGTGGCACTTCTCCCAGTTCAAGGCGAGGTTGGTATCTTTGCATCTCTGTAAGACTCGATCAAGGTTGTTGAGGCAATCGTCAAAGGAAGAACCGTAAACGGAGAAATCATCCATGAAAACCTCAACAATCTTTTCACAAAAGTCAGAGAATATTTCCATCATACACCTTTGAAAGGTGGCAGGTGCATTGCATAAGCCAAAAGGCATATGTCTATAAGCAAAGGTACCGAAGGGGCAGGTGAAAGTGGTTTTCTCCTGATCAGATTGTGCAATAGGTATTTGCGAGAAACCTGAATAACCGTCTAGAAATCAGAAGTGTGTATGTTTAGATAGCCTTTCTAGCATTTGGTCGATAAACGACAAACGATAATGGTCTTTCCTGGTTGCCTTGTTCAGTTTCCGGAAGTCTATCACCATCCTATAGCCAGTAATAATCCTCTGTGGGATCAGTTCATTATTATCATTAGGAACGACGGTGATACCTCCCTTCTTGGGTACGCAATGCACTGGACTTACACAATCGCTACGAGCAACATGATAAATGATTCATGCTTCCAGAAGCTTTAATATTTCTTTTCTCACGACCTCTTTCATCCTAGGATTTAATCTCCGTTGATGATCAGCAACTGGCTTAGAATCATGATCGATTTTAATCTTGTGCTGACATAGAGTGGGATAATACCCTTAAGATCATCAAGAGTATATCCAATAGCAGCACGGTGCTTCCTCAAAGTTTTTAATAACTTCTTCTCTTCATGATTCGAGAGGTAAGCACTAATAATAACAGGATATATCTCCTTCTCATCAAGATAGGCATACTTAAGTGTATCTGGTAACTGTTTTAGCTCGAACACAGGATCACCCTTTGGTGGGAGAGGATCCCCAAGCAGTTCAACAGGCAGATTATTCTTAAGAATAGGATATTGTTCTAAAACAATTTTATCTATCTCATCTCTTTCATCGATATGCATACCATTTTCATGCTCAAGCAGATATTGCTCTAAAGGATCCGTAGGAGGTACGGCAATAGAGGCAAGAGCAATGATTTCATCCCTACCATACGACTCTTTTTCATGGGGTTGTCTTCCAAACTTGGAGAAGTTAAATTCATGAGCCACACCCTCGAAACTAACAGTGACAGACTGTTTAACGCAATCAATATGAGCATTCACAGTGTTGAGAAAGGGTCTACCAGATATGATGGGACAAAAGCTATCTTGTGCAGTAGCAAGGACGAGGAAATCAGTAGGATACTTTGTCTTACCACACATGACTTCTACGTCTCTCATAATTCCCACGGGGCAGATATTGTCTCTATTAGCTAGCGTAATAGTGACATCAATGGGTTCTAACTCAGCAGGTGCAATCTCATCTTTGATTTCATCATATAGGGACCGGGGTATTGCACTAACACTAGCACCCATATCACATAAACCATGAAAATAGTGATCTCCTATCTTGACAGAAACAACAGGCAGGCCAACTACAGGTCCGTATTTGTCTTTCGCGCGAGGTTTAGCAATTCTAGCGGAGTCCTCACAGAATTTGATAACATGCCCGTCTATGTCTTCGGCTAAGAGATCTTTGATAATAGCAACACTTGGTTCAACTCTAATTTCCTCAGGGGGTGCAAGTGGTCTAATGTAACCCCTACGTATCAAAGTTGGAGCTTTAGAATAATCCTTTTTCCTAACAGGGTAAGGTGGTTTGTCAGTGTAGGCACAAGGAACAATAGGATCATTATAGGCAATGACTCTCTCTTCAACTGGAGTGGGTTTAACTACATTGACTTCTAAAGGAGGATGATACTTAAACCACTTCTCTTTGGGAAGATCAATATGAGCAGCAAAAGATTCACATAGAGAAGCTACTATCTCAGAGTCAAGTCCATACTTAGCGCTAAAATCTCTAGAAGTGGTTGTTTCAACAAAAGATTTAACACAATCAAACTGGAAATTCATACCTGACTCCTTACCTTCTTCACGCTCTCAATCTTCAGAGTTACGTTTGATTCTTTCCAATAAATTCCACTTGTGGTCAATATCCTTCTTCATAAAAGAACCGGTACAAGAAGTGTCAAGCATGGTACAATCTTCATGAGAAGGCCGAGCATAAAAGTTTTGAGTGATAATTTCTCTCGAGAGCTCATGATTGGGGCATGAATATAGCATTGATTTAAGCCTCCCCCAAGCTTGGGCTATGCTTTCCCTATCACGAGGCCAAAAGTTATAAATATAATTCCGATCACGATGTACTAAATGCATAGGATAAAACTTTTGATGAAATTCCAATTTCAAACGATTGTAGCCCCATGATCCAGTATCATCACATAGCCTATACCATGTCAATGCCTTATCCTTCAAAGATAAAGGAAAGACTTTCTTCTTTACCTCATCCTCGGGCAAACCTGCAAGCTTAAATAAACCACAAACTTCATCTACATAGATTAGATGCAAGTCTAGATGTGATGATCCATCTCCTGTAAAAGGATTAGCCAGCAGTTTCCCAAGCATACCCGAAGGAATTTCATAAAAGATATTTTCAGTAGGTACCTTAGGTTGAGGAGAAACTCCTCGTGCTTCATATCATGGTGAAGATACCCCGAACAAATTCCTCAAAGGAACAGTTTCCATAGTGACAAGTGACAATAAATTTCAGCACAGTATATAAATGTTTCCTTACGAAATTCCACTTACCAAAGGCGCTTCACTCCCCGGCAACGGCGCCAGAAAAGAGTCTTGATGACCCACAAGTATAGGGATCAATCGTAGTACTTTTGATAAGTAAGAGTGTCGAACCCAACAAGGAGCAGAAGGCTCTGATGAACGGTTTTCAGCAAGGTAATAACTGCAAGCACTGAAAGTAGCGGTAACAAGTGATGGTGTAGTGAGGTGAAACGTAGCAGGTGAAAAGTAACAAGTAATAGCAATGGTGCAGTAAAGTGGCCCAATCCCTTTTGTAGAAAGGGACAAGCCTGAACAAAGTCTTATAGGAAGTAAAGCGCTCCCGAGGACACACGGGAATTTCTGTCATGCTAGTTTCATCATGTTCATATGATTCGCGTTCTTTACTTTGATAGTTTGATATGTGGGTGGACCGACGCTTGGGTACTGCCCTTACTTGGACAAGCATCCCACTTATGATTAACCCCTCTCGCAAGCATCCGCAACTACGAAAGAAGAATTAAGACAAAGTCTAACCACAGCATTAAACTAGTGGATCCAAATCAGCCCCTTACGAAGCAACGCATAAACTAGGGTTTAAGCTTCTGTCACTCTAGCAACCCATCATCTACATACTACTTCCCAATGCCTTCCTCTAGGCCCAAATAATGGTGAAGTGTTATGTAGTCGACGTTCACATAACACCACTAGAGGAAAAACAACATACAACATATCAAAATACCGAACGAATACTAAATTCACATGACTACTATTAGCATGACTTATCCCATGTCCTCAGGAACAAAAGTAACTACTCACAAAGCATAATCATATTCATGACCAGAGAGGTAATGAGTAGCATCAAGGATCTGAACATAAACTCTTCCACCAAGTAATCCAACTAGCATCAACTACAAAGAGTAATCAACACTACTAGCAACCTTACAAGTACCAATCGGAGTTGCGAGACGGAGATTGGTTACAAGTGATGAACTAGGGTTTGGAGATGAGATGGTGCTGATGAAGATGTTGATGGAGACGAGTCCCCTCCGATGAGAGGAGTGTTGGTGATGACGATGGCGACAATTTCCCCCTCGGGAGGGAAGTTTCCCCGAGAGGATCGTCCTGCCGGAGCTCTAGATTGGTTCTGCTCAAGTTCCGCCTCGTGGCGGCGGAGAATCCACGAAAAAGCTCCACTTTGATTTTTTCCGGACGAAACCCTTCATATAGAAGAAGAGGGGGGGCAGTGGGCCACGAGGGTGCCCACAAGCCCTGTAGCCGTGGCCAGGGGGGCAGGCCGCGGGCACCAGGCTTGTGGGCCCCTGGCAGCTCCCCTCTGGCACTTCTTTCGCCCAGTATTTTTTATATATTCCCAAAAAAATCCACATTGATTTTTAGGGCATTTGGAGTTGCGCAGAATAGAGGACTCAGACTTGCTCCTTTTCTAGTCCAGAATTCCAACTGTCGGTATTCTCCCTCTTCAAATAAACCTTGCAAAATAAGAGAGAAAGGCATAAGTATGGTACCACAGAGTACAATAACATTCCATAAAGCGATAAATATCAACATGAAAGCACAATGCAAAATGGACGTATCAAAGATCATATGTTCAGATCCTTTATGATTATTAATACTCCTCTGATTATGAACATGAATATGCTTTGTGAGTAATTATGTTTGTTCCTCAGGACATGGGATAAGTCTTGCTATAAGTAATCATTTGAATTTGGTATTCATTCAATATTTTGATGAGATGTATGTTGTCTCTCCTCTAGTGGTGTCATGTGAACGTCGACTACATGACACTTCACCATTATTTGGGCCTAGAGGAAGGCATAGGGAAGTAATAAGTAGATGATGGGTTGCTAGAGTGACATAAGCTGAAACCCTAGTTTATGCGTTGCTTCGTTAGGGGTTGATTTGGATTCATATGTTTCAAGTTATGGTTAGATTTATCTTAATTCTTCTTTCGTAGTTGCGAATGCTTGCGAGAGAGGTTAATCATAAGTGGGATGTTTGTCCAGGTAAGGGAAGCACCCAAGCACCGGTCCACCCACATATCAAATTATCAAAGTAACGAATGTGAATCATACGAGCATGATGAAAACTAGCTTCATAGAAATTCCCATGTGTCCTCGGGAGCGCTTTGCTTTATTTAAGAGTTTGTCCAGGCTTGTAGTTTTCTACAAAAATGATTGGGCCACGTTTATGCACCTTTGTTACATTTGTTACTTGCTACCCACTATGAATTACCTTATCACAAAACTATCTATTACCGATAATTTCAGTGCTTGCAGAGAATACCTTACTGAAAACCCTTGTCATTTCCTTCTGCTCCTCGTTGGGTTCGACACTCTTACTTATCGAAATGACTATGATATATTCCCTATACTTGTGGGTCATCAAGACTCTTTTCTGGCGCCTTCGCCGGGGAGTGAAGAGCCTTTGGTGAGTGGAACTTGGTAAGGAAAAAATTATATATTGTGCTGAAATTTACTGTCACTTGTCACTAAGGAAAATAATACTTTGAGGGGCTTGTTTGGGGTATCTTCACCCCGACCGGAAGCAAAAAGAGATGCTCCTCAACCTGCTACACCTACTGAAAATATTTATTATGAAATTCCTTCAGGTATGATAGAAAAACTACTAGCTAATCCTTATGCAGGAGATGGAACACTACATCCTTTTGCATCTAATCTATGTGGATGGAGTTTCTGGATTATTAAAGCTTGCAGGTCTGCGAGAGGATGATGTCAAGAAGAAGGTCTTTCCTTTATGTTTGAAGGAGAAGGCATTGACATGGTATAGGCTATGTGATGATATTGGATCATGGAACTACAACCGATTGAAATTGGAATTTCATCAGAAGTTTTATCATATGCATCTGGTCCATCATGATCGGAATTATATTTATAACTTTTGGCCTCGTGAAGGAGAAAGAATCTCTCAAGCTTGGGGGATGCTTAAGTCAATTTTATATTCATGCCCCAATCATGAGCTCCCGATAGAAATTATTATTCAGAATTTTTATGCTTAGCTCTCTCGTAATGATCAATCCATGTTCGCCACTTCTTGTGTTGGTTCCTTTATGAAGAAAGATATTGAATTCAAATGGGACTTATGGGAAAGAATTAAACGCAACTTTGAAGATTGGAAACTCGACGAAGGTAATGAGTCAGGTATAAGCCTTAAGTTTGATTGTGTTAAATCCTTTATAGACACCGATGCTTTTCGTGATTTTAGCACTAAATATGGACTTGACTCTGAGGTAGTAGCTTAATTTTGTGAATCTTTTGCTACTCATGTTGATCTCCCCAAGGAGAAGTGGTTTAAATATCATCCTCCCATTGAAGTTAAAGTGGTTGAACCTATTAAAGTTGAAGAATAAACTATTATTTATAATGTCGATCATGTTATTACTACTACTTACATTGAGAAACCACCCTTTCCTGTTAGGATAAAGGAACATGATAAAGCTTCAACTGTGGTTCGTAAGAGTTGTACTAGAACTCCTATACCTATTGAAAAAATTAAAGTTAAACCTAATATTGCTATGATTAAAGATCTCTTGGTTGATAATAATGATGGGCATGTCATTCATTTCTGTGATGAAGCTGCTAGAATTGCTGGACCTCATACTAAAGGTAAAAAAAGACCTATTGTTGGTGTGCCTGTTGTTTCTGTTAAAATAAGAGATCATTGTTATCATGGCTTATGTGCTGTGTGTGCTAGTGTGAGTGCAATTACCTTTACCTTATACCAAGAAATTATGAATTATATTGCACCAGCTGAATTAGAAGAAATTGATGTTACCATCAAGCTTGCTAATAGAGATACTATTGCACCAATTGGGATTGTTAGAGATGTTGAAGTCTTGTGTGGGAAAATAAAGTATCCTACTGATTTTCTTGTTCTTGGTTCCCGAGAAGATGATTTTTGTCCCATTATATTCGGTAGACCCTTCTTGAATTCTGTTAATGCTAAGCTTGATTGTGCGAAAGAAACAGTTACTGTAAGTTTTGGGGACGTGCCTCATGAGTTCAATTTCTCAAAATTTCGTAGACAACCCCATGACAAAGAATTGCCTAATAAATATGAAATTATTGGTCTCTCTTCTATCATTGTGCCTCCTACAGATTCCTTAGAATAATATTTGCTAGACCATGAAAATGATATGCATATGAATGAAAGGAATGAAATAGATAAGATTTTCTTTGATCAGCAGCTTATTTTGAAACACAACCTGCCTGTTGAAATACTTGGGGATCCTCCTCCACCCAAGGGTGATCCCGTGTATGAGCTTAAACAATTACGTGATACTCTGAAGTATGCTTATCTTGATGAAAAGGAGATATATCCTGTTATTATTAGTGCTAACCTTTCAGAGCATGAAGAAAAGAGATTATTGAAAAGTTTGAGGAAGCATCGTCCTCCTATTGGATATATTCTTGATGATCTTAAGGGCATTAGTCCCACTCTATGTCACCACAAAATTAACATGGAGCTTGATGCTCAACCAGTAGTTGATCACCAATGACGGTTAAATCCTAAAATGAAGTAAGTGGTAAGAAATGAAATACTAAGGCTTCTGGAGGCACGTATAATTTATCCTATTTCTGATAGTAGATGGGTTAGTCCCGTTCATTGTGTCCCCAAAAAGGGAGGTATTGCCTTTGTTCCTAATGATAAAAATGAATTGACCCCGCAAAGAATTATTACAGGATATAGAATGGTAATTGATTTTAGGAAATTAAATAAAGCTACTAGGAAAAATCATTACCCGCTACCTTATATTTCTTTTTGACCGGCTACTGTAGGGAAAACCCCCCACAACCATTTTTCTTTTATTCCCATATAAAAGAGCAGTATGTACAAGAAGAAATTAGAATGTACAAATAGGATGAGGAGCTAAGGCTACAAACCTCAAGGAGGCAAAAAGGAAACCCATTTAAGGAGATCATCCCTGAAACTAGCCTTAATCCTATGAGCTAACAGGGAAATGTCATGGATGAAGCCAGATCTCCATTTTCTGAACTTTGGCTGCTCCTGGTTAAAGACCTTTGCATTTTTGACAGTCCAGATGTTCCAACATGCAGTGAAGACCACCTCAGAAAAAAGGGGTTATGGAAGTCTCGTTTAGCAGCTACAGTAGCACTCCACATGGATGGACCCTACCATGTGATGTGCAGGTAATTCCAGACCCTGGTACTGAAAAGACAGTTGAAGAATAACTGATCTCTGTCTTCCTTGACTCGAGCATGGCATAGAACACAGAGATTGGAGTCGGAAACATTCCAGTGACGCCGTTCAAGCACTTGAGTGTTAAGCCTGTCCATGATGAGCATCCAGGCAAACATCTTAATCTTCATGGTACAACAGCTTTTCCAGATCCAGTTGAGTAAAGGGGTTGGTGTAATACTGTTGTGAATGTGACTATAGTATCTCTTGGCTGTGTAGGCCTTAGCCTCTTTTCCCCATACCCATGTGTCAGAGGCCTGATGATCAATATCCAGGTCTTGAAGGAAAGATTGAACTGAAAGCAGCTCCTGGTAAGCTTGAGCAGACAGTGGCAAGTGGAACATAGAGAGCATGTTGTCATCGTAAAAGGCTTTAAAGACCTCTTGAGCTGTGCAGAAAGGATCAACCACAAAAGAAAAAAGTCTTTGGAATCTAGCAGCCAGGGGCCTAGTGGAGTTTCCAATCAACCAGGAGTCAGACCAAAACACGAAGGAGTCACCCTTGTTAGGCTGAACATATGTAACTGATCTGAATTTGTCAAGCCGTTTACAGATATCCTTCCACCAAAAAGAACCACAAAGGGCAGTTCCCTGAGGTACTATGTCATGATAGTAAGTGTTCCAGATTAAGTGAACCCATGGGATATCTGCATGATTTAGAAATTTATCAGCATGCTTGAGCAGCAGTGCTTCATTCTGGATTGCTAGATTCATAATACCTAACCCCCCTTTATTTTTAGGTCCGCACACCAGTTGCCAGGCAGCAAGAGAGGGTGCATGATCTTGCCCATTTTTCCTCCATAGACATTGCCTTTGAATTCTTTCAAGCTGCTTCAGTATGCCTGGTGGGATATCCAGACTGCATAGAAAGAAGATAGGCACAGAAGACAGTGCTGAGTTTAAATATTGTAACCTTCCCCCCTGAGACAGACAAGATGAACTAGCATTGAGACTTCTTTCCATGTTATCAACCAGTGGCATGAGATCGATGATTCTTGGTTTAGTTGTCCCAACTGGAAGGCCAAGGTATGTGAAGGGCAAAGATCCCACTTTGCAGCTAATGGAGTCTGCCAGGTCCTGGAGTTGCTATGGAGGAGTGTTGACAGGTAGAAGGGCAAATTTGTGATAATTCACCTGGAATCCAGTGGATTGGGAGAAAAGTAAGAGCATTTTCTTGAACTGTAACAATTGAGGTTTATCAACAGGTAGGATGATAAGGGTATCATCAGCATATTGCACTATGGGGAAATCCTTATCATGACAAGGTATGGGCAGCTGAATCAGACCTCCACCAGCAGTTGGTTAACCAGAGTCTGTAAAAAAATCAGCAGCAATAGCAAAAAGCAGTGGGGACATGGGATCTCCCTGCCTGACTCCTTTCTTGCACATAAACTTCTTTCCAGGCACACCATTGATCAAGACCGAAGATGAGCCAGAAGTTAGTAGCTGCTTTACCCAAAGTATCCATCTGTCATTGAAGCCTTTGTGTTTGACAATCTGAAAAATGAACTCATGCTCCACAGAGTCGAATGCCTTTTCAAAATCCAGCTTGAGAATGACTATAGGTTTCTTGGATTGATGGCATTGGTGCAGGTACTCCAGATTCCATCCAACACAATCTTGAATGGTTCTAGACTTGATAAAACCATACTGATTCTTGTGAAGACACTTCACAATCTGCAACTGTAACCTGTTAGCAATCATTTTGGACAGAAATTTGAGGCTCATCCCAGTAAGTGATATTGGTCTGTAATCTCCCACTTGTTCAGGTGATCTCTTCTTGGGAATCAAAGTAATATAAGATGAGTTCATGTTCTCAAGTTGAGCATGACCAACATGGAAAGCAGCACCAAGCTGATAAAACTCAGGGGAGATAATGGGCCAGCATTTCTTGAAGAAAAGACCATTAAAGCCATCAGGTCCACGAGCTTTGTCAATGGGCATTTCCTAAACAATCTTGTCCATTTCAGACTTAGAAAAAGGTTCTGTGAGAATATCCAGACCCTCCACCTTCTGAAGCATAGATTGTAAATCAAATGCCATGTTAATGCCAAGAGAAGTGCCCATGCTATCCTTAAATGATGCCCAAAAACATGCAGCAATTTGATCATGATCAGATATGATGGAACCATCATTTAACTTGAGAGATGCAATGGAATTCCTCCTATATCTCCCAGTTGCCATAGCATGGAAGAATTTAGTGTTTTCCTCACCAACTTTAACAAATCTGATAGTGGCTCTCTTTTTCCAGTATAAGCACTGGAGATGCAAAAGATGCTCCAAGTGTAACTTAACAATATTCCTGAAGTTAGCCTCTCGTCTGAAGAGTGTCCTCAATTCCTCAAGCTCATCCAAGCACAACACAGCTTGATTGCATCTGGAGATGAAAATTTTCAACTGAGATAGGTTTGTCTGCCACTTTTTCAGAGCCTGCCTAAGATGTTTCATCTTATCCATAATGACAGCAGTAATATGGGTTTTCCTAGAAGGAATGAGCCAGGATTGCTGAACACACTCCATGAAGCCCTCCATTTCAACCCAGTAGTTTTCAAAGCGAAATAAGTTGCACTTAGGGATGGAAGTGTTGATAGTGACCACACAAGGAACATGATCAGAAGCTGTCTTTGCAAGGGGGAGCACTTGTGTAAGGGGATATGAGGAGATCCAGTTGGCTGATGTGAAAAACCAGTCAAGCTGCTCCAGAAGAGGGGAATCTTGCATATTGGACCAAGTGAAAGATCTGCCTTTAACGGTTAGTTCCAGCAATCCCAGATGCCCAATAATTTCATTGAAGATGAACATGTCATTTACATCAGCCCCAGGAAGGTTTCTGTTGTCAGGGGATCTAATGAAATTAAAATCTCCAAGAAACAACCAATTAGCCCCAGTGGGTATATGAAGATTGTATAGCCAGCTAACAAATAGATCTCTAGCTTCACCTTGACAAGGACCATAGACATTCACCAAAGTCTAGGATTCCCCAGTATGATTTGAGGTAAAGGAGATGATCAAACCATAGGGTGTGCATTCAACTAACTGGCCAGTAAGAACAGAAGAGTTCCAAAGGGTGATAAGCCCTCCTAATGCCCCGTGGAGGGAGAGTAGGCAAACTGATCAAAACGTTTGGGACAGAAACACTTGACTGTACGAAAATCAATTGACTGCATTTTGGTTTCCTGCAAGCACACCACAGCAGCTAGGCTCTCATCAATCTTGTTACGACCGCACATTGCCTATGGTCCGAATTTAGACCATGCACATTCCAACACATCACACGCCAACTTCTCGTAGAACGGCTATCCATTGGACAATATATATAGAGCAAATGCAGGGCTATGTAATAGCCTGTGCGACCAAGGTTCAGTTAACCAAAAGACAGAGCAAGCAGAAGTCTCACAGTACATGGAGCCAGTACAGTAACAAATTAACATAAGTGAACTAATCATCAGCAGACGGTGGCGCGGAATCAGAAGGATCTTCCATAAGTCGATCCATAGTTAGCTTCTCAGGGGCAATACCAAGTGTCTGCCCAACCGCGTGTATCACCGGAATAGGAGTGGCAGGAGGTACTTGCACATCATCAGACTCCTGCGGTGGAGAAGGCATTGGCTTGGCCTTGGGCTTCCTCTTCTTGGGGACGTGCGCTGGCACCTCCTGCAAGATCGGTTTGAAGCCATCTCGCTTGATGGAGCCGCGGGTGCATCGACGAACAGAGGAGCTGATGACAGGAGTGACCTTCTTGCGGGTCCCTTTCTTCGTTGGAGCAGGAGATTGAAAGGATAAGTCCTCTGCAGGCGAAGATGGACTGACAGGGATTACCTCCTCCACGGAGAGTGTGCTGCTAGCAGGCTCTGGTGGTGGTAGCACTGGAGCAGCAGGGTCGATGGCCGCCGCCCATGATCGCTTGGGGATCACAATGGGCGCCACCATTGGCATCTGCAGCTGGCGAGGCACGTGCATAGATGTAGCAGCTCCCATTAAAGCATCAAAAGTACGGGACCATGATAGAACTGGCGACAGAGGAGGCCCATAAAAAACCCTGGCAGCCCCAACAAAGAGGTTGTCAGACTGAATCGGAGGGGGTTTGTATGGGACAATCGCCAGAGGATTGTCATCTTGCGCCTCCTCCATCCCAAGCACATCCTCCTCCGGCTCAGCAGCAGGACCCTGGACAACCGGTGCCATGTCAGCATCATGGGCGACAGGGTTAGCCACTATCACCTCCAGGTTGGGAGCCGGGGGGGGCTTTATCAGCAGGTTCCGCCTCAATGTCACCCTGGGGCTGAGGGTCGAGGTCGACAAGCTCATGAACCGAGTCAGAGGAAGAAGGACTCGGTTGATCAATCACCATGGACTCTTGATCCTGAATAGGATCACCAGCAGGTGCTTCTAGGGCCGCTCCAGGTTCCCATCCTTCTCCATCAGCAGCTGCCGGCGGTTGTCCCCAACCACCGTCATCAGCAGCAGCAGCAGCAGGTACCACTAGATCTTCAGGTGCTAGCGGCACCGCATTCCATCCCAACGCAGGGTACGGGGGCAGAGCAAATTGCAGATTGTCATTGATGAGATGTCCAGGAAGCGGGTGAGGGTTGACATTGAGGGGCATGGGATCCTCATCATTGGGCAGTACTTCGGCAGGCGCCGCCCCCAGGATGTATACCGGTGCAGACCAGGACACCTTGCCCCCCCCCCAAGCAGCATATTCAGAGAAGTTGATACTGCGAGGAACAAGTCGGTCGTCTGGGAACGAAGCAAACACAATGGAGCGAACCAAGTAAGGATCATCGCTGACCCAATGATGGAACTCTCCAAAGGTGTTGACAGCAGCCCGCAAGTCTTCAGTATTGCGGAAGTCTAGGGGGACCCCCAGAAGCATGAGGCACCCATAGCGAAAACCCTCTTGTCCACGGAAACCAACGCCCTGATCATGTCGCAAGAAGCGCACTACAGAGTTATGGGCAACTTCCTGCGGAACCATGTGAACCACAGCGTAGCTCTCCGCCGCACCTCTAAGTTCAAACAGTCCAACGCCCTCAATCCATGGCTGGGCAGAACGAACATGAAGCCATCGGTGAAGAAGAAGAGCGGCTACTTCTTGCCGTACCTGGACCAAGTGGTCAGCCGGGGGCGCAGGGTGGACGTCAGCGATTACAAAGCGCTCATGACGCCTGGTGATGGGGACAGCAGGCGTGGTGTAGGTCCGAGGCAGCCGGTCGGGTCCTCCGTCGATGATGTTGTGGCCCGGCGGGAGAAAGAACTCAGGATCGAGCTCGAAGTTTGCCATTGCGGGAGGCGGCGGCGGAGTGGTAGGCGGTGTCTCGGAGGGAGTTCGAGGATGCGACAGCGATGAGACAGGGCGGAACTATGCTACAGGCGTTGCGGTTTCGCCAAGAGTATCAGCAGTTCCTGAGATATCAGCGACATGGGAGGTGGTGGGTCTCTTACAGTTCCAAGTAAGACAATTATTACGCATAAAAGAGGCTCCTCTAGATCGTGCGTTACCCACAGTTCTGTCAGCGAATCCAGGCGAAGCCGTGCAGTTGGCAGCTAGATGTCCCCGAGCGTTACAAATCGAGCAAGAGAAGATTTCCTCAACCATGCCATTAATAAGTTCATCAAAGGCCAGATGGGCTTCCTGTGAGGAGGGAATATCCATCCTAGGATTAGGTTTGGGCCGAGAGAAGGAGATAACCTCAGCAGGCTCATTAATGAGCATGGAAATCGGCCCAGAGTCCAAACTTTCCACCGAAAATTGATTCTCATAATTCAAAATCCCATGAGTCTCGGGGGGATCAGCTGTCGCACCTTGTTGCACGGGAGAAGTTCCGTTTAATTTGGCAATTTGAAAATCAGCTCCGGGAGATCCCGGGGGTGAATGTTGGCGAGAAACTGTGCCGAACGTGATAAGCGGCGTGGCCGTCGTCCACCGGAGTTCTGCCGGCGGTGGCGCAGAGATGATGACACATTCAGGAGAAGGCACCGTATAACCAGCCTGTTCAAGCGTGAGTAGCTCATCGTGGGAAACAGGACATCTATAACCTTTGCAAACCTCATATTGTTGGAGGGATGCGAACGTGAGCTTCTTACGAACAGATGATCCAGATTTAAGAGAAGATTTTAGAGGTCTGGAATGCATTGCCATCAGACCTAGTGAGGCTCTCCTCTTAGATGGACTCACAATAATCCATTCAGCATCACATTGCTTCTTCCATAGAGAGAATTCCCGACGCCAATTCGGACCACCATGGCCCCATAGATGGAAAAAGCACTTAAAACTTGAGCATTTGAACGAGCGTAGGTCCAAAATATGAAAACCAACTTGCATGCAGGACACCTTGAAGGAGAAAACCGAGTCTGTCACTTGAGAGACGCGAAACTCAATAGCAGATCCCCAATCATAGATTCCAGAGCTGCGGCGACCGTGTCTTTAGAGAGACGGAACACATGACGACCAAAATAAACCACCATGATGAAGGAGCGGCGGTGCTTCATAGGGTGGACCGTAACCCCAGAATGGCAATAAACCTCCTCGGCGAAAGCCAAACCATGAGAAAAATCCAGATCCAACGTGGAACCACCCATGCAAGCCATGCACGACCACGTGAGGGGGGTCGGGAGGGTTCACCTGAGCAGTAGAGCGGCGATAAGGGTAGATGCGCCGGCTAGAGCACCAGATCGCCATGGAGTCGCCGAGGTGGGAGGTGGGTTGGGGGAGTCGCCATAACAGATTTCGTTCCCCGCTACCTTATATTGATCAAATGCTAGAAAGACTATCCAAACATACGCATTTTTGCTTTCTAGACGGTTATTCTAGATTCTCTCAAATACCTATGTCAAAAGAGGATCAAGAGAAGACCACTTTTACTTGACCTTTCGGTACATTTGCTTATAGACGTATGCCTTTTGGTTTGTGCAATTCACCTCCTACCTTTCAAAGATGTATGATGGCTATATTGTCTAACTTCTGTGAAAAGATTGTGGAGGTTTTCATGGATGATTTTCCCTTTATGGAACTTCTTTTGATGATTGCTTGAGCAACCTTGATCGAGTTTTGCACAGATGTGAAGAAACTAATCTTGTCTTGAATTGGGAGAAGTGCCACTTTATGGTTAATGAAGGCATTGTCTTGGGACACAAAATCTCCGAAAGAGGTATTGAAGTTGATAAAGCTAAAGTTATGTGTGATGCTAGTGATTATGTTGTTGGTGTTGTTATAGGACAAAGAGTTGATAAGAAATTAAATGTTATCCATTATGCTAGTAAAAATCTATACAGTGCTCAAAGAAACTACACTACCACTGAAAAGGATTTTTTAGCAGTTGTGTTTGCTTGTGATAAGTTTAGACCTTATATTGTTGATTCCAAGGTAACTATTCACACTGATCACGCTGCTATTAAATACCTTATCAAAAAGAAAGATGCTAAACCTAGACTTATTAGATGGTTTCTTCTGCTACAAGAATTCGATCTACATATTATTGATAGAAAGGGTGCTGATAACCCCGTAGCAGATAACTTTTCTAGATTAGAGAATGTTCTTGATGACCCGCTACCTATTGATGATAGCTTTCCCGGTGAACAATTAGCTGTCATAAATGCTTCATGCATTACTCCTTGGTATGTTGATTATGCTAACTACATCGTTGCTAAATTTATACCGCCTAGTTTCACATACCAACAAAAGAAAAAGTTCTTCTATGATTTAAGACACTACTTTTGGGACGATCCACACCTTTATAAAGAAGGAGTAGATGGTACTATTAGACGTTGTGTACCTAAGCATGAACATGGACAGATCCTACACAAATGTCACTCTAAGGCCTACGGAGGACATCACGCTAGAGATAGAACTGCACACAAGGTATTACAATCTGGTTTTTATTGGCCTGCTCTCTTCAAGGATGCTCGTAAGTTTGTCTTGTCTTGTGATGAATGTCAAAGAATTGGTAATATTATAGTAGACTCCTGGAAATGCCTAAGAATTATTCTCTTGTTATAGAGCCATTTGATGTTTGGGGTTTTGATTATATGGGACCTTTTCCAAAGTCCAATGGGTATACTCATATTCTAGTTGTTGTTGATTATGTTACTAAGTGGGTTGAAGCTATTCCAAATAGTAATGCCGATCATAACACTTCTATTAAAATGCAGAAAGAAGTCATCTTCCCAAGATTTGGAGTCCCTCGATATTTAATGACTGATGGTGGTTCACACTTTATTCATGGTTCTTTCCATAAATTGCTTGCTAGGTATGATGTGAACCATAGGATTGCATCTCCTTATCATCCTCGGTCTAGTGGTCAAGTAGAATTGAGAAATAGATAAATTAAATTGATTTTGAAAAAGACTGTGAATAGATCTAGAAAGAATTGGTCTAAGAAACTTGACGATGCATTATGGGCTTATAGAATTGCTTACAAAAACCTACGGGTATGTCTCTGTATAAAATGGTTTATCGTAAAGCATGTCATTTACCTCTAGAGCTAGAACATAAATCTTATTGGAAAATTGAAGAGCTTAATTATGATTTGAAGCTTGCTAGTGAGAATAGGTTATTTGACATTAGCTCTCTTGATGAATGGAGAACACAAGCCTATGAGAATGCTAAGTTGTTTAAAGAAAAGGTTAAGAGATGGCATGATAGAAGGATACAAAAGCATGAATTCAATGTAGGTGATCATGTCTTGCTATACAACTCTCGTTTAAGTTTTTTTGCAGGAAAACTTCTCTCTAAATGGGAAGGGCCTTAAATTATTGATGAAGTATATCGTTCCGGTACCATCAAGATCAACAACGCCGACGGCACAAATCCGAAGGTGGTAAATGGTAAAAGAATCAAACGTTACATCTCAGGTACTCCCATGAATGTTGAAACCAATATTATCAATACCATAACTCCGGAGAAGTACATTAGGGAGACCTATCAGAATGTTTCAGACTCGGAAAAGGAATAGGTATGTGTTACGGTAAGGAAACCGACTCCAAAACTTTTTGAATGGCAATTTTTATCAGTTTTGGAATATTTAAAAAATTAGGAAAATTACAAGCAGTCCGAAAAGTGCACGAGGAGGCGACAAGCCATGGGGCGCGGCCTACCCCATGGGCGCGCCCCGCAGGCTTGTGGCCACCCCGTGTACCCTCCGGACTGCATTTTCTTGTGGAATACTCTTTCAGGTCGGCAAAAATTCATTATATAATCACCCGAAGGTTTTGACCTTCATAACACGACAATATCTCCTGTTTTTGTTTTGAGCTGTTTCTGCAGCAGATTTAGAGTAAGATGTCGTCCCAAGATTCTGATGGGGAGAGCTATGTATCTCATTATCTTGCCAATCCCAAGCTCTAAGGGACTTAGATCCTTATGGATTGTTCTCGGTGGAGGAACTGGAGATATGCAAGTATGCGGAAGAAAGCTCAGACGAAGAGGAGATTCCCCTACCTCGACCCGAAGATATGCATGTGGAGTTCAAGAAGTCAGGCCTCCCAAATACAAGGAGAAAACCCAAGGTTCTATTTATCCCTTCTCATCTTCTGCAGGAGAGCAAGGATGAATTATGTCAAAAGATATTGAGGCTCGAGCAGGTTGTAGACGATCCGAGGGAACATAATTTCATGCTTAAGAGGAAATTTATAAGCTCTCAACCTCACCAACAACTCCAACATCACCACCTCCGAAGAAAGACAACTAAACACATGGGTATGGGAACTCCCCTTGGATTGTACCAAGCTTGGGGAAGGTGCGCCGGTATCGTATCACCATCACACCTTTTACTTTCATCATTTTTCTTCGTTCGATCCTTTTGGTTATATATTGATCTAGTAGAATAAAGTTTTAGTGTGATCTAGTTTTGAAATTTTCTTTATGTCCCCCCTATGTAAGCAAGTTTGAGAGTTATATAGTAAAGAGTAGTTTTGAGTTGAGGGCTTTGCTTGCTTGCTATGATCTTGAGAAATAGAAATAGAAAGAAGTATAGAATAAAACCAAAAGAGTACATATAAAGATCTTATGGGGAGTGATGACTTCACATATAAAAAGTACGTCGATTGAAATTTGTTGTGAGTTGACAAACAAAGCTAGTCATTGTTGCAATTAAAAGGAAGTAATAAAGAAAGAGAGGTTCACATGAAAATATATTATCTTAGAATCTTTTGTGATTGTGAGCACTCATTAAAATATTATATGTTAAGAAGTTGATGTTGGATGATGTTTGCTGTGTATCCCTTGCAACGGCGCCACAAATAGTTGTGTAGACGGCACCAGGAATCCTTCAGCTGCGGCTACACCTTAAGGGACTTCCTAGGAAAGTGTGCAAAGGATTTCCCCCGTGGCCTTGGAGCCTTGCGTTGGTGTTCCCTCGAAGCGGAAACGGTGATGTAGCACAGTGACGGTAAGTATTTCCCTCAGTTTGAGAACCAAGGTATCAATCCGGCGGAAGAGTATCTCAAGATCCTGCACAAACACAAAAGCTTGCACCCAACGCTATGAAGGGGTTGTCAATGCCTTATAGATTGTTTGCCAAGTGAGAACTGAAAGCAACAAAGTAACAAAGCAAAGTAAAAGCGGAGGTGTAAACGATGGATGTGAATAGACCCCGGGGCCGTAGTGTTTACTAATGGCTTCTCTCATGAAAGCAAGTAGACGGTGGGTGAACAAATTACTGTCAAGCAATTGATAGAACCGCGCAAAGTCGTGACGATATCTATGTTGGAAATATGCCCTAGAGGCAATAATAAAATGGTTATTATCATATTTCCTTGTTCATGATAATCGTCTATTGTTCATGCTATAATTGTATTAACAGGAAACATTAATACATGTGTGAATAAATAGATCACAATGTGTCCCTAGCAAGCCTCTAGTTGGCTAGCTCGTTAGTCAATAGATGATCATGGTTTCCTGATCATGGGCATTAGATGTCATTGATAACGGGATCACATCATTGGGAGAATGATGTGATGAACAAGACCCAATCCTAAGCATAGCACTAGATCGTATTGTTCTTATGCTAAAGCTTTTCTGATGTCAAGTATCTTTTCCTTCGACCGTGAGATTGTGCAACTCCCAGATACCGTAGGAGTGCTTTGGGTGTATCAAACGTCACAACGTAACTGGGTGACTATAAAGGTGCACTACGGGTACCTCCGAAAGTGTTTGTTGGGTTGGTACGAATCGAGATCGGGATTTGTCACTCCGTGTGACGGAGATGTATCTCTGGGCCCACTCGGTAGAACATCATCATGAGCTTAATGTGACTAAGGAGTTAGTCACACGATGACGTGCTGCGGAACGAGTAAAGAGACTAACCGGTAACGAGATTGAACAAGGTATTGGTATACCGACGATCGAATCTCGGGCAAGTTCTATACCGACAGACAAAGGGAATCGTATACGGGATTGATTGAATCCATGACATCATGGTTCATCCGATGAGATTATCGTGGAGCAAGTGGGAGCCACCATGGGTATCCAGACCCTGCTGATGGTTATTGGCCGGAGAGGCGTCTCGGTCATGTCTGCCTGTCTCCCGAACCCGTAGGGTCTACACACTTAAGGTTCGGTGACGTTAGGGTTATAGGGAATTGTTATACGAGGTTACCGAAAGTTGTTCGGAGTCCCGGATGAGATCCCGGACGTCACGAGGAGATCCGGAATGGTCCGGAGGTAAAGATTGATATATAGGACGGATGGTTTCGGACACCGGAAGAGTTTCGGGCATCACCGGTAACGTACCGGGACCACCGGAGGTGGCCCCGGGGGTCCACCGAAGGGGGGCAACGACCCTGGGAGGTGAGATGGGCCAAGTGGGGGGGAACCAGCCCCTAGGTGGGCTGATGCGCCTCCCCACTCAGCCCAATGCGCAGGGGAGAGAAAAGGGGGGGGCAAACCCTAAGCCAGGTGGGCCTAAGGCCCACCAGGTGGTGCGCCACCCCCTCCTCCCCCCTCTCGCCGCCGCACCACCTAGGGTGGGAACCCTAGGGGTGGAACCCCCTCTCCCCTCCCCCTATATATAGTGGGCACTTTTTGCCATTGGATATTAGACTTTTGCCTCTCCCTCGGCGCAGCCCTGCCCTTCTTGTTCCTCCTCTCTGCCGGTGCTTGGCGAAGCCCTGCCGGGAGACCTCGTCTCCCCATCGACACCACGTCGTCGTGCTGCTGGAGTTCTTCCCCAACATCTCCCTCCTCCTTGCTGGATCAAGGTGTGGGAGACGTCACCGGCTGCACGTGTGTTGAACGCGGAGGTGCCGTAGTTCGGCACTAGATCGGAATCGCTGCGAGTACGACTCCATCAACCGCGTTCTAGCAACGCTTCCGCTTAGAGATCTTCAAAGGTATGAAGATGCTCTTACCCCTCTCTCGTTGCTGGTCTCTCCATAGGAAGATCTGAATATGCGTAGGAAAATTTTGAATTTATGCTACGTTTCCCAACAATCTATGCAATGATTATATCTATAGGCATCACGTGCGAAGCAAGTAGACCGATACTTTCTGCATCTACTACTATTACTCCACACGTCGACCGCTATCCATCATGCATCTAGTGTATTAAGTCCATAAGAACAGAGTAACACCTTAAGCAAGATGACATGATGTGGAGGGATAATCTCAAACCAATGATAAAAACCCCATCTTTTTACCCTTGATGGCAACTACTTGATGTGTGTCTTGCTGCCCCTACTGTCACTGGGAAAGGTCACACATGGTAGAACCCAAAACCAAGCACTTCTCCCATTGCAAGAATCATAGATCTAGTTGGCCAAACAAAACCCAAGACTCGGAGAGACTTACAAGGATATGAAATCATGCATATAAGAAATCAGCAAAGACTCAAATATATATCATAGATAATCTGATCACAAATCCACAATTCATCGGATCTCGACAAACACACCGCCAAAGAAGATTACATCAGATAGATCTCCATGAAGATCATGGAGAACTTTGTATTGAAGATCCAAGAGAGATAAGAAGCCATCTAGCTACTAACTACGGACCCGTAGGTCTCAAGTGAACTACTCACGAGTCATTGGAGGGGCGATGATGATGATGAAGAAGCCCTCCAACTCCAAAGTCCCCTCCGGCGGGGCGCCGGGAAGGGTCTCTAGATGAGATCTCGCGGAAACGGAAGCTTGCAGCGACGGAAAAGTATTTTTGAGGCTCCCCCCATGTTTTGCGGAATATTTGGGAATTTGTAGGCCAAAGACCTAGGTCAGGGGGCGGCCAGGGAGGCCACAAGCTTGCCCACCGCCGCCTCACCCTGGTGGCGTGGTGGCAGCTTGTGGGCTCCCTGGAGCCCACCTGGCTTGGCCCAAAGGCCCCGTGGTCTTCTTCCGTTCGGGAAAAAAAATCATTTCAGGGTTTTTATTCCGTTTGGACTCCGTTCCAAAATCAGATCTGAAAAGAGTCAAAAACACGGAAAAAACAGGAACTCGCACTTGGCACTGAATCAATAAGTTAGTCCCAAAAAAGATATAAAAGGTACATAAAACAACCAAAGAAGACAAGATAACAGCGTGAAACCATCAAAAATTATAGATACGTTTGAGACGTATCAAGCATCCCCAAGCTTAACTCCTGCTCGTCCTCGAGTAGGGAAGTGATAAGAATGAATTTTTGATGCTTTCATGCTACCTAGCATAGGTGTCCTTTGTAATTCCTCTTATGTGACGTGAATGTTCAGATCCATTAGATTCAAAACAATAGTTTGCTATTGACGTGGAAACAATAATAATTCAAGCAAACTAGCAAAGTAATCATGAACTTTCAAAATAACAAGGCCAAAAGAAAGTTATCCCTACAAAAGCATATAGTCTGGCTATGCTCTATCATCATTGCACAACGAATTTAAATCATCCACAACCCCGGTATTTGCCAAGTAATTGTTTCACACCTTTACTTTCTCAAACCTTATCAACTCTTACGCAATACATGAGCGTGAGCCATGGTTATATCACTATAGATGGTGTGGAATGTAGTGGAGGTTGCGAGACAAAAAGGAGAAGATAGTCACATTAACTAGGCATATCAATGAGCTGTGGAGATGCTCATCAATAGATATCAATGTGAATGAGTAGGGATTGCCATACAAATGATGCACGAGAGCTACGAGTATGTGAAAGCTCTTAAAGAAAACTAGTGGGTGTGCATCCAACTTGATTGCTCACGAAGACCTAAGGCAATTTTGAGGAAGCCTATCATTGGAATATACAAGCCAACTTATATAATGAAAATTTCCCACTAGCTATATGGTGGTGACAAAACGAGAGACTCTCAATCATGAAGATCATGGTGCTTCAAATGCACAAGTGTGGAAAAAGTGGTAGCATTGTCCCTTCTCTCTTTTTCTCTCATTTTTTTATTTGTGAGCTCTTTGGCCTCTTTTTTTGTGGGCTTCTTTGGCCTCTTTTATTTCCTCACATGAGACAATGCTCCATTAATGATGATCATCACACTTTCAACTCAAAACTTAGAGTAACGGTGACTCTATATGGAATGCCTTCGATAGTGTACCGTGGCAATGATCTAGCATGGCATAGACATCAATGGAAACATCATGCTAGCTATCTTACGATCGTGCAAAGGCAAAGTAGACGTGGTGGCACATGTCATGGTGGTAGTTGCATGGAAATATATCTCGGAATGACTTTGAAAAAGCCATAGTAGGTAGGTATGGTGGCTGTTTTGAGGGAGGCTAATGGTGGGTTTTGTGCACCGGCGAAAATTGCACGGCACTAAGAAGATAGTGATGGTGGAAGGTGAAAGTGCATCTAAACCATGGACTCAACATTAGTCATGAATAAATCATATACTTGTCGCAAAACTTTTATTAGTAATCGAAACAAAGCATTCAACGCATACTCCTAGGGGAAGGGTTGGTAGGTATAAACCATCGCGCGATCGCGACCGCCACGCAAAGGATTTCATCACATAGCGGTTCACCATACGTGCATGATACGAGAATGACTAACTTCAACACAAGTATTTCTAGATCCACAACACCTTACTAGCATGACTTCAATATTACCATAACCACAACTCAAAACTAATTGAGATGAATCAAACTTCTCTAACTATTCAATGCACATGAAGGTGGAAGTTTTCATATCCCTTTGGATAACTACCCATTTTGAGACTACTTTCAAAGCATAGGTCAACTACCAAGCCACGCACCGCTGCGCTCTAAAACATATAAGTGAAGCACATAGAGCAAAAGTATCTAGCTCAAAAGATATAAGTGAACCACATGTGAGCTGAATTGTATACCAAAGGATATAAGTGAAGCTCGACTAAATCACGGTGTGTGCATGTCCCTCTCCCTAGGTGTGCAGCAAGGATGATTGTGAAACAACAAAAATAAAAGACTCCTACGATACAAAATGCTCCAAGCAAAAACACATAACATGTGGTGAATAAAAATATAGCCCCATGTAACGTTACCGATGGATTGAAGACGAGAGAGGGGATGCCTTCCCGGAGCATCCCCAAGTTTAGGCTTTTACGGCATCCTTGAATATCTTGGGGTGCCTTGGGCATCGCCAAGCTTGAGATCTTGCCAGTCTTTATATCTTTGTCCATAAGAACTTCACCCAAAACTTGAAAACTTCACAACACGAAACTTAAAGAGAAACTCGTGATAACATTAGTACAAGAAAGCAAACCACCACTTCCTTAGGTACTGTAGCAATCTTAAATTCTACTTGTGCTGATGTTGGGTTACTGTAATTTCAATCTTCCATGGCTAATACCCCCCCCCCCCGATACTATCCGTAGTTTCATCAAAATAAGCAACCAACAGAACAAAAACAGAATCTGTTAACAACATACCAGTCTGTAGAAATCTGTATATTTCGTATACCTCTGGTACTTCAAAAATTCTTAAAACTTACGATAGTCTGAAGAATTTGCGTAGCAATCAGCATAAAAAAGAATCAACTCAAAATCTCTTACAGAAACAAAATGAAAATTCTTTTCGTGAGAAGAAAGTTTATGTCTTTTCCTGCATGACCAAACGATCATCCCCAAGACTAATCATAACGGTTTTGCTTGGCACAAACGCAAAAAGAAACACAAAAAACACAATCATAACAGAATTATGAAAGTGTGAGCAACACAAAACAGAAAGAAAAAGGATAGATTCGTTGGGTTGCCTCCCAACAAGCGCTTTTGTTTAACGCCCTTAACTAGGCATTCAATGATGCTCTCACAAAAGACAAGAATTGAAGCACAACGAGAGCATCATAAAGCATGTGAAAATCACATCTAAGTCTAACATACTTCCTATGCATAGGCATTTTATAGGGAAACAAATTGTCAAGACAACCAATAGCTGCCGTATGCAAGGAAGAAAAAAGAGACTAGAGCAATCTCAACATAACAAGAGGTGATTTGGTAACATGAAAGTTTCTACCAAAATATTTTCCTCTCTCATAGAAATTACATGTGGGGTCATATTCAAATTCAACAATATAGCTATCCCATAGGATATTATTTTCATGATCCATATGTATGCAAAGTTGACGCTCTTCAAAAATAGTGGGATTATCATCAACTAAAGTCATGACTTCTCCAAACCCACTTTCAATATTGTTGCAAATATAATATTCATCATGAGGTTTAAACAAAATTTCAAGATCATAAGAAAGATCATCACCCCAATCGTGATTATTGCAACAACTAGGGGACATAGCAAAACTAGCATCCCCAAGCTTAGGGTTTGCATATTTTTAGCATGATTTTCACTAATAGGATTTATAGTGAAATCATTGCAATCATGCTTTTCATCCAAGGAGCCCTCGTGAATCACTTCATGAATTTTTTTCATCATAATTTTAAGATTCACGCATCTCAAGCAAAACTCCATAAAAATAATCAATTGCCCTCAACTCACTAGCAATTCGTTCCACAATAGTGGGTCTCTTAAAGAGACTAGCTAGTGGATGAGGATCCATATCAATGGATTTTTAGCAAGCAAAGATGCAAGCTAAAAGAAGGCACATGGTAACACAAGCAAACAGAAAGCGAGCGGAAGAAGGGCGAACGGAAAAAGGCTAATGAAAACGGCAAAGGAGAAAGGCAAATGAAAACGGCAAATGTGAAGTGGGAGAGAGAAAAATGAGAGGCAACTGGCAACAAAAGTAAATGCAAGAGAAGATTTTGTGAGGCCTACTTGGATAGATCTTGATTTCTCCTCCCCGGCAACGGCGCCAGAAATACTTCTGATGTTTGCTGTGTATCCCTTGCAACGGCGCCAGAAATAGTTGTCTAGACGGCACCAGGAATCCTTTAGCTGCGGCTACGCCTTAAGGGACTTCCTAGGCAAGTATGCAAAGGATTTCCCCCGTGGCCTTGGAGCCTTGCGTTGGTGTTCCCTCGAAGCGGAAAGGGTGATGTAGCACAGCGACGGTAAGTATTTCCCGCAGTTTGAGAACCAAGGTATCAATCCGGCGGAACAGTATCTCAAGATCCTGCACAAACACAAAAGCTTGCACCCAACGCTATGAAGGGGTTGTCAATCCCTTATAGATTGTTTGCCAAGTGAGAACTGAAAGCAACAAAGTGACAAAGCAAAGTAAAAGCGGAGGTGTAAACGATGGATGTGAATAGACCCGGGGGCCGTAGTGTTTACTAATGGCTTCTCTCATGAAAGCAAGTAGACGGTGGGTGAACAAATTACTGTCGAGCAATTGATAGAACCGCGCAAAGTCGTGACGATATCTATGCAATGATTATATCTGTAGGCATCACGTCCGAAACAAGTAGACCGATACTTTTTGCATCTACTACTATTACTCCACACGTCGACCGCTATCCAGCATGCATCTAGTGTATTAAGTCCATAAGAACAGAGTAACGCCTTAAGCAAGATGACATGATGTAGAGGGATAATCTCAAACCAATGATAAAACCCCATCTTTTTACCCTTGATGGCAACTACTTGATATGTGCCTTGCTGCCCCTACTGTCACTGGGAAAGGTCACCACATGGTAGAACCCAAAACCAAGCACTTCTCCCATTGCAAGAATCATAGATCTAGTTGGCCAAACATAACCCAAGACTCGGAGAGACTTACAAGGATATCAAATCATGCATATAAGAAATTAGCAAAGACTCAAATATATATCATAGATAATCTGATCACAAATCCACAATTCATCGGATCTCGACAAACACACCGCCAAAGAAGATTACATTGGATAGATCTCCATGAAGATCATGTAGAACTTTGTATTGAAGATCCAAGAGAGAGAAGAAGCCATCTAGCTACTAACTACGGACCCGTAGGTCTGAAGTGAACTACTCACGAGTCATTGGAGGGGTGATGATGATGATGAAGAAGCCCTCGAACTCCAAAGTCCCCTTTGACAGGGCGTCGGGAAGGGTCTCCAGATGAGATCTCGCGGAAACGGAAGCTTGCGGCGATGGAAAAGTATTTTCGAGGCTCCCCCGATTTTTTGCGGAATATTTGGGAATTTATAGGCCAAAGACCTAGGTCAAGGGGCGGCCAGGGAGGCCACAAGCTTGCCCACCGCCGCCTCCCCCCTGGTGGTGTGGTGGGAGCTTGTGGGCTCCCTGGAGCCCACCTGGCTTGCCCCAAAGGCCCCCTGGTCTTCTTCCGTTCGGGAAAAATCATTTCAGGGTTTTTATTCCGTTTGGACTCCGTTCCAAAATCAGATCTGAAAAGAGTCAAAAACACGGAAAAAACAGGAACTCGCACTTGGCACTGACTCAATAAGTTAGTCCCAAAAAAGATATAAAAGGTACATAAAACAACCAAAGAAGACAAGATAACAGCGCGAAACCATCAAAAAATATAGATACGTTTGAGACGTATCATTGGACAAGGAAGAAAACATAATGAGTTATGTTTGCTTAATTCCGAATAGAAGTTATATGGTTATAGATCCTTCAACATGTGTTGCTTGCTTCCACCCCATATTAGCCAAAAACTCCCACACCAAGTAGAGATACTACTTGTGCATCCAAACACTTTTAACCCGGTTTTGCCTTGAGAGTCCACCATACCTACCTATGGATTGAGTAAGATCCTTCAAGTGAGTTGTCATCGGTGCTAGCAATAAAAAATGCTCTTTGAATATGTGTGATCTATTAGTGTGAGTAAAATAAACTTTATGCGAACTTGTGATATGGAAGAAGTAAAAGCGACAGACTACATAATAAAGTTCTTTATCACAAGGGGCAATATAAAGTGACATTCTTTTGCATTAAGGGATTATGCATTCAACTACAAAAGCGCATGACAACCTCTTCTTCCCTTTGCGAAGGGCCTATCTGTTACCTTTACTTTCTAGTACTTACCTTTACGTAAGAGTCGTGGTGATCTTCACCATTTGATTGATTTCGCTTTTATCTTTTGGCAAGCGTCGTGTGTTGGTGAATGATCTAGAAAAATATATCCACTCGGATGTGGGTGATCATGAGTTATTATTGTTGACATTACCCTTGAGGTAAATAGTTGGGAGGCAAAACTATAAGCCCCTATATTTCTCTTTGTCCGATTGAAGCTTTGACATCATAGGTACCGCGTGAGTGTTAGCAATTATGAAAGAACATAAGATGATTGAGTATGTGGATTTGCTTTATAAGCTCTTATATTGACTCTTTCCTACGTTGCGATAAATTGGAATTTCTTCAATGACTGAAATCATAGTTTGTTAGTTCTCAATATAGAGTTCTTGATTCATATTTCACCTTATGAATGAATTGTTACTCTAGCATAAGAAATTATATGTCAATATTGTGTTGCTGTTCTAAAGATAACCATGATGCCTTCATGTCCGTATTTTATTTTTATGCCTTTTATCTCTTATTTTACAAGGTTTTCATGAAGACGGAGAATGCCGACAGCTGGAATTCTCGACTCGAAAAGGAGCAAAACTGAGAGACCTATTCTGCACAACTCCAAAAGTCCTGAAAAGTTACGAAGAATTCTTAGGGAATATATAAAAAATATTGGGCGAAAGAAATACCAGGGGTACCCATAGGAGGTCACAAGCCTGTTGGGCACAACCTATCCCCCTTGTCACGCCCTATGGCTTGTGGGGCCCCTGGCAGGCCTCCGGTGCCCATCTTATGATATATGAAGGGTTTTGACCTGGAAAAAATCATATCATATCTTTTCGGACGAAGCGCCGCCGTCTCGAGGTGGAACTTCGACAGAACCAATCTAGAGCTTCGACGGAGCTATTCTGCCGGGGAAACTTCCCTCCCTGAGGGGGAAATCGAAGCCATCGTCATCACCAACGACCCGCTCATCGAGAGGGGGTCAATCTCCATCAACATATTCCTCAGCACCATCTCCTCTCCAAACCCTAGTTCATCTCTTGTATCCGATCTTTGTCTCAAACCTTAGATTAGTACCTGGGGGTTGCAAGTAGTGTTGATTACTCCTTGTAGTTGATGCTAGTTGGTTTACTTGGTGGAAGATCATATGTTCAGATCCTTAATGATTATTAATACTCCTATGATTATGAATATGAATATGCTTTCTGAGTAATTACTTTTGTTCCTGGGGACATGGGATAATTCTTTCTATAAGTAATCATGTGAATTTGGTATTAGTTTGATATTTTGATGAGATGTATGTTGTCTCTCCTCTAGTGGTGTCATGTGTACGTCGACTACATGACACTTCACCATTATTTGGGCCTAGAGGAAGGCATTGGGAAGTAATAAGTAGATTATGGGTTGCTAGAGTGACAGAAGCTTAAACCCTAGTTTATGCGTTGCTTCGTTAGGGGCTGATTTGGATCCGTATGTTTCATGCTATGGTTAGATTTATCTTAATTCTTCTTTCGTAGTTACGGATGCTTGGTATCTTTGTCCAAGTAAGGTCAGCACCCAAGCACTGGTCTACCCACATATCAAATTATCAAAGTAACGAACGCAAATCATATGAGCTTCATGAAAACTAGCTTGACAGAAATTCCCATGTGTCCTCGGGAGCGCTTTGCTTTGTATAAGAGTTTATCCATGCTTGTCGTTTGCTACAAAAAGGATTCAGCCACCTTGCTTCACCTTTGTTACATTTGTTACTTGCTACCCGTTACGAATTACCTTCTCACAAAACTATCTGTTGCCGATAATTACAGTGCTTGCAGAGAATACCTTACTGAAAACCGCTTGTCATTTCCTTCTGCTCCTAGTTGGGTTTGACACTCTTACTTATCGATAGGACCACGATAGATCCCCTGTACACCACAACACGAAGTAGGAGGCTCCCAAGCAACACCTAACCAATCTAGGAGGCACCACCCTCCCAAAGGTAATAGATGTGGTAGAACTATGAACTTCTTGCTCTTGTGCTCCCAAAGTAGTCTTCTCAACACAAAATCGCTCTCTCACATAATAGGCATGGGTAGGACGGATTGATTTGGTGGGAAGATGTATGGAGAGGCTAGAGATCAAGTATCAAATCATTGGAGTGAAATATCTTGGTCTCAACACATGAGTAGGTGGTTCTCTGTGAGAAAATGGATCTGGATATGACGTGTGTGTTCTGAGTGCTTCTCCCATGAATGAGAGGTGGGTGAAGGGGTATATATAGACATCACACAATATCCAACCGTTACACACAAAATGGCAAACTCGGTGACACCGAAGTTGGAAACTTGGTGGTACCGATTAGTACAAAAGGTGTAAACTTTTGAATCTCGGTGAGACCGATATATGAAACTCGGTGGCACCTAAAAGGTGGCTAATAGTCAGGTGGCCAAACTCGGTGGCACCTATACTCAAACTTGGAAATTCCGATTTTGTGTATTGAGGCAGCCGAAAGTTGGTCACCCAAACTTGGTAGCACCGATATGGATTCGGTTGCATCGATTTGGTGGCAGTGGCTAGGGTTTCTATCTCAGGTCAAACTCGGTGGGTCCGAAATGTGAAAGTTGGTGACACCGAATTTCAGTATGTGGAATTTGACATAATGGTTATGTGGTAAAAATGACTGAGTATTTTGGTGGCTAACTTAGAGCACTTGAGCAACCAGTTCATTTTAATACCTCACCCCCTTTTAATAGTATTTGCTTTCCTATGAACTCAAATGTGATTTCTCATAAATAGAAAATGAAGAGTCTTCTAGCTTGAAGCTTGAGCCAATCCTATTCCTTTCTTGCATCAAGGGGCATCTCCACATAATCCTTAGCCACAACATTTCCATGGATTGTTCTCGAATATCAAGGTAAAAGTGTTAGTCCAAGAGACAATTGTAACACCCTGATTTTTACAAACTTTTTCTTTCAAAATATTTTGAAGTTTCACTTGCAAATTGATGGATTTTCAAATTTTCTCAAGCAAGTTGGATTATGAGTCTCTGATTTCTTGTAACAAGCAACCCAAACCTTTTGCCTCTTGACAAAACCTTTCTTGGTATAATTTGCAATGACTAAATCTTTTTCAAATAATTCTTTTTCTATTTTGGGGAAATTATGGCATTACCATGGCTTGTGAAGCAACCTATAGTTGGGACAAGCTATTGACCCCAAAACTTTTTCCACATGTTCTCAGTGTCATATGATTTCGAAATCTTTAAAAACATTTCATTGCCCAAAGTAAAATTTTGTCTAGAAAAATTATTTCTTTTCTGACTAGAATTGTCACTTTGTGAAGCAACCCTATTTTTTCTGTTTTAGAAAATTCCCAATAAATTCCCTTATCTCCAAGGGATCATATTTAGTTCAAATATGTAAAAACATCTCATGGTCCAGTACAAGTTTTGAGCAGGAAAACTCTGCTAAGTTTCTGTTAAAACTGAACCTTTCTGAAGGAAGTGCTAGCTAGGTGTGCACCAATGATCTGAATTTTTTTGGACATGTGTGCACTACTAAATAACACTCCTCCACCAAGTTTCACAATTAACATGGCTTGCATGTGAGTGCCATGAGCTCATTTGTATTCTGGACAGAAAGATGATTTACAAAGGAACTATATTCATTTGATCTTCGAATCCTTTCAAACTTTGCGAGTCTGTAGTCTTTTCTATGCTGATTAACCCATACATGCTAGCTTGCCCTAACCCTAACCCATTTGAGCTCTAGGTCCTCCCCAAGTTTGGAGGCAGAAGTTGTAGTTGATGCTACACTTCGTAGGAGTGAGTGACTCGTCGAACTAATGATGGATAGTGACTGGTAAGAGTGAGGTCGACACAATGGACAAGGTCCCCGGGCTTGCGTGGCCTTGTGGCAGCCATAACTGTGGTGACCACGGCACTGGCATGCCACAGCGCGCGCGCTGTGCAGCCCCGTGTGACAGCCGAGCCGCTCGTGCCGTCAATCGCTGCCCCTCCTTGTCCGTGGTGTCGAGGGCGTCCCTGGCACCCGCGTGGCACCTCTAGAAGGCCCTGGGTCACTGGAGAAGGTCGCCGCCGCCCCCTGCCAAGCTCCTCCATGGACCGAACAGTCGGCTCCGGCCACTGTGGGCGTCCGCGAGCCATTAATGGTGTAGGACACGTCCCGTCAACCCTCTGCCCTCCTCCGTCACCTCAAGTCACTCCGTGACAGCCAGCTCACCCCCCCTGCTCCAGTGGCCGAGCTTATCCTCGCCTCTTCGGGAGAGATTGGCCCTGCTTGTCGCTGGCCTATTTAAAGGTTGCCCCGACCCCTTCGAGCTCTCCATCCCCCTCCTGCAGCCTCCAATCGGCCCCCCAAAGAGTGAGCCGAGGCCAAGAGGCCCTCCGGCCTCGAATCATCGCCGGAGCTCCTCCGCTTGCAACCCCACCGTCGCCAGCTCCAACCACCCTCCCAGAGCCGTGTGCACCTCTCCATCGAGCTCAGGGTTTCCCCCTGGTGCTCCTCGACCCCTCGCCCGATCCTATTGCTGCCGGAACCACCGTCTCCGACGACCACCCGAAGCCGCCGCCGTCGGAGAAGAAGGGGACGTCGCCGCCTGTCCACCTCTCGTCGATCTGCGGGTACGTGTGTGTTCGTCGTACACCAACTGTTCCATTCCCCTAGTCCCATGCCTCGCCGTCGTCTCTAACGCCGGTGACCGTCGCCGGAGAGCCGCCGCGTCCCTGTCCCCTTCCCCCTCTCTTTGTTTAAAAGAGGCAGGCCCCACTTGCGAGTGGCTGAGGCCCGTGGCCGAAGCGGTAAGTGGAGGCGCCCCCTCCACTTTACGCCTTCGACGTGGCCCCTGTCAAATTCTTTTTCTTTTTATTTGTTTTCAGATTTGACCACCAACTTTGACCATTTGTATCTTTTTATTCTTAAGTCCAAATCACTTGATTCTTTTTGCATTGAGTTGGCACTGATCCCCTCTATTTTCTGTTAAAGTTTGGTATTTTTCCTACACTCATAGAATTTCTGATCAATAAAAAGGTGTTATGTGACTTTTTCCTTTGTTTTGCTATTTCAAATATATTTCAGAAGGAAACTTTGAAGACCAGGAGTGCTTGAACAACCCCATGATACGTCCATTTTGCATCATGCTTTTATGTGGATATTTATCGCTTTACGGGATGTTATTACACTTCACGGTACAATACTTATGCCTTCTCTCTCTTATTTTATAAGGTTTACATGAAGAGGGAGAATGCCGGCAGCTGGAATTCTGGTTTAAAAAACGAGCAAGTTTGAGATACCTATTCTGCGGAACTCCAAAAGCCGTGAAAATCAACGAGGAATTATTTTTGATTTTATAAAAAATATTGGGCCGAAGAAGTACCACAGGGGAGGAGGCCACAAGCCTGCCAGGCGCGGCCTACCCCCCTGGCCGCGCCTAGGTGGCTTGTGGGCCCCCTGTTGCTCCTCTGGCTCCCATCTTTTGCTGTAAGGAGGGTTTCGTTCCAGAAAAATCAGGAGGAGGCTTTCGGGAGGAATCGCCGCCCCCACGAGGCGGAACTTGAGTAGAACCAACCTAGAGCTCCGTCAGGGCCGTCCTGCCGGGGAAAGTTCCCTCCCGGAGGGGGAAATCGTCGCCATCGTCATCACCAACACTCCTCTCATCGGAGGGGACTCATCTCCATCAACCTCTTCATCAGCACCATCTCATCTCCAAACCCTAGTTCATCTCTTGTAACCAATCTCCGTCTCGCGACTCCGATTGATACCTCTAAGGTTGCTAGTAGTGTTAATTACTCTTTGTAGTTGATGCTAGTTGGAGTACTCGGTGGAAGATCATATGTTCAGACCCTTAATGCTATCAAATACTTCTCTAGTCATGAACATAATTATGATTTGTGAGTAGTCACTTTTGTTCCTGAGGACATGGGATAAGTCTTGCTATAAGTAGTCATGTGAATTTGGTATTCGTTCGATATTTTGATGCGTTGTATGTTGTTTTTCCTCTAGTGGTGTTATGTGAACGTCGACTACATAACACTTCACCATTATTTGGGCCTAGAGGAAGGCATTGGGTAGTAATAAGTAGATTATGGGTTGCTAGAGTGACAGAAGCTTAAACCCTAGTTTATGTGTTGCTTCGTAAGGGGCTGATTTGGATCCACTAGTTTAATGATATGGTTAGACTTTGTCTTAATTCTTCTTTCGTAGTTGCGGATGCTTGCGAGAGGGGTTAATCATAAGTGGGATGTTCGCCCAATTAAGGGCAGCACCCAAGCACCGGTCCACCAACATACCAAAATATCAAAGTAGCGAACACGAATCATATGAACATGATGAAAACTAGCTTGACAGAAATTCCCATGTGTCTTCGGGAGCGCTTCACCTCCTATAAGAGTTTGTCCAGGCTTGTCCCTTGCTACAAAAGGGATTGGGCCATCTTTCTACACCTTTGTTACTATGGTTACTTGCTACTTGCTATGAAGTATCTTATCACACAACTATCTGTTACCGATAATTTCAGTGCCTGCAGAGAATACCTTGCTGGAAACCACTTGTCAGTTCCTTCTGCTCCTCGTTGGGTTCGACACTCTTACTTATGGAAAGGACTACGATAGATCCCCTACACTTGTGGGTCATCACCCCACTGATCAATGCAAGCCATTATATCCATGTGGTGTAGTATTGCATAGCATAACATACATTTTCATGCATTATGCTCACTTATTTTGCTATAAAATAAATGTCTAATAAATCATCAAATAAAAATATGTTCTTATTGTTATAAATCACCATGTTCATAATAACCTAGTGGTTTATCTTGAGTCACCTGTCCGGGCATAACCGTACAACCACATCCTGCCGATATGGGACGGCCGTGACTTGAGCTGGTCGCGTGATCTTTCACTGGTACCCCCAAAGAGGGAGGGTTATGCACGCGTGCTACCTTGGCCAGGTAGGCGGTGATAAACCTGTGAGCCCAATTGAGATGAGTTGGGCCCGTCCTTAGTTGGGACAGTTTAGTTTGGCCACGACAGTGGCAGGTGTCATGAGGACACATGGCCACCCAGGGCAAGACTCCGAGGGAGAGTGATTGCCGAGGGTACGATGAGAGAGTCACGGGTCAGGAAAGTCCCGTTGGAGTAATGCTGGTCCACCTGAATGGGATCGCGAGGTCAGTGCTCCATAATGTGGGTAAAGTGTGCAACCTGTGCAGAGTGTCAAACCTATTCGAATAGCCGTGTCCACGGTAATGGACAGCCCGACCAGACCTCAGTAGATGGTCAACCATGTTAATGTTAATGATGATGGAAGAACTCTTCAACTGAGTGGAGATGCTTGATGAGTATCTCGGTGTTTGGAGACAACCCCGGGCATGAGTAAGTTGATAATCAGTATGACCCGTGGTATTATTTATGATTTGTTGCCATGCTATTGTTTGTTGCATTACTTGGTTATGGTGAGCTTGCGAGTACATTCCAAGTACTCACCTGGCGTATCATGCCAGATGCAGGAGAAGCCAAGGATGGAGGTCCTGATGGTCCGTACTAGGAAGTGTCCACAACAGTGTCCCTGTGTATGGAGTTGCCGCTATATTCCGCTACGCCGTAGAAGCACTTAGTAGTTTCGAGGCCCCACTATGTTTCGTAAATAATGTAGATACTGTTGCAGCACCGAGGGTGCCTTTGGCCTCTCTATCATTGTAAGATATGTACTTGTAACCTTATGTTATCAATAAAGTCAGCTCAATTATGTTCCAAGTTGTTGAGTGTTTCCAGAAGACATGATCTCAGGGTTGGAAACACTGGTAATCCGGTTCGTTGAATCGGGGTGCCACAACAATGTATGTTGTCATGAATTATCAAAATCACCAAGGGAGCATATGTGCTTTCAATCTCCCTGATACGTCTCCAACGTATCTATAATTTTTGATGTTTTCATGCTATTATCTTGTCAAACTTTGGATGTTTTATATGCATGAATATGCTATTTTATATCTTTTTTGGGACAAACCTATTAACTGAGTGTCAAGTGCCAGTTTCTGTTTTTTCCGCGTTTTTGGCCCATTTTCAGACGGAGTCCAAATGGAATGAAACTTTACGATGATTTTTTTGGACCAAAAGAGACCCCCGAAGCTTTGGAAGAAAGCCAGAAGAGCCACGAGGGAGTCACAAGCCCTAACGCCGCCACCCCCCCCCCCCCCCCCCCGATGGTGGAGAACAGGCTTGTGACCTCCTCGTGGGCCCAACCGACGTAATTCCACC